>NC_139544.1:52151768-52751768 GCF_965153285.1 Podarcis tiliguerta
AAATAACCTCTCCTATTCATTTAAATCCATCCAACAGGTTGCATTTTCCAGTTGCCAGTGCTATCTATCCAATATGGAACTAGGTTAGTTGGAGGGATCCAACACAGAGCAGAGTCCACAGGTAGTATTCACTAGACACATAGCAAAAAGGGAATTTCTCCAAGAGAAATTGGGCATTCTCAACTATTATTCCTGTACATACATTATACACCTGAGGACCATGCATACCTGCCCTACAATGGACCTGAAATGTTGCATTTGTGGGAAACTTTGCAAGGACAATGCACTTTTTTTCTAAAACGAAGAGTAGTTTTTTAAAAGCTCTCATGAGAATATTGACCTAATAAAGTATGAGAATAGTTTAGAAAATCAGGACCTGCAACTGAAATATTGCAATGCCATTCCCCCAAGTTACCAGTGTGGTGTAGTAGTTAAGAGCGGTGGACTCATAATCTGGTGAACCGGGTTCAATTCCCCACTCCTCCACATGCAGCTGCTGGGTGACCCTGGGCCAGTCACACTTCTTGAAGTCTCTCAGCCTCACTCACCTCACAGAGTGTTTGTTGTGGGGGAGGAAGATAAAGGAGATTGTTAGCCACTTTGATACTCCTTCGGGTAGTGATAAAGCGGGATATCAAATCCAAACTCCTCTTCTTCTTTTTTTCCAACTGACACACAACATTCCATGGCTACCGAGCATGCTCAGTCCTCATTGGGCTAAGTTGTTCTGTTTTGGTTTAACTTTGCAAACCTTAGGTTTCTCAGAACCTGCTGACACATCTTTCATTTCCCCCCCAGCGCTCCCATTTTGGCTCAATGTCTGTTGGCACTCCCGACCCGAGTTCAGAGTTATTAGATTAGATTGCTAATCTAGCATTTCATGGCACCACCCCAGGTTCTGCCTTTTAATCAGCAATGCTTCTGCAGTATCATTTTTCTGCTGTAGGTGATATCTTGCATTATGCTTGCACAGAAAACAACAGCAAGGTTAAGACAAGCCCTGCTGGATCAGATCCATCTAACCTAGCATCTCGTTTCTAACAGTGACCAGCCAGATGCCTCTATGAAGCCCACAAAGCTTTAACTCTTTCCTTGCCAGCTGGACTAAGCATCTTGGCTTTGCTAAAGCAGCTGTGCTCGTATTAAGGAGATTATTAACCTCACAGTCGGGGAGATTTTGTGAATGTCAGCTGTCTTGCATCTTATCTGCTGTGTAGGGAATTTGTCAGGTCCCAGCATTACGTCGTTGAAGTATTAGTTATATCTTGATTGCAGGCATAATTGAGTTGTATCATATTAATAAAGTTCCATATTAATTCAGCGGCCGTGCTTCTGAGATTGCCAGCATGAGGAACGGTCCACCCACAAATTCACATGGGAAAAAGCCAGGGATTGTTTTAATGCTTAAAATTAGCACTTTCGCCTCTTGCTCTGACATTTTCTTCCCCCTCTTGCTTAAATGTGCGTGCTGGCTTTGAGCCACCCAAATCCCTTGGCAGGGTTGCTTTGTCTCAGATTGTCTTGATGAATTGGGAGTAAAAAATGTTGGGTTTTTTTATCTTAATCATGCATTGAAATGAATGCACTGGGATTTTTTTATTTTAAAAATACAAAATCTGCTTAAGCTTAAGTGTCATTTAGTGTTAATTCTTAAACTATTGCTGAACGGGGCCCAAAAAAACTGAAAAAAGAAGATTCCCTCTGTTGCTGAAGCTGAGGAGTAAGTGAGAATCGTTATGTAGCCAAAATGGCACCACCCATGAAGACAAGGTAGGAGACGAATCCTGCCCTTGCACAGAAAAAGGCTGAAATATTATATGCCTGGCTCACCCAGACCAATTACTACTATTACTACTACTAACAACAACAACAACATCAACTCTACTCTACTCTACTCTACTCTACTATACTACAAAGTAGCCCAGGGCAGCAAACATAACAATAAAATAAAGGTAAAGGGACCCCTGACCATTAGGTCCAGTTGGGGACGACTCTGGGGTTGGGCGCTCATCTCGCTCTATAGGCCAAGGGAGCTGGCGTTTGTCCGGAGACAGCTTCCGGGTCATGACTAAGCCACTTCTGGCGAACCAGAGCAGCGCATGGAAACGCCGTTTACCTTCCTGCCAGAGTGATTTATTTTTCTACTTGCACTTTGAAGTGCTTGCAAACTGCTAGGTTGGCAGGAGCAGGGACCGAGCAATGGGAGCTCACCCTGTCGCGTGGATTTGAACCACCGACCTTCTGATCATGCAGCCCTAGGCTCTGTGGTTTAGACCACAGTGCCACCCATGTCCCTTCCAATAAAATTTCTACAAACAATTACAATAGATAGGGAGACTAGTAAAGATCTTTACTGAAAATGCTTGTCTTCAGGATGTGCCAGGAAGACAACAGAGGCAGCACCTGTCTAATCTTTAATGTGAGGGAGTTTGTGCAAGATATGAACATTCAGTGTGCAGGCCAGGGCCAGCTCAATACAGTTGGTTGGTTGGTTGGTTGGTTGGTTTAGTTAGTATTGGGACCACCGGAGAAGGTGCTCTCCCCAGCTACGTAACAGGAAATCATTCCACATATGATAGTACGAAATAGCACAAGTTCAGAACAATTAAAATTCCATACCAACTTGGGAGGGTGTTTACAGTCCAATCCAACTAAGTTCTGCCTGGTGATACTGGACACTCAGCCTGTGTGGATCTGAAGTAGAGTATTTCACAAAGGTGAATTGTCGAAGAGCAAGGAATATTGATGGATGTATAAGGTTAAGATGCCATTATGATTCTGGATCATGATATTTCCAGTACCAGACTCCAAACTTACTACAGGAATATCTGTTCAATCTGATGTCAGTTTGACTGCTTGCTGGGCTAGAACAGATATTACACCTGTGAAGGTAAAAGGTAAAGGACCCCTGGACGTTAACGTCCAGTCAAAGGCAACTATGGGGTTGTGACACTCATATTGCTTTCAGGCCAAGGGAGCAGGCGTTTGTCCACAGACAGCTTTCCGGGTCATGTGGCCAGCAGGACTAAACCGCTTCTGGTGCAATGGAACACCGTGACAGAAACCAGAGCACACAGAAACACCGTTTACCTTCCCACCTATTTATCTACTTGCATTGGGGAGCTTTCAAACTGCTAGGTTAGCAGGAGCTGGAACAGAGCAACGGGAGCTCACTCTGTCACTGGGATTTGAACCGCCGACCTTCTGATCAGCAAGCCCGAGGCTCAGTGGTTTAGACTACAGTGCCACCTGCGTCCCTGTATGTTCATCGGAGAGGGTACTACAACAACCCAGGTTTAGGCCCTGGGAATTGGAGCACAGGATTTTTGCAATGGGGGGGGGCGGTTCTTCATTGTGTCTTCTAAATGATGCTCCAACGCCCTGGCCCAGGACACTTTGGCATCTGAGGGGAACTGCAAAATGACCCCCACCCCGCCCTGCCACAGGAGAAGGGCAGAGCGAAGGGTCACATCAGGAACAAAGGGGGAATAAAAATCTACTTCAGGATCCACTGCCCCATGACCCTACTGCCTGAGGTGGTCACCTCACCTTGCCTCATGGGAGGGCTGGACCCTGGTGCAGACTCCTATCTGCATGTGGTGATAGGAAGAAACAGGAAGACCAGAACAGCCTCTGTAAAGGGCATGCCTCTGAAGGCATGGATTCAACCATCCCTCAGCCATTCTTCTTCAGGTGCAGATCCTTTCCTTCAGGTTTTCTCCACCTGAGAAGTGGGAGTTTTGGAGGCACAGACTAGACTTGCTGACAGCTGTCCCAGTCTGTGCCTTCAAGGGCTCCTAGTCAACAGCCAATGAGGAGAACCCAGAAGGCCCATCCACTACCTTCACACAAAACTTTGTTTTGTGGGGTCTAAGCAGACTCTTGCCTTGCTGCCCCAAGCCCAATTCTAGCAGTTGACTGAGCTGATGTGATGAAATGTTCATCAATGTAACTGCTGGGATGGGGAAAATCTTTCAGTCTTTTACAGGCAGATCTGTTATTGTGAGAAGAGAACACGGTCACTTAGCTTGGCAAGAGTCTCAAAAAGCAGCTGGCCAAGATAATCAAGGATGAAACTGGGTTGCTGGGAAGTGCAGGGAGGGGATATTGTTTTGTTTGTTATTATGGGATGTATTGGGGGTGTTTTATATTGTAAACTGTCCAGTGAACTTCAGATGAAAGAAGAGATATAGAAATTTAAAGAATATATTGAGCTATTAGTTACCAGGCAGAAAGCATGGGGTGGGGATTGTGAGGGATTGCAGATAACTACCTCAGTTTTGGGGGAGCAGTTGGATTTGTGCAGAAACAAGCAGAGTTGGATCTGTTTATAACATCTCACAATTAAAGAGAAACACAGGATTCCATGTGAAGAGTTATTGGGACTAATCTGGCAGGAAGGATGTCATAGAAAGCTAAGAAGACTTACCCATCAAGAAGCTAGATGAGAACTTCATTGTATCTCTGAAGCACGAACCAAACAGCAGCAGGAGACTGCCAGTTCCACCCAGATACAACTAACTCCAGTGCCATCTATTGACACTAAAATATATAATGGCAGGAAGGAACATATGAAACTGTATAATAGTGGGATAGATTGTCAGCCGGCCTTCCCACAGTCTACCATTTCAGATTGAGAACAAGTGCTTTTTGCAACTGAGCCAGAAGAACATCTCAAACAGTATGCCAAAAAAAAAAGTAAGCGGGGCCAATGCAGCCTTCCCCATCCTGCCGATATGCAGTTTTCAACTACTGCTCCTATCAGCCCCAGCTAGAATGGTCAGGAGTTCTAGGAGTTGTAGTCCAAACCTTCTGGAAGGCACTAGTTTGGGAAAACATGGACCAGTCTATGGATGATAGGGTTGCTACCCGTCCCTAGAAAAACGTGATAGTCCTTTTCTTTCTTTCTTTTTTAGAGAAAAGTGTCCCCTGTCCTGTTTAGACTTCACACAGTATGCCTTTTTTCATGTATTCAGGCTCATCCTCATCCTCATAACTGGGTGGGTATAGAGTGGATCCGGTGGGAGGAGGTGTTTGAGAAAGAGAGTTTTTGTGCAGGGTGGGTTGTAGAGAGTGAGAGAGGGGCTTTGCAGTGCAAGGGCCTGCTACCATGGAGTCTTGGGTTTTATATAGGTAGGAGGTGTGCTGGGTGCATTGGGGAGCAAGAGGGAGTGGGTTGCAGCAGCACAGGTCTGTTCCAGTGCTGGTGGAGAGAGATTTCTTTTAGCACTTGCAGAAGGGGCAGGTGGTCAGACTTGGAGTGCAAGAGATAGGGTTGGCCAATGCGCTTGCTCTGGTGGAGAGCAGAAGAGTTTGCAATAAAACACTATAGCCCCCATGTGCCATTGTAATGGATTGCTTTGAAGAAAAGTATTTTTTAGTTCCTTAATTTCCCCCCAACCTGTCCCATATTTTGCCTCACCTTTCCTTTATTATGCCCAATCAAAGATGGCAACCCTAATAGGTGATGTTTAGCTAACTTTTGCTCAGAGCAGACCTATTGAAATTAATTGACCCAACTTATTCATGTAAATTGGGATGTGGGTGGTGCTGTGGGTTAAACCACAGAGCCTAGGACTTGCCGATCAGAAGGTTGGTGGTTCGAATCCCCGCAACAGGGTGAGCTCCCATTGCTCTGTCACTGCTCCTGCCAACCTAGCAGTTCGAAAACACATCAAAGTGCAAGTAGATACATAGGTACCACTCTGGTGGGAAGGTAAGCAGCGTTTCCGTGTGCTTAGAAGCGGCTTAGTCATGCAGGCCACATGACCCGGAAGCTGTACGCCGGCTCTTTCGGCCAATAAAGTGAGATGAGCACCGCAACCCCAGAGTCAGCCATGACTGGACCTAATGGTCAGGGGTCCCTTTACCTTTACGTTTTATTCATGTAAATTAATTTCAATGAATCCACCCTGAGTAAAACTTAGTTTATACCACCTCGTATCTGTTTATGGCAGCTATTGTGAGCTGCCTACCTGCAGTCAAAACAAAATTAAAAAAAATTCCTTCCAGTAGCACCTTAGAGACCAACTAAGTTTGTTATTGGTATGAGCTTTCGTGTGCACGCACACTTCTTCAGAACCAGCCTGCAGGCTTTTGTCTGCCCCCTGTCTCCATCGGCAACTTTGTTGGCCCCGAAAGCACCAACCAATTTTTTCTGCAGTGAGTGGCATCTAAGTCCAGCCCATGGCAACAATCGGAAGGAAAATTGCATCCTTTCTGCTCTTCAGATGATCAATCTGAAGAGCAGAGAGGACCCTTGAGAGGTATTCTAGTGTGGCTGCTATCAATGTAAGCTAGAAAATCACTTGTTAAGCACTCACCTTATCCACAATCATGCTAAGTGGCCTTCAGCAAGCCACTACTTGCGATCAGCATCAACACTTGGTACCCCGGGCAGTTTCTGATGCCCTTGTACCCTAGCAGGGTTCACAGGAGATGATACCTTCCCTTTGGGCTTCCCATCAGGCATCGTGGTCACCAATGTGCCATTTTGATTTCCCTTGGGTTACACTACATCAGGCACTCTCGGGCATCATGGGAAATCAAAATGGCAGCTCCCAAGCACTCATGGAGTACAGCTGCCACCACCATGTAAATCCAGGAGGACCAGTTGCTGAAAACCATGGGGAGATGGCTCTTGTGTTCATGTTCTGCTCTTGTGTTTCCCACAGACATCTGGCTGGTCATTGTGAGAACAGGATGCTGGTCTAAATGGGTCACTGGCCTGATTCAGCAAAACTCTTCTTATGTTCCTATCAACCTAAGAGGGGGTTCATCCACCAAGGGATAGTTTGCACATGGCCCCTTCAAACCCAGAGCCAGCCTGGACCACAAAGTCTCTGCCTCAGACACCTATCTACATATTGTGATTCACAATGCAAACTTATCTGACAGGGCTCTCATAAGGAATATTCTGTTAGTTACAATGTTTGTGTCATCACCCTCCAACATTTCTCCGATGAAAATAGGAACCTCCTATTGAGTAAAAGTGGAATATTTCGGGATCAAATCAGAAACCGGGACTGCTTCTGGGCTTCTGTAAATCTGGGACTGTCTCTGGAAAATGGGAACTCTTGGAGGGTATGTTATGTGCTGTGTTTCTGACTGGAATCAATGGCGTCTCACCCCGTCTCAAATATACAGGCCATAGCTCAGTGAAGTACCTACTTGGCTTGCAGAAAGACTCTGGTTCAATCCCTGGCGACTGCAGGTAGGGCTGGGAATTACCTCTGCCTGAAACTCTAGACAACTAGAATCATAGAATCATAGAATCATAGAGTTGGAAGAGACCACAAGGGCCATCGAGTCCAACCCCCTGCCAAGCAGGAAACACCATCAGAGCACTCCTGGCATATGGTTGTCAAGCCTCTGCTTAAAGACCTCCAAAGAAGGAGACTCCACCACACTCCTTGGCAGCAAATTCCACTGTCAAACAGCTCTTACTACTGCCAGTCCATTGTTGACAATACTTAGGGTTGCCATACATCTTGGAAATCCCAGAAATGTCTTCTGGGGGGCCTGCATGCCCATCCGGGGGGATTTTTACAATTTTAAGCAAATGTCTGGGTCTTGACAGGGGGTGGTGGTTAAAAAATGCCTGCATGCGGGCAGCTCGGGTTCAGACTCAGACACCAGCAGGGGGTACCCAGGCTCTGTCTCTGTTTCAGGCTCTTGTGTGGGTGGCTCTAGCTCAACAACTTTTTTTGTCCAGATTTTTACTTTGGAAATATGGCAACCCTGCAATGCTGAGCAACTTGGACCAAGAGTCTGGCTCTGTACAAGATGGTTTCCTATGTTATAGGATGATAACACTTTGAACCCAGTTTTCTTACCATTCTAATATGACAGCAGTATAAATGTGATAGGTAAAGGGACCCCTGACCATTAGGTCCAGTCGTGGCCGACTCTGAGGTTTCGGCGCTCATCTCGCTTTACTGGCTGAGGGAGCCAGCGTACAGCTTCCGGGTCATGTGGCCAGCATGACTAAGCCGCTTCTGGCGAACCAGAGCAGCGCACGGAAACACCGTTTACCTTCCCGTCGGAGCAGAACCTATTTATCTACTTGCACTTTGACGTGCTTTCAAACTGCTAGGTTGGCAGGAGCAGGGACCGAGCAACAGGAGCTCACCCCATCACGGGGATTCAAACTACCGACCTTCTGATCAGCAAGCCCTAGGCTCTGTGGTTTAACCCACAGCGCCACCCATGTCCCTTATATAAATATGATAGCAACATGCAATTCACCTTATTTATTTAAAACCTCCATGCCACCCTTCAGTTCATAATTTCCCAAAGTTGATTTACAGTGGCTCATAAACACAGCCATAGCCAACCAACGGTAGAGCACAATTCATATGCAAATCTCTCCTGCAAAGAAAGTTCAGAGAAGCGACAAAGAGGAAAGAGTCACACTAGTTTCACTGGAGAGATAACTCCACAGCTGTGGTGCCACCACTGAAATGGCCATTCCCTAGCAACTGCCTGCTTCTTTCGCAGGGAATCTGGGGCAGGGTTTCTAACGGTGACCTAAATGTCTCAGGAGATTGACATGTGGAAAGAAGATCCTTCAGATTACTGAGATGGTGTAAGTGGACTGCTTTGCACATTTCCATTGAGCTAAACAAATGCAAAGTATTATTATTTCATTCCAACTGAATTACACCTGTCTCAATAAAAGGAAGATAGGCAAGGTGTTCTTTAAATACTATCCCAGATGTAGGGTTCTATTATTCCCTGATTAAACCATTTGTATGTGTAAAGATTCCCCCACCTCTAAATAAAATAAAATACTGCTTTTCTTTCACTGCCTCCATTTCCCTTTTAGCAATCTTTTAGTGTGTTTTTGTACCAGGTACAAAATTTGATTGCTACATTTACAATATTCTTTTAAAAGCTTCCTCTGTTTGACAGCCAATTCCCCCCCCCCCTTCTCCCCAGTTGCTTTGGGCAGTCACTTCGCACAGTATTCATTTTTCCTGTATTTTTATTCTTAAAAAAAAAATAGCAGCATATATTGGCATCCCCATTGGCAAATGGTTACTATCAGTGCAGACAGTGACAGACATTTAATTGTGTGATTTATTGTGTCTCTCTGTAACCGCAGATTCCTTTACAGTTCATACATCTATAAATGAGATGGTGCAACAGTTTTAGATTATCCCACTGTAACACGAAGGCTTACACATCAAGCCTTAAACTGACAAACACCATTTAAAAGCGGGGTGGAGGGGGAGAGATTCCGATAGGCCTGCCGTTATCTGTTCCGTTATCTCATTCGAAAATAATATACTCTCCTTTATCAGGATCTTTGTGATGGAAATGTAAAGCTATGATGTATGCCTCTGCACCGCTGTTGCTTTCCAAGGGGGATAAACCACATTCTTCTTTCTCCGCCTCTGGGTCCATAGAAATGCAAGCTTGCGCCGCCTCAAATAAAGACATTTAGCGTGAGCTGCAATTATTGGCATGCAGCCCATGTGTTTTTCCCTACAACGACGATGGGGAACCTGAGGCCCTCCAAATGTTGTTGGACTTCAATTCCCATTGTCATGAACTGGAAGGACAATGGGGTGGCGAGGAAGAAGATCTCCACAAGGGGTTTAGCTGAGACTGGGACCCCCCGGGGCAAGCCGGGGATGGGAAAGGATGGATTGGGTTTCTGGAAAATATATATGGGATGGCAGAGGATGGCGAGGGGATGGGGTCAGCATGCAGGGACCAGAAGAGGAGGACACCTTATCAAAGCCAGAGAGAGACCCGCATCTCCATGAACAAAGTGGGCTCTAAGGTGTTGGGAGCAGTGGCAGAACAAACCAATCAGGCACCTGGGGTAGGACCAGTGGCGTAGCGTGGGAGATACAGGGGGTGCCGGCCACACCGGGTGCAACATCTGGGGGGGGGGCGCTCGCACTCGCAGCTCTCTGCCCCTACCTGGCTCCACGAGTCAGGGGGTGCAAATTACTTGCCTTGCCCTGGGTGCTGACAACCCACACTACGCCACTGGGTAGGACACATACCCTGCACCCAGAGGCAGGGCCAGCCAGGGAAGGATGCTCTGCAGGTCCTCCAAGGAGTCCTCCTGCCTCCTCCACTCAGCTGCCCTACAGCTGAGGGGGAGGCAGCAGGCAAATAGTTTGGGGCAGCAGGGAGAGACGAGTGGCTCAGGCACGCTGCAGGCCCTGCAGTGAGTGCCACCCAGCATTTTGTCCCCCCTCAGTGGTGACACCCTGGGCGGTACGCCCCCACCACACACCCCTTCTTCCACCCCTGGTTGGGAGTAGTGGGAGGCTGAGGCAGGCAAAATCCCAGGTCAGGGGGAAAACAATGCTGCTCAGGGTTGTAAAGACTGCGGAGAGAATAATTGGGTGCACTCTTCCCACCTTGGATCAAATCTATGCTTCCAGGTGTCATAAGAAAGCTGCAGAGATAGTGCAGGATAGTGCACACCCCGGATATGATCTCTTTCAGCTTCTGCCTTCTGGAAGAAGGTACAGGGCTATAAAGACTAGGACTAGCCGCCTGAGAAACAGTTTCTATCCAAATGCAATTTTGGTTTTAAACGCAGTGTAAGGTAGTCTCTGCGGGAGTATATTGTATTTAATTATGGGGTGTCAGAGTTTTTAGGGGGTTAACCAGGCTGGGATAGCTAGGATAGCAGGCTTGTTGGTTTTTGAATGTCTGATGTAGATTTCTTCAATTTTGTTGTTCTGCATGAGACAATGACAATAAAGATTATCGTATCGTATCACAGCTCAGGGAGGAGGTGTGTGATTCTTCATCTGGAGTATGCTCAGAACAGGTGAGGGTCGCAGGCCTCCCAGCCCAGATGCTGCAATCAACATGCAAGGTATAAAAGGGAAGCAGAGCTGAGGGGCTGGGACTGCTCAACTCCCCATGTTGATGGCATGGGCGTAACCAGTATATATGCTGGGGGGGGGGCAGAACCTCAGTTAGTTAAGTATTTGCACTGATTTACTTGATGGGGGGGGGGGAGTGGCAGCAATCTATATTGAGGGTATATCTGCAACAGAGATGTGGAATTTCAGTGGCAGTTTCCCTCTGTTTGGTACTTGTTAGCCGGTCACCTGCTTACAAATTATTTTTAAGTGTTGCCAACCTCATAAGAAATGAAACATCAAAGTAGATTTCATCACATTGCTAGTTGAAGCCAGCTATATCTTATGGAAAATCACTAGAGCACTCATATTAAAGGACTTCAGGGGAGATAGATTAGAGAGCAAAACCCAAGGCACAAAGGCATTTTGGACACACATTATGCATTTCTGGAAGAAAATCTGGAAAAGGCATACATTTTTATGAACTTTTTGTTCATTTGGCACAAAGAATTTGCTGATTTATTGAAGTCAATGCATGTAGTTTTCCGCCTCCTGTTTCCCTTTCCTCCAGCTCACTTCTCCTTTATCTACCCTTTTGTCAGAATCTTATCTCTTAGTCACTGACCTATTCTGCCTCTTCCCTCAGCCACGCTGCTTTTGGACACCTTATCCCTTAGCTTCTTTATCTGAGGTTCCTGCTTCCAGGGGGTTGGATTGGATGATCCCTGGGGTCCCTGCCAGCACTATGACTCTACGATCTTCTTGGGACACTCTCCTGTCTCCCCACCCCCACCGGGCCCAGTTCTCAGCCAGCCCATCTTTTGAACCCATATGAAGTTTTCATCCCAGCCATACTGACAACTTTCTATTGCCTCAGAGAAAGTGGACTGCAAACATTCCACACCACAACACCATTCAGTATCCAAGCCTTCACCACCACAAGTGCAACACAATATAGAATCTATATTACATTATAGACTAATCTCAGAATGACTTTTCTATTTTTCTCTCGCTCCCCAAGTGCAATGTTTACTCCTGACTAATGTATCAACAGTAAATGCTGTAGCCAGCAATTATGCAATAAACAATAAAGGAAAATATAAATAAATGTTTGAACAATCTCATAATCTTTCTCTTAGGCACCACAAATTATCCAGCCCAACAGAGCAAGTTCCTCACAATCAAAATGGTGAACCCGATTCTGACCTCACCATTATTTAAATCGCAAGGCATGTCGATTGTCTACACCTGATTTACATAGCTGTAAAACCAGAGAAGCAGTCATCAGAATATGACCCAAAATTGTTTCTGTTTTTATACACAGGAGAAAAAAAATCCACTTAATGTTCCACCCCAGGGATTATTTTAATATAGTCAAGTGATGTTTTTGTGTCTTTGGTTAATTGAGGACATCTCTGTGGAGTTTTGTTAATATTCTTTTTATTCAGACAACATCAACATTTCCCAATATTTCCATCTATTTACTTTCCAACAAATAAGATTATTTCCCAGATTGGACCAATCTATGGCTCCTCCCCACCCACTGTAGTCAAATACAAATATTCAAGTCATAGCTTTCTTTCACAATCTACTTTGCATTACCTCTCCAGCTATGTGAAAGCAATATTTTTCCACTTAGACCAATGTGCCCAAGGGGCCAAGAGATAAATCCTGTTTGTTTACATGATCTGCATGCATTTATGATTATTTGAAATGACATACATCAGTATCGGCTGGCAGGATTCAGAAAAGAGAACATGCTGATTGGATGAGTGTATAGTTAAAGGGTTGATGCTTTTGAATTATGGTGCTGGAGGAGACTCTTGAGAGTCCCATGGACTGCAAGAAGATCAAACCTCTCCATTCTTAAGGAAATCAGACCTGAGCGCTCACTGGAAGGACAAATCCTGAAGCTGAGGCTCCAATACTTTGGCCACCTTATGAGAAGAGAAGACTCCCTGGGAAAGACCCTGATGTTGGGAAAGATTGAGGGCACAAGGAGAAGATGGTTGGACAGTGTTCTCGAAGCTACCAGCATGAGTTTGACCAAACTGCGGGAGGCAGTGGAAGACAGGAGTGCCTGGCGTGCTCTGGTCCATGGGGTCACGAAGAGTCAGACACAACTAAATGACTAAACAACAACAATAGTTAAAGGGTAGCCAAACATGGCATCTATCTAGTAGAATGGAGTTGATCTCGGGAGATCCAAGTTCAAATCCCAGCTGTGAAACTCTATGTGACATTAATAATAATAATAATAATAATAAATTTTATTTTTATCCTGCCCTACCCGGCCAAAGCCGGGCTCAGAGCGGCTAACATCATATAAATAAGACAATATGCATAATACAATATACAATATGCAAATAACATTCAACATTCATTAAAATAATATAGAATAATATTAAACACCAGCATTTCAGGATTAAACAGGAATCCACTCTTAACAGTTACAATAAGCGATTTCTGAACTCTATTCAATAAAACAACAGCAAGCCACAGTGCACAACATAATACAAGACAAAATGAGAACCAGAGACTGGAGGGCGGGGCAAGGCAGGTGGAAGGAGGCCTTGCCTAATGGAATTTCTCCCCTCGCAGTTCTTCCTCCAGGCACAACTTGCTTATGAGGAGTCCCGGGGCCAGGGGGTGGGGCAAAGCAGGTGGAAAGAGGGTCAATCACAACACTTATGAACTGGAGATATATGAGCCTCCCATGCCTTATGTTAAATTGGGTCAAAAATAAACCAAGCACCATAATCTCCTCTACCAGCTTCCCAAACCACCTACCCCAGGCTTCCTCAACCTCAGCCCTCCAGATGTTTTTGCTCTACAACTCCAATGATCCCTAGCTAGCAGGACCAGTGGTCAGGGATGATGGGAATTGTAGTCTCAAAACATCTGGAGGGCTGAGGCTGAATAAGCCTGATCCTATCCAGTATGAACTGGGCCACAACTGAGTTCAGCAATATGAGCACGTCTGCGAAGGATAAAATGAGACCAGCATGATCTCATTTGAATTCAAAAACCTGCAGTTAAGGATTGGATTTTGATCCAAGATTCACACCTTTTGATTTATTTATTTTTAAAGTGCATTGATTGTCACATTACGTTTTTACATAGTAGTGATTATAGCATGATTTTTTTTAAAAAAAAGAATGTGACAAGCCATGCAAGCACTTTATATCTAGCAAGTACCAGAACCAGGAAAACAATTTTATTGGATTTAGCCATATGCACACATTTACTTAATGATCCTTACAACGGCGCCTTTCCACTCTAAGTACAGTTTGCAAAATCACTTGCGACACTCTTTTCTTAAGGCAGAGGAAGTAGCCACAGGGGAGTGGGGTGGGGGATGTAATGAAGTCATTTTGTTTTCTATGGAAGGAAAGTAAGGCACCATTCTGACTATTTCCAAGCAGCGGGGAAACACTTCATAAAGGCATTGCCCCCCGCCCCCAACTCCTGTAAAAATGATGTGTGCAGCAATCAAGCATTTCAGGAGAGTCAAAGGATGTGATTATTTCCCGCATCAGCGTTGCTTCTTGAGCTGTGTTGTCATGGCAAGGGAATCAAGCATAGCAGTTGACTCTACAGAATGGTCACTATCAGAGTGGATTGAGAAGCAGAGGAGAGGACTTCAAGTTAACACTTGTTTAGCACTAAGGGGTGTTAAAAGCATTTGCATGCCTTATATCTTGGTAATCCTCACAGCAAGCTAGTAAGGTAGCAATTCACAGTGGGGCAGCCTGTTGACCAGTTACTGGAGTGGAGGAGACCCACAAGGGTACACAAAGATGCTCAAAATTATTATTATCTAGGCTCAACACATTTCAGCTGAAACCTTTGCCAGGTGTATTGGGTGATATCTAAGTCAAGGATGGGGAACCTGTGGACTTGCAGATGCAGTTGTTGGACTGCAACTCCCATCAGCCACCACGATCCATGGGCAGGGATGATGGGACCCTGCCCAAGAACATCTGAAAGGTCACAGGTTTCCCATCCAGTGGGAAAGTCCATTGATTTCAATGGGTCTGTTAGGAGTATGAGTAACGCTGAGTTTCACCATTGTAAAATAGATTTTAAGAAATAAAATAAAGGCCTCTTCCTTCCCACCCTTTCTTCTTTTCCACCCATGGCCCCACTTAGCTCCTGACAGCAGCCACAATGAGCTGCTTCCCACACTGAACAGATGTCATCTGAAAAGCCTAATCAACAAAGGATCTGTGTGGTTGCAGAGGTGTATATAGGGTTTGATGGAATTATTCTGAAAGATCACCAAGCAAGGTGCAATTTGTTGAAGACGACTTATCATCAGCAGAGCTTATGGCATTCTTAGTATCCTCTTCCAAAAAGGAAAAGAAAGAAAGAAAGGAAAACTGTATCATCCCTTCAATTTAAAGTATGTATGTTAGAGAAGCTTTGTCACAAAGCAGGATGAATGGAATGTTATATATCAGGTGTGGACTGGCAGGGGCTGATGGGAGTTGGAGTCCAGGTTTTGGAGGGTACCATATTGGTTACCGCTATTGTATACCATGAGATCACATGTCCCATGCCAGTTGAGTCATGAAGCATGCTTGGAGAGGCAGAAATAGATTCTGCTAAACTCACCAGCACAAACAGGAATGTTTTTTTGTTTTACAGATGTACCACCTCAAAATCGGGGGGGGGGGGGGAGTGCACTGAAATGTCATTTCTGACTGTTAACTTACTCATAAAACTGCCAGCACAAAAAGCAAATCTATTCACATGAATGTGTAGCATAGGAAGATACAGCAGCAATAGAGCTAGACTTCAGCTAAAAGCTCAGTGTCATTTCCCAGATGTGCACAGTCTCCTTTTAATCTAAGCCATAAGAGAACATCTCTGGGAAATGGCATTTGAGTTACAATACATCTGAGCACTACAAGCTTGGGCACATTTATATTTCTAACCAAGTAATTCTGAACTACTGAATAATTCTGAACTCTAAAGAAGCAGAACCAAAGCAGACCAGCTGGGATGTTTGGTCTGGAACGGGTTTTTTGCTGAGCAGAGCTCAACAGCTGACTACTGGATAAACCCACCACTGTTCCCTTCACTAATGCTAAGGCAATGGCAAAGCAACTGAAAATGAAGAGGCAATAATATTGGCACAGGAAGGATGGGGTAAAATCAGGCCACTCAAAGATAACAGGGGAATTTAGATCTTAAGAACCAGATGAATTGATATAGCCATTCAGGAATATCATTGGCATAGTTCATTAAGACTTTCCTCCATTGCAGTACAATAACTGATAAGTCAGATCCATCTACCAGCCTTTATGAGATGGTTATAGATGATGCAGACAGCTACAGAAATGAGAGGGTGATGAAAACTCTAGAATATTATTGTAAAGCAGTAAAAGGTAAAGGTAAAGGGACCCCTGACCATTAGGTCCAGTCGCAAATGACTTTGGGGTTATGGCGCTCATCTCACTTTACTGGCTGAGGGAGCTGGTGTACAGCTTCCAGGTCATGTGGCCCGCATGACCAAGCCGCTTCTGGCAAACCAGAGCAGCACATGGAAACACCGTTTACCTTCCAGCCAGAGTGGTACCTATTTATCTACTTGCACTTTGACGTGCTTTTGAACTGCTAGGTTGGTAGGAGCAGGGACTGAGGAACAGGAGCTCACCCCATCACGGGGATTCGAACCGCTGACCTTCTGATCAGCAAGCCCTAGCCTCTGTGGTATAAACCACAGCACCACCTGCATCCTCCTTGTAAAGCAGTGGTGGAGCTCAATTAGAATCATGACTTGGTGCCAATCCCAATGAATATCTGAACATTTCAGAAAAGCTAATGAGCCTCCTATTGGATGGAATACATATTGCAGAACCAAAACAATGCCAGTCACTATATCTACAGATTCTTTTCCATACTCCCCTGTACCGATCTCAGGTTGGGATTCACACAAACACATTTGTTACCTTATGACTGTGACATTGAAGAGGTGATTTGTAAAAGAGGCATGGCACCTCGACAATGTGAGCAGAACTTTCACACCTGACATCACCTCAAAACACACAGTACTTCTCAATGGAGGCAATTCGCACATCCAGCTGAATGTCATTGAGCGATAGGTTGCCAAATGATGAGCTATTGAGTGATATAAAACGCAAGTGTGAGTTAGCCATCAATAGTGGCATCCACCTCGTGAGCTGCAGATCTTGTTTAATTAGAAGACTTACTCAGTTCAAACTCCTACAGACATCCAGAGAAGGTTTTGTTACATCCGCAAACTGGAATGTCTCATACGATGAGTAGGGTAACTTTTTACATAGCTCTATGCTGACTAACATCTCAGTCCAAAACACAAGCCCAGAAATTAAGATTGGATCATTAAACTCCGATTGAGGCAGCTGGTACTCAAGAAAACAGAGGAGATCTGAATACAGCTCAGATCATAAAGATGAACAACTCTGTGGAAGTAAACAGTGAAACTCTGTTCTGCTCATCCCACATATTACGTTTAATTTCAAAGGAACTCTTCCAAAAACCCAAACCCTGAAGGTACATTATTACTGCAATTGAATTTTGTAGCAGGCTTGTAGACTTCTCTGAAGCTATTACTCTGGAGCAGGGGGCTTTAGGATTGCAGGATTAAAAGTGCATTTTTTGTTCTTCTTTCTCACAACAATAAAGTGAAACTGCCTTACTAGAATTCCCATTTTACAGACTGGAGTTTGCGACCAATAAATAATGACCAACGTCTCCTGCCACGCACCCACACCCCAAACCACCCAATTTGAACCTATGTCTACGTCACAGAGTAGTCCCCCGTGGCATAATGGGGTGGGATCCATGCTCTTCCCTAATCAGCACAAGCTCCAACTTTCCGGCAACATTAAACCGAATGCACGGTGGCTTGCCCAAGCCATACAACACGTGTGGCAGCTCATACCACTCCACAACACAAAGGGCAACTCTTCCTGCATGTGAAATGGATGCTATGACAGACCACTGTTGATTTATATTGCACCACTTGCCGAGAATATGATTGCTCTCCTGCCCAGACACCAGGAGGTTCTCTGGCAAGGCAATGCATCCCGCTCTTTGCCTCTGCACCATAATAAGGAAGTGCGGAAGGGAAAAGGATTAAGGGTAAGAACGGGTGGGGATCTTCCTTCCACTTTCAGACAAAGGGGTCCTGGGGATTCACTTCCCCCTGAACCCCGAAGTACCCACTCTATTGTGCGGCACATAGGTTTCCAGGAAACAGTTAAATACAATCGGTAAATGCAGGGGGGGAGTGATTCCCCCCCCCAAAAAAAACCCGATCATTTCTTTATCGTCTGCGTTTCCAAACTGCAGAGCGGAGCACACCCAGTCATGCTCAGGACCCTGGGTGCACCAGACACTCTCGCTTCTGGCCCGCGAAATGGATGGAACCTCATTTGTGTGGCTGGTTTGTTCATTTGTGTTTTGTACAGAAGCATCCTTTAGGCACCTTGGAAACAATAGGAAGGGAAGCGGAAGATAAAGGACTGTGTGAAAAGGAGAAAATAACGTTTATTTCTCTTGTAACGCCAACGCTGAGCCGTGCTCGTTTTCGGAAAGAAAGTTTAAAAGGAAACACACGCGCGAATCTTGCATCTCCAAAGCAGCGCTGTGCTTTAGCTAGAAAGGGGGTAAAGGACAAAGCTACATTGTGCCGCAGATCTGTAAGCCCTTTGTTACCCATCAACAAAGTCTTTAAATGCCCTGCTGAATGGGAATTTCACCAAGCGGCAAACTGGCTACTTGGCCTTAATAAGGGCACCTCCTACTGGTCCTTTCATGGAGCGAAATCCTGCTTTCTTCCTGATCAGTCCCCTGCTAGGATGCTGAAGGGGGAGAAAATAGCTCCCGGAGGAGGGGAGGGGGAGACATTCAAGCAGATGAGCGGCTTGCCTTTGGCCTCTGCCCATTCAAGTGGCGCCCAAAGCTGCGCGTAAAACAAACAGCCCTGGGCCAAAATTTGCCTACAGGTGAAACGAGGGGAGAGGGAAAGTTTGCCTGGTCTTGACGTACAGAAACCCAGCAGCAGCAGCCCTGCCCCGTCGCCCCAGCAGTCAAGCATGCACAGAAAGCGTGGGCCACAAAGGCAAGAGGATAAAGACCCCAGTAGCAGCAGCAGCAGCAGCAGGGAGCCAAACATGCAACGCCAGTTCCTCCGAGGCGGCGAGCAAAACGTACCACCAAAATCCACAGCGAGAAAGACCGCCTTTCATGACTCCCCTTTTCACTCCCGAGCACCACAGCGTGCTCCACCTCTTCTGCTCGTCCTATAACCTGACCCCATCCTCCAGTACCTTCCCCGTACACAGATATGTGTATATATACCCGCACCCACCCACCCATTTCTGCCCACAGCCGGCAAAGATGCTTTGCAAGTCGATCATCTTTCAGAGAAAGAGCATCACACCAACATGTTTCCATGCGCCATCCGTTCAGCCGGGAACTCGGGAGAGACGCCTATTCATTACCCCATTCTGGCTGTCTCTAGCGCGCCTTGTGTGTGCATAGCGCACAGACACGCGAGCGCGCGCGCACCAAAAGAAATGAGCCTCGATGCATTTAAAAGGAGCTTCTTACGGTTCACCTGTTAAGCCTTAGACAATCAACGGAAGCGTTATCTTTCTTGGGCCCCTCTAAAGGATGACATTTCAAATATTTGCAAGCGACCGAATGTCACCGAGCAGAGTAAACTTTTCATTCTGCATTAGGCTGAAATGTTGCATTTTTGTACATTGGTGGTGGTGGTGGTGGTGGGGTCATGTTCGCTTCTGTTCTGGGTGGGGTGAGAGAAATCAGCATGCATTGTTCATCAGTGGCTTATATGACACTCCTAAGGTACGGCTGGATTTGTAGAACGTGATCCGCTCCTTCCGAGATTGCCTGCTAATGAAATGCTACTGTTGATCATCCAAAGCAAAGCAAAGGATCGCTGGAAGCGAACATCCCCCCCCCCTTGCCATCACACACCCGTCCCCAAGCCCTATTCGCTGCAAATGGCACTACTACTTTCCTCAGCACTTCCTGAGAAACCTCTGGTTTCATTCCAGGGTTTTATTTTATTTTATTTACCCTGTTCTTTCATCTCCAGCTCTTCCCAGTCTCCTGAGAAACGCTGAACAACACCATATCGCTTCCCTCTCCTCTCCGATTCAGTAACGCGACCAGCTTTCCCATTTTTAATTAGAAAAATGTGTCTGCCAAGTGCAAAGAGAGGCGTGCCCTCCAGAATATCAATCAAATGGAGTTTGGAGACACTCTACGTGAAATGTTTCCTTTTTTTCCTGCACCCTCTACCTTACGGACAACCTCTTGCATTCAACATAACAAGAGGAACAACAAGCCAAAAAAACACACACCCCACAATTTCTAAAGCTGGTGCTCTCTCAGCCCGGAAGAGCAAACCACTAAGCAGAACAGAAAAATCACACCATCATCACTTTCTGCTATATTTCCCTTTCGATTGGAGGCTTCCTTCCATCCTGACTGAATTCTCCTTAATAAAGACCAAAAGAGGATCTTCTAAATGGACTTCCCTGCCCAAGTCTCTCGCAAAGCTCACAGCAACTCATCCAGCTAGAAGGCTGTTCAGACAGCAAGAAATCACAAATCTGCAAGCATCTCTTTGAACTGTCCTGCTTCATCCATTAAAGCCAAAAGGAAGAAGGGGAAAGCAGGAGGAGGGTTGGAATAAACCCACAAATGACTTACCAGTGACTGTAAGGTCCAGAGTGATGACAAAGATCCCAAACAGCAGGAAAGCCAGTTTTGGTACCCAAACACATCCAAGGCTATTCTCCATATTTCAACCCACACCTAAGCGATATTTGGGTCCGGATCACACAGGCAACAATCCCGGCACGTCTCCACAAGCCGCTTCGGTCTCCTCCCTTTTCGATGGGGTGGTCGTGGGGTTCCCGTTAGCTCTCCCCCCCCCCCCCGCGCCACGGGCAAGGTAAGTGGGTCGGAAGGCAGAAAAAGAAAAAGAAAAAGTTAAATGTAGTCCCCAAGCCAGGAAATGTCCAGAAACTAACGAGGAAAAAGAGGTGAGGCGAGGAAAGGGTCTCCCAGCGTTTGAAAACCATCCATAGGCGCGCGCGCATACAAAAATCCTGCAAAAAAATTAAAAAGCCAAGGAAGGCGCATCAAAAGCATCGGGGCTGCTCCATCTCTGCTGGTGTACAAAGTGAAACGCAATCAGAAACGCCGACGATCCCGTGCAAGACCAAACAGCTGGGCTAGTATTGGTAATAGTGTTATTATTCCTCCTTCTTGGCTCCGCAGATGTTCGCTGCGGGGAGGGTGGCAGAGAGAGAGGGGCGGAGAAGGGGGAAGGATGCGATGGTCTCTCACTTGTTACTGGTGCTGTCCACCAGCAGTATGTGAGAGGGAAGAGTTAGAGCTGTAACGTCCATTGATCCGGAGAAGTGGAGGGCTGGGAGGGAAAACGTGGAGAGCGGAGAGAGACGCCGACTGGATCGGGGG
Source organism: Podarcis tiliguerta (assembly GCF_965153285.1). Classification (NCBI taxonomy): domain Eukaryota; kingdom Metazoa; phylum Chordata; class Lepidosauria; order Squamata; family Lacertidae; genus Podarcis; species Podarcis tiliguerta. Next base: position 52,173,116 of record NC_139544.1, read on the forward strand.
AAGAAAAGACTCTGCTTGGGGAGCGCGAGAGAGCGAGAGACAGACTGGCGAGAGGGAGAGAGAGAAAAAGGCAGTCTGCTTTGCCTCCAGCAGCTGTATTTGCTGAGCCTACATATGAATGAGCAGGGATGCCCTCTGTAGGCAAAGCGTGGGAAGTCACTTCTCTCAATGGGCCTTAGTAATACAGCCCAGACACACGGCTGGTTGCAGTTAGGCTGGGCTGCGCCCACCCTCCGTGGTTGGAAAACTTCGCTTTGGCTCACTTGGTTCAGTGTTCAGGAAGATCTCCTGAAAGACTTTAAAGCAAGAATTGCACATCTATGTGCATGGAAGTGTGCATGGAATTATTATTATTATTATTATTATTATTATTATTATTATTATTATTATTATCATCAGGGCAAAGCATTTTGTGTATTGCTTGTCCCTTTGTGGGTTTGCTTGCTTAATCATCAGGATCCCACCTTTCTCTCACAGAGACTCGAGCTGGCTTAGGATGTAAAACCAAAAGGCCATCTACCATTTAAAACAGTTTACAACAGGGGTGCCAACTTGAATCAAATATTGGCGGGTGGCAGGTAATCTCCGCCCCACATAACTGATCACATGATGTGGTGCATGCACACCATCGGAATGGCTATGCCCATCAACTTTGGGGAGGGCAAAGACCCCCTCGGGCCCTAGGAGTTGGCGCCTACGGTTTACAATATAACACAAGCACAAGAGAGTGTTTTTTTTTTAAGGCACAAGGAAATTTACAGGAGCAGAAAGTAATATCAATGCAATGCAATGTATTTTGATGTATTTTGATGTATTTTTAATCTTTGTTGGAAGCCTCCCAGAGTGGCTGGGGAAACCCAGCCAGATGGGTGGGGTACAAATAAATTAGTAGTAGTAGTAGTAGTAGTAGTAGTAGTAGTAGTAGTATTTAAAAGCCACATTTTTATTCAGAGAGCAGTGAGTACAGGCTTTTGGAGTGGGGTGATTCCACAGGATATATATATCTCACGTTTCCCACCTACTATTCTTCAGAAGATGTGAAGATGGACGATCAACAGGGTCTCAGCTGTGGAATTAGGTGCCTGGGGAGACTTATAAGGAAGTAGTCCTCCAGATATCCAGGTCCCAGACCAGCCTGGTGCCTTCCATATGCTTTGGACTACAACTCATGTCATTGTTGTCCATTGGCCCTACTGACTGGAGTGATGGGAATTGGACTCCATCAGAAGAACACGAGTTTTGGAAAGGCTCATCCAAACCATTCAGGGCATTCACAGATGAGACAATCAATCACTTCAATGGGAGCCCAATGGTGGGGGCTGCCCATTTAATCTGGTGGGGTAGTCACACAAGACATTTCTCTCTCACACACATCTACACATAGCAACACTTGATGCAGACACTTTTTCATGTGACACAGGCAACAAGGTCTATGGTCTGGAAGATGGAGAATAAAAGAGCTGGAGAAGGAGGGCATTTCTGTACTTCCTAGTCACCAAGCAGCTCAGGAGCTGCTCAGGGAATAGGAAACGACCCCTTTTCCCCTGAGAAAATTACACCCTTGACAGAACAAGAATGTGCTTGAAGCTGTTTGGAGGAAACAATTCTGAACATGCTCAGAACAGGTCCCAGGTTTACCTAGCAGAGACTGGTCTGTTAAGGCGAAAAGGGCTACAGCCCCACCAAGTGAAATGACCAGTGGGTGTTCTTTAAAAAGTCCTCTTCTCCATCTCAAAGCCACACTCTTTCCTGCCCAACACATCCTTCCACAATCCACTTCAATGTAAAGAGAGTTCAGGACACTTTACCGTCAATCACCTTTGCAATAAAGCCAGTCCAAACTATCCACCAACCTAACAAAAATAAAATAAGGGTTGCATCCAATAGTTGGTTGGTTGAGCTTGATGAATGCTACTTTACACAATGAGCTGTCCCCTAAAATGGCTTACAGCAAACATTCAAAAACATCAAAATACGGAGCATTGGAGGTACAGTCAAACCTCAGTTCCCAAATGCCTCTGTTATCGTACGTTTCAGCTGCGAAAAAACCTGGAAGTAAATGATCTGGTTTTTGAATGTTTTTCGGAACCCGAACATCCAACATGGCTTCCGCTTGCAAGAAGTTATTGCAACCCATCAGAAGCCGTTCCTCAGTTGTCAAATGTTTTGGAAGTTGAATGGTCTTCCAGTACAGATTACATTCAGATAATGTTCCAGTACAGATTACGTTCGACAACCAAGGTTTGACTGTACAAATATGCCAAATACAAAGCCTGTCAGTGGATTCAAAAGACAACAACAATTTAGCAAGCACAGAATGAATTCATTTTTAAAAAAAAAAAACAGTCTAGGCTTAAGTACATAAATACAAACAATACTAGAGCTTACAGACAAAGAGGCACATGAGTGCCTCAAGCAAAAGGAATCCTGACCACACTGTGAATGTTGTGTTGCAAGATTTTACCATTGCTCACGTGCTTTTCAGTGCTGTCTCATCACATCAGGATAACCCCTGAGATCAGTTCAGACCTATGACCCTCTTACCTGCTCCAAGGGGACCCCCACCCTTCTGGAGCAGTTCTGAGGATGTGTGAGAGTGCAAGAGGGAGGGGGAAGCTCAGTTGCATGAGCAGAAATAACGCCATTCACACAGTGACTTCATTGACTGCAAAATTGCAATAAAACCTGCATCAGCAGCTGATACTTCCAGGAGGCTGGGGAAGAAACTTGCCACCATTGCCCTCCCTGAAATTTGCCTTTTGTGGCTGTCAGCCTCCTCTGGAGGAGTTATATGGGAACGCTTTGTATGTCATCTAGCCTGGTAGGAACCCCTCCCAAATGAACTGTATTTAAGCAAGGAGTGCAGCAAGACCAGTGCCAGAAACTTTATTGTCACTCAAGACCCGCTTTGCAACCTGTTCTTTACCTGTGAATGTTTGTGTACAGCAGAGTAAGCAGCACTAATCAGGAACTTGGCTGCCATGCAGATGTGACGGTGGCTGCCAGCTGCTTTGATCTGTGGGCCTTCAGAGCAAAGAGGAGGCATTCATCTTTACCTATTGGCCTCTGGAAGCCCAGGCTGCATTGCAGATCTTTGGCTGCATTTGAAAGCTTAAAAAAAAAAATGTGGGTGAAAAAATGCTCTAATACAAATTCTTACAAACACAGGGATGCTTTAGGGGTCAGACAAATACACGGGGAACATATCTCTCAATAACCAATGACTGAATCGTTTTATTTTCAGGCCGCCTTTCCAAAGTTAAAACCCTGCTCAAGGCAGTTTGCAACAAATAGCATAGCTACAAGCATAACAAAGGGAAATTATTGGTTAGTTGTTCCTATTTTTCTTATGCATTTTGTGGTTTTTATATTGTAATTTTATGTTGTATACTGGTAAAGTGTACTGCCCTGAGATCTACGTATGAAGGGCTGTATACAAATTTAAGAAATAAATAGAATAAAAATAGCCCTAAACAATACACAAAGCATCAACAGGTACACAAGCAAATTAAACAACTTCCATATAAATCATAAGATCCAAAATAAAGGTACAAAAAAAAAATATTGCAGCAACAACCTCCCACCCAACCAAAACCCTCTAAACAATGCCCCAACTTCTATCCAAAGTTTCAGGTTCAAAAGCAGTATACTGTTGAATACTTGCAGGAAAACACTCTACTAATAATATATAGATCAGAACCAGAAATCAGATTGGGGAAGTGCTGTAGCTTAGTTGTAGGGATTCTGTTTCATAGGCAGAAGGTCCCAGGTTCAGTCCCCAGCATCTACAGGTAGGACTGAGAATGTCCACTATCTGAAACTTTGGAGAGATGTTGCCAGTCAGTGCAGAAAATATTGAGATAGATTAACCAACAGTCTGACTTGGGATAGTAAAGGTAAAGGGACCCCTCACCATTAGATCCAGTCGTGGCCAACTCTGGGGTTGCGGCGCTCATCTCGCTTTATTGGTCGAGGGAGCCGGCGTACATCTTTAGGGTCATGTGGCCAGCATGACTAAGCCGCTTCTGGCAAACCAGAGCAGCACATGGAAACACTGTTTACCTTCCCGCCAGAGCGGTACCTATTTATCTACTTGCACTTTGACATGCTTTCGAACTGCTAGGTTGGCAGGAGCAGGGACCGAACAATGGGAGCTCACCCCATCATGGGGATTCGAACAGCCGACCTTCTGATCTGCAAGTCCTAGGCTCTGGTTTAACCCACAGTGGCACCTGTGTCCCTCTGACTTGGGATAAGACAGTACAATTCCTATGCTGGAGAATAAGGCATCTTTAAAAGCTCAGCTGGAAGGAAGAAGGATGGCAGTACTGAAACACAACAAAACATTTGCTGTTAGTTTACAACGATTTCTAGTGTTGTGCTATTCATTCATTCACCATTTTATTTATGTGCCGCCTTTCCATAGTTAAAACAATGCTCGAGGTGGCTGACAACATGACAAGATTTACGTAATTACCAACATAACAAAAGTCATAAACAATAAATAAAACACATCAAAAAGTACACAACCAAATGGAAAACAATTTCCACATAAATCATAAAATCTAAAACTAAGAATACAGCGTTAATATCAATCGCAATTTAAAATGACATAGATTTTTTAAAAGGCAATTTTAAAAACAAAAACAAAAATGGACCCCTCTCTGCCCAGCAGCAGCAGCAGCAAACCTTTATGGAGCCCCAAGCCAGGTGGAGAGAAGCAGGGCAGGGCCCTTCAGGCTCCCAGCAAGTCAGCTATAATACTAGAAGCAATGTGTGGTGCTACAAGTGGGGTATAGATCCATGCAGTGATTGTGAACCCTGAAGGAGTGTGTAAGACAGGCAAAGGCAAACTCAACCCTCCAGATGTTTTGGGACTACAACTCCCATCATCCCTAGGTAACAGGACCAGTGGTCATGGATGATGGGAGTTGTGGTCCCAAACATCTGGAGGGCCGAGTTTGCCTATGCCTGGTGTAAGAGGAAGGATGGAATGGCTTAGAGCTCAAGATCTGTTGGATCTCTCCAACCATGGATGCAGACAACTGGAGAAGACTTCAAGTGGAGCTCATGAGAAGACATAAGAAGAGCCTCCTGGATCAGACCAATGGCCCTTCTAGTTCAACATCCTGTTCTCACCAGGTGCATGTGGGAAAACTGCAAGAAGGACCCCAGCGCAAGAGCTTTGCCATTGCAGCTAGTAGCCATTGACTCTCTCCACCCTGAATTTGTATAATCCTCTTTTGAAGCCATTCAAGTTGGTGGCCATCACTGTCTTCTGGAGGAGCGAATTCCATTGTTTAACTATGTTCTGCATGAAGAAGTGATTTCTTTTGTCTGTCTTGAATCTTCCGAAACCCAGCTTCAATGGACGCCCACAAGTAAAAGGTAACCCATTTATTGAATCTTGTAAGGTCCCCAGGTATTGATTTCTTTAATTCCTGCTCACTAACTGGAGCGGAGAGGTCTAGATGTGATGCTGTGGTTAACAAGTTTCAGGGACACTGTGTACCAGGCAAAATGAGACTCTTCGAAAGAGATGTGTGTTTTTTCCCATACAAGAAATCGAAATGAGACGGAATCCTTACAGTTTTTCAGCTGACCCAAGAAGGCTGAGCCAGGCATGTAACTGTGGATAGCTTGCTGACTCATTAATAAGGGATCAGACTGTCCTAGGAGTACATAATTGCAAATTGAGAGGAAGATTGCTAGAAATTAAAGATCTTATATTGGCAAAGGCAACTGAAGTGTGTTAAGCGGCAGAAATCACACAGAGAAGCATAGATTTTTCCTGAGGTTTTTGGGGGTTCTGGGGGAAGAATGATGGCTTCTAGTAGCTGTTGCAGAGTGCAGAAGGGATCTGACTTGAAACCTAAGCTTGATTATGTTGAAGAGCAAGCTGAGGTCTACACAGAATGTGGCTGTGTGAATGAACCCCAGCAGTACAGAGCCCATGGGGTGGGCACTGGAGAATGTGCAAAAAAGAGCCAAAATATGGACCACTTTGCTAGAGTCTGAAAGCAAAATCAGAGTGATAAGAAAAAGCTGCAGCTGTTCTAGATAAAACATGTGACTTGCTTTTTAAACCCAAATAGCAGGGACCAGATTCTTCCCAAAGCAGTTTCCGCACAATACAGCATCATCATAACAAATCATCAGTAACAATAATGGTTTCAATTTAATTGATTTTATTCTGTTGCCTTTTCAGCAGCCTTCTGAAGCCCTTCACCTTTCAACAAGCCTTTTCAGTTGAGATCTTTCCTAGTCTCCTTTTGTATTGGTCATTTCTATTGTTTTATTGCCTCCCTGGGCTCCTTTGGGAGGAAAGGTAAGGCATATGTTGAACTCTTGGAATGCCACTGCCAGTAAGGATAGACTACACTGAGCTACATGGACCATTGGTCTGTCTTGGTGCCAGGCAGCTTTCAGTTTCCAAAGCCTTCCGACCTTCAGAGAAGATTTGGGAGTGCAAGAAAACTCATTGCCTGAGCAGAACGACACTTCCATTTGTGCAAGGACACTACAACTTTCTATCTCTCTGTATTGTTTTAACTTAAGAGAATATGAATTGGAATCTGAAATCCAACGGAGGAGAATCAAAGAGATTCCACACACACACACCCCATGTTTGTTTCAGCTCTACTTCACTTCCAGATAAAGTGTTTGTGCACTGCAGTAGCAAAAATTATGGTATGGGTGGGGCAGTGGGGGGGAGAGAAAACCGATTGAATTCACCCTCCGCCAGACAATCACACACAGAGCAACATTCTTTTTAGAATTCTTGCTTCTTTTACCTGCATAGTCTTTTGGAAAACAATTGGATTTCTGCTCCCCACCGCCACCACAATCTTATAGTCCAATAAGCTATATTTAACGCATTTCATATTGTGCTCCTGGAGATTATGTGCAATTACTTCCCCCTCTTGTAATTTTGTTCTCTAAAAATCACTACTCCCCTTTCATTTGTTCCAAGAAATGTTTTATACACCTTCGTGAATTTATCCAACTGTGCAACACCTAATTTTAACAAACTCCAATGAAATACTCCTTAAGCATAATTAGAAAATGGGTATATGTTAAACAAAGTGTGAATGCAATTCTCTTTTCCACTTAGACCCCCAAAGCCATTTTTCTTCCACATTATTTAGTTATAACCTTGACTGATTGTGATGAATCCTGTCTTCCATTTTTCAATATTTCGAAGGTTTCTTGTGTGTCTTAATGGCTTTGCTGCAGATTCAACCCAGTATCTAAAGCTGCAATCCTATGCATACTTGCACAAGATTACATTTCACTGAATTCAGCTGGACTTAGTTTGTGAGAACTGAGAAAACATTCAGACAGCAAGCATCAATTCTTTGTTTTGGGATCACAAACTCGCATTTATGAATGTTGGCAAGCCAGGCAAAGTCATCCACGGTTGTCTGAAACCCATAAAAGAATAAAAGAAAGCAGCAGCAGGAAATAACCAGATGAATAATAGAACTGCAAAGTTGGAAGGGGCCGCAAGGATAATCTAGTCCAACCTCTTGCAATGCAGGAATCTTTTGCACAGTGTGGGGCTCAAACCCAGTTGTGGTTGGTATGTCTGCCTTGAGAGACAATGGAGTGTACCTTAAAGGGTGAAGTCAAACTGCCATGTTAGCAGCACCAAAATGACCTTCCCGGGGTACAACCCTAGGCAGTGTGTATGGAGGTCCTGGGCTGCCCAGATGAAGAGACTCCCCCGCCAGACTCATTGATGTGGTCCAACGGAAAGCAGAGCAATATGTTTGGCACCAGCTTGGCTGCAGGCATTGCCAGAAGGAGGTGCACAAGGCACCATCCAACCACCTTAGGGACTTCATTCCAGATTTGTGTAGGGTTTACTCCTTAGCCTTTTCTTCTCAAGAAGATATCCTACAAGGCACTGGAGGTTTGGGATCAGGTTGACAAGCCCCATATTCCCAGACTGATAAGCCCCATCTGCCCCTCACTTCCCTCACATGTCATACTCTACCAACTGAACTATACCAGCAGAGGTGGTAGCAACAGTGGCTGGTGCCCTTTGGCAGGGAGCCCAACACTAGGTAGAGCCAGAGAGACAGAGTCAAATTCTAGCTTTGTCCCCATCCTCCTCTTTGCTGAATTATACAAGGTGCAACACAGTCTAAAGAGGAAGTAGCTGACAAACAATGACAACTCCTGGATTGATTGATTGATTGATTGATTGCAAGTAAGAAGGCTGGGAGATGGGGGCTGGCTGAGGGCAGACTGAGGGCACTGAGGTTAGTGGAGCAGTGCCCCATTTGGGTGGCAGATGGCTGAGGAATGGGCCACAGGATGGAGACTGGTAGCCGAGACAGGGTCTTAGAAGCAGACTTTGTCATACCATGGACAGCTCTGGCACAGTAGATAAGTTGCTCTGGCAAGATGCAAACTGAACCAAACCCTTTTATTCAAGGGTTGCCGCTGAATACCACTTGCTGTGAGTTGCAGGTGTGTTTTCATGGGCCTCTAGTGGACCACTGTGAGAACAGAGTTCTGGACCAGATGGGTCCTTGGTCAGATCCAGCAGGTTCTGCTGGTGTTCTTATGAAAAGCCCCCTCTGGCAGGAGCAATATGCCTCTTCACTGGTGGGAAAGAAGAGAGAGAAAGAAAATGGGTTGCAGGGGACAGAAAGGAGTGGCCTAAAGAGAGAGAGGGGTGATGGGGGTGGAGAAAGAGAGTTGGGGCCTTATCACCCTTTTAGCTCTGTCCACACACCCCACTGCCTTCAGCCTCCCCCCAACATGCATCCCAACAGGCAGAGATAGAGATTCCCCTTGAGGGAATGCAGCCCTTGACAGGAAAAAAAGTCTCCATCCCTGGATTTAAGGGGTGATCGTTGATTGTTTGAACTGGATTGATTGAACTGGATTGTTTTTTGGAGGTTGGTGGCTTACATGCTTCTCTGTACAAAAGCAAATGAACTATGCACATCAACAACAAAAAGTCAGGGTTGTCATCTAATCATAGGAACTTAAGAGGCTGCCTTATATTCAGGCAAACTGATGGCCCATCAATAATAATAATAATAATAATACTAAATTTTATTTATACCCCGCCCTCCCCAGCCAAAGCCGGGCTCAGGGCGGCTAACAACAATAAAAACAATCCAACATTCTAAAAACTTTTCACCATAAAATCAATCAGAAACAAATTGATGGCAACCAGCAAGCAGGACCCTGTGCAGATTGCCAGAGGAGGGGGTCAGGCTGCGCCCTGACCAAAGGCCTGGTGGAACAGCTCTGTCTTACAGGCCCTGCGGAAAGATGTCAAGTCCCGCAGGGCCCTAGTTTCTTGTGGCAGAGCGTTCCACCAGATTGGTGCCACAGCCGAGAAAGCTCTGGCTCTAGTTGAGGCCAGCCTAACCTCTCTGAGGCCTGGGACCTTCAGGATGTTTTTATTTGCAGACCGTAGGTTTCTCTGTGGGGCATACCAGGAGAGGCGGTCCCGCAGGTACGAGGGTCCTAGGCCGTATAGGGCTTTAAAGGTTAAAACCAGCACCTTAAACCTGATCCTGTACTCCACCGGGAGCCAGTGCAGCTGATATAGTACTGGATGAATGTGATCTCGCAGTGACGACCCCATAAGGAGTCTCGCTGCGGCATTCTGCACCCGTTGGAGTTTCTGGGTCAGTCTCAAGGGCAGCCCCACGTAGAGCGAGTTACAATAATCCAGTCTGGAGGTGACCGTCGCGTGGATCACAGTGGCTAGGTCAGGGCGAGAGAGATAAGGAGCCAACTGCTTAGCTTGGCGGAGATGAAAAAAAGCCGCCTTTGTTATAGCTGTAATCTGCGCCTCCATAGAGAGGGAGGTATCGAAGATTACACCCAAACTCTTAACGGACAATGCTGGCACTAGTTGCACCCCCGCAAGAGATGGGAGTTGCCCCCTCAATCCCATATCGCCCCGTCCCAGCCAGAGGACCTCTGTCTTCGAAGGATTTAACTTCAACCGGCTCCCACGAAACCATCCAGCCACAGCTTCCAGGCATCTGGTCAGTGTGTCTGGGGCCGAGTCAGGATGGCCATCCATCAACAGATAGAGTTGGGTGTCATCAGCATACTGATGGCAGCCCAGCCCAAAACTCCGGACAAGCTGGGCGAGGGGGCGCATAAAGATGTTAAAAAGCATCGGAGAGAGAATCGCACCCTGAGGCACTCCACACACCAGGGAGTGGCGCGATGACAATTCCCCCCCAAGCGCCACCCTCTGTCCCCGACCAGAGAGAAACGAGCGCAGCCATTGAAGGACTGTGCCCTGGATCCCCACGTCGGCAAGGCGGTGGTCCAGGAGTTCGTGATCGACCATGTCGAAGGCTGCTGACAGGTCTAGAAGAATCAGCAGCCCCGACCCGCCTCGATCCAGCTGCCTGCGGAGATCATCTGTTAGGGCGACCAGAGCCGTCTCGGTCCCATGACCAGCGCGGAAGCCGGACTGGAATGGATCGAGAGCCGATGTTTCATCCAGAAACCTACCAAGCTGTTCAGCAACCGCTCTCTCAATCACCTTACCCAGGAATGGAAGATTCGAAACCGGGCGGTAATTGGATAGATCTAAAGGATCTAATGATGTTTTCTTTAAGAGCGGGAGCACCACTGCCTCCTTCAGTTCCCCTGGGAATATCCCAGTGCCAAGGGACAAATTGATGATATCACCCAGGGGGGCCCGCACCTCGTCTGGACACGCTCTAATCAGCCAAGACGGGCACGGGTCAAGAGGACAGGTGGTGGGCTTTCCAGCTCGGAGGAGTCTGTCCACATCGGCTGGGGATATCTGGTCAAAGTGGTCCAATACTGGACCCGAGGACAGTCGAGGGGCCTCCAGTTCCCTTATTGTGTCCAAATTGGCAGGGAGGTCATGGCGGAGCAACAGGACCTTCTCCGCAAAAAAGCTCGCAAATGCCTCACAGCTGTGTGTCGAATTGTTATTTAAATTTGGCTGTCCTTCAAGGGACGTTAAGGACCTAATTATACTAAATAATTGCGCCGGGCGAGAGCTAGCGGATGCAATGGAGGCCGAGAAGTAGGACTTCTTAGCGGCCTTCACTGCCATCTCATAGGTTTTCATAAAAACCCTATAAGATGTTCTTGAGGCTCCGTCACGGGCACCCCGCCATACTCTCTCTAGCCGTCTGAGGTCCCGCTTCATTTCCGAAGCTCCTCGGTAAACCAGGGAGCCCGGTTTCTGCGGGGTCGCAGAGGGCGCTTAGGTGCGATCTCATCGATGGCTGCTAGGAGCTGGGTATTCCAGCCCTCAACAAGCTCAGTCAATGAGTCGCCAGGGGGAGCAAGGTCCCGCAAGGCCTGACGGAATCTATCAGGGTCCATCAGCCTCTGCGGGCGAGCCCAAATCGGCTCGCCACCTAAGCAGGGTGGGGGTGGAACGTCAATCCTGGCTTTCAGAGCGTAGTGATCAGACCATGGCACCTTCATTGAGGGAAACATGATCACATCTATACCAACACCAAAGATCAAATCCAGCGTGTGGCCTGCTTGATGTGTGGGGCCCGAAACAAACTGGGAGAGCCCTAGTGTCGCCATGGAAGACACCAGGTCCAGAGCCTGTGTGGAGGGAGCAGCATCAGCATGGATGTTGAAGTCCCCCAATACCAATAGGTTAGGGAACTCCAAGGCCCAGCCGGCCACAGCCTCCAGCAGGCCTGACAGGGTGGCTGCTGGTGCGCTAGGTGGCCGGTACACCAGCCAGACAGCCAAGCTCACCTCGGAGCTCAGTATTGTCTAAACTGACTGGCAGCGACACCCCAAGGTGTCAGACAGGGGTCACTTCCAGCCATACCTGGAGAGGCCAGACATTGAACCTGAGACTTTCTGCATGCAAGGCAGGTGCCCTGCCACTGAACTACATCCCTTCCTTTTCACTGAAGAGCTAGTTTTCCATGTATAGGCTTCACCCTCCAACACCACCATGGAGAATCAGAATGTTCCATGCCTAAAGCTACAGCGGTACAATCGCAACACAGCATTACTGCTTCAGTGAGAACACCTTAAAGATAGCGGTTGTTTTGGAAAAAATGGGGGGAAGGGGAGAATTGGCCAGCTTAGTCTTGGTTACTTGAACCGCTGTCTGTAAATGACTATTTTGTTACATGGAGCAGAAACTTGTCCATTAAAAAAATAAAAAAGGCTGAGGAAAGGAAATGGAATAGCTCCTCGTGTCAAAAGTTATAGTTTGAATTTTACATCTGCAGAAAGTCTTGGCAATGTGTCTTCTAGACCCAATCACTGCAAAGAGGTCATTTCTGAGGTCCTGTAGATGGAATTCTCCTACAGTGGAGTTAAAGAACTGGGTGGAGGGAAAGAAAGGACTGGCAGACACCACCAAAAGGGTCAACAGGGCAATTCAGTTCTAAATCTCTATTGAACGATCTTACAGTGCAATGCTATGCATGTCTGCTGCAAAGATTTAAGCCCCATGGAGTTCAGCAGGGCTTACCAGGTAGCAAATCTATACATCAAAGGTGGGGGAACTTTTTCAGCCTGAGGGTCAGATTCCCTTCTGAGCAGCCTGTCAGGACCCAAATGCCAATACAGTCATACCTCGGGTTAAATATGCTTCAGGTTGAACATTTTCAGGTTGCGCTCTGCGGCGACCCGGAAGTAACGGAACGGGTTACTTCCGGGTTTCACCACTCGTGCATGCACAGACACTCAAAATGACATCACGAACACGCGCAGAAGCAGCGAATCATGACCCGTGCACTCACAGACGCGCAGATGTAGGTTGCATTCTACTCAGGATGCGAACAGGGCTCCAGAACGGATCCAGTTCGCATCCAGAGGTACCACTGCAGAGGGAGGCAGAAGCAAAATTAAGCAGAGCCATGCATGTGAATTTTGGCTTTGTGCAGTAAGCTAATTTACACACACACACACACACACACACTGTCCAAAATCCAGGCAAGCAAGTAGTATTATTGAAGTTCAAGGGCACCTTCCAGGCAGGCAAAAATGCCCAAGGATGACACAAAGCAGAGCTGTGTGTTTGTGTGTGCAGTGGGCTCTGGGGAGAATCTCAAGGCCCAGATTAAGAGGACTGAAGAAGCAACATTTTCACCCCCGGTCACAGGTTGCCCATCCCAGCTATACACTTTCCCGGTAATAATGGTGCTTATTTCTGAATAGGTATGTATAGGATTATGCTGCAGAACTCTGAGTATCTGGAGCCACCAATCTTCCACGCTCAAATTCTGCCACAGAATCAAGTAGGGTCAAATTTTCAATAGATTTTCTGCCTGGTCATTCTTCTTCTTAATGCTAAATGCAACTGCCCCACTAAAAACATGCCTGTTTCTGTTATCCTGCTGTTAAAATGAAGGCTAGGTCATTTTCTCCTTCTTTTTTCCTGAATTTATATCCCACCTTTCTTCCAAAGAGCTCAAGGTGGAGTCCACAGCTCACCCCTTCTCCATAACAACCCTGTGAGGATAACTGGCCCAAGGTTACCGAGTGAGCTTCATGGCTGAGCAGGGATTTGAGCCCTGAGTCTCCTGGGTCCTTGTCTGGCATTCTAACCATTACACCACACCAGACCGTCTCTCTTTAGACTGAGCCTAGAAGCAAAGATTAGAAGGTGAAGCTTTATCAGGACATGGAGGTAATTAATGTAAACTGCTAATCACTGCAAATTAAGTTCACTTATGAAAGGCAAATGGGATGCGGGAGGCGCTGTGGGTTAAACCACTGAGCCTCTTGGGCTTGCCAATAAGAAGGTCGGCGGTTCGAATCCCCATGACAGGGTGAGCTCCCGTTGCTCTGTCCCTGCTCCTGCCAACCTAGCAGTTCGAAAACACATCAAAGTGCAAGTAGATAAATAGGTACCGCTCCAGCGGGAAGGTAAATGGCGTTTCCATGCGCTGCTCTGGTTCGCCAGAAGCGGCTTAGTCGTGCTAGCCACATGACCCGGAAGCTGTACGCCGGCTCCCTCAGCCAATAAAGCGAGATGAGCGCCACAACCCCAGAGTCGGCCATGACTGGACCTAATGGTCAGGGGTCCCTTTACCTTTACCTTTATGAAAGGCAAAGCTACAGGGACCAATTGAACAGCCTTAGACGCCATTAGTGGTGCTTTTGACCTATAAAGCCTTAAATGATTCAGGACCACAATACCTCAAGGACTGCCTCTCCCCATATGAACTGACCCAGACCCTGAAATCATCTTCTGACACTCTTCTTCATGAGTATTCTCCATGAGAGGTCTAGAGGATGGCAACACGAGAATGGGCCTTTTCTGCAGTGGCTCCCCACTGCAGAATATATGTTTGTGTTTTTATATTGTAAACTTCCCTGTGATCCTCAGATATGGAAATAATTATTATAAGAATGGTTGCCCCTATTTCCTTCAGGGCTGCAGAGGGCTCTGCACTAAAGCCATCATGCTACACAATAGGCCACTAGTAGGGTGTAGGGGAAGAAGATTGCTTTTGCTTTGATTTTAATGTGAAACAACTTAATTCACATGAACTGAAACACAGCTAGCCTTCAAAATGTACAGTTCTCCAAATTTTGCAATTCAGTTCTCAAAACAGTCAGTGTGTGCAAAAACGTGTATCTCTGGAGAAAGCATGCGTAGGCATGCATATTTTTGTGAAAATTATACCAAAAAGCATTATATTGCGAGAAATTGCTTGGAAAGATGTGGGCATGTTTGTCAACATTGCAAACCAAAAAAATGTGTTTCTTAGGAGAAATCCAAACTAAAAGACTTGAATGAATTTTCAGGAAGATTTTTTATTTTTAAAAAAATGCAAATTGCTGTAGGAACATTGAGGAATTGAACTCAAAGTTGGAAATAAGGCAAGCTGGGACAAACTGATATTTATTGTTTGGCCCAACCCTAGACACTAGGCAAAGTTGCTCCTTCAAGAACAGGACTCCCTCTCTGGCCACTTCCAGATGACTTATTAGCTTATTGGCCTGAATATAAGTCACACCGGCAAATAAGCCACACCTTTAAAATTCATGGGGGGGGGGGAGAAAAAAAAGACAATACCCGAATATAAGCTGCTCCCTTCCTCCCTTCCTGGCCTTGGAGGAGAGGAGGGGGGACTATGCGCAGGGCAAGCACCATTTTGCTGCGCTCCTGGCACTGTTTGCCTTGAGCTGTTGGCTGCATACTGGACTGGGGAAGCCACTCTGTGTTGCCTGTAGCCAGTGGCGTAGCGTGGGGGGTGCAGGGGGGGCCGGCCGCACCGGGCACAACATCTGGGGGGGGGGCGCACTCGCACTCGCAGCTCTCTGCCCCTACCTGGCTCACTCACTCTCTCTCACTGCAGTGCTGGCTGTGCGAATCCGATCCGAGCCGCCGGGTCGCCGCCCACTGGGGGGGGGGTGCCAGGCGTGCGGTGCAGTGCGGAGAGAGAGCGAGGGACTATCTGGGGGAGGGACAGTGCAGCGGGCGGGTGCAAATTACTTGCCTTGCCCCGGGTGCTGACAACCCACGCTACACCACTGCCTGTAGCCTTTTCCCTTCCTTGCTCTCTGCCTTCCTGGCCTTGGGTTGAGGATGGGGGACTACGTGTGGGGCGGGTGCCGCTTCCCTGCACTCCTGGTGTGTTTGTCTTACGCTCCCTGCTGCCTATTGGGGGGGGGGGAGCCTTCCCTGTCAGGTGCTGATGTGGTTGCTCGAGAGCAAACAGGCAAGACTCCAACCTGTCTTTTCAGGCTTTATTACCTGTACAAACTATTTACAGTGCAGAGCGTCGCAAGTCTGTGTCTGCTCAGTGGCTAGCAGAATCTGGGAGTGGGCGGCCCTTATACCTTCCCCAGCATAACAGTCATGTCACCCCAGTCCTTCTCCTCCCCTCTCTGCGCCAAAGACTACTGCGCAGAATGGGCGCAGGCAAAGGGGGACTTGCCTCCCCTCCCCTCCGCTTTGCTCAGGCTCAGTGTTGAGGTTCTCCCTAGCATCTTCTGATCCCTGTGCCCCTTCCCCACTGGAGGCGGGGCTTCCCTCCTCGCCAGAGGAGGAACTGCTTCGCAAGATCTTCAGAGGCTCCCTGTAACACAACTGCCCTTCCACCTCTCGCCTCTGAGCTGATGGCAGTTCCCTGACAATCCCCTTTCCCCGCTTCCACCCTTTCCCAGCCATAGGGGGAAGGTCTGGGGAGCTACGGGTGGGGGCCGCTTCCCCGCATTCCTGGCAGCATCACGGGCTGAGGGGGAGCCATGCTGCAGTGCCAGCAGTCCCCCCCTCCCCCGCATTCTTTCCTACCCAGCTCTGGGGGAGCTGTGGATGGGATGGGAACGATATCATAAAAGCCAATTTTTGTAAGGTCGAGAATTTAAGCCACACCTTAACTTTTCACAGTTGGAATTTGGGGAAAAAAACAAGTGTGGCCTATATTTAGGCCAATACGGTAATTGAGCATTAGTTTTATTTGTTTGCAGAAAGTTTGTGGGGTGATTATAAGACACTGGCTGTTAGCAAGGATGTTACATGACATGACACCATCCCATACTCTCCGATGCAGAGTTCTGGATCAGAGTGAGGCTTGCAAGGGCAGTCTCAGGGCCAAGGGCTTTTCCAGGACTGACACCCAAAATCTGTCTAGTGACTGAACCTTGGTGGCGAGCCCTAAAATAAAGATCACCTAGTGAGAGAATGTGGCTTTTGAACACGCTGAACCCATGCACCTCTCCTTTTAGAAATTAATCAAGGTAACCTGTAGTGCAAGGGACACAGGTGGTGCAGTGGGTTAAACCATAGAGCCTAGGATTTGCTGATCAGAAGGTCGGTGGTTCGAATCCCCGCAACGGGGTGAGCTCCCGTTGCTCTGTCCCTGCTCCTGCCAACCTAGCAGTTCGAAAACACATCAAAGTGCAAGTAGATAAATAGGTAAAGTAAGGTAAACGGTGTTTCCGTGCGCTGCTGTGGTTCGCCAGAAGCAGCTTAGTCATGCTGGCCACATGACCTGGAAGCTGTACGCCAGCTCCCTCGGCCAATAAAGCGAGATGAGCGCCGCAACCCCAGAGTCGGCCACGACTGGACCTAATGGTCAGGGGTCCCTTTACCTTTAACCTGTAGTGCAGTGCCATATACTGTACTTTGGAATGGCAAACTAAAATCTGAGTAGCAAAGAGGACAGCAATAAAGAAGTTAACATTTTCATTGAAGAAAAATGTGTGAAAATTGTTTTGGGGGTTTTTTTAAAACCGCCTTTCCACACTAACAAAAGTAATTTTTCTGGATTTGCATAGTAATGATTTTTTTTCTTTTAGGATGCAGAGGGTGGCATTAAACAGCCACCCTTCTGCATTAAACAGCCACCCTTCTGCAAAAAATATGTCCAGGCCACAATTTTTTTAAAGTATCCAGGTTTCAGGGGGAAATGGTCCTTTACATCAGCAGAGAGGAATATTGGATTCTAGAGCATACTCGTTCATTGAATGGAACTGCCAAAGAATTCTTGGCCTCTCCTGAGGTTCCATTCAGTTATAACACCGCCTTATAAAAAGATAAGATATCATCTCCGTCACTCAGTAATTTTTCTGGGGTTGGGAATGAAAGTACAGAACAAATAAAACACACCAAACCCAAAGTATGAAACTTTCTCCCAAAGGAGGTCATCTGCTGAGGGCTGGAGGCAGATGTAATGGATGGGTCTGTCAAAAGGGTTAGACATTTTTATGACAGCTAATGATGTTGATTATTTATTTACCCACATTTCTGCTCTCAGCTAGTCTGGCATGAGACTCTTGCGACTGCTCACCCTCCCTGATTTGAGATGTATCACCTTAACCGGGAGGAAATTTGAGATGTATATATGTGTGTGTGTGTGTGTGTGTGTGTGTGTGTTTAAATCAAGTGAATAACCGCAACATGAACTGCACTGTCAAAGCTCCATGCGAGCATTAGCTAATGAATCTCCAACTAATTAGCTTACTAGCTTCGATGAGATAAGAATAATCAGATTTCATGCTAGAGGGAGCTAGCTGGCTGCTGTAACTGGGCAACAAGTTGCCTTTTCAACTCTCTCTTTTTTTGCGCTTTGCATCCAGGCTCTGCTAAACCATATCTTTGAGAGAGGCGAGAGTCTGTGGTTTTCACCTTCTCAGCAGCATTCTCTGAGGCACGAAAGTCGACTTGTTGGGTGACATCTGTCAGAAGCAGGGAAGGGGACGTGGTGAGTGACCCATCTGATATCCTCCCTCCCATGCGCGTTCCCATGTGTCCTACTTTAAAGAAGGAGATGGGATTTTCTCCTCTTTAAAAAGTCAACCAGTCCTCTTTATTTATGTAGGGTTTTCAATTCGGTCTAGCACCTTAAAGGTAAAGGTAAAGGTACCCCTACCCGTACGGGCCGGTCTTGACAGACTCTAGGGTTGTGCACCCATCTCACTTAAGAGGCCGGGGGCCAGCGCTGTCCGGAGACACTTCCGGGTCACCTTGAGTGAACCTAAAATGAATCCTTCATCTATTCAATGCTCTGTGGGCTTTGGCGGTTGATAATTCTCCCAAACCATTGGAAGGTGACACCCCCAGGCGTGCCGCCATCCAGCAGAAGTAACACCTGCACAGCAAGAACCTCTTCTCTGTTTCATGTACCAGAAGATCTTTGCTAGGGAGTAGCTTCTCTGTAGCCCACACCTCATAATAATTTATCCAGTAGATCAGATCATTTCGCCCAACTAGTCCAGAATTCTCTGCTCACAGTGGCAAAATAGATGCCTAAATTCCACAAGCAGGACATGAGCACAACAGCACTCTTCCATTAAGAGACATACTAGCTTGCAGACCCATTTACTCAGAGTATACCCATTTAAATTAATGGCAGTGACTCACTTAGGTCTATTCTGAGTAAACATCCATTGAATACAATGAACTGCCTCTGATAGCAGAGGTTGTATGAAGCCATTATGACTACAGGGCTTTGAGACACTCCATGAATATGTCCAATCCCCTTTTAAAGCTGCCCAACTCAGTGGCCATCATCTGATGGTAGCAAATTCATTCACAAAACACACAACTTCAGCTCCATCTTGCAAGGCCCTACCTTTTCGCTTCAGGTTTACCCTCTGCTTACTGCTGTCATTGCCCTGGCTTGTTCACAACGTTGCTTCTAGGTAAAACACAAAACATGTCATTGGCCTCTCAGGCAATTGTTGAATGGAAGATCGACTGGGTTAAACAGGGAGCTGGGGCACCTTCCCTGTGAGTAAATATTAAAATAGAAGACTGATGGGGATGAGATTTGATAAAGTTTTGCAAAAATATATAGGAACGCAACAAGCCTCCATTTATTGGGTCAGACCTTTGGTCCACCTAACTCAATATGGTCTATATTACCTAGGAGTGATTCTCTACAGTTTCAGGAATGTCCCAGTCCTACCTAGAGATGCTGAGAATTGGACCTGAGACCTTCTGCATGCAAAGCAGATGCTCCACACCTGAGCTATGGTTGTCCTCCTAAACTGCAACATAGGAAAGCTACTTTATGTTGAGTCAAACCATTGGCTCTTCAAGCACTGTATTGTTTACACTGATTGGCAGCAGCTCTCCAGGGTTCCCAGAGAAGCTGCGGACTGAATCTGGGACCTTCTGCATGCCAAAAAAAAGATGTTCTATCACAGACCTGCAACCCTTCCCCAATGCTTTGCCCAACATGGTGTGGCAAAAGTGGAAGGAAAGAAGCTTGTCTCCCTGTCTGCCCAAATGAGAGGAACAGGGATCCTGTGTTCCCCCAGATGTTGGATTCCAACTCCCACCATCCTCAGCCAGCAAGGGCAGTGGCCAGAAAGGATGGGAGAAGTAACCAACATAATCTGGATGGACGCATCTCCCCTGGCTCGCCTTAAAGGTAAAGGTACCCCTGCCCGTACGGGCCAGTCTTGACAGACTCTAGGGTTGTGCGCCCATCTCACTCAAGAGGCCGGGGGCCAGCGCTGTCCGCAGACACTTCCAGGTCACGTGGCCAGCGTGACATCGCTGCTCTGGCGAGCCAGAGCCGCACACAGAAACGCCGTTTACCTTCCCGCTAGTAAACGGTCCCTATTTATCTACTTGCACCCGAGAGTGCTTTCTAACTGCTAGGTTGGCAGGCTCTGGGGCCGAACAACGGGAGCGCACCCCGCCGCAGGGATTCGAACTGCCGACCTTTCGATCGGCAAGCCCTAGGCGCTGAGGCTTTAACCCACAGCGCCACCCAAGTCCTTTCTGGCTCGCCTTACATTATTAGAAATTGGGCTTCCCTCTTGAAGTTGATTGGCAGAACAGATTCATGACAGAGAAGAGAATGCAGCTCTTCACACAGCACATAATTGTGGAAGTCTGTAAGGTATGCATTGCCAAAGAAGAAGAAGTCCTCCCAAGAGGATACAGTTTTTGCATAAAATTTGCATTTTCCAATTTATATGTATAGCTGCAGATTTTAAAACTTTTACTGTAATTCAAATAGAAACACAGAGCATCTCACCATGCTGGGGACGGGGTGATAGTGTGACCATGTGCTAAATTTTGATGGACATCTTCCAGGTGCCTTCCTTTCCCTGCATAGGATTTGTCCTTTTTATAGATACTGATGGATGAGCTCATCTTAGGTATTTCATTTTATGATTGCTTTTGTTTGTCTCTTTCTTGTGACTTATTAACTTGTAAGATGCCTTTGAATACTTCATTGTGTGAAACAATGGTTAAATAACATAAATGAATAATCTCTTTCACTCGTGCGCATATCAGTGTTTTAGATCAGATGTGGTTATTCAATATCTTTGCATGACTTATTAATTCTACGCATGTGCAAACTTGTTATAAGGAATTAGATGGTGCTGTCTACTAGCTGTGAATGTTAAGAGCACAATTCACTCACCTTTAAAAATAGAAAATGTATCAAAATGCCTATTAGTCCTGCATAGAGAATATGCATGGCTAAGACCTTGGCAAGTGCCCAGGAGAAGAAGAATGAAGAAGTATCTGCAACTGATTGTTTAAAAACAAGGGTGAGGACCTATGGCCATTCAGATGTTGCTGGACTCCCATCAGCACCAGCTAGCATGGAGTTGCAATATGGCAACATCAGGAGAGACAAAGGTTCCTCAACCCTGTTTCAAATTATAATTGAGGAGGAATTAAAAAACCTTTTATTGAGGGTGAAAGAGGAGAGCGCAAAATACGGTCTGAAGCTCAACATCAAAAAAACGAAGATCATGGCCACTGGTCCCATCACCTCCTGGCAAATAGAAGGGGAAGAAATGGAGGCAGTGAGAGATTTTACTTTCTTGGGCTCCATGATCACTGCAGATGGTGACAGCAGCCACGAAATTAAGAGACGCCTGCTTCTTGGGAGGAAAGCAATGACAAACCTAGACAGCATTTTAAAAAGTAGAGACATCACCTTGCCAACAAAGGCCTGTATAGTTAAAGCCATGGTTTTCCCAGTAGTGATGTAGGGAAGTGAGAGCTGGACCATAAAGAAGGCTGATCACCGAAGAATTGATGCTTTTGAATTATCGTGCTGGAGGAGACTCTTGAGAGTCCCATGGACTGCAAGAAGATCAAACGCATCCATTCTTAAGTAAATCAGCCCTGAGTGCTCACTGGAAGGACAGATCCTGAAGCTGAGGCTCCAATACTTTGGCCACCTCATGAGAAGAGAAGAGTCCCTGGAAAAGACCCTGATGCTGGGAAAGATTGAGGGCACAAGGAGAAGGGGATGACAGAGGACGAGATGGTTAGACAGTGTTCTCGAAGCTACAAACATGAGTCTGACCAAACTGCGGGTGGCAGTGGAAGACAGGAGTGCCTGGCGTGCTCTGGTCCATGGGGTCACGAAGAGTCGGACACGATTGAACGACTAAACAACAACAACAACATAATTGAATCTGAAATATAACCTTAGCATAGCCAAGTCTGGGCTTTTGAATTGTAAATGTAAATAGGTAAAGGTAAGCCTAGTCAAAGGCGACTATGGGGTGCGGCGCTTTAGGCCGAGGGAGCCAGCATTTGTCCACAGACAGTTTCCTGGGTCATGTGGCCAGCATGACTAAACTGCTTCTGGTGCAGCGGAACGCTGTGACAGAAGCCAGAGGGCACGGAAACACTGTTTACCTTCCTGCTGCAATGGTACCTATTTATCTACTTGCACTGGCATGCTTTTGAACTGCTAAGTTGGCAAAAGCTAGGACAGAGCAATGGGAGCTCACCCCATCACACAGATTTGAACCACCAACCTTCCGATCGGCAAGCCCAAGTGGTTTAGACCACAGCACCACCCGCGGCCCTATAGTAAGTGTAAATAATATCCATTCTTACAGTTAAATCTGAACCTGGATCCCTGTTCCTCCACCCCCACAAGATATGCCTAATTTTTAAGTACGTGCTTTCTGTCACAAGCACATGTTGTTGGGAAGAACATGCAATGATGCCTGAGGAAGCCCAAAATGGCCTAGGCACGGCATATATAAGAGACACCACCCTCCTTTTATGCCCTTATGTTTCAAAATGACACTCAATATCAGCTTGGAACACTGTCTGAAGCCCACGATCAATGCACTGAACCAGGACTGCAGAGAGGTGATCTTGGTGGCTACTTCCCAGTGGTAGATTTCTCTGGAGATTCACCAAAGCCTGAGCTTGTTCGTCTTCTGGAGGAAAGGATGCTTTTTATTAAAACTGGCTTTTCATAGCTGGGAATAGAGTGGGAGAGGATGCCTAACCTGAGCCATTAGATTAGTGTGAACTGTGAGTCCAATCAACCCCATAATCAGCCTGGGTCCAGTATACCTGAAGGAGCGTCTCCACCCGCATTGTTCTGCCCAGACACTGAGGTTCAGCATCGAGGGCCTTCTGGTGGTTCCCTCCCTGCGAAAAGCTAAGTTACAGGGAACCAGGCTGAGGGCCTTCTCGGTGGTGGCCCCCTCCCTGTGGAAGGCCCATCTATCAGATGTCAAAGAGAAGAACAACTACCAGACTTTTAGAAGACAACTGAAGGCAGCCCTGTTTAGGGAAGCTTTTAATGTTTAACAGACCACTGTATTTTAATACTCTGTTGGAAGCCACCCAGAGTGACTGAGGAAACCCAGCCAGATGGGCGGGGTATAAATAATAAATTCTATTCTATTCTATTCTATTCTATTCTATTCTATTCTATTCTATTCTATTCTTGACCACTTAAATTGGCAGAACCGATACTGTTACAGGGGCTGCATAATACATGCTCCACATTTGTAAAAGCTCTATCTTTTAGTGTGGCGGCATCTAAACCTTGGAACTCTCAGCAATCAGGCAAGTACTTTAAATGTACTCTTTTTGGCGCCTTCTCTAAACCTTCTTGTTTAGACAAGCCTACCTAGATGTTTCGATACAGGTTTTAATCTCTTTTTAGTCTATTGTTATTTTAACTTTTAGAAAGTTTGAATTATTGGTGCTGATTGTTCTTATCGATATTATTGTTTTAATCTTTTTTATAATCCACTTTGAATGTTTCTCCCCCAATCAAGTAATGCATAAATTTTATGAAATAAATAAATCAACAAGAGCAACCCAGAAATGGCTCAGCGTAAATCGGCTTTGACAGAGAGCTGACTGTGGTTTTCGTGGCTGCATGAGCAAAGATAAGAAAGCAGGAAGGCTGCCCCATTCATCTATATTGGATGGGAAACATTTGGTGCTCTTGGACTCCAACTCCCATCAGCCCCAGCTTGCATGACCAACGGCCAGGAATTTTGGAAGTTGTAGTCCAGCAGCATCTGGAGGACCACTTCTGAGCCATAACTCTCCTGCTCCACCTTATATTTCCATCTGCCTTGACCCCATTGCTTCTCATGGCAAGCACCTCTGCATCCTGCCTTCCCACTAGCTTAAATGAACGTGGGTCACAAAGCCCATTAGCGGTGAAGTTCACTAGCAAACAATTAACTTTCTTTCTCGCCCAAATTGATTGACTATTTTGTCCATGCCTAATTCATTACACCATCCCCCTTCTAGTAGTTAATGGAACAAGCCCATTATGTCTACCTGTGAATGACAGGCTACTGAGCCAACTCTCTTGGGAATGAGAAGCTGTATGTTTAGGGAGACTAATTATTTCAAATCTGATGCTCAGTCCCATATGCTGCTCCCTCTGGAAACCAACGTACCATCTGGTCATTCCACTCCCACCCCCACCCCACAGTTTTGCTTCAGGGTTGTCTGCCTTGTGTTGAAAGGCAATTTTTTTTCCAAATTGCCTCCCAGGATCACTTCCAAGATGAGAGGGAATTAAGAGTGTAAATACTCAACAAACTTTACTGAACCAGCTGAACTCTGGCTTCTAACGTGAACCTAGATTAGCAGCTTAATGGCAGCTGTAAAATATCAGCAAGTAAATAACCTGTCACTTGACAACATTTGCTTTCAGCAAGTTTCAAAGCTGAGTCTTTTTGAAACAGGCCCTCGTAGAATTCAGTGCTGAAAAGCCAAATGAGGACTCCAGAAAACAAGGAGAAGTAGAGCATCACTCACTGGATCAGATCAAAGGTCCATGTTATGAGTTGGTGGATACTTTGTTGTTGTTTAGTCGTTTAGTCGTGTCGAACTCTTTGTGACCCCATGGACCAGAGCAGGCCATGCACTCCTGTCTTCCACTGCCTCCTGCAGTTTGGTCAAACTCATGTTAGTAGCTTCAGGAACACTGTCCAACCATCTCATCCTCTGTCATCCCCTTCTCCTTGTGCCCTCCATCTTTCCCAACATCAGGGTCTTTTCCAGGGAGTCTTCTCTTCTCATGAGGTGGCCAAAGTATTGGAGCCTCAGCTTCAGGATCTGTCCTTCCAGTGATTTCCTTAAGAATGGATAGGTTTGATCTTCTTGCAGTCCATGGGACTCTGAAGCGTCTCCTCCAGCACCATAATTCAAAAGCATCAATTCTTCAGTGATCAGCCTTCTTTATGGTTCAGCTCTCACTTCCATACATCGCTATTGGGAAAATTAATCCCTGGATCCAGCAAATGTTAGAAGTTAATCAAGGCTTGGGGTGTTAAACTGGGTACTAGGCCTGTTTAATCCTTGGATCCATCAAGTGTTACAATCTAATCAATCCAATCAATCTAATCAGTCCCGTGAAGTGATAGCCTGGGTGATGAGCCATTAAGGTGGATTAAGGGGCCCAGTGGGAGATGACAAATGGGTGGCACCCTCTCCCTACACAGATAAAGCCAGAGTTCAGAGCAGAGATTTGGTGAGTGATGTGAACTGGAAGCAAAGCAGCAAACTGGAGAGAGAGGCAGTGAGAAATGTTTGGTGTCTGTTTGGATCCAAGGCTGCAGTTGTGGGAGAAAGAAGGCCCTTTTGGGTGTTGGTGCTGTGAATTCCTCCATCGTAGGTACCGGTTGTGTATATGTGCAAGTAAACCTTATATCATAAAGACACCACAGTCTCCACTGTGCTTCATTTCTAAAAGGAAACGTGTCCTGAGTCAGTGCCTGGAACCCCTGGGATGTTGCACCATTGGGGTGGTGTATAACAGTCCACAAACCTGTTGCCACCCACAGCCGTGATAGGGAAGTGGCGGCTCTCTAGGTGTCATTGAACTCCAGCTCCCGTCTGAGTCCCAGCTAGCATGTCCAGGTAGGGCTGGGACAGACTCTTGCCGGAAACCCTGGAGAGTTGTTGCCATTCATGGTGGACACTCCTTGGCCAGATGGATGGATGGTCTGGCTCAGCATAAGGCAGGTTCCTGTTACAAACACTCATCACCTTGAACTTTGTGTGGCAGCACCTACACTTGGGGACTCCCTGCCTCTAGACGGGAACCTTCACTGCACTCTTTTCATCACTGCTGTCCTGCACTTTCTCCCCCTCAATCTGGAGATTCCCTATGCAATCAATGTAGCTCTCCTATTTGGATTTTCAAACCATAGGGAATCTCCAGATTTAGGGATGAGAAAGTGTAAAACAGCGGTAGCTGGGAGGAGCATCTCCACCCCCATCGTTCAGCCCGGACACTGGGGTCCAGCTCCGAGGGCCTTCTGGCAGTTCCCTCACTGCAAGAAGTGAAGCTACAGGGAACCAGGCAGAGGGCCTTCTCGGTATTGGCACCCGCCCTGTGGAACGCCCTCCCATCAGGTGTCAAGGAAATAAACAACTATCTGACTTTTAGAAGACAGCTGAAGGCAACCCTGTTTAGGGAAGATTTTAATGTCTGATGTTTTATCATGTTTTTAATATTCTGTTGGAAGCTACCCAGAGTGGTTGGGGAAACCCAGCCAGATTGGCATGGTATAAATAAATTATTATTATTATTATTATTATTAAGAAAGCACAATGGGTTCACAGTTCCATTAAGCTGAGCTATGGACAGGCCGGGGGGAGGGGAATAAAATCATAGAAATGTAGAGCTGGAAATGCAGATGCAGAAATGTTTTCACCCAATGTGAAGCTCAAAACCATGACCTTGCAATGAAGAGTTTCACACTCTACTTACTGAAGCTATCCCAGACAACTCCAGGAAGACATTATAGGGGACTATTGAAGGTGCAACTGCCTCAGGACCAACTGCCCCTACATCAGTTTGTTACCATGCAGTGTATCAGTTATCCCAGGATGCTGTGTTTTTGATGCCTCCTGATATGATAACTTGAGCGTTGGTCAATTTGCATCAGCAGGAGCTGTCATTTTCCCCCACATCCCAACAAAGAACATTTTTGACAGCCTGCGTGACAGCTGAGATGGCTAAAAACTGTTGTGCGCCTAGGACAGCATTTCCTAAAGCATTTGGAAACCGCTCTTGACCCCTCCCCCAACTCTTTTGTTTGATTGATTGATTTCCGTTTAGAGATGATGACATCAAGGGTCTGTAATCTACCTGCATCAATACAATGGAAAGGCAGCTTTTGCTAACATGACACCCCCTGGGAAGCCTTCACTCTAAGTCAGACGCCACTAAAACAGCTGAAATCTCTAGCTAGGGAAATCCACATATAACCAAAAAGAACCGTCACCAAGTCAGTCCCCTCCAGGTGTCTTGGAATACAATGCCCATCAGTCCCAGCCAGCACCATGCATGGCTGGGACTGATGGGAGTTGTAGTCTAAGACATCTGGAGGGGACTGACCTGGTGAAGGCTGGCCTAAATGTATGTGCTTGCAGAAGACCCCCAGTGGAATCATGAGCTGCTTTGACAATTAGACTATTATACTGGGATGCGGGTGGCGCTGTGGGTTAAACCACAGAGCCTAGGACTTGCTGATCAGAAGGTTGGCGGTTCGAATCCCCGTGATGGGGTGAGCTACCGTTGCTCGGTCCCTGCTCCTGCCAATCTACAGTTCGAAAGCACATCCAAGTGCAAGTAGATAAAAAGGTACCGCTCCAGTGGGAAGGTAAACGGCGTTTCCGTGTGCTGCTCTGGTTTGCCAGAAGCGGCTTAGTCATGCTAGCCACATGACCCGGAAGCTGTACGCCGGCTCCCTCAGCCAATAAAGCGAGATGAGTGCCACAACCCCAGAGTCGGCCATGACTGGACCTAATGGTCAGGGGTCCCTTTACTGTATACCTTACTGTATAGCATAGACCAAGTTTTCCCAAACTTGGGCCTCCAGCTATTTCTTGTTTGACATTTTATTATATTTTTATACATGCTGGAAGTCACCCAGAGTGGCTGGGGAAACCCACCCAGATGACCGATATCATCATCAACAACATTACATGTTAGCATCTTCCTGTTGCTGAAAGCCAATGTGAAGACTCTTAGGACAAGAGGTGGGATTTAATTTCTAATAAAATATAAGTGTACAAAATGGCATTTGCGGGTGACCCGTGCAAATATGTGAACCCTGCTTCCTTAATGCATGCAGCCCTCCCAATTCTCCCCCCCCCCCCCAATTTGAGCAATCAGTGTGGCTTCACATATAATTTTGGAACGTGCAAATCAGTTAAGTTCACCTTTATATGTGATCTGAATCAAATTTATCCTCCGTCCTTCTTGGTAGCTGAAGAAAAATGGCAGGCAAGTATTTTAAAATTAAATTGTCCAGATCTTCATCAGGAGCTTATAGCACACATGGATTACTAGATGAGACACAATAACTTTCTTAAAGCTGCTATCATGGGGGGTTATGGGGCAGCAGTAATGGTTTCTATATTTATAAATTGGTGACAGTAGGTTGTCAGACAGTGTGAGTTAATATTGCTTAAGCACCAGACAGGGTGTTGACATGCATATGCGATGATAGGATGGTGTATTCACTAAAGAATCTGCCTGCAGTTGCAAGGACCCAATTCTCTCACAGGCCTGAAGCTACTGACAACTTTTATTTATTGTTGTGGAATTGGTTATTTGTGGCCTGGAAATTTGCATATTTCACTAATTGGAATTTCAGTCACAAAAACGAATGCTACCGTGTTACTATATTGATAGAACTGCAAAGCTGCAAATGACTAATTAAGCCAAGCAAATTAATCAAAGTCTATTGATGTTTATACAGTCTTAGAGACTGCAACTTTTGAATCGGCGTAAAACAACATCCAATTCACAAATATGAGATGGGCAATATGTACTGTTTCATCTCCTCCTCCTATAAATGTGTGATTTATGTATCGAGCCAATTTGGGTTCTGAGTTTTGATCGCTTGGGCAGCTGTTATGATGCTGCGCACTTTGAAAGGTGGAGAGGATGGAATGCCTGGTCCATATGACAACACTCATTGTGCCTTTTATGGGAATAGATAGAGATGCTATAGCCTATGGTAGGACTGTCACCTTAAAACTTTACTGGAAACAAAGGATATATAGGGGTTGGGGGTGGGTGGGCTCTACGTTAGCAATTTCCCTACACTTCTGGCCCAAAATAGATGTTACCATCTCAGTTGGAAGGGAATCCCAGAGCAAGCTTCCCTTTGAGTTAATGCAAAGCAAATACAGCTGCTCTACTCCTGATTACACACACACCCTTTTATCATTCTTCTCCAGTCACCTGGCACACTGCCCATTGAACAACCAGCTGGATTCCCATTCTGGGGTTTGGATGGTCTCTGGCCCTTTACAAATCCCATCCAAGGAATCTGCCTAGGGACAAATCTTCTGGTTATTTGTCTCCCTACTCAAAAACCAGAGCACAGCATATATGGAGGTGGGGGAAGGGTTGTCCTCACTACCGTCCTGCAATATAGTTTTGTCTGAGAGAGAATGAGTTGCTGGAGGTGCCTCTAGATTTCCATGGACTACAACTCCCATCATCCTTGCCCATTGGCCATGCAGGCTGGGGCTGATGGGATTTGGAGTCCATCAACAGCTGAAGGGCCTCGGGTTCCCCACTCCTTCTTCATATACTACAACAGTGTTTCTCAAAACTTGGGTCTCCAGATGTTGTTGGATTACAACTCCCATCTTCCCTAGCTAGCAGGACCAGTGGTCAGGGATGGTGGGAGCTGTATTCCAACAACAGCTGGAAACCCAAGTTTGAGAAACACTGCAGTTTCTCAGAGCTAGTGTGATATAGTGGTTAAGAGCGGTGGACTGTGGTATGGTGCATTGTGAGAAGGGCCACATTTCAGTGCGGAATATCTGATCTGCATACAAAGGTCAGAGTCTTCCCAGACCTACCTGGAGATGCCAGAGACTGAGCCTGGGAGAGAGCCAGTGTGGCGTAGTGGTTAAGAGTGGTAGACTCATAATCTGGTGAACCAGGTTCACTTCCCCACTCCTCCACATGCAGCTGCTGGGTGACCTTGGGCTAGTCACACTTCTCTGAAGTCTCTCAGCCCCACTCACCTCACAGAGTGTTTGTTGTGGGGAAGGAAGGGAAAGGAGATTGCTAGCCGCTTTGAGACTCCTTAAGGTAGTGATAAAGCGGGATATCAAATCCAAACTCCTCCTCCTCCTCCTCCTCCTCCTCCTCTTCTTCTTCTTCTTCTTCTTCTTCTTCTTCTTCTTCTTCTTCTTCTTCTCAAGCAGAGAGTCTACTTCTCATAGCAGTGAGCTCCAGGAGTACCTGGTGCTTTAGTGATGTCTTTCCAGCATAACCATCAGTGAGGGACATGGCCCAGAAAGAGTTTTGAGAGCCAGAAAGAACATCCCAGAAGGCCATTTTTGGCCCCTGGCCCTAAGGTTCCCTACCATCAACTTGCAGTTTATTTGCAAGCCACCTCTCAGCCTAAAAGCTGGCTGAGGTGGCTTACAAAGGTTATCAAATATACAAAAATTCAAGCAAAAATATACAGAACAACCAAAAAGTAAAATGAACTATCAACTGTGCTTTTTTGGGGGGGAGTGCTCTTTCCAAAATTACCCATCTTCCTGCCTAAGGGACAAGGCTAGTCTACCCCCAAATGGACTCACCCCTAGTAAGGACAATCAGCTTCACTCTCATGGTCCAAGAGTGTATGGTGTTAAAATTTTCCTGACCCTTTAGCAGGAGGACGCAGATTGCCAAGCGACTCCAGGATGACAGAATCTCAACCAGGCATGATTTGGTCACCATGTTGGGCTCATAGAGATGGCCGTTATGCTGCACATTCTACCACAACATTTAGGGCATGTGTGCATCTGGTATGTGGCAAAATGCTCCTTACTGATGAACAGGATGAGATGCACCACCAGGCTACTCTGGGTTGAGGTGCAGTTCCCCCAACCAATCCCAGAACAGCTGGGATCTCTGTATGGAGTTTCAGAAAGTAAACATGCTTCCGGTAGAATGGAATCTGCCTCTATTTTTTTTAGAGAGAGAGAGATTGCATGAGGGATGTAGGCGATAAATCATGGCATCTCCAGGAAGAGGATGGTGTTTCATCATATTGAAGGGGAGCGGGCAGTAGCCATCTGTCACATCCTTCAAAGAGTTAAAGGGCAGACTTTCCTGAGATCATGGCACCCAAACAGTGTGTGGATTTAAAAAATGAAACATTGTTTTCCACTTAAGATCCACAAACAAAACAAGGAAGCAAGAAGAACTACCAACACTGGAAGAATGGAGAATGAAGATGATGGACTTTGTGGAACTGGATAGAATGACAGGAAGAATTAGAAATCGACGAGATCAGAGATTTATTGAAGAATGGGAAAAAATTTCAGAATATATGCATAATTTAAGTGAAAAACTAATAACACTTGTAACATTTAATGAAGCTTTGTAAAAATGAAAGATTAAAATTGGAGTGAAATTAGATTTAATTTACAAAGTAGATGAGAACTAAGAAATGTGCGGAAAATTGAAAAGGGAAGGAGTACCAGCCAAATTGAGGGAAGTCAAAAAATGAGAATGGTGTTAGAAATTGTATGATTTGTATTAATTTGTTTCAACTGTAAACTGAATTAAAATTATATATTTTTTTAAAAAAAGATCCACAAACAAGAGTTCATTTTCTACACACACACACACACACACACACACACACATACCTAATGCTGAGGATTAGGAGGACCAGATCTCCAGAAGAGACCTATAACTAGGACTGTGCACTGGATTCAGCTGAGGCCCAAATCCTGAATCCAGCTAGTCCATGGATCCATGTCTTGGGTGAGTCGAAATGAGGCAGCTCTGGATTGCTAAAGGTTGGGTTGAGCTGTCATGGGTGGGGTGTCAGGAAGGAAGGAGAGGCAGGCATGAGCAAGAAGAAGAATTAATTGCAAAACGAAAGGGCATAACTGGCAGCTGTGCCTTCACAGGAAAAGGTAAGGGTGGGTGCTTTCCCCACCAGGCTTCTCCTCCTTCCTTCCATGACTCCACACCTTCTTCCTACCACCTGGAGCAGCACCAAGCAGAATCTGATCCTCTTGCTTATCGGCTCTCAAGCAGGAAGAGCTTGATGACAGTCACTGCTCCTTCATGAACACCTTTATCTGAATACAAGCAAATCACTTGTGAAGGAGCAGCACTATGCAGGATTGGATCCTCATGCTAAGCCAATGGTAAGCAGGGGAACCTGGTCCTGTGCAATGCCCATCATCCATGTGCAATGCCCATGAGCAGGGAAGCCACTAATGAAGGTTCAACAACATGCAGGATCAGACCCTTCTGCTTCTCACTGTAAAAGAGTAGCAGTGAGGAATTTCTTCTACAGAACTTCTCCCATGTCCAGTCATGGCCAAGTCAGTCCCGCACCCTGTAAGATCCCAGTTGATTACCCTGAGCTCCTTGGTGGCCTAGAAAGAGGAGGCATTGTTACTTACAAGAATGGGGGCAGATAAAAACACTCCACAGGCCCTGTGAGCCAGAGTTTCTAATTTTCTGAAGGCAGTGTTTCTAGCAATTGCTATGATTTATGGCATCCTTGATCTGGCCTGCTATTAATGTTTCGCTAAATATCTCTGTATCAAACTGCACCTGCTAGGCTGGTAATCACTCCGTGTATAAAATGGCTTGCCTACCTTGAGGGATTATGGATGCGTTGTAGGTAAGAGGGCAAAGGATCAGGCATCGCCTCTACAAATTGACAATAGCAGCCTGCACAGCTAATTCCTTCAACTCGGCCTCCCAATCTCCCTCCCCGGAATTCATAGAGAGGAGCAGCGCTGTCCAAGGTGCTGGATTAACAATGCAGTGATAACATCTCTTCCTCCCAGTTTGCTAAACTGCTCTTCTGAGTACAGTCACTATTATACTTCCTGGGGCATAATAATGGGGTACAATCATTCTTTGATGACTTCTTCTCCCAGAAGGTCTCTCTTTGCTGGATGTGGATAATAATATACATTTTTCATTGCACCGGCTCCCTGGGGTGGGGGGGGGGGGGAGAGAATGGAAGAAAGAAACCCTCCACACCTTCCTAGTTTCTCATAGCATCTTTTGAAAGTAGTGTGTTTTCTGTGATATTACCTCCTTGCAACAGACATCTCTCTCTTTTATATAATGTGCATTCTAATCTGCTGCCATGTGCTGTATGCTACAACTTAACCTTTCTCACACCCTCGTCTCACTCTCCCATCATTCCCTGGGTTAAAGAAGATGTAATCAATTGTTTCCTGGTACTATTGGCTTTCGTATAGTATAGTCCATATAGTTAAAGCTATGTTTTTCCCAGTAGTAATGTATGGAAGTGAGAGCTGGACCATAAAGAAGGCTGATCGCCGAAGAATTGATGCTTTTGAATTATGGTGCTGGAGGAGACTCTTGAGAGTCCCATGGACTGCTAGAAGATCAAACCTATCCATTCTTAGGTAAATCAGCCCTGAGTGCTCACTGGAAGGACAGATCCTGAAGCTGAGACGCCAATACTTTGGCCACCTCATGAGAAGAGAAGACTCCTTGGAAAAGACCTTGATGTTGGGAAAGATGGAGGGCACAAGGAGAAGGGGACGACAGAGGACAAGATGGTTGGACAGTGTTCTCGAAGCTACCAGCATGAGTTTGACCAAACTGTGGGAGGCAGTGGAAGACAGGAGTACCTGGCGTGCTCTGGTCCATGGGGTCACGAAGAGTCGGACATGACTAAACGACTAAACAACAACAACACTATTGGCTTTCATGGACTGCTTTCTTGTTAATGAGATGAGCTCCTATATTTTTTTAGAAACATTGCCAGGTCAAAGGCATTTGAGTCCCAGTGTGCTTCCCAAAAGATGGATGAAATATCTGAGGGGGCACAGAAAATATAAACACCATAAACTATGTTTGTAAGCACATAACAGCCCATGATGAAACCCAACTGGTAAATTTATGAGAGCATGGTTTATGATTGCAGGTGGAGTCCCATGGACTGCTGGTGAACGCTAAGGGCTTTGGATAGTATTTATCATTTATCCACCACATTTATAGCACAATCCTATACATGCTTACTCAGAACGAAGTCCAGCTGACTCTAGAAGGACTGAGACTACAGCCCTACATGCACTTACATGGGAGTAAATTCCTTTGAACATAATAACACTGACTTTTGGATAAACATGCATAGGTATGTACTGCACACCCAAAAGTTTGGGTCTTTTAATGTGCACAAGGTGACATGTCTGCCCGTGATTAGTGATTTAGTGTTGAAATTGCTGCAACTGATAGCCACATGAGGCAGGTTACAGTAACCAGGCAAGGCAGAATAGCTTAAATGCTAGTGTAGTTGCCATGCAGGTAACCTCAACAACTAATGTGCTGTGATGAGCACAGCATAGGATTTAAAAGGTGGGAGACCTTCAAAGTCTTGCTCTGACATGAAGTTCACTGATTGACTTCCCACGATTGCTGCATGGATAATATGGGATAACCCTCATGTATACTGTGCTGAGCCCCTTGGAGGAATTGAATCAAATGAGTCTATTCCTTACAAGACCATGAATAATGGAATAAATAAATAAATACCGTATTTTTTGCTCTATAAGACTCACTTTTTCCCTCCTAAAAAGTAAGGGGAAATGTGTGTGCGTCTTATGGAGAGAATGCAGGCTGCACAGCTATCCCAGAAGCCAGAACAGCAAGAGGGATTGCTGCTTTCACTGTGCAGCGATCCCTCTTGCTGTTCTGACTTCTGGGATTCAGAATATTCTTTTTCTTAGAATCATAGAATCATAGAGTTGGAAGAGACCACAAGGGTCTCCTCCAAAAACTAGGTGTTTTCCTCCTCCAAAAACTAGGTGCGTCTTGTGGTCTGGTGCGTCTTATAGAGCGAAAAATACGGTAAATAAATAGTCCTATTGGGGCTCGCACCAAGCTAACTTGCATCTGTGCTATCCAATTTCATTGCAGCTGGATCATATTCCTCAATTAAGTCCCACTCTGTCAGTTTATGTGGCTTCAGAAATACAGCTTTAAATCTCACCTTCAGACATTTTAAGAGTAGTCACATAGACTTCAGTCAAGAGGAGGGGAATGCAAAGGAGCACTTCTTGGGGATTTTTTTCACAGATTGAGCAGTGATGTCATTTGCGGGCATGCCAATTGAATTGATGGAACCTCCTTGCACTGGCAAATGAATGAAATGGTACCAAGACATTCAGGTTTGGCCATTACTTGGGGCAGATTAGCATAGAGGAAGTTGGAGAACGAAGCCTTCCTACTGTTCTAGGATTATCACACGGTGCCAATTCATTGGGTATTATACTGTGTACTGCTGCTCATGGGTGTGTGGGGGTTAATAATGGATCAACACAGCTGCCTGCATTTTTGGAGTTTCCTACTCTATAATCCACTACTCTACTGTGGATTGTTCTGGGGGGGAAAGAAACAGAATGCAGCCACAGATGCCTTCCTAAATATCTAACCAGTGAATGTTGTGGAAGCCATCTCTCTGCCCATTAGTAAATAGACTGAACTGATTCCTTCAATTCATTTCATCTAGCCATTAAATGGCAATAAAACCATAGCCACTGTAGACCTAAGATGAATTTGAATCCAACATATAGAGATCAAAGGGCTTCTGATTCACTTTCTTTGCCTCCTCTGTGAGCTATCGGTTCCCATCAACAGAGATATTTTATCCCATATATAATAGCTGTGTTGTGTGTCACGGCTAATATATCCCATACGGCGTCAGTTCCTTTACACTAATATAAGGACAATTGGGCTGAATCTAGCTGCAAACCGGTAAATAAATATACAGAAAATGACATTAGGGATAGTATTTTGGCCATGGGGATCCCAGAATGGACAAGGGGGAAAGTCCAGTGTAATTTCATCTCACAGCCCAAAGTGGGATCCATGATGAGATATGACAGTTAATCTGTTTTCTTATTTCCTGAGTCTTTTAGGCCTAACATTATGTATTTTTCTGGGTGGAAAAAGATGACCAGAGGTTCTGTTAGTGCTTCATCAGCAGAATGGCATTTTAGAGGAGTGGGAGAGAGAAGTGATATTGACCATTAATCCCTTCACACACCACAAATTGGAATCCCTTGGTAAAAGGTCTCCCCCTGCCCCTGAAGTTATTGATTCCCTCAGATTTCTGAAAAGCTGGCAAGAGCTTCAATTTGTGGTTAAAATTACAACCAGGGTTGGTAGCAGAAACCCCAATAATCACGGGAAAGCAAATGAAAATAACGCCATGCTTCCATCTTCCTACAAACACTTTCAAAAAAGCACCTACCAGGTCCAGTTTGAGGCTTTAACACACCCACACACATCCCACACACAATCCACAAACCATGTTTTATCCCTCTGTGCCTTCAGCTTCCTGCCCCACCCCCATACAAATACCCCTGCTGCTCTTGTGAATGAGGGAGGGAAGAAAGTACTCGGTATAATCCATGAAGGAGCAATTGCTGCAGTTACATCCCACTGCTGCACTGTAATTTTATGCTGCTTTCCTTATATTGCTGTTCCTTTAAAAAAAATATTTTATTTGTTAAGATTTGTTTTTGAGCTGTTGGCTTTTCTCAAAAATGGAAAGCAATGCGTGTGTGCAATTTTGACTGATTGATTATTTAATTTCTATACCACTCGATATATTAAAAATATCTCTAAGCAGCGTACAAAAAAACTGAAGTGACAACACATGGCTTAAACAAAACATTGCAAAAATAGGCAGCTGCATATAAAAATGTTATATTGATACAAAGTTAAAGGTAAAGGTAAAGGTACCCCTGCCCGTACGGGCCAGTCTTAGAATCATAGAATCATAGAGTTGGAAGAGACCACAAGGGCCATTGAGTCCAACCCCCTGCCAAGCAGGAAACTTGGCAGACTCTAGGGTTGTGTGCCCATCTCACTCAAAGAGGCCGGGGGCCAGCACTGTCCGAAGACACTTCCGGGTCACGTGGCCAGCGTGACATCGCTGCTCTGGCGAGCCAGAGCCGCACACGGAAACGCCGTTTACCTTCCTGCTAGTAAGCGGTCCCTATTTATCTACTTGCACCCGGGAGTGCTTTCGAACTGCTAGGTTGGCAGGCGCTGGGACCGAACAACGGGAGCGCACCCCGCTGCGGGGATTTGAACCGCCGACCTTTCGATCGGCAAGCCCTAGGCGCTGAGGCTTTAACCCACAGCGCCACCCGCGTCCCGATACAAAGTTACTAATATGTATAAATCAATATCAATTCATTTTCCTTCTTACACACCCTCTGTCTCAGCCTCAGGGTTCTCACCCAGGGTCCAAACAAACTAGTCTCATCCACAAATGTCTCACAATGAGAAGAGTTCCTGGAAACAGCAGACACCATCCTAGTCTCTCAGTCTAAAATTGCTTTTTATGGGCAGGCCCAAGCTGGAGGGTATTTCCACAGACTGCCTATGGCTGTGTCCCATTCAGCTGCACTCTCCAGACCCAACTGCAGGTACAGCAGGTTGGTTGAGTCTCCTGGAGGGGGGGTCCAAAGGATGGGGCTCCCCTTCACTCACAGCTCTTTCTTCACACTCTGTCCTCTCCTCCTTCCACAGCTGCTTTAAAAACAAACTTATATTTTACCAAAAAAAATAAATAAAAATCCAAAGAGCAGGGATGCAAGACTGGAGGATTGAAAAGAAGGCGAGAAAATAAACAGGAGAAGTGAGAGATGTGGCAGAAAGAGGCACACAACAGGCAAGGAGGTAAAACAGGTAAATGAGCATCTTGCAGATGAGCCAGGATGAGGGATTAAGATGGAAAATGCTGTTGTGATCTAAATATCCTAAGTGGTAAGTCAGGATCAAAGTTCCAGGCAAGGAGGTAAAACAGGTAAATGAGCATCTTGCAGATGAGCCAGGATGAGGGATTAAGATGGAAAATGCTGTTGTGATCTAAATATCCTAAGTGGTAAGTCAGGATCAAAGTTCCAGGTAAGCGGTTTTCTCATCGCATTCCCTACAATTGTGTAGACAGTACTGAGGTTGATGAGTCAATGGTCTTATTCAGTATGTGATAGCTCCCTATGTTGTCTGAACTGATTGGTAGTGACTCTCTAGCGTTTCAGACAGGGGTCTCACCTATCTCTACTTGGAGATGCTGAGGACTGAACCTGGGGTCTTCTGCATGCAAAACAGGTGCTCTACCTCCAAGATATGGTCCATGATTCCCTGATCACTTGAACCCTTCTATCCCAGCTCGCTTGCTGAGTTCATCTGCAAGAGCACCACTGGCCCTTCCCCAAGTTGATGGGGCTCATTTGACAACAACACAGAAACAAGGCTTTGGTGTTGTTGAGCATTCTGCCAATAGAACTTCATCAGACACCTTCTGTTTCATCAAGCTTACGCAGGCAATTAAGATTGCATATTCCCATAATGGTTAGCTGGTTCCCTGTTTTAACTTTGCCTCTTGTTTTTATTGTATGGTTAGACATACAATTATTGTAAGCCACTCTGATAAATATTTTTTGGAAGGAAAGAAAGATTCTGCACAGAGGTTTCTAGTGAAGTACCTTCAGCTCTCTACTCCAACCAGCTGTCCTGGCAGTGAAGTGAATAAGGAACCAGTTCTTCTTCTCCTTCTGGGTGTCAAGGCTGAGCCCAACAGCACCTGATACCCATAAAGAAATCAGCACTAGACTCTCCCTGCTTGGCACAAAAACTTTGACTGATTGCAGGTCATGCAAAAGCAACCTTGATGCAAGAACGGAACGAGCAATTCCTGGAAGTTTGATTTCCTTTGCACAGCATTATTAATATTTATTTTCATCCATGTTAAGCTTTCCAAGGGAACGGCAGGGCAGTTAGGACAACTCGGTTTGGCAAGTTGCCAAGTTTGCTTACAGAAGGATAGAGTGCCTCCCTGCAAAAAAAAACCCCAAAAGGCTGATTTTTTAAAAAGAAATATTTGGCAGTGCTTCACCTTCATTGCAGTATGACAATGTAAGGTGTGCTATCCTTTTTAGTTACACCTCATTATTAGCAAGAGTTAGTGCAGCATTAGTGGCTGTGATGCTGAGGCGTGAATCATCAGGCTCCTGATTTAACTGCTGCCCTTGCCGAGAGATCACATAGCGATCAGAGGTTCGTCACCCCATCTCAGTCTGTCTCCCATTTGCAAAATGAGGAGGAGGATGACTGCTACAGGATAAATCGATGCTTATTCAGAGGTAAGTCTGTGTTCAGTGGGGCTTACTCGCAGGTAAAGGAGCATAGGATTTCAGCCAAAAGGGCCACATAGGTAACAAACACATACACAATGTCGACCAGATGAAGAGCCATTTGCTTGAATTGAATTGAAATTCCATAGAAACATAGAATTGTAGAGTTGTCTGAGGATCCTCTTGTCCAAACCCCTGCAATGCAGGAATATGCAGTTGTCCCAAATGAAGATTGAACCTGTAACCTTGACAACATCTTTGGGGCATCCCTTTGCAGGGGTCTCACAAGGATTACTGAAACAATGGAGTAATCTGAGCACAGTATGGTGTAGTAGTAGTAGTAGTAGTAGTAGTAGTAGTAATAATAATATATTTATACCCCACCCATCTGGCTGAGTTTCCCTAGCCACTCTGGGCGGCTCCCAATTGAGTGTTAAAACAATACAGCATTAAATATTAAAAACTTCCCTAAACGGGGCTGCCTTCAGATGTCTTCTAAAAGACTGGTAATGGTTCTCTTTGACATCTGGTGGGAGGGCGTTCCACGGGGTGGGTGCCACTACCGAGAAGGCCCTCTGCTTGGTTCCCTGTAACTTGGCTTGTCACAGTGAGGGAACCGCCAGAAGGCCCTCGGCACTGGACCTCAGTGTCCAGGCTGAATGATCAGGGTGGAGACGCTCCTTTAGGTTTAGGGCTTTAAAGGTCAGCACCAACACTTTGAATTGTGCTCGGAAACGTACTGGGAGCCAATGCAGATCTCTCAGGACTGGTGTTATGTGGTCCCTGCAGCCACTCCCAGTCACCAGTCTAGCTGCCGCATTCTGGATTGATTGCAGTTTCCGGGTCAACTTCAAAGGTAGCCCCGCGTAGAGCACATTGCAGTAGTCCAAGCGGGAGATAACTAGAGCATGCACCACTCTGGCGAGACAGTCTGCTGGCAGGTAGGGTCTCAGCCTGCATACCAGAACCCACAATTAACCTGCGCCTCCATGGACAGCTGTGAGTCCAAAATGACTCCCAGAATGCACACCTGGTCCTTCAGGGGCACAGTTACCCCATTCAGGACCAGGGAGTCCCCCACACCCACCCACCCCATGTCCCCCAAAAACAGTACTTCTGCCTTGTCAGGATTCAACCTCAATCTGCTAGCCACAATCCACCCTCCAACTGCCTCCAGGCACTAGTGGTTAGATTAAGACTGAGAGGACCTGGATTCATAGTCACAATGGACCCTACTCACTGGGTAGCCTTTGATCTGTCCCTACCTCTCAGTGCAACCTAGAAAGAACCCTTCATGGTGCCCTGAGTTCCTTTTGAGGAAAGGTGACATGCAAATATAGGAAATAAACTCTCAGAGAGCAGGATGTAGCAAATGCTTAGTGCAGTTGTTTCGTGTTTAATTCCCAGGAAACATTTAACTCTGTGCAATTTGGCAGGCTCTGCAGAGAAGAAAACACTCATCTGCCCAGGAAAAGAGTGATCTAGTGTTTTAGGTATTGTCCCTCCACTGAATGAACTGAAGTGTTTCAAGGGGGAAAACCAAAAAAACAAGCCCCGCCAGTAGAAATTAAACCATGGTGCTGAAGCAAAAATAACGTCCATGTGCAATACCTCTGGAGGGCTTTTTCCAAAAGCCAATGGAACATATGGGCCCCTGTAATAAAGCTATCGCTCCTGTTAGTTGCTTGAAGCAGGGGTGCCATTTGGGAAATGATAATGTCCAGCAGTAAAATGGTATCATTGCATCCCCCCCCCCTCGCCATCCCCATTCCAACTAGTTTGAGGAAACTGCTTTCAGAGTTGCTTTCCCTCCTCTGAGCCCGACATCCATCCTAACTTTGTTGCGATGGATGGTGCCGCATTGTATATTATCTAGAGGGGATGGAAGCAAGCAGCACACACGGCTCGCGGCTGGAAATGTCATGCTGTTTGCCGTTTATCAAGGGGGCTGGGACCATTCCTTTCAGTAAGTGACTGAGCCAGAGACTCCCCCATTCTGAGGAGGATGCAGGGAGCGGTGGTGAATATGAAACAGCCTTTCTACGCGGACACACCGTGCAAGGAATAGCTAGGCCATTTGGGATTTTCAGGTTTCAGGCGGGGGTGAAAAGATGACTAAGGAGAAACAAGAATGTGAGAAGAAAATGAAAAGAAGACAGCTAAAGGTGGTCAGGGGTCCCTTTACCTTTATACGTATCAAGGCTTTGAGATTAGACCACTGAAGAAGCCTGAAAAACTACCTTGGGGGTGTGCTACCTGCAAGCCCCAGTAAAAGGGCCCCATCAGGGGCAAACAGTGGCCTCTTGATTACTTGGACTGCCAGAGCGAAACAGGTGCAGAACGCTGGCACCCTGTCATCTACAACTTCATTAACATCCATCTACAACTTCACTAGCATCCAACTTCACTAGGATTCCACTAGAATCCATTGTAGGGATTCGAACTGCCGACCTTCTGATTGGCAAGTCCTAGGCTCTGTGGTTTAACCCACAGCGCCACCCGCGTCCCTTTGATACGTATATTGATATTCAATTTCATAGTAAACAACAGGACCTGAGCAGGAAGAGCAAAGAGTCAGTCATGTATTGGATTTGGGGGGGGGGGTATTATTTACTGAGACCTTTTGCAGATGCCATAATAGATATTGGCAAGCACGCTGGTGACCCCTGACTTAGGGCGTTTTAGAGAAGGGCAACCACTGAGCGGCCCTAACCAAGTCAGAAGCCTGCTAGCCACAATGTCCTGCCCATTACAGCTCCATGTGTGCATGTCTTCAAGAGTTGTCCTACATGACACACACAGTGCAGCCATGAAGGTACCAGTGTCTATATAACAGCGGCTTGATCACAGTACTCGACTCAGTCTCTTTCTTCTTGCTGAGCTCCTTTGACATATCTAAAAATTGTCAGCGAAGCACTCCTTAATCTTCTTTTCTTATCCTCCTCTTGTGAATAGCTTTGGTATATATGCTCATTACCAGACTGAAGTAAGAATGGGGTTTGTTCCTCTGGCATTGATTCAACAAGACTCTATTTGCATAATACTAACACAGAGATTCTGCACCGTGCTTGGATTATGGGCGAAAGGTAAGGAGGCCTTGATGAAATCCATATCCCAGCCCCACCTCCTGGATCTCCCCCATAGCTTTCTGAAAACAGGAGCCATGGAGGCAAAAGGCTCCCCTCTCACAATTCAAGCATCAGTACTGGAGAAAATAGCATCCCTAAGGAAGGGAGTGGTAGAGCTTTGCAGGCCTAAGGTCCCAGGCTCAATCCCTGTCATCTCCAGGTAGGGCTGGGAAGACTCTGACCTTCTGCATGCAGAACAGAAATGTGGCCCTTCCCACAATGCGCCATGCCACAACATTGTGGGGACCATCAGAAATGGTGATTTACCACCCATCCACCTGGACTGCTCAGTAAGAATAACTCAAGAGACGTAGGGTACAAAGGAAGGTGGGTCTTGCCTGAGGTTGCCAGGAGCTGCCACTGGGCCTGCTAATCTGACACCAAGGAGGAGCAGATTTTGAACTGCTGCTGAGACTCTGTACTTAGTTGTTGGCTTGGTGAGCCAAAAGTTGCCCAAGTATGCTCTGGCAGCCCTTAGGTGTTCTGCAGTGGTGCCCATTGAGACTGCTAGGATGGGAGTCAGAGAAGCCAAAGGTAGGTGGGGCCAGAGCCAATAAAAGGGAAGGCCAAATAACAACAACTATGAGGTTGACTTACCCTATATATGCACTCACTTGCCTGCTCCATTCAGTGGAATTGGCACTATTACATGTGCCACGTGATACCTCTTCTGCATTTGTAAGAATTCAGTCTGTTTAAGTGTGGCATTTTGGAACTCCCTGCCTATTGATATCAGCAGACACCTTCACTGTACAGTGGTACCTCGGGTTACATACGCTTCAGGTTACATACACTTCAGCTTACAGACTCTGCTAACCCAGAAATAGTGCTTCAGATTAAAAATTTTGCTTCAGGATGAGAACAGAAATCATGCTCCAGTGGCACAGCGGCAGCAGCTAAAGTGGTGCTTCAGGTTAAGAACAGTTTCAGGTTAAGAAAGGACCTCCGGAATGAATTAAGTACTTAACCCGATGTACCACTGTACACCTGCCAAAAACATTTTTGTTTAGAAAAGTCTGACTTGGATGTTCAGAAAGGTAGATGAGTTTTAATCTGTTTTTAATCAGCTGCTGCTTTAACTTTTGGAAAGTTTTAAATTATTGCTGTTCATTTTTTCTAAGTGGTAATTTTGTTGTTTCATCTTTTTTGGTAAACTGCTTTGAGGCTTTCTCCCCCTGGGAGGGCATTCCACAGGGAGGGTGCCACGGCCGAGAAGGCCCTTTGCCTGGTTATCGTTTGGTCCCTATCCTCCCCCCGATGAAGCGCATAAAGGTGACACTGAGACTAAGAAGGAAGAGACTAACAGCCAGTGCTGGTCTAGCTGGAAGTAAGGCAGGCAGGTAGAGACAAGCCAAGGACAGTGCCCCATTTGACATAATGGACCAGCCTCTGTTCAGGTGTCCTGTTGAGGTGCAAGGAGGAAACAGGAGTCATTTCCAGTTTCCTTATTTTATTGCCATGCTATGATTTTCTATACACAGCAAAACATTTCCCCACACACACACAACCCACCGCTAATACAACTTTAAGAGCAACCCAGGCAGCAGCCACAATGAACAAAGGTCTCCTTGCCAAGTGAGTGATGGGAATCCAGCCATTGCCTTCACTTTGGACACAATCACTTCAGTTGACATGCGGGTGAATTAGTTGCAACAGAGAGTCTGCCTGGACCATCGTATCCAAGCCGTGAGTCTCATTCCCATATTTATCTGCAGAATCCTGAGTAAATAGCTCCTCCGTATGAATTTCAATAAGGTGCGGCAGAAAATTATTACCTGTAACCGTCTACATTTGCTTTCTTTGTTGACTGAGGAGATAAGTTTGAGCCGGAAGCTGTCCTGACTTGAATATTGAATAAATACGATCAGTTCGAAGGGCTCATGGCTCTGAGACTTCTTTGACACTGAATTCCCGACCACAGCCTGATATGTATTTAGGCTAATAGAAATCACACTTGATTTGAGAAGAGCAAGAAATGGAATCGGGCACTATGTCGAGATTAAACACATACAGAGCTTGGAAGGAGCAAGTTCTTTTCAAAGAAGCTCATTGAACTAGTTCAAAAATCTCTAAACTACACCTCAAAGGTGTTTGCTGGGTGAGCTGAATGTCAATTAAGTTCATT
Organism: Podarcis tiliguerta; assembly: GCF_965153285.1. NCBI lineage: Eukaryota > Metazoa > Chordata > Lepidosauria > Squamata > Lacertidae > Podarcis > Podarcis tiliguerta. The sequence goes on from NC_139544.1 coordinate 52,217,229, forward strand.
TGGGGGTAGAACTTTGAATGACTCCTAGTTCATCTTCAAGTTCATTCTCCTACTCATTTTTATTTTTTAAACTCTTTGGCCAAGTCCCCAATCCATACTGCTCTTCCCAAATACTTACACTCAAGGGATAACTAGGCAACAATGTCACATGGGGTTCCTTTATTACAAAAACCCATCATCTCCAACTACATATTTTGGAAAGTTGTCTGTTCATTCCCTATGCATTTGTACACCTTGTATGATAGTGTATCCAAATTCTGCATCAAGGTTCCTGAGTTCAAGGTTTTTGTCTATGCTTGGATACAATTGGATGCCATTTCAAATCAAGATGGCAGACCGGACCTTTCAAAACTTCGCTGATTTTAACCACTGATTTCAAAACTGCATTGATTTTGTTGAGTTTCTTAGAATTCCCCAGCCATGGTGAGTACAAGGCAGCTGGTTTAGAATACTGTAGACTTTTTGTTCTGCTGGCTGCACATAGAGAGCATCTCTGTTGCTCATTAAAGAGGTGACAAATGAAGTTGGGGTCAGTGGGCCGTAGATTTTGAGTTGCTCATTGACCTCCCCAGCCTTTCCCTCCAAAGAGCTGGATTTTACAAATGGCATGCTCAATAAGGTTCCCGTAGAGTTTAATTGGTACGTTCATTCTCAGTGAAGCAGGTTATGTACCCCTCCCTGCCCCAACATCTTTTTGTCTAAAGGGAAGAAAAAGACACCCAGACTTGCTCTGACACCCAAATTGCATTAACTCGATGGAAAGCATAATAGTTTTCTCACTATACTGCTAACACTCACTCAGGTATTCACAGTTCCAGAACTCTGCAGTCAAAATGATGAAGCGGCTAGGCTTTGCAGTCTAAAATGAATCTTTAAAATTTTCCCCTTTCTGAAATTGCTGTGTCTGAGGGAGAACTGGCTGGCCCGCATGAGGATGACGCTCATTTCCGAACCGAGAGCAACTTCATTTGTACAGTACTTTGGTTTGGAAACTTCCTTTCTTCAGGGGTCTTTTCCTTAGGAAACAACTCACCTGTTGACAGCAGTGCATCACAAAGGATTCTGAGGCAAATTCTAGGGCCAGGGATGAATGAGGAAACAGAATTTGATTCTGAGGCAAATTCTGAGACGTTCAAATACCGAAGAAGTGGCTCATCTGATACCTTTCTGTCCATGTGATGGTTTCTTATTGTTCGTTAGTTTATATGTTACATTTATAGTCCACATTTCTTCCAAGGAGCTGAAATCATAGAATCATAGAAGAGTTGGAAGAGACCACAAGGGCCATCGAGTCCAACCCCCTGCCAAGCAGGAAACACCATCAGAGCACTCCTGACATATGGTTGTCAAGCCTCTGCTTAAAGACCTCCAAAGAAGGAGACTCCACCACACTCCTTGGCAGCAAATTCCACTGTTGAACAGCTCTTACTTAATGTGGTGTACACGGGTGTTCTCTCCCCCTGCCATCTCCCCACAGCAACTATAACCCTGCTAGATCACTCAGTGAGCTTCACAGCTCCCTGCAAGAAAAAAAGAGTAACATATCAGGAAGAGAGATTCTTTCCCAAGCTGTACCTTAATGTTCTAGTTTTCTTATCACGTGTACTGAAAATAAGGAGAGGAGCATTCAACTATGGGATGTCCCACCTGCAGCATGAATTGGTACAGTACCATCTCAGCATTGTACCTCGTTCCCACAGCGCTCTGTTGCATGCTTAGATTGAGCTTGGGTTCATGTGTGACACTGTCTGATCCAGTTGGCCTTCACTGTTCTCTCCCTGCCAACGGAGAGTGCAAACATGATCACACCCAACCCTCTATTGCAACTGCACTCAAGATTGATAGTATGGGCAAACTCTTTCAATCAAGGCAGCTTGTCAGCCATTACTAATCTTCTCTTCGAGGGACTCAGGGGAATAGAGTTTGCAACTGGTATATGTGCTGTAAATTGTTATGCTTCGTAAGGAAAGTTTCTTTTTTAAAAAAGAGAGAGAGAGAGATATCTGCCTTCTCAGGGAAGCCTCGCTTTCGCTTTGTAGCAGAGAGTGAGAGATGCCGACTTGCTAATCAGCAAAGTCTGTATTCCCTCTTGAAATTACACAAGGCTGTAGAATTAAACGAAACATGCTGGGTTCACTAGGAACATGCGCCCTTTTTCCTGCACTGCCAAAGGACCCTCTGGTGCTTGCTTCATACAGACATCAGATAACTTTAACTCAGATAGTTGTTTGGTGGGGGGTTATTATTATAAGAAGCAGTAGTGTATAGCACTGATAGGCCATGAGGCAGAGGGATGAATTCTATTTTCAGAAGAATCACAGACCCTATTCAGACTGCATCACTTGTAGAATGCTTTGGGGGCATGACATGATTGAATGTTTCCATGTAGAAAGAAATGTGGAGGTGACGCTCCGCCTGTGCTGAGGCAAACCTCACACCAGGCATGCAACAGTGTGCCAAGGAGCATTGCGTCCATGCTCCCTGACCTTTTGCCTTCTTGGCTAGCAAACAGGGTTTCCCCCTGACCGTTTGTCCTCTCACAGATTTGGTTACTAGACATAACGTTTGGCTGGAGCATGACCGGGGACGCAGATGTAATCAAGTATTGGGGAAAACATTTTAGGGAAACACCTGCTGACATGTGTATTTGCTAACGCTAGAAATGTGCTTAGATGGAAATATGTCATGTTCAGAGTGGTTTCACTACTGTTTCCAGTTGTTGACTTCTGCTAATAAAAGAAGCCTCTGCAGAGCTAGTTGGCAGCTTGCTTGGAGCATGCTTGCCAGTGTGCTTCTGCACAGCTCACCTGCATGCAACCTCCTGTTGTCCTCCGTTAGTCCTACAAAGAAAGAAAGAAAATATTGCATAAAGCAAAAGAGGGAAGGCCCTGGACTACATGCCACTGACAATCTACTTTTTCATAGGAAGGGTGATGTCATGGATGGAGTGCTGAGTATGAACTGGGGTGCTCCTGGTTCAGATCCCTATATATTAGAGCTGTGCACCACATTTGGTCAAGTCCTAAACCAAATCAGATATATTTGGAGGGACTTGGGCATCGGACCTGTCAGGTACAGACAGACAGGATGGATGGCAAAAAGGAATCTGCCTTCTACCAAGTCAACCTATTGATTCATCTGGCTCAATATTATCTACACTGAGTGGGAGCAGCTCTCCAGGGTTTAAGATAAAAGTCTTTCCCAGTCCTACATGGAGCTGCTGGGATTGAACCTACAACCTTCTGCATGTAAAGCAGAGGCTGTTCCACTGAGCATTAGCCTTTTTCCAGTCACACCTCGCCAAGGCAACATGAGAAGGTGAACAGTTTCTGTTTCCTGTTTTCCCAATCCAACTTTGCGAGTCAGGAAGCAACAAGAGTTCCTGGACATTTGATTCAGCCAAAGAAATATTCTACAGTAGATGCTGGAATCCAGTATGACCCATCATACTATGTTTATACTAATGTGATACTTGCTGGCAATGTGGCTCTCATACCAATCCTTTGCAAATCTACCATGGAAGTGCTTTCAAACACAGCTGTTTGGGCAGAAGGCCTCTGGATAAGAATTTTGGCCTGCATTTAATAACATTGGGATGTTTTCAGGCTGCTTGAGCACTTACTGAACCCCCAACAACTCTGGCTGCATGAATGCTTTTTGATGGCCAAGTCATCTGTCTTCCACCATTGGAATATACACAGTTGGATAGAGTGGTGCTTCATATGTGAAGAATGGGTCTCCTTTTGAGCGAATTCAATCTCCCTTCTCAGAATGGATTTTTCTGGGGGTGGGGTGGGGTTGCAGTGTAATGTATATACAGTACTTAGCTGTTCATGATTTAGATCAAAAATTGGAGGAGGGCATCATAGCTGAGCTATGATCAACAGTGTCTCGTGACCCAGGAACAACAGGCTATGCTAGTACTCAGGACTGAAAGACAAACTAAAAAGCAGGGTCAAGGAGCATCTTGTCTTCTGCCAGAGGAGGCCAGGTTGAAAAGCTGCAAGGCAAGGCATGTTTAATCATCCAGTCGGGGACAACATTGCCAGATCCTAGGCAAGGCAAGTCAGTACCTTGGAGAGCTCCCAGTACTGACTTGTACTCATTCAAGGAAAGCTGTTCAGAGCAAGATAGAATTGAAGAACGTCCAAAAGATGCAGGACCACACCAGAGCTCAGGAAGACTTTGCTGCTCAAGCAAGGCTTAACCAGAACAGGGAGTCTTCTTATACTATTTCCTGCCCATGTAGGATAAGGCTATTAATAGTTATGAACCTTAAAGGCTATGTTCTACCTCCACTGTCAGAGGCAGTTTGTTTCTGAATAGCAGTTACTGGAAACCAAAGGAGGGTGAGTGCTGTTGTGCTCAGGTGCTGCATGTGTGCTTTCCAGAGGTATCTGGTTGGCCACTGCGAGGAGAGGCTGCTGAACCATTGGCCTGATTCAGCAGGGCTTTTCTTATGTTGTTAATGGCCAGGCTGGGCAGGCAAAGTCTTTCCAGGGGCCTAGCCAGATGCAGCAACGTGCAGTTCCTTGGCCTACCACATGGGGCAGCCACACACAAGCCCAAAGGCTCCTAGCTGAGCCATGGCAGCTATAACTAGGGCTGACTCTGTTTCCTGCCAAGGTCCATCTAAGATCAGTGGTTTTCAACCTTGGGTCCTCAGGTGTCATGGATGACAAATCCAATCATTCCCAGCCAGCATAGCCAGCATAGTTAGGGATGATCACAGTTGTACACCAACAACATCCAGGAGCCTGAGGTCAAAGAAAACTGATCTAGTTCACCATTCCATTTGAAGCCAACCAAATGAGACTTGGAGGTTCACATGCAGAACACAAGGGCAGAAGATCATTCCAAAATATGAACACTCTTCTGCAGCTTAAAATGGTGCAATTACTTTATTATCACAGGTAGATTGGCTCTTGTTTTTCGTAAAGCAGGGAGGGGAAACTTGTGGCAATTCAGATGTTTTTGGACTACAACTCCCATCAACCCTAGTCTGCATGACCAAGCAATGGATGTTCAGCAACATCAGAAGGGCCACAGGTTCTCCATGCTATGGGAACCAAACAGGAAGTAGTGTAAGATCACCTGACTTTGACCCAGTGCTTCCTATCTCTAGAGCCTTGTGGTATAATGAATGATGGGGTGTAGCTTGACATCTCTGCTTTGGCTTCAAACCCCACAATACCTTGAAATACATGTTGAAAGAAAAATATGTTCAGTTTTCTTTCAGCACTGCCACAGTGCCACTGCAACAGCTATTTTTTGGAGGACACTTCTGAATCTGTATGTAGGGTTGGAGAACCTGAAGATTCTTAGGATATTTAAATAATACGCACTTAAGGGAAGGTGCGCTGAAAAATGTTCACTGAGGCTATTCTTGCGATGGCTGCAAGTTGACCTAAGTTTTCACCAGACCATAAGAAATGACTGATATAAGAATGAGCTGACGGTCACCTATTGATTTTCACTTGGGGGGGGTGAAAATAGATGTATCTTCATCCTGGCTTTTAAAAAATTGAACTCTGTTTTTTAGATCCCTGAAATAGCTCTGCAGCACTGGGGTCAATACTCCTTCATAAACAAGCAACCATAAGAGCATATGGGTAGGTTTGGTTAAAAAAAAGAATGTGTCACATATTACTTTTTGACCTATGCTCCTTCCACAGCACAACTATCTTTCATATTGTACAAAGTATGGAATTTGTTTCCACAACAGGTAGTGATGGCCACCAATTTGGATGGCCTTAAAAGTGGATACTACAAATTCATGCAGGATAAAGACATCAATGGCCAAGATATTCTCCCTCCACAGAGAATATGGCTCTGAATACCAATTGCTAGGAAACAGAGTTGAGGAGAGTGTTGCTTGCAGGCTTCCCACAGGCATCTGGCCGGCCGCAGTGAGAACAAAATGTTGGAAGAAATGCCCTGTGCTCTTAAACTGGCTTTTGATTCATGTCCCCATGCAGAACTAGACAACTGCAAAACCCCAAACTCAAAACGGCAGGCTTACCATTCATACAGAGACAATAGGCATGCAGCCAAGATCTTGGCTCCAATAATGATTTTATAGAAGGACACTACTAAGCATGGGAGGCGGGTGGCGCTGTGGGTTAAACCACAGAGCCTAGGACTTGCCGATCAGAAGGTCGGCGATTCTAATTCCCGTGACGGGGTGAGCTCCTGTTGCTCGGTCCCTGCTCCTGCCAATCTAGCAGTTTGAAAGCATGTCAAAGTGCAAGTAGATAAATAGGTACCGCTCTGGCGGGAAGGTAAATAGCATATCCATGCACTGCTCTGGTTCGCCAGAAGCGGCTTAGTCATGCTGGTCACATGACCCGGAAGTGTATGCCGGCTTCCTCGGCCAATACAGTGAGATGAGTGCCGCAACCCCAGAGTTGGCCACGACTGGACCTAATGGTTAGGGATCCCTTTACCTTTACTAAGCATACTCTGTAAATCATTCACAGCATGATGATATTGGGTGAGTGATCGGTGGGTAGTCCTACCCACCTGTCAAAGTTGACCCTGGGCAAAGGAGTAGAGTTCTGCTTCAGCTGCACCTTCCCTGCAGGGAACTAACTGGCAAAGCAGCACCCAGATGGACTGACCTTCGACTGCCTGCCCATCAGCTGACATCACGCAATGACATCAACCGATGGCCAGGTGGGCATGGTTTCAGGGGAAATGTCCTCACAGACCAACTTGGACTCCCTAGTAGGCCACAGGCTAGAGTTTCCCCTCCTCTGGATTAGAAGCTGGATGCTGCTCTCAAAAAACATTTGAGTTCTTTCATATCACTTTATTTTCAGATATTTTATTGAATTTATTGCTTTGACCCCCTGTTAGACTATAGTCTTTAAAAACACACACCTAGGAAGGATGTTGTTTTTGTCCATGGAGTTTTCTTGGCAGGGATACTGGAGTGGCTTGCCGGTTCCTGCTCCAGGTGGATCACCTTTAGTCAAAACTCTCCACTATGACCTGTCCGTCCTGGGTGGCCCTGCACGGCATAGATCATAGCTTCTCTGAGTTATTCAAGTCCCTTCGCCACAACAAGGCAGTGATCTATGAAGGAGCTTGAGCTCCATGATCACTGCAGATGGTGACAGCAGTCACGAAATTAAAAGACGCCTGCTTCTTGGGAGAAAAGTGGTGACAAACCTAGACATCATCTTAAAAAGCAGAGACATCACCTTGCCAACAAAGGTCCATATAGTTAAAGTTATGGTTCTCCCAGCAGTGATGTATGGAAATGAAAGCTGGACCATCAAGAAGGCTGACTGCCGAAGAATTGATGCTTTTGAATTATGGTGCTGGAGGAGACTCTTGAGAGTCCCATGGACTGCAAGAAGATCAAACCGATACATTCTGAAGGAAATCAGCCCTGAGTGCTCACAGGAAGGACAGATCCTGAAGCTGAGGCTCCACCTCATGAGAAGAGAAGACTCCCTGGAAAAGACCCTGATGTTGGGAAAGATTGAGGGCACAAGGAGAAGGGGGTGATGGAGGACGAGATGGTTGGACAGTGTTCTCGAAGCTACTAACATGAGTTTGACCAAACTGCAGGAGGCAGTGGAAGACAGGAGTGCGTGGCATGCTTTGGTCCATGGGGTCACAGAGAGTCAGACACAACTAAACGACTAAACAAGTAATGATGCGCACAGATGTCTCCTCCCTACCACTGCCAGTAAAGGAGAACATTGCCAACCATGTGTTCTAAAGCATTCATGTCACCTTTAATATTGTGCGCATGCATGTTCATGTAAATTATTAATTTTCCATTTTCAGCATTACATTCTCATGTCATTCTGTCATGACAAAACCCGAGAGCAGAAAAGAGAGAGAAAGACACATTCTGATTACCACTTGAAATTGAAGAGGCTTCTGATCGAATGCACTGCAGTGCTTCATAAAGATGATAATGATTCTTTGTCTGCAGGTTTCCACTCTTACTCCAAACAAGGCCAGCCAGAAGACATAATGGAAGAATTGCTTTGCTCTCAATTACACCAAGGTCCATCTAATTCAGCATTATCACAGAACTGGACAACCTTTGACCTTCCAGACTCTTATCAGCTCCATCCAACCAAGAGTTTTGTCCACCTCCTTCAAACAAAGCCACTTATTCAATGCTGGGAGTTGTATAGCAATATCTGGGAACATAGCTCAGTGGAATTATTATTATTGTTGTTGTTGTTGTTGTTATTTCATTATTATCATTATTTTCAATTTCTTACCCACCCTCTACCGTAAGGTCCTAGGGTGGGTTACAACTTAAAAATACAATATTAAAAACAAATTAAAACAAATTATGGTCACAAGAATGGGGTGGGTCCAAAAATGTATATCTCGTGTCAAAGGCCAGGTGCATCCTCTTCACACAAACTATGCAATGAAGATGCTAGATGCACTTCTCTGGAGAGGGAATTCCGTAATTTAAGGACTGGTGAAAATAATGTCCTGTCCCAAGCCCCCACCCCTTACATTCTGAGGGCATATAAAAAAATAAAAAAATTAATTGTCCAGTAGCACCTTAAAAGGTAAAGGTACCCCTGCCCGTACGGGCCAGTCTTGACAGACTCTAGGGTTGTGCGCCCATCTCACTCAAAGAGGCCAAGGGCCAGCGCTGTCCGAAGACACTTCCGGGTCACTTGGCCAGCACCTTAGAGACCAACTAAATTTGTTCTTGGTATGAGCTTTTGTGTGCATGCAAACTTCTTCAGATACACTGAAACAGAAGACCCTTATATATAGTGAGAGGGTGGGGAGGGGTATTACTCAGAAGGGTGGTAGGAATGGGTGATTGGCTGATAGGTATGGTAAACCTGTTGACGACTGTTAACGACTGTAATTGGTCTTACAGGAAAAAGCAAGGGGTGAGATGGCTAAAAATAGCCTAATCACGTATAATGAGATAAGAATCCAATGTCTCTATTCAGACCAGGTCTCTCCATGGTTTTAAGTTTAGTGAGACTCCCTGCAGATGGGCAGGAGTTGGGATATAGCCTGGGTTCACCCAATGCCTAAGCCAAACCGCTCACATCTGTAACCAAGAAAGTTGGGGCCTAATTTATCCCATAAACCTAAAATATTTGTGTCCATGTGTTTATTACCTGAGGGAACTGCAGGGCAATTGGCACGCAATATTGAGCTAGGTGCACCAGTGGCCTGACTCAGCACAAAGCGAATTCCTATGTTCCTGCAGCTAAAATGGCCACAGTTGAGTTTGCCTGCAGAAGGTCCCAGGTTCATTCCCCGGGGCCAGGAATGTCCCCTGCCTGAAACCCCAGTAAGCCCCTGCCAGTCAGTGTAGACAATACTGGCCTGGATGGCCCCATTGACTCAATATAAGGCATCTTCTTTTGTTCTGTTGTGGAGGATCGCTACCTCCCCATCTCTGCCATGCCAGGACGAGACGAACTGGAAAATAGTAAAATATGGTTTGACTATTTTGGCTCTTGAAATTGCATTCTTCCAGACCATCCTCTGGTCCCTTACTTTCCCCCTGTATGATGGCCTGACTCCTAAGAAAGTCTTTTGACTGTTGATGTATTCACAGCTGGATTACATGACTGCTTTATTCTTCTTCCTTGTCTCCTGCTCCTGTTTCAGTCTTTGCACATTTGGTTCCTATCTGACTTCAGAGGCAAACACCCTGACAGCTGACACCGTCTTCACTGTGCAGGTTATTAATCCATTTCCCCATTTCTAACCATTTTTCTATATTATTCTGTCTCGGAAAAGATTTATCTCAATTTCACCCAAGAACGTGATAAATTGTTATTCCAACCACGTGCTCAATGTCTGCTAACTCGGTTATTAAATTTTTCTTTAAAAAAAAAAAAGCTGGTTAGTCTGACAAGATTTATATACATTTGGAGGAACCACAGGAAGAACTGCCGTCAAAGATCCACACTCTTTGTTTTAGCCGTGGACAAGATCCACCAGGTGTTATTCGAAACCAAAGGTTTTGACCCAAAGAGTTGTAGAGCTGGAAAAGACCCAAAGCTCCAACCCCCTACAAATATTCCTCAGACATGTAGAATATTGCAATAGGTTTTCTGGTTATACTGCTAGTGCTTCTGCCCTGTTTTCAAAGTCCGCTCACCTTTCCCGGTGGGCGGTGTTGCGGCCAGGCATCCAGGACCTCTCAGTGATCCGGCTGGGGGGCGGAGCGATGCCACCCGCATCACGCTGACTCCCGGGCACGTCATGTGCCCAGCTGTCCAATCAGCACAGCTGGGGACATGGCCACAGTCTGTTTAAATTGTGGTGTGGCTGGGGCCCTAAAAGGCCTCAGTCCAGTATACCTGAAGGAGCGTCTCCACCCCCCATTGTTCTGCCCAGACACTGAGGTCCAGTGCCGAGGGCCTTCTGGCGGTTCCCTCGTTGCGAGAAGCCACGTTACAGGGAACCAGGCAGAGGGCCTTCTCGGTAGTGGCACCCGCCCTGTGGAACGCCCTCCCATCAGATGTCAAAGAGAAAAACAACTACCAGAAGACATCTGAAGGCAGCCCTGCTTAGGGAAGCTTTATTCTCTTGGAAGCCGCCCAGAGTGGCTGGGGAAACCCAGCCAGATGTGCAGGGTATAAATAATGAATTATTATTATTATTATTATTATTATTATTATTATTATTATTATTCCTTATTTCGCCTCCTCTCAGGATCTCCCAGCCCACCTGCCCTCTTTTTATGCATTTCTATAACAGTACCTTGCTGTGGACAAATATCGGCCATCATATTGGTGGGGCCGGGTAGGAATTATTCTACTTCGCAAATTAGCACCAGCCATTTGCTTTTAGCTTACCTTGTAGCAATCGTCACAACTTTGTAAGGTTAGGCATTGGGTAAGCCTTTGCTTAAGGGAGGGGAGGTCATAGCCTTCACCTGCCCCTCCTCGATAAGGGTATCCTGTTAAAGGGATCTGAGTGTGTGGATCCTGTCCGAAGCCTGGGCGTGGGCTAGGGCCATGCCATGACCCCAACAGGGACCCAATTTGACGTGTGTCATAAGGCTCCTCCACTGGTGTTTTACCCTTAGTGAGACTCCCTGCAGATGGGCAGGACTCGGGATATAGACTGGTTTCACCCAATGCCTAAGCCAAACCACTCATATCTGTAACCAATACAGTTGTGGCCTGATTTATCCCATAAACCTAAATATACATGTCCGTGTGTTTATTATCTAAAGGAACTGCAGGGCACGGGGCCTTGGCACGCAATGTTCCTTTCACAAGACAAAACGTGCTGTGTATTGGAACTGTGGCTTTTTGGCTATTGCGCTAAATTTCGTACACACCAGTGGGCATGTTGTAACACCCTTGGACAACATCACTAAACCTGTACCATTTCTGCACATGTATGTGTCTGTCGCCCCATTTTTTCTCCATGAAAACAGCTGGAAATGACTGTACACTGGTATACTGCTCCAAATTTCATCACTTTATTCCTGTGATTCTCTGGGTTAATGGAGTTGGCTGTGGTCTCACTGCAGTCCCAAAGAGAACCAAGCAGGACTGATATTATGAGAGGGGGGAAACTCTCTATCCATTTCAGACGCAATATGCATAATTTGACACCTCTACCCTGTGTCCATTCCTTTCCCCCCCAAGCTAACCCCCCACCCAAATCCAAAACATTCCTCATAGGGGAGTTGCTTCAATCCCTTAATCAGTTTTGACTTCCACTTTTCTACACGTTTTTCTGTCCTGAAACACCCATTTTGAGATCTGGCTAGAGTGTTGGACCAGAATCCCCACCCACTCAATCGGTGGCCTCAGGCCAGTCACTCAGTCTCAGCCTAACCTACCTCACAGGGTTGTTGTGAGGATAAACAGGGAGAGAACTATGTATGCCACCTTGAGCTCCTAGGAAGAAAGGTGGACTACAAATGCCAATGTAGAAGAGTTTGGATTTGATATCCCGCTTTATCACTACCTGAAGGAGTCTCAAAGCGGCTAACATTCTCCTTTCCCTTCCTCCCCCACAACAAACACTCTGTGGGGTGAGTGGGGCTGAGAGACTTCAGAGAAGTGTGACTAGCCCAAGGTCACCCAGCAGCTGCATGTGGAGGAGCGGGGAATCGAACCCAGTTCACCAGATTATGAGTCTACCACTCTTAACCACTACACCGCACTGGCTCTCGAGCTCCTAGGAAGAAAGGGGGACTACAAATGCCAATGTAAAAAATAATAAATGTAAAAAATAAATATATCGTACTGTATAACACTATACACAGTTCTAGCAGGTGCATCATTCTGCCAGCATAGTGCCCTCTCATATGGCAGAATGAAATGCCTTCTAGGGTCCTTATGCTGGTCACCTGATGCGGGTCACCTGACACTGCTGGTCCTTAGAACTTCAGTCCCAATGCAGCTTCTGTATTGGCTTCGGTGGGTTAGGTGATTCAACACTCTTCCTTTAATTTGTCTTGGGACTGACTTTTTATCTAAGTAGTTGCTTTTTTGTCATGCTACATCTGGAAAATCACCACCTGGAAAAATGAGACCTTTCATATGGTTATTTTTAACAGACGCGTATACATATTTCCTTTCCACTGGAAAAAAATAACATTTACTGATGTTGTGTTTCTGCTGCTGCTGTTGTTGTTATTGTTTAAAAACAACTAGTTTTAAAACGAGTGAAGTAATTGAAGGTAACACTTGTACATTTTTTGAATCACACTCCCAAACCCGACAGGCATCAGATTCCCAGAACACGTCTCTCTTTTTGTAAGCCATGTACGAGAAAATCACACCTAGGAAAAAGTTTTGCAGTTCTGCACCAGCAGGGAAATTCTCCAGCAGTCAGGATTTTTGCCTGAAGAGGTGCTTAAAATACTTTGGTGTGGATGTTGATGTTTTCTGGGTAAGAGTGGAATCATTCTTTGAGAGAAACATCACATCTGAGGATTCTGACTCAAAAAACAACAACCCACAAAGCCCCAAACCAAATGCGACACATGTCATTTTATATTCTGGAGATAGGGCAGGGCCATTTGCTTGTTCTTAAAGGAACAGAGCAATGACAAACCTAGACAGCATCTTAAAAAGTAGAGACATCACCTTGCCGACAAAGGTCCGTATAGTAAAAGCTATGGTTTTCCCAGTAGTGATGTATGGAAGTGAGAGCTGGACCATAAAGAAGGCCGAAGAATAGATGCTTTTGAATTATGGTGCTGGAGGAGACTCTTGAGAGTCCCATGGACTGCAAGAAGATCAAACCTCTCCATTCTGAAGGAAATCAGCCCTGAGTGCTCACTGGAAGGACAGATCCTGAAGCTGAGGCTCCAATACTTTGGCCACCTCATGAGAAGAGAAGACTCCCTGGAAAAGACCCTGATGTTGGGAAAGATGGAGGGCACAAGGAGAAGGGGACGATAGAGGACGAGATGGTTGGACAGTGCTCTCGAAGCTACCAGCATGAGTTTGACCAAACTGCAGGAGGCAGTAGAAGACAGGAGTGCCTGGCGTTCTTTGGTCCATGGAGTCACAAAGAGTTGGACACGACTAAACGACTAAACAACAACAACAACAACAACAAGGGCAGAGATGTGCGAGCAAAACAAGCAGAGGTAGCAGCCCTTAGATATGATACTGATTAGATTAGGGTGCCTGAAAAACATCGCCCATAAAGGAGACAATGAAACAAAAAAGGGATAGAATTGGCTTAAGAGGTTGTTTCAGACCTAAATGTGATTGTACTCACTGGACTTTAGACAACTCCTTCGTTAGGATTCATACAGTGATCTGCTAAACTTACTGTTTTGCTTTGCTAACACCACTGGATTGGTTTGCTGTTTTAATTACCTCAATAGTACAGGATAGTCTGTGGAGTAGCATAATCTCTGTATCCTAGATTTGCTGAAAATAGGGCATAAGGAATAGCTAGCAAAGGGACATCTCCAAGCAAGAGCTATCTAACACCACTTTCTCCTGCATGGTCAATTGTCGGAGATGTTGGGAGTTGTAGACCAAATCATTTGCAGGGCACCAGGTTCTGCTTAGCTTTTAGTAGGGTGGGGTTGTGTTGGATCTGCTCTTAAGAATGGATAGGTTTGATCTTCTTGCAGTCCATGGGACTCTCAAGAGTCTTCTCCAGCACCATAATTCAAAAGCATCAATTCTTCGGCAATCAGCCTTCTTGATGGTCCAGCTCTCACTTCCATACATCACTACTGGGAAAACCATAGCTTTAACTATACGGACCTTTGTTGGCAAGGTGATGTCTCTGCATTTTAAGATGCTGTCTAGGTTTGTCAATGGTATCTCCCCCCTTAGAAGTCACCAACAAAGTCACCAGCAAAGACAACAGGCATATCTCTCCCCTTAGAAGTCACCCCACATGCTTATATTCTTCTCCCTAATGTCAGAGGTGCAAATCATCCAAGCAACCAAGATTATCACAAGTTAGTGACATAGTAAAAGCAGGAAAAGGCTCTTGAGGAGGGCACAGAATGGGACTGGTGATGGGTGTAGCCTGGGGAACAGTGGTCCATTTAGTCCAGCATCATCTTCTCACAGTGGCCAACCAGATGTCTGTGGAAAGTCCACTCGCAGGACCTGAGCACAACAGCACTCTCCCCTCCTGTGGCTTCTGACAATTCAGAAGCATTGCTGCCTCCAACTGTGGATGCAGAAGGTAGACATCAGGATTAGCACCAGTGAGAGTCTAGAAGGCTGGGTTAATCCAGTTCCTCACTCCTGGATGAAAGAAATCCAAGAGTTTGATAAACATAGCCCGAGAGTGGTAACATGCCACTAAAAAAAATGCAGCTGGCACCCACAAGCATTTTAATCACAAAGGAAAGCTCAGCCCTTCATTATCAAAGTTGACAGAGGTTTCCTTCTCAATGTAGAGAGAATAAATAATGCCTGGAGCTGACAGCGTTTATCAAAAGCACTGCTCACTTGACAAGCAATGTGTTGCAATGACAGGAGAGAGGGAGCATCTATAAATATGAAAGGGACATGCCAGAAAGACCAGGGTTTGAGGGAGGGAGAGGGCAAAGTGTAGCACCAATGGAGGCAAAAAATGCAATGGAAGCCTGAAGCAACATAGAAACATAGGAAGCTACCAAGGGTCTGACTCCATGCAGGGCAGCTTCCTCTGTTCCTTGGTTTCATCTACTGTACACTGACATCTGCTCTTCAGAATTTCAGGTCAGGATCTTTCCTTCCCAATTCTACCTAGAGATGTTGGGGATTGAACATGGGGCCAGTGTGGTGTGGTGGTTAAGAGCAGTGGACTTGTAATCTGGTGAACCGGGTTTGCTTCCCTGCTCCTCCACATGCAGCTGCTGGGTGACCTTGGGCTAGTCACACTTCTCTGAAGTCTGTCAGCCTCACTCACCTCACAGAGTGTTTGTTGTGGGGGAGGAAGGGAAAGGAGAATGTTAGCCGCTTTGAGACTCCTTCAGGTAGTGATAAAGCGGGATATCAAATCCAAACTACTCCTCCTCCTCCTCCTCTTCTTCTTCTTCTTGCAACCCAGATGCTCTACCGCTGAGCCACAGTGCATTGCCTGTGCCAGTGCAACGTGTGACATCCACACCACTGATTTTCTGTTCATGCTTTTGTTGTGTATAAGCAACCTTGCATGCTTCCAGTCAGTAGGAAAAGTAGGACAGTGTTGAGACTAACAGAGAGGAAAAGTACACTTTGTACTTTTGCACTAAATGCATCAGCTCCACCACTTTCTCCCAGTCTCTTCCCCTCTCTCTTCACCCCATTTCCTTGCACAAGGATGCCATGAAAGCAGCTCCAGTCATATTGTGTAGAATCCAAAGCCATGAGCCAAAGCTTGCTTTGTGAACACAAAGCAAGTATAAGTAATGCACCTTTTCTTCCTTATCAACGGGACTCCTGTGTGTTTTACTTTTAAGCAGTGCTATTGATGTGTGAATGAGACAGGACGGGCCAAACAATTTTATTATATTTTTAATAACCTTTCCCTTTTTAATGCTTTACAACCAGAGCCCCATGTAGAATGGATTGCTGTAGTCTAGCCTAAGAGTTATGACAGCATGAATGATTTGTCTCCGACTCCCAGGGTGAATCGAGAAGATTGAATGAGTGTAGGAGTGTTCTCTGTAGCAAACCAGTGCCATATCTAAATAAAAGCTAATGCGGACAAATGGGTGATGCCATTCAACTACATTAGACTTCTCTACAGCTGGCTTGGCAACAGAGTGTACCATGATCCACAGTCCAATTACGCTAAAGCCAGGAAATTCATTACGCAGAGCTTAGTTTCAATTGCTGGAAATTACTAGGGCACCATGTCCTCAAAGCGGCATGAGAAGGAACAAGCACAGGTCATTTTGATTGACACTGCAGCATGGAGGAATATCCATTTATGGGAGCATAAACAACTTGCATAAGCAAAATGATCAGGCCTTATGCGATTGCATTCTACATACGGCACACCATCTCACATAAACCTCATGCACAACTGGCCAGAAAGGCTTGAAAATAAGTGCTAAAATGTTTGCTTGAGGAAAATGTGTTGTTTTAAATTAAAGAGCGGAAAGAAAGGCGATTTGCATCTGCGTATCCAACCCCCCATCTCTCTAACGCACATGCACATCTATACAGTGGTACCTCGGTTTTTGAACATCTTGGAAGACAAACGTTTTGGCTTTCGAACGCCAAAAACCCAGAAGTAACAGCTTCGGTTTTCAAATGCTTTTCGGAAGCCAAACATGCCACGCAGCCTCCGTATTGAGTTTTCCAGACATAAATACTTCCGAAAATACATGCTTTAGTTTTTGATTGTATTGGAAGTCGAATGGTCTTCCGGAATGGATTACGTTTGAAAACCAAGGTACCACTGTATTTATAACTTATTGATAACCAGCAGAGAGGGGTTACATACTAATCTGTTTTAGGATGAGCCAATTTGGATGAGAGCCAGTGTAGCGTAGTGGTTAGTCAGCGTTGGCCTATGATCTCAGAAACCAGGGTTCAAATTCCCATTTGGTCACGAAGCTCACTAGGTGATGTGTACTGGAGTACTGTGTCCAGTTCTGGGCACCACAGTTCAAGAAGGACACTGACAAACTGGAACGTGTCCAGAGGAGGGCAACCAAAATGGTCAAAGGCCTGGAAACGATGCCTTATGAGGAACGGCTAAGGGAGCTGGGCATGTTTAGCCTGGAGAAGAGGAGGTTAAGGGGTGATATGATAGCCATGTTCGAATATATAAAAGGATGTCACATAGAGGAGGGAGAAAGGTTGTTTTCTGCTGCTCCAGAGAAGCGGACACGGAGCAATGGATCCAAACTACAAGAAAGAAGATTCCACCTAAACATTAGGAAGAACTTCCTGACCGTAAGAGCTGTTTGACAGTGGAATTTGCTGCCAAGGAGTGTGGTGGAGTCTCCTTCTTTGGAGGTCTTTAAGCAGAGGCTTGACAACCATATGTCAGGAGTGCTCTGATGGTGTTTCCTGCTTGGCAGGGGGTTGGACTCCATGGCCCTTGTGGTCTCTTCCAACTCTATGATTCTATGATTCTATGATAACTTCTTTCTCACTTGCCTCGCTGCCTCACTCAATGCCATACAGCCACCGCACATCCCTCCAGTCCCATCATTCCTAATTTTTGCCTCACCCCATTCATCACCATAGACAGATGCACCATATACAGAAGCTGCAGGTTCATTCCAGCCTCTCTCTCTGCATCTCTCTCTCTCAGCATCCCTCCTCCTACCTTCCACATGGGTCATGGCAGACCTATGAGTCCTTTAGTGGTGAATCTGTACTGGACAGTCTGCACATCATTCTTCTTTATTACTCGGTCTGCGGCCAACTAATAATGTTGGTCCCCAGTGTTACTGTAATTTTGTGGTCTGGCAATATTGTCCCTATATAGAGCAACAAGAGTGGGATTACAAACCCCAGCACATTTGCAGTGTGAAAGGTTACAGGATTTCAGCAGGAATTTACAGAACACAGGTTCATAAAAGGAAGGGAAGCATTGTGGAATAGTGTGTTTGATGCTTCATTTAGCAGCTCATGTGGGTGTCATTGGTATACAGTGTTTCTGTGGGGTTTTTTGAAAACCTCCCCTCACTTCCTACGACTCAGGATCTTGCATTCCACTTTTTATACAAAGTCCATCTGCTCCTGCATGCAAAAGCACCATAATCCCATGTCTCTGACATCACCAATATTTCTTTCCAACATCCAGACATCACATCACCATACAAAGGATTAGGCCTTTGAGTGGCCTGCAGGGGACAAACCTTAGAAGCAGATGGGCTCTTAAGAAATAAAAGATCCTATTTTCATGCAAATATAGCAAAGCTCCAGAACCAGAACGACAACAAAAAAAGTATGATTCTCTTCAGACACATAAACTTCAAGAAGGCATCATATGTCTCAAGCTTTGAACTGGGGGAAGCAGTGGGAGATTATCTTTTTAAAGTCAGGAGACTAAGGCCACACCATCCATTTTAAGCATTATGATGCCACTCAATACAGCAATGGCTTCCCCCAAAGAATCCTGGGAGTTGTTGCTTGCTAACAGTGCTGAAAGTTGTGAGGAGACCCCTATTCCCTTCCCAGAGCTACAATGCCCAGAGTTCTCCGTGAAGACGCATTGATTGTTAAACCACTCTAGAGATTGTAGCTCTGTAAGGGGAATTAAAGTCTCCTAACAACAAACAGCACCCTTACCCAACCCAGGATTTTTTGGGGGAAGCCATTACTGTTTAAAGTGGCATCATAGCACTTTAAATGAATGGTGTGAATGTGGTCTAAGTAGACAGGACTAATTCACACATTACATTTGAGTGTACATCCGAGGGGAAGAAGACATGTTATTATGGGAAATGCTTGAGCACTGGCATACATAAAGGCTTCACATCTCTTCCTCTTTCATCCCTCAGTAACACAACAAAACATCTAGAAACACAGCGCCATGTTGCAAACTGTCCTCACCTCCATGTTCCTCCATGTGTGGAGGGGTAGAATTGCAGTTCAGTACGCATTGAGTACAGTACAGTACACTTTTGAATTATGGTGCTGGAGGAGATTCTTGAGAGTCCCATGGACTGCAAGAACATCAAACCGATACATTCTGAAGGAAATCAGCCCTGAGTGCTCACTGGAAGGACAGATCCTGAGGCTGAGACTCCAATACTCTGGCCACCTCATGAGAAGAGAAGACTCCCTGGAAAAGACCCTGATGCTGGGAAAGATGGAGGGCACAAGGAGAAGGGGACGACAGAGGATGAGATGGTTGGATAGTGTTCTCGAAGCTACCAGCATGAGTTTGACCAAACTGCGGGAGGCAGTGGAAGACAGGAGTGCTCTGGTCCATGGGGTCACAAAGAGCCGGACACGACTAAACAACTGAACAACAACACACATTGATAGCGTGAATTTCACACATGTAAATGAATTTAAACAAATGGATAAATATTACCAGGAAAAAGAAAAGGTGCTGCAGGGTTGCTGCTTTGAGTCAGAGAGAGACAAATTTCCTACTGCTTCTAGTTCCCTCCAGCCGAAGATCACAATTTTTAAAAGGTATGGTGAATGTGACCTTTGCAATTTTCAGATATTTGTACCAAGTAAATCAGAGACAAACTGACCTTCTCATCACAGGGCCTCTGTACAATAAACGTACCTGATCTGGGGGGGGGGGTGAAATCTGGTGCAGTGGTTAGGGCTTTGTGGACTAGGACCTGGGAAAGCAGTTGTAAAGCTCCCTTAGTGGGCTTGAGCCAGTTATCATCTCTGTACCTAACCAACCTCACAGGATTGTTGTAAGGGTAATATGGGGAAGGTGAGAGCCATGCACATCACTATGAGCTCCTTGGAGCAAAGGTGAGATATAAATGTAATAATAAACAAATAACAAGAAATTCTGGTTACATTAATTGGCTATTTTAATGCAAAATGTTCACCTGTGGCCATTAAAAGCTGCTTTGGCTATCATTCAGTGCAACTGTCAAGGTAGCATGGAAGAAGAAGAAGAAGAAGAAGAAGAAGAAGAAGAAGAAGAAGAAGAAGAAGAAGATAGAAACCATGTAGAATCAAGCAAGTGAGTGGAACAAAAGTATAAACTGGAGTTCATGATAAAATAATTATAGAGCTGATAAAACTATCACACAATGAATTGATGCTACCAGTAAAAGCCTAGCCAAATATTTGCCTGGCGTTGAAATGGCATTACATAAACACAGTGCCACAACAAAATTTCAGGAGAAAATTCCTAGCAGC
This sequence comes from Podarcis tiliguerta, assembly GCF_965153285.1. Classification (NCBI taxonomy): domain Eukaryota; kingdom Metazoa; phylum Chordata; class Lepidosauria; order Squamata; family Lacertidae; genus Podarcis; species Podarcis tiliguerta. The sequence goes on from NC_139544.1 coordinate 52,237,469, forward strand.
TCTTAGCAATGGAGCTGTTCTTCTGCCTCAGAAGGTGGTGGAATCTCCTTCCCTGGAAGTATTTAGGCAGAGACTGGAGAACCATCTGTCAAGGATGCTGTAGTTGCAATTCCTGCATTTAGCTGAGGGTTGAATTAGATCGGAGTAGGCCACGTGGAACCTTCCAGATGTTTAGGGCTCCATCTTCTATCAGCCCCTGCCGGCATGGCCAACAGTCAGGGATGATGGGAGTTGCACTGCACATCTGCAAGGCACCATGCTGGCGACCCCTGAACTAGATGGTGATATGATTATGATGACTAGTCACTTTAAAAAAAAGGAAAATAAATGAACTGGAAAGTGATTTATAAATACTGTATGAACATTAAAGCAAGGAAAAGGACAAATCAGCCTAAAATTATACATACAGTTGTACCTTGGTTCTTGAACGCCTTTGTATTCGTCCATTTTTTGTTCCCAAACACTGCAAACTCGGAAGTGAGTGTTCTGTTTTGTGGTTTTTTGGAAGCCAAATGTCTGACGTGGCTTCCACAGCTTCCGGTTAAGTGCAGGAAGTTCCTGCAGCCAATTGGAAGTTGTGCTTGCTTTTTCAATGTTTTCGGAAGTCGAACAGACTTCCGGAACGGATTCCATTCAAAAACCAAGGTACGACTGTATATAAATACAAGGGGGGGAGGGGACCACAAAATACATAATAAAAACCAAATACGTAATATAAACAAAGAATAAGCACAATAACCACCCACTTTTAGAGTTTTTGCCCTAAGAGTAATAAACGTTCCACTAACAAGGTAGTTACCATGCAATGGCTGCCATGGCTAGGAAAGAGGCTCAGGCAGCCTGTTACACAAACCCGTTTTCCTGAACTCCAGCTGAAATATATTAAAGTCTAGTTATGGCAACCGGAGACTTTGCCATGGAGCCCTGGACATCCTTTCACACTTGGTTCCTCGCACCAGGCAGCTGGTGCATGATATGGCCTGCGCTTGTGCCAGACTAAAACAGAAAGCTACCTTGGATGGAGCCCACATCCCATGAAAGCCTGTGGCAAAAGTCCCGCTGAAGTTAACAGAGGTGGACAGCACCCTTTCTGTCCAGTGTCCTGCCTTACCTCTGGGGACTGGATTTGCATTCTCTTCCCTGCTCTCTGAAAACGCCTTTGTCTCTTCTTCCGCAGTGTCGGTTAAAGCGAGAGGTGTTGGCTGACACTCACTTCCCATTATGTTTAGGCTTTGGGGACACTGAGGGGAGGCTGGAAGCAGCAGTGGCCTTCTGCAAAGCAGCCAGTTGGCACATCCCAATGATAGCCAGTCACAGGAACACTGGGCTGCTTCTGGTTCATTGCACTCCAGGAAACGGGGGCCTGAATGCCTCTCCTTGCTGCGGAAGCATCTAGCCAACAACTCTGACTCTTTGGGAATCAATAGGGAAGATCTCACCCCCCTCCGCTTGGCTTCTTGCACCAGTCATGGGGAAGGTGGCCAGCCTGTCTGGTCCAATGCAGATTGCTCTCCCGTGCATCTCCTTCCCACTGTGTGGTATGTGAAGATATTGGATACCCCCCAAAGATTTCTGGCTCATCCCAATGTCATTCTCACATGGTGTCAGGTTCTGGTCTTACACAAAGCCTGGCCCCTGTTGAGTATGGGTGGGGGGCATAAAGAAGGCAAAGGGGAATACTGCTATGCTCATGGCTTGTTGGCAAGATTCAAGTCAGAATCTGGTAGGCACCAAGATCAAAAGTGGACTGAAAAGTTGGATATTCCCCTCCTTTCTTCCTCTCCTAGGCTCCACATCATGTTAGATGTTTTACTGTGGCTTTATAATCTGTTGGAAGCCTCCGAGAATGGCTGGGGCAGCCCAATCAGATGGGTGGCTTATTATTATGATTACTAATATTATTATTATACAATAATCTTTATTGTCATTGTCCCAACAAAATTGAAAAATCTACATAAGACATTCAAAAACCAACAAGCCTGCTATCCCAGCTATCCCAACCTGGTTAGCCTCTAAAAACTCTGATACCCCATTTTTAAATACAATATACTCCCATAGAGACTCCTTACGCTGCATTTAAAACCAAAATCGCATTTGGGTAGAAACTGTTACTCAGGCGGCTAGTCCTAGTCTTTATAATCCTGTACCTTCTTCCAGATGGGACACGGGTGGCGCTGTGGGTAAAAGCCTCAGTGCCTAGGGCTTGCCAATCAAAAGGTCGGCGGTTCGAATCCCCGCGGCAGGGTGCGCTCCCGTTGTTCGGTCCCAGCGCCTGCAGTTCGAAAGCACTCCCGGGTGCAAGTAGATAAATAGGGGGTACTAGCGGGAAGGTAAACGGCGTTTCCATGTGCGGCTCTGGCTCGCCAGAGCAGCGAGGTCACGCTGGCCACGTGACCCAGAAGTGTCTCTGGACAGCGCTGGCCCCCGGCCTCTTGAGTGAGATGGCCGCACAACCCTAGAGTCTGTCAAGACTGGCCCGTACGGGCTGGGGTACCTTTACCTTTACCTTCTTCCAGAAAGCAGAATATTATTATTATTATTATTATTATTATTATTATTATTATTAAACTGGAGCCTTTTAAAGGTGCAGACCTCTGACCTAAAGATAGACACTTCTCCTGCGCTCCATGGTTTCACAAGAGGTGCACTCCTAATGCTGTTGACCTAGCAAGGTAGCTTGGTGTGCCTCAGTTCCTTTGACTCAAGGGAGGCACTTGTGGGGATCCTGGCTCTAGTTCTGTAGGATCCAGTTCAGTGGGTCCCTGCATGCCATCTTAAGCTTTAATGGTCCCTCGGTCACCAGCATCAACCTCAGAGCCAAGAACCTGGTCTAGGTCCTTAGTCCGCCATTGTATGTGATTCATTTTTCAGCTGCAAAGTCATTGCACTGCCTGATCTCCTCCCATCTATTGGTATCAAGAAGGTTATTATTTGTTACCTACATGGGTTTGTCCCTAGTTACTTCCTCTGGCTAGAGCTGCATAGGGTTAATCTCCTCTTCTAACCCCTCAAGTTGCTAGGTAGATAGGTTCACTGGTGGGGCTATGGGAAAGTCACTTTCTCTCAGGCTAACCTACCTGTATTGTGCTATTGCGGATGTGGGTGTAAAACCCTGAGCTTCTTGAAGGGCAAGTGGGAATAAGATGCACTAAATGAAAACAAATGCATAGGAATAAACATAGGCTCATTTGCATTTTTTGTCTTTCACGAGCAGCAACCTGTGCACCTTCAAACAAAATACATGTGCTTAATAAACATTTTGCCTTGCACAAGCAAACTGAAATAATAGAGTGGAGTCGAGAATTGCAAATTTGTTCTTGGAACCAAGTGAATTTAAATTTTGTTTTAACTTTTGGGCACCTGTTATGTATATCACCAGAGGACTTGTGTCAGCACTTATTCTAAGAGACAAACCATCAATATGCTTCCATTTCTCAGATTTCTGGCAAAATGCAGAATTTTCATCCCCCAAAAGAAAATGTTTCATGCAGCAAAAAGCTGTGAACTGCTTCATAAAATACCTTAAACATTTCACTGTTGACACTTTCTTAGCAACAGATCACTGGTAACCAAATGTGGGCTTGCAGTTTTTCAGCACTGAAATGTATCATTTAAGAACTACTGATCTGGGTCTATATTTTCTCATTTCTTTCTTTAATGAAGTTTAATGAAGGCAGCACAAAGCTTTCTACAGCCAATATACTACTTATGCCAATAACCCATAAATGATTTTCAGCTGAATCACCTGAGCTCCCTGTACAGGCTAAAGGCACTTATACACATTAAACCTGAGAATACTAGACTCACAGGCATGTATATTAGTCACATAGACAAATGCATACTCTTTGCATGGACAGGCAGAGTTCCCCAAACCCTGGGCGGCCCCCGTGTGGAATAACGACTCGAGACAACATGCTATGGGATTAAAATTGGCTACAATTTTATTATGTTTCAGATGTGGGTAGACCTTGGCTCAGGCATTGGGCGTTTATCCCTCCCAGTCCTCCGCCGGGGATCTGGGGAACATCAGGGTTATCCAGAGTGTGTGGGGGGGGGGGGATAGGCTGGCTCTGGAGAACATATGTTCAAGCAGAGAGAACCCGCCCCCATTACGCCACCGTTGCAGGGGAGAGCAATGACAACCTCTAGGCGTATGGCCAAAGCCTCCCCTCAAACAACCCCTTTAACGGGGAACCCTGGTATTGCTGCCACAAAGAGGAGGGGGGCATGGATCACCGCTGCATGCCCCCCCCCATTTAGGGAAGATAGACTAAAAGATTCCACCCAAGGCCTGATACCGTCAAAGTTGTGATGTTTTGCTACAGGAAAGGCAAACCTGCCAATGCAGGAGAATTCCTTTCCGGCCCTTCAGCAGTGACCTTGACGTAGCAGCACCTGCGTACCTGTGAAGAAAAGGTTAACCTGCAAAAGAGATCTTAACTGAGGGTGGGTAGGGTGGGAGAAGCTCTGGAGCCAACTGACGATTCCCAGGTAAGATGCTCCCCCTATTGTGTGGGCAGGTGGTCCCCCACCCTACCTGGCCTGATCACCCTGGCAAACCCTCCCCAGGCAGGATTGGGCAACTGGCTGAGGTAGGCAGAGACCTCCAGGTATCCCACCTGGGGAAGGCAAAGCCAAGCCTGTGATAATGGTGCAGCATAGGGTCCAGGGGGCTGTGCGCAACCACGCAAAGGGCGCCCCCCATTTAATGTGGGGAGCGGTCATTCTGAGCTGAAGGAATGGTAGCCTGAATAGAGATTATTTCTCTAGCTCCTAGTTGTCAATTTGTTGCCCTCCAGATGTTTCTGCACTGCAAATCCCATCATCCCAGGACATTGACAATACTATCTGCATCTGATGGGAGTTGTAGTCCAACAACATGTATAGGGCACCACATTGGCTGTCCCTGCTCAAGGTAGAAAGCTCTGATTGGATAAAGGCACCTTGTGGTCCTGTTGATGCCAAATGTTGCTATTCTGGGCTACATCAACAGAAGTATAGTGTCCAGCTCAAGGGAAGTCATAGTACCATTCTATTCTGCCTTGGTCAGACCACACCTGGAAAACTGTGTCCAATTTGGGGCACCACAATTTAAGGAGGATATTGACAAGCTCGAACATGTGCAGAAGAAGACAAAGTTGATAAAGGGTCTGGAAACCAAGCATTATGAGGAAAGGTTGAAGAAGCTGGGTATGTTAAACCCAGCAAAAGGAGACTGAGAGGAGATATGAAAGTACAGTGGTACCCCAGGTTAAGTACTTAATTCATTCCAGAGGTCCGTTCCTAACCTGAAACTGTTCTTAACCTGAAGCACCACTTTAGCTAATGGGGCCTCCTGCTGCTGCCGCGTCGCCAGAGCACGATTTCTGTTCTCATCCTGGAGCAAAGTTCTTAACCCGAGGTAATATTTCTGGGTTAGCGGAGTCTGTAACCTGAAGCGTATGTAACCCGAGGTACCACTGTAATCTTCAAATATCTGGAGGGCTGTCACATGGAAGCAAGCTTGTTTCCCCCCCTGCTACATAGAGAAGGACCCAAACCAATGTCTTCAAGTAACAAGAAAGGAGATTCCGACCAAACATCAGGAAGATCTTTCTGACAGTAAGAGCTGTTTGACAGTGGACTAGTCTCTCTCAGGAGGTTGGGAACTCTCCTTATTTGGAGGTTTTTAAGCAGAGGTTGAATGGGGTTAGACTAGATGACCCTTGGGGACCCTTCCATCTCTACAATTCTATGATTCTAGGACCATGAATGCCCAGAAGCTGAGAAGTCCAAGCCTTATCAGTAGCGGCAAGAATCTCAAATTATAATGCCAACACCACAAATGTCAACATATACATTAACCGCAATCTCCATAATTCCTATTTCTGACCTTTCCCTCTATTGCCTTTTTCCCCAAATTGAAATGCTTTTTAAGGCAGGAGTGTGCTGTTGAAATAGTTCCCATTGTGTAAGAAATGAAGTCAGTCCACTCTGCAAAAGTATGAGTCTGCTTTCGCTAACCCTATGATTGCAGGTATATTATTGGCAAGCTTTTCTGCTACTGCTGCCATCCAAAGCTCTTCAGGGCAAACGATGTGTGGTCAACTGTACAGAACTTTCCCACTTTTGCATAATGACAAGTCTAGCCACAAACAGCAAGCTCTTTTCATCTCACACATGTTCTGCCTTCTTCAAACACAAAGAGCAGTAACATTTTCACAATCGTTTGCCAGCAATGGCCAGTCCTATATTAACCTTTACCATAGGAAATGTTTTGACCGGTCTAATACACACATTCAGTTTAATAAAACACATAAAAGCCCATTCATAAAATCTTGATTTCTTAAGCAGCAATTTCATCACCACTTGATGATGAAATAGTTTTTTTCCTGAAAACTCTTGAATACTTCTGTTTAGCAAACATTGATCATAACAGTTAATAGGGCTATTGTGTGCTTGACACAAAACACTGATTTCCAGAGTCATGTAAGTTTTTTCATCATGCTTGTGTTAGCCTTTGAGTCACAAAGAGGCCTTCTAAGACAAGTCACAGCCCTTTAATATAAAATACAATAGGATGAGACTCTTAATCTCAGGGTACAGTGGTAACTTGGTTCTCAAACTTGATTCGTTCTAGAAGTCCATTCCAAAACCAAAGCATTCCAAAACCAAGGTGTGCTTTCCCTTGGAAAGTAATGCAAAACAAATTAATCCATTCCAGACTTTTAAAAACAACCCCTCAAACTGCAATTTAACATGAATTTTACTATCTAACGAGACCATTGATCAATAAAATGAAATCAATAATCAATGTACTGTACTATAAAATAAATAAGACAGTATTGTGGGTGATAAAAATACAATTCTTACCTGAACTGATGATAGTCATTGTTTGGATGGGGGGCTTTTATCCATTTCCACAGTCACACAATCAATCAAATCAATCAGTAGCTGAACTGGGTTCCACACAGTCACAAAAACAAATTAAACTAAAAAGCCTCAAAAACAAAAACACAAAATAAATAGCCAAAACAAAAGCGCCAAACTTAATCAGTTCTGGAAGTCCATTTGACTTCTGAAATGTTCAAAAACCAAGGCACAGCTTCTGATTGGTGCAGGCACCCCGGAAACAATAGCCGACAGCTGCATCAAATGTTCGGCTTCCAAAAAAAATGGTCAAAAACCGGAACACTTACTTCCTGGTTTTCAGAGTTTGAGAACCAAAGCGTTTGAGAACCAAGGTACCACTGTAGTTGGGTTGAGCCCCATGTTGAAAGATTCCTGCATTGCAGGGGTTGGTCTAGATGATCCTCGTGGTCCCTTCCAACTCTACAATGCTGTGATTCTGTGAAAGCTCAAATTCAAATGCCGCAGACACTTTCTGGTTTATCCCAGGCTGCCCCACCCTACCCAGGTCTTGTTAATCTGATGTTTGTTTTCCGGCTTGCTTAAAACAACAAATATTTGCTTTCGTGCTTAGATTAAAAGTTTATTTCCACTCTTGGAAATATAGTCATATATCATCACAGTAATGTGAAACACACACACAGATGAACATACAATGATGGATGACAAATCATATCATGCAGATGGTTGCAAGGGCAAAATTGGGATCAACCGAAATTAGTTAGCATTACAGCGATAAATAGGAACAATTCACACAACATGGGCTTCAATAAAAGCAGCATGAGATTTAGATAATGCTAATATATAAGCTGCTGACTTGAATAATGCTTTTTAGCATCTGTTTGCCACCCAAAAAGTCAGTCACTTCAGGTTCTGATGGTTTTTCTATAGACTTGTTTCTCATAAAACAGGGGTAGAAAAACCTTGGGGCTGGGTTGGCAGTGCGGATTTACGTATAAGCTAAACAAGCTATGGCTCAGGGCCCCACTCTCTTGGGGGCCCCCAAAAAAATTAAAGGGGAAAAAACTGGATGTAGATTTCCAAAATATAAGATAAAAATGAAATGAAATGAAACCTACATACAGCAACAGTGTTTTGTGTTGTGTTGACTCCTATGATGTAAGTAATGGGCCTCGCCTGCTAGCCTGCTCCCTAAAATATCACTGGTTTGCTCATTTCTATATATAGGGTGCCTACATTCTGCATGTGCAAATGGCTTTAGATACCTATTAGGTCCATAAATTACCATATAGCATACAGTGGTATCTCTGGTTACGTACTTAATTCGTTACGGAGGTCCGTTCTTAACCTGAAACTGTTCTTAACCTGAAGCACCACTTCAGCTAATGGGGCCTCCCGCTGCAGCCGTGCCACCGCCGCGCCATTTCTGTTCTCATCCTGAAGCAAAGTTCTTAACCCAAGGTAATATTCCTGGGTTAGCGGAGTCTCTAACCTGAAGCGTATGTAACCCGAGATACCACTGTATATTCAACACAAAAACAGCAACAATTTATTGTTGATAAAGGACAGCTGGACATATAAAGGGCCCATTACATTCAGTAGCTTAGGGCCTCATCAAACCCAAATCTGGCCCTGCTGGTTGGCCATATTTTTAATCTCTCTGCTCTCTCTTCATTGGAAGTTGAAACTGCTTCACATGTACTATTACGTTGTCATCTTTATAAGGATATACGTTTGACTTTTATTACACCTGTTTTGCAAAAGCTTAGGAAAGAATCGGAATACCATAGTCTAAAACTACTGCTAGAGGACAAGAAGTCCAAGATTACATTAAATGTAGCTAAATTCTGTGCGTCTGCAATCAATCGCAGGAAGCAAGTGGTATCCCACAATGCCCAATCCCCTAAATGTTAGTTACAGGGGGCACTTTAACAATTAATTTTAATTTTTATATTTAAATCCTTGTCATTGTCATATTGTCCCTTGTATTTCTGATATTTTTATGATTTGTGATATTGTGTGTGTTGAAGCTGGTCTGTGACCGTATTAATAAATTCATTCATTCATTCATATTTTTAATCTCTCCGCTGTGTCACCTTCCTCCCTCCCCCGCCTCCTCCCTCTCCCCCCCTCCCCAGCCAAGGGAAGTGATCACTCATCACTTCCACTGCAGCCAGGGCACAGCCTCCCTCGAGAAAATAAATTTCAGAAAACCAGCGGGGAAATGGGGGGGCAGAAAACTGGGGGGGACCCAGGTTGCCATACGTCCTGAAAATTCCTAACATCTCTTAAAATTCAAAAATTCCCCCCAGACACCATTTTAGGCATCCGATTTCCTGGCATGTCCGGAATTTTCTGGATGTGTGGCAAGCCTAAGCAAAGACAAACTTATCCGGCTAGAGTACTGTCTTGTGCTCTGTTTGGGGCTGGCTTTGAAGGTTTGGAAACATCAGCTAATACTGCATGAAACAGCTCAAATCTTAAGCAGTCGAAACACAGGACGCATAGGGATGTCAGAAAAATCAGATGAAAGGGGAAGTAGAACTTGCTAATGTTCAGTTCTTCATCCTGTGTCCAGAATGGAAAACAATCCAGCAAACATGTTTGCTATTCACGTTGTTGTTGTTTGTCTGCAAATGACACATAATTTATGACAATTATCCCCCGCCTTGACACGGCACTTCCTTTGCATTAAATTGAATGGTGTGGGATAATGGCATGACAATGTCATTAATTACAGAATTACGTAAAATTTCACCGCAGTAAATAGCAAGACTAAAAGCATAGTTTATGGCAGCGGCAGAACTGCAGCAGAACAGAACCAGTGGTGCAGGTGATTAATATAGACCGGAATGGAAACTGATTCCTTCCTGCATCTCTGGTTGACACAGTAATATACCAGTTGTGTTTCAAAGTGCTGATGAGCTACAGCCCTTCCCCTGTTGCCTCCTGAAAACTACCCATTCAACACTTAAACAGTGAAAAGGCAGATGATTGATTAATCAACTACAAATTATTAACTAAGCAACAGTACTCCTTCAGATAATTGCTTTGATGACAGTCGTAACTCAAGGTGTTTTTGTGCAGCACAGACACGAGTGGCCAGGAATCATTCTTCTTTGTTTCTCTTTGTGTTTTTGTGCCAAGCAATTGATTGTGTTTCAGTTATAAGCACCTGGTAACTGCAATCCGGCAAACACTTACGGTACTTAAGAGTAAACCCTATTAAACCTTGCAGAACGTACTTCCAAGTAAATACATACAGGCTTGTGCGCTGTGTGTGGCTTCTAAAGATGGACAAAACTGTCCATTTGAGTATTCTTATTTCCTCCAGTTTTAAGTTTAATTTGAGGAGGAGGAGGAGTGTAATAGGAATTTTATGGTCTTAGATATATGGTAATGTTCATGGATCACTGCCTTGCCATGGCGAAGGGGTTTGAATAACTCAGAGAAGCTATGAACTATGCCGAGCAGGGCACCCAAGATGAACAGGTCATAGTGGAGAGTTTTGACCAAACGTGATCCACCTGGAGGAGGAAGCGGCAAGCCACTCCAGTATCCCTGCCAAGAAAACTCCATGGACAAAGACAACAGGCATATAAAAGTTATGGCGCTGGAAGATGAGCCCCTCAGGTCGGAAGGTGTCCAACATGCTACTGGGGAAAAGCGGAGGACAAGTACAAGTAGATCCAGAGCTGATGAAGCGGCTGGGCCAAAGCCGAAAGGATATGCATGGAAGCGAAAGGAAAGTCCAATGCTGTAAAGAAAAATATTGCATAGGAACCTGGAATGTAAGAACCATGGACCAGGGTAAGTTGAATGTGGTCAAAAATGAGATGGCAAGAATAAATATTGACATCCTGGGTATCAGTGAACTAAAATGGATGGGAATGGGCGAATTCAGTTTGGATGACTATCATATCTACTACTGTGGGCAAGAAACCCGTAAAAGAAATGGAGTGGCCCTCATAGTCAACAAAAGAGTGGTGAAATGATAGAATGATCTCGATACGAATCCAAGGCAGACCTTTTAACATCACAGTAATCCAAGTTAAAACTGAAATTGACCAATTCTATGAAGACTTACAAGACCTTTTAGAAGTGACACCAAAGAAGGATGTTCTTCTCATTATAGAGGATTGGAATGCCAAAGTAGGGAATCAAGAGATAAAAGGAACAACTGGCAAGTTTGGCCTTGGAGATCAAAACGAAGCAGGGCAAAGGCTAATAGAGTTCTGTCAAGAGAACAAGCTGGTCATCACAAACGCGCTTTTCCAACAACACAAGAGACGACTCTACACATGGACATCACCAGATGGGCAACATCGAAATCAGATTGATTATATTATCTGCAGCCAAAGATGGAGAAGCTCTATACAGTCAACAAAAACAAGACCTGGAGCTGACTGTGGCTCAGATCATCAGCTTCTTATAGCAAAATTCAAGCTTAAACTGAAGAAAGTAGGAAAAACCACTGGGCTGGTAAGATACAATCTAAACCAAATCCCTTATGAATACACAGTGGAAGTGAGGAACAGGTTTAAGGCCAGGTTGTATTGCACCCAGATTTGCTGGGTGGAGAACTATGGGTGGAGGCTCACAACATTATACAGGAGGCAGCAACTAAAACCATCCCAATGAAAAAGAAATGCAAGAAAGCAAAGTGGCTGTCCAACGAGGCCTTACAAATAGCGGGGGAGAGAAGGCAAGCAAAATGCGAGGGAGATAGTGAAAGATACAGGAAATTGAATGCAGATTTCCAAAGAATAGCAAGGAGAGACAAGAAGGCCTTCTTAAACGAGCAATGCAAAGAAAGAGAGGAAAACAACAGAATGGGAAGAACCAGAGATCTGTTCAAGAAAATCGGAAATATGAAAGGAACATTTCGTACAAAGATTACCATAATAAAGGACAAAAGTGGTAAGGAGAAAAACACATTCAAATGTTTTCTGTTTTAGACCGCCTTTTTGTGATGTAGGTGTGATGTATCTGAGGGGTGGTCTTAGGTTACACCCCTTCTGTGATATATGTATGATGTTTCTGGAGGTGGTCTTGAACTACAGGGTGGCAATTTCAAAAATCTTTATAAGGCCTTGCACACCATTTTTCTGGGTCCTCCTCCTTTCCTGCGTGTGAGGGGAGCACCCTGTTGCAACAGATCAAAAAAGATCAAGCTTACTAGCTGCTTTGCTTCTCAATATTCTCTGGTTGGCCTCTGTTATTTTCTCCTACCAATAGGGAACCTATGTAAGGACTCTATATGGGCTCTTGGATACCCCATAAGGGAAAAGGGCAATTTTTGTTTACAACAGGAGGAACTGCCTTCACATTTTAGTGGACATTTCTCAGAAAATACACATTTGCAATGCAATGTTGCCTTAATATGCACGTTTTGTAAGCAAGCTGCTTTCATATAATGAATCTCTCTGTGTTATTTTCACTAAGATATGCATTTTAAATGCAGATTTTGGGGGCTGGAGAACAGCATTGTAAAATTCAAATTCCAGATGATAGCCGTGTTTTTGTTTGCATATTGTTTGGGGGGAAATGTGCACCAGACTGAATTTCTGCCCCCATCCAAGTTGGCTTCATCCACACCAAAGTAGGCAAGTTATTTGCGCCTCTCCCACTTATGATGAGAAGCGTGGTTTCATGAGTCTCCACTTCATCCTCTCCGTGAAAATGCCTGGCATGTGAGAGGCAGAAAGACACATGTTTTACACAGTGATCCCTTCAATATGTATGAGCCCAAAACAAGCCATAGAAAAGCCTGACAAATGCGGACATGCAGAGGTTTTTCCTTTTTAAAATGCATTTTTCCCCTTGAAGCTTTTTATAGAAGAAATAGAGGGTGGCATCGTAAGGCTGTGTTGCAATTCAAGCGTGGCAGCAAGCTGTGTCAAGCTTAAACATTAAACATGGGTTTCTTTGAAAGCCTCGATTTGCCTTGGTCTGCGTGGGTGACCTGGGGAAGGAGACGAGCTCTCTTTGACGCCTTGCTTTCAACCAGCACCGTCTGCACCACAAGAACACACGTCGGAAGCAAATTTGCAGTGATACGGGGAATGCTCTGGTTTCTGCAAGTGTGAGTGGGTGTATTGCATTGTTGTATATTGCTTTTTAACTGTGCATCTAGTGACAGTAAGTGATTCTGATGCCAGAAGGAAATATATGCAGTGTTGGTGAAAGGTAGGGAAAGCAAGGACACTTCGTGTGTATTGTTATGATTCCATAACTTACATGCTTTTCTAATCTGTATTTTGATTTGTCCTCAATGCACCTCCTGTCATCATTATTATTATTATAGTTCCTGTCATTTGAGTATTACTTTCATTTTACAGAGAGGGAACTGGATTTGGGAGTTGCCCAAACAGCTGCTGTTCAGTAGACTTTCCCCTTTGAGAAAACTGCTCTTTAGCACTCATTTGGAACAAACACCAGTTTTGCTTTTTGCCAGATGGACATTTGCACCAATTAGTGCTAAATAGCAAGTTTTCCCTGGGAAAGGAGTGAAGCAAGGGAGAAACGGCTCAGACCCATGCCTAGAAAGTGTAGGTTGAGTAGAAAACCGCTGTGACCCATACTTTTTGGGCACAGGACAAGTGGGAGTGTGGATGAGCCCTTAGAATTGAAGGACAGCACCCAGGCACCAGAAAGGAAGAGGAGAATTGGAGGAGAAAGTGAAATAGGTCTTTCTCTCCAGCTGCAGGGATGGCAGCAGCTCCAGCTGCTGAGATAGAAGTAATGACCACTAGACAATGAGTCTCAGGGGAAGAAGAGTATGTAAAGGTCAACTGTATCCTTTTTTGAGGTGTGACCAGAAATAGGAGACTACTGGATCAGTCTCCTGGCTTATCTAGTCCAGCATCCTGTTGTCCTGGCCCTCCCGCCATGGAAGGCACACTTCTGGTACTTGGTTCTTTGTTGACATGAAAAGCACTCACAGCAGCTTCCATAGTGCTCTGGGTACACACACAAAAACACACACACACACACACACACACACAATTTTCCAGCCTCTAGGCAGCTGTGTGTCTAGGCCCTGCAGAGTAGTTACAGCAACAGAGAGACCACCCACCTGTCAGGATCATCCTACACGCGAGTAGGACTCCGATAGAGACACATGCCGGGCTGGCATGCTCTCACCCTCCTGGTCGGTCGGGAGCTTCAAAAGCTTTCTCCAGCCCGAACATCACAGCAACTGATGCCTTGGAGACATCAGCACACTTAGGATCAGTAGAGTGTTAGCAGTCCGTGTGACAGACTTAGTAGACAGACTACTTTATTTACACATAATGCACTTGGAGCATTCTAACTTAGCTCCTTCCTCCTTCTCATCAGACAGCAAAGAGAAAGGACAAAGGACAATTGTCCCACATCACGGAACACAGTAATATAAACATCCTGTCTCCGTCACGTCCCACAATGTGGAATGAAAACATACACCACCGTGTGATAAAACAATCCAATGACTGCAAGCATGGGGCAAAAATCCTAACACAACAGTCCCACTGGCTTATATACCCCCTTCTGACTGATTGTGCGCTTGTAACCTGAGACTTCTCCTGCACAGAAGTTGCTGCTGCTCTTCTCACTTCACGCCGCTCCTGGTTCTAGGAGACAGCGGTGTGGGGGAAGGTGGAGAGTCTACTTACCCATCCATTGGCTGAACAGTTTATTCTGCTTCTGCCACATCCGCTGTGCCTTCCTCCATCTTGGACTGCCCTGGCTCCCTCCCATCCTCTTGTTCCTCCCTTGTGGGTGGCATCAAACCCCATAAATCACTGGTTCCCTCTCCTGGGTCACTCCCCTGGTCCCCTGCCTCTACCCGCACACTCTCCAGAGTCCTGTCAGTCCCTGACACCTGTTCTCACAGTGGCCAACCCACAAGCAGAATCTGAACTCCAGAACACCCTCCCCTCCTGTGGCTCCCAGTAACTCATATTCATTACCAAGGAGGCAAAACATAGCCTTCATAGCTATGTCATGTATTTTAAGGTAAGTATTATGCAGTGGTACCTCGGTTTTTGAACGTAATCCATTCCTGAAGACCGTTTGACTTCCAAAACGTTCAAAAACCAAGGCGCAAAGGACAGCCTGCAAATTCAATAGAGAAAATTGAAAACAACTCAGAGGAAGCCGTTCGACTTCTGAGGCGTGTTCGAAAATGGAAGCATTTACTTCCAGGTTTTCAGTGGTCGAAAACTGAAACGTTCGACTTCCAAGACGTTCGAAAACCAAGGTACCACTGTACAAGCAGTTTGAGCAGCAGTCTCAGCAACTGATGTTGAAAGGGTATCTGGAAAGGTGTTGGCGGGTACCTGTGAGCTAGATAACACCTTAGTAGCAACCAGTAAATAAAGAATGGCTTTATGGACATCAGTGAAAGTCACATTTTATCTGTTCTATAATTGCAGAGGTTCTATAATTGCACATCTGCTGTGCATTTATGGTATTATGATATATGCATTGTGGTAACCGGCCCCGGGACCTTATGGTAAAGAGTGGGTAGAAAACCTAAGAAATCAATTAATTAATTGGTGGAATTTGCTTTTCTCAGATAAACCACAAATTTCATTCAAGCATCAAAGGGACTAAACTGCTCCTTTTCCTTTCACTTTCTTAGCGGCAGACTGGCTGGATGCCCTGGCATATTTTGTTTTCAAGCATTCCAAATGAACTCAATCTGCATTTGGCTTCTACTAAGGCTCAATAGAAAGAAAGGAAAAATAAGTTGTAATGAACCAGATTAGGTGACTGATGTTATCAAAACAAAAGCAAAAGATTTTGAAGCCCGGTGGTGGTGGTGGGGAGTGGAATTAATCAGAGAGTCAAGTGAAAAGATTAAACATAAGATATTCTCTTCCTTTTTATTCCTGGATTTGCAAACTCAGTGTAATCGTCTTATAGCCGTCCCCGCTTTTGTATCGCTCCCTTCCCTTCCAGGTGTTATTAACAGGACGCAATACATTCTCCAAGAGTGGCTTCTAAAATATTTAATTAAAATGTTCAACAAAAATAAATATGTTTCATGATCAAGCTTTCGTTTCAGAAATTATTGTGTGGGAAAGTGGCAGCTTGCCAGATTGAACAATCCTCCTTTCCCTCCCCCAACCCTGTACTGTTCTCGGGGCTCTCCTGACCTTCCAAGAGCGAACTGGGGGGGCATGGGGCATCTAAGGGATGCAGGTGGCGCTGTGGGTTAAACCACAGAGCCTAGGACTTGCCGATCAGAAGGTCAGCGGTTTGAATCCCCGCGATGGGGTGAGCTCCCATTGCTCGGTCCCTGCTCCTGCCAACCAAGCAGTTTGAAAGCACATCAAAGTGCAAGTAGATAAATAGGTACCACTCCGGCGGGAAGGTAAACGGCGTTTCCATGCGCTGCTCTGGTTTGCCAGAAGTGGCTTAGTCATGCTGGCCACATGACCCGGAAGCTGCATGCTGGCTCCCTCGGCCAGTAAAGCAAGACGAGTGCTGCAACCCCAGAGTCATTCATGACTGGACTTAACTGTCAGGGGTCCTTTACCTTTACCTTTTAGTCAATGATGACTACATTTTACCTCCACTGTCAGAGGCATGGCCCTGTGCAGCAATTGCTGAGAATCACAAGTGGGAAGAGTACAGGTGGAACTAAACACCCATACTAAGTAGAAGTCCTCTTTAGGTCTCATTCTGGTGTTGCTGAACCAGTTGGAGAACTGCATTGCAAAATCGGAATAAGTGCAAGTTTTGAAGCTGTGTTTTGCTTTACATTTTGTTTTGGAAAGTGCAAATGTGATCAATCTGGCTCTAAATGTATCAAATTTATCTTCGTCCCTAACAACAACAACAGCATATTTTTATTTCTATGCTGTCCATCTGACTGGGTTGCCCCAGCCACTCTGGGCAGTATCCAACAAAATATTAAAGCACATAACCCCCTCAAACATTACCTGCACCTATGGGGCATGTAGGGGGATGAGATGAGGGATGATGCCAGAAGAGAGGGAGGTCCGCCGCCAGAAGCTGCTAGAATGTGGTGGCAAAGAACTCCACCACTATTGCTCTACACTCCCAGGGCTGATGATTAAATTTATTACCTGTCCTTCACCAGCAGCTCCCAGGTGAGTTGCAACAATCTAAAACTGAGTATTTAAAACAGTTAAGAGTCAGTGCGGTGTAATGATTGAGAGTGTTGGGCCAGGACGTGGGAGACCAGGATTCCAATCCTCACTCAGCCGTAAAGCTCACTAGCCAACTTTGGACCAGTCACTGGATGTCAGCCTGACCAACCTCATAGGGTTGTCATGGAGATTAGATGAGGAGGAGGAGAACCAGGTACACCACCATTGTTCTTTGGAGAGAAAAAGTTGGATATAAATGAAATAAAATAAATATTATTGTATTGCACTGCATTAAAACAGATTTGGCAGAATGTTGTTTTTTACTACAACTCCCATCAGCTGCAGGCAGAATGGCTATGGCAGGGGAAGATGGGAGTTGTCACACCAAACATCTGGAAGGCACTGGGTGACCTTTCCCTGGTTAAAAATAAAGAACATGCACAATACTATGAGTGGGCAGGTCAAAGAAAACCCAGCTGCTTGCCACGAGCACATTGCATGGCTCTATTATCATCATTACTTTGTACTGTTCTAATTTTCTTTTCTGGGTGTTCCCCAGTTTTCTTCCCATAAAGGGTTTGGATTTTTCCTGCACTGTGTCATCCGTAATGAAAGATGTTGTCAAGCTGCAAATGCTGATACAAGGAAATCTCCCTGCAAAATCAATTTTGGCGTAGCACATTTGTGATTATTTGCTTATTTCGGTACCCATGCTAAGGCTTCTCTTGCTGACGCACAAAAGTCCCTGCCAGAGGCCTGACGAGAAACAAGTTTTCTGCAACTTTAAATTGAGGACGTTTTATAAATATCGAGTCTTCCCTTTCTTCAAACAGGTTTAAGCCAAGCTATTTCCGATTTGAGCCTTGGGGATCTTGCTTAGCATTAATCTCCAGGGGCATTCCAAAGCAATCTTTAGCAAAAGCAGTCAATGAGGTGGCCAGCGGCACACTGCCAAAAAGAAAAGAAAAAGAGGTGAATCGCCCAAACAAGGGTGGAGGGAAACACACATTTGCACTTGCTAATTTATATACAGAGATGCACATATAGAAATAAGTAATGCTTTTCTGATAACTCCCACCCTGGATTATTGCAATCTTTGTTGGCCATTCTCATCCCGTCCCACAAACAGGATGAAAAATGTTTAGGCCAAATACTTTGGCTCAGATTTACTGCAAACTTGGTTCTAATTTTTCAGATGATTTTAAAAAACACAGAGAGAGAAGAAGAAGAAGAAGAAGAGTTTGGATTTGATATCCCGCCTTTCACTCCCTTTAAGGAGTCTCAAAGCGGCTAACATTCTCCTTTCCCTTCCTCCCCCACAACAAACACTCTGTGAGGTGAGTGGGGCTGAGAGACTTCAAGGAAGTGTGACTGGCCCAAGATCACCCAGCAGCTGCATGTGGAGGAGCGGAGACGCGAACCCGGTTCCCCAGATTAGGTGACTACCGCTCTTAACCACTACACCACACTGGCTCTTAGAGAGAGAATTCTAACATCCCCCCAATGGTGTCATGGACTGGCTGGATGCAGAGAAATGATGGGAGGAACCAGCTGGGGAACCACTAAGGGAAGAAGGCTCAGAGCCCAGGAACTAGTGGCAGAACAACGAGTGATCAGAGGGAGAAGACTGGGAGGAGGAGGAGGAGGTGTCAGAAGCTGAAGGAGTAACAGGGCTTAGTGAGCAGGGAGAGTTTGTGACAGAAGGAGTCCAGAACCAGAGGCAGAAGCTGAAGCAGGAGGGTGGGAGAAGAGAGGCCAAGAGACAGAGGTGAGTCAGACTAGTGAAGAGTCAAGGGTATCTCTCCTTCCTGCTGCAACCAGCTCCCTTCCCCCCTGGTCTCCCAGAATCAGAAGAGGCATGAAGCAAGAGGAGCAAAGGCAGGCATGCAGGCACAGTCTCAGATTGCTTGAGAAAAGCTTCGGAAGGGAGGAGACATAGATGATTGTGGGGAAATGGGGACCTTTAGTCTTAACAACTGATCCATGGGGGCAAGACCTACCAGAGATGAGTCCCTGTGCTCACTAGGCCTGGGACTCTGCCAAGTCTGAGCAGATCCCATTCTTGCTAATAAAGAGTTGGCTCCAATGGGCACAGTGTGATTTACTGTTGGCTCGCTCCCATCAAACAGACATTCCAGCCATTTGCCATGATATAAGAACATATGAAGAGCCTGCTGAATCAGGCCCATGGTCCATCTATCCCAGCATCCTGTTCTCACATTGGCCACCCAGATGCTTGTGAAAAGCCTGAAAGGATCTGAGCCAACAGCAATCTTCCCTCCTGTGGTTTCCAGCAACTGGTATTGAGGAAGCATATCACCTCCAAGAATGAAGATAGCCCCAGAACAGTGGTGGACTTTGAGTTCTCAAATTTCAGCAGCTCCCAGTCATGCCACCCTAAAACCGCCTCTGCGCAGAACTTCCACATGCAGGGGCAGTATAGCTTGGAACACCATATGGTGGTGACATGAGAAATTCCTGGGTCTTCACTCCCTGCTCATCATATGCTTCCAAAAATCACCTGGCTGTTCACTGTAGGAAGCAGAATGTTGGGTGAAAACAATATTTGGTGAGACAGAGGTTGTCACTTTTGGTCTGTTAAAAGGAAGGAGGCCCAAGAAGTTTGGAGGAGGAATGGGAGGGGCCAAAGAGGAAAAGGCATGGCTTCAGGAGGAAGAGGTAGGAACATGGCTTTAGGAGGGTGTGGCTTCAGGAGGAAGGGGCAGGGCAAAGGGGGTTGGTCACTGATACCCTATTGCCAAAGGGCTCACAAAAAACTTGGGTTGTCCTTGATCCACACTGCACATGAAAACAGCATAGGTGGGTTCCTCCAACCCCCGCCCCCCCAGCAAGAGCAGCAGCCTGGAGAGCAATGGTGCCTTTCTGGAAGAATTGGTATTCTGTGCCTTTTGCAGTATGCAAGTACCTTCAGGAGGTAGCAGTCTGAGATAAATGCCTATTGCCTCAGAGTATTTCCAGAGAGCGGTTTGACGGGGAAAATATACCCCTTAAAGCATTTGACGTGTGATTTGTATCTGAGAGCAAGCGAGCGTGCTGCTCTGGGGCCAACTCCTCCAAAAGCCCCTCTGCAAACAGAGGCCCACTTCGCGTACAATATTGTCACCTTTCTATTGAACCCATCATTTTGGAGCACAGGCTAATCGGGATGTGTGGAGATTTACACATCAGTCCCTGCTCAACCAGATGAGAAGGAAATAGATATGCAAGATGCTGACATCTCCAAGCAGCAAATGGAATTGTTTCTCCAAAGGTCCCGGCTGTGCTTAAGCAAATGAACCTTGAATAGAAGAGGTGGCAAACGGAAGACACAAAGCAACACATTATAAAAATGTGGGGAGGTTGTTTATTTTCTTTTCATTTTGTGTCTTACACACAGATGCACACGCCTGGAGCAACCTTGGAAAGTGCTGGATCACAAAAGAAGAAATCTCATCTTTGTTTATTTATTAACAGCATTCCGACCTTTAATCGGTTAATGCCAATCAGAACTCACAGAGAATAACAGAGATCAACCGGTCGCTTTCACTGCACTCTTTTTCGTGCCTGTTAAAATTACATTCTTGTCTAGACAAGCCTACCCTGATGCTTAGAAAGTTGGATTAATTTTAATCTGTTTAGTATTTTAACTTTCGTATGTTTTTAAGTACGGTTGTATTTTTAAAATTGATTTTCTTGTGCTCTCTTTTTGTAAACCACTTTGAGGTTTGTTTGCTTTTTACAATCAAGCAGTGTATAAATTTTATCAAAATATAATATAATTATAATATAATATAATATAATATAATATAATATAATAATATCACAGACATGGCCTTTTTGGTGATGACTCTGAATATGGAACTTCCCTCCCATGGAAGATACATTTGGCCACCTCCTTGTTTTTTAGGTGGACCCTGAGAACATTTGTTTTTCAGTCCGCTTTTGGTTAGGTAGCCCCTGTGGTTTGAAATGTACCTTTTTATTGTTAACCTGGTGGTGCTGGAGGGCTGTAATAATGGTAAACGTTGGGTTGGCTCCACAGGGATGGGCCTCATGGGCCAAATGTGGCTGCTACTGCCCACCTGTCAATCACCTCTGCCCCCTTAGCCCCATCCCAACATACATTGCTGGGGGAGTGGGGCTGTAAACACCTCAGCCCTATAGAGTTGGCACCTATGGTATTTTGCATGTTATTTTCACTAATACGTACATTATTATGCACACCTCCTCCTAATACACACCTTTTTGTTCAGTTTTCGATGGGGAAACCGCTTTGCAATGTTCAGAGGAGTGCACATTTTCAAAGGATGGCTGCGTTTCGGTTCGAATACTGCTTCAACCGAGTTATAAATTACTATTATTAATATATAATGCCGTATTATATTGGTCTACTCCCCGGAGCTATACACGTCTTGGTACAGGTAGGTTCACATTAAAATGTGCACTGAGTTTCTCGGTTATAAAATAGAAAATACAAATGAACTTAGGTTTCAAGCACAATAATTGCCATCTGGAAGAAGATTCTTGACAATGAAATCTTGACAGCTCTGAGTAACGTCACTAGGATAAGATACTAAGCTTTGTCATATATGTAACAGTGTATGTTTAGATGCCCACCATCTCCCCTTCTGAATCTCTCTGGGTGTTATCCTGGGGGAGGGGGTTTCACACAACCACCACCCCCGTCACCCATCAGATGTTGAAAGTGCGCATAAGGGCAAGTATCGGGAATGTTTTCCAGCTGGAGGAATTCACTTCTGGGCAAGCAGAGTGGGCAGAAAAACAAATGTTCATTTTACCTCTGCGTCGTCGGCTAGCTTCTATTTTTATTTTTAATTTATTCAATTTATATACAGTGGTACCTTGGGTTAAGTACTTAATTCGTTCCAGAGGTCCGTTGTTAACCTGAAACTGTTCTTAACCTGAAGCACCACTTTAACTAATGGGGCCTCCTGCTGCCACTGTGCCGCCGGAGCACGATTTCTGTTCTCATCCTGAAGCAAAGTTCTTAACCTGAAGCACTATTTCTGGGTTAGTGGAGTCTGTAACCTGAAGTGTAACCTGAAGTCTGTAACTTTGAGAATTCCTGGAGAACAGGCGAAGTCCCAGCAGACTGGAGGAGGGCAAATGTTGTCCCTATTTTCAAAAAGGGGAAAAGAGAGGACCCAAATAATTACCGCCCAGTCAGTCTGACATCAATACCAGGGAAGATTCTGGAGCAGATCATTAAGCAAACAATCTGTGAGCACCTAGAAAGGAATGCTGTAATCACCAATAGTCAGCATGGATTTCTGAAAAATAAGTCATGTCAGACGAACCTGATCTCATTTTTTGACAGAATTACAAGCCTGGTAGATGAAGGGAACGCAGTGGATGTAGCCTACCTTGATTTCAGCAAGGCATTTGACACGGTGCCCCATGATATTCTTGTAAAGAAGCTGGTAAAATGCGGTCTTGACTCTGCTACCACTCAATGGATTTGTAACTGGCTGGCTGACCGGACCCAAAGGGTGCTCATCAATGGTTCCTCTTCATCCTGGAGAAGAGTGACTAGTGGGGTGCCACAGGGTTCTGTCTTGGGCCCGGTCTTATTCAACATCTTTATCAACGACTTGGATGATGGACTCAAGGGCATCCTGATCAAATTTGCAGATGACACCAAACTGGGAGGGGTGGCTAACACCCCAGAGGACAGGATCACACTTCAAAATGACCTTGACAGATTAGAGAACTGGGCCAAAACAAACAAGATGAATTTTAACAGGGAGAAATGTAAAGTATTGCACTTGGGCAAAAAAAATGAGAGGCACAAATACAAGATGGGTGACACCTGGCTTGAGAGCAGTACATGTGAAAAGGATCTAGGAGTCTTGGTTGACCACAAACTTGACATGAGCCAACAGTGTGACGCGGCAGCTAAAAAAGCCAATGCAATTCTGGGCTGCATCAAGAGGAGTATAGCATCTAGATCAAGGGAAGTTATAGTGCCACTGTATTCTGCTCTGGTCAGACCTCACCTGGAGTACTGTGTCCAGTTCTGGGCACCACAGTTCAAGAAGGACACTGACAAACTGGAACGTGTCCAGAGGAGGGCAACCAAAATGGTCAAAGGCCTGGAAACAATGCCTTATGAGGAACGGCTAAGGGAGCTGGGCATGTTTAGCCTAGAGAAGAGGAGGTTAAGGGGTGATATGATAGCCATGTTCAAATATATAAAAGGATGTCACATAGAGGAGGGAGAAAGGTTGTTTTCTGCTGCTCCAGAGAAGCGGACACGGAGCAATGGATCCAAACTACAAGAAAGAAGATTCCACCTAAACATTAGGAAGAACTTCCTGACAGTAAGAGCTGTTCGACAGTGGAATTTGCTGCCAAGGAGTGTGGTGGAGTCTCCTTCTTTGGAGGTCTTTAAGCAGAGGCTTGACAACCATATGTCAGGAGTGCTCTGATGGTGTTTTCCTGCTTGGCAGGGGGTTGGACTCGATGGCCCTTGTGGTCTCTTCCAACTCTATGATTCTATGATTCTATGATTCTATGATTCTATGTGTATGTAACCCGAGGTACCACTGTAGATTGTTTAATGGCTGAAGACCTGGATAAAGAGGAATGTTTCTCCCTGGTGCCAGGCAAGCCTCTATGGGGAGTGTATTCCACAAACAGGGAGCCACCACAGAAAAGGCCTGTTCTCATGCTGTCACCCTCCAAACCTCTCAAGAAGAGGGGGTACAAAGAAGGGCCTTGGATGACAAGCGCAGGGTCTGGGTTGGTTTGTATGGGGAGACGCGCTCCTTAAGGTATTGAGGTTCTGAACCACATAAGGCTTTATAGTTCAGCACCAGCACTTTGAATTGGGCCTAGAAACTAAGAGGCAGCAGTCAGTTCAGGATTGGCATTATATGTCCAACTCGTCTTGCCCCGGTGAGCAAGCTGGCCATCAAATTCTGCACCAGCTGAAGTTTCCAAAATGTAGTCAGAGGCAGCCCCACATATAACACATTGCAGTAATCTAACCTAGAGGTTACACAGAAGTTAGGCTATCCCTGTCTAGGAAGGTTACTGCATTCTATTTCCCACACCCTCGGGATTTTCCCCGCCCTAACACCCTCACACATCCCTCGCTGTCCTCTATGCAGGCAAACAAGAAGTATTATGAGAGTTCAAGGATGCACTCCAGCCAGGAAAAAACACTCAAGGAATGTGCAAAACAGAGCAGGGTATTGGCTGGGGAGATTAGTGAGGGCCATTTGCCATTGGGCCTGATATTTCCCATCCCTGTTTAAGGTGGTTATGGTGTTGAGCCAGCTAGCGCGCACACACACACACACACACACACGCACACACGAACCTGCATCCATATATTTATCTGGTGGCAGTGCAAAAGGGCCCTGTGAAGGCACCAAAATAGGCCTTCTCCTCATAAGTGGGGCAATGATGGCCTGCTACTGACCAAGGATTCCCTCCTTAAATGGATGAGCCCTATAACCTAGTGCCTTCCAGATGTGTTGGACTACAATTCCCATAATCCTTGGCCATTGGCCATGCTGGTTGAGGCTGAGAGTAGAAGAAGAGAAGAGTTTGGATTTGATATCCCGCTTTATCACTACCCGAAGGAGTCTCAAAGTGCCTAACATTCTCCTTTCCCTTCCTCCCCCACAACAAACACTCTGTGAGGTGAGTGAGGCTGAGAGACTTCAGAGAAGTGTGACTAGCCCAAGGTCACCCAGCAGCTGCATGTGGAGGAGCAGGGAATCGAACCTGGTTCACCAGATTACGAGTCCACCGCTCTTAACCACTACACCACACTGGCTCCCATAGTTGCAAGAGTAGTTGCGAGTCCAACACATCTGGAAGGCACCAAGATGGGAAAGACTTTTCTCACCTGTGTCATAGCTGGGGGGAGGTTGCTACTCTGTTAAGACTTTGCTGCATCTATCTTATTCCTGGAACATATATATAGTATGAGCCCCGAGTCCAAATAAAAACAGAATATTATACACTTTGCACAGAACTGCCATTTGAAAATGGCGGCCTGGTGTTGCCATTATTTCCCTTCTTTGTGCATATACATCTAAATCATGAGGTCATTTCCTTGTGTCTTCCTTGCCCAGCAGCAACCAATGATGCGGAGCAGGGGTGGGGAAGCAATGACATCATTGTGATGTGATGACATCACAACAGACATCATAAGTGTGCTTATAAAAAACAGAAAGGACTTGGCTTTTCACAGAGCTGATTTTTGAATGACAGGTTCATGCTGAGAGCAGGATCCACAGCACCGATGATACGTTTTGAACTGACTATAAACCTACCTCCTTATAGTCTACAACACCTGCTTCTCATCCTATGCTCTGCGGACAGGGATAACAACTGCTTGCTTTATCTCAGGGTTCCCAGAAAAACAAACAGGCCATGTTCCTCAGCAATCTGCCCAGAAAATGTGGTGATGTTGCCTTGTTAGCCCCAGAAATGTATTTCTGGTGCTGTTAAGTATCTTTGAGATAGGAAGTGAGCAGATCCTGTGATAATAGGACTCACTTTCTCAGACATGCATTTTGTAACAATAACACTCTTTGGCAAGGACTGCTCTAATGAGCTGGTTCCTGAGCTTGTTAAAGTTTGAATTCTCTAAACTGCTGAGTGTTCCTGATTCTTGCAGGAGACAAAGACTGCCGAGGTTGTTAAGAGGCTAGGGCCCTACGGACCAGATCTTTGCGAAGTATTCCAGTTCATCAGTATTCCATATTCCACTAAAAGGTATCAGGGTGCTGAGGGGCAGATTCAATGCACCTCATGTAATAACTCTCTTCCTTGAAATGATTTCTCTTCCCTTCACCCGTCCCGCAAAGCTCACTTCGGCTTATCAGCTAAATTAAGCATTACAGAAAAATAATAGAACAATTTGGTTTCCGATTCTCCAGGTTTCAAGTAATAAAGATTACTAATACTTCATTTGGGTGGGGGGGCCTTCGGGTAGTTCTTTTAACTTTTCTCTTTCCTCATTACACAGACAAGCCATTTCATTTGAAGTGTCCAGTTTCTTTCTTAATTTTATTAGTGTTTGGCCCCCTTCCAGGGTGTCTTAATCAACATGCTCATTACTTGTGCTAGCTGCTAAGGGTAAACCAGTTATTATACAGATAATCAAGAAAATTGCAAAGCAAAAGAAAGGAATTCTGATGTCACCATAGACCAAAATGGATGCATTTTCATTTTGACGGTCTTAAGTCATTTGAGTCTCAGACTCATTTGTAGCAACCTCGATGCTTTGCTCCAGGTTAGGTTGACTTAATTTAAGAGAACTGATCTGCTACATCTTCATTGAAAAACACAGGGAATTAGGCACCAAGGGAACTGTGTTTTCCTAGTTCAAAGTGTTTCACACTGCATGTGGCAAATTTAAATGTGTGATGTGCAAATGAGGGAGGGCAGAAATTCTCCATTAACCCCTGCACATGCAAAGCTATTGCCATGACCATAATCAATACCAATAGAAAAATACCAAATAGGGAAGCAGAATGTGGCTGCCAGACATGAGCAGCCGCCTGGATAACACTGATCATAAAAGATCTACATTGGTTCCCAGCACATTTCCAAGCACAATTCAAAATTTCTGGTGCTGATCTTTAAAGACCTAAATTAGCTTGGCCCTGTGTTCCTGAAAGCATGTCTCCACCCCCAGCATTCAGCCCAGACACTAAGATCCAGCTCTGAGGGCCTTCTGGTGGTTCCCTCATTGCGAGAAGTGAGATTACAGGGAACTGGGCACAGAGCCTTCTCGGTAGTGGCACCCTCCCTGTGGAATGCCCTACCTTCAGATGTCAAGGAAATGAACATCTATTTGACTTTTAGAAGACATCTGAAGGTAGCCCTGCTCAGGGAGGTTTTCTAATGTTTGAGGGGGTTTTGTGTTTTAATATTTTGTTGGATGCTGCCCAGAGTGGCTGGGGCAACCCAGTCAGATGGACAGCATAGAAATAAAAATATGCTGTTGTCATTGTTGTTGTTAGGGATGAATATAAATTTGATACATTTAGAGCCAGATTGATCACATTTGCACCTTCCAAAACAAAATGTAAACCAAAGCACAGCTTCAAAACTTGCACTTATCCCGATTTTGCAATGCAGTTCTCCAACTGTTTCAGCAACACCAAACTGAGACCTAAAGAGGACTTCTACTTAGTTTGGGTGTTTAGTTCCACCTGTACTCTTCCCACTTGTGATTCTCAGCAATTGCTGCATAGGGCCATGCCTCTGACAGTGGAGGTAAAATTTTGCCATCATTGACTAAAAGGTACAGGGACCCCTGACAGTTAAGGCCAGTCGCGAACGACTCTGGGGTTGCGGCACTCATATCGCTTCAGTGGCCGAGAGAGCCAGCATTTGTCTGCAGGCAGTTTTTCCGGGTCATGTGGCCAGCATGACTAAGCCGCTTCTGGTGAAACCAGAGCAACACACGGAAACGCCGTTTACCTTCCCGCTGGAGTGGTACCTATTTATCTACTTGCACTTTGACATGCTTTTGAACTGCTAGGTTGGCAGGAGCTGGGACTGAACAACGGGAGCTCACCCTGTCGCGGGGATTTGAACCGCCAACTTTACGATCAGGAATCCCTAGACTCAGTGGTTTAGACCACAGCACCACCTGCCATTAATAGCCTTCGTGAATTTGTCTAATCCCCTTTTAAAGCCATCCACCTTGGTGGCTGCCACTGTATCTCCATTGCAAATTTCATAGTACAACAATGTGTTGTGCCAAGAACTTCCTGTTGTCTGTCCTGAATCTTCCAGCTTCATTGGACAGCCCCAAGTTCTAGCGCTATAGGAGAGGTAGAACAAAACATCTCCCTATCTACTTCCCTATACCATGCATACTTTTAGACATTATGGTTAAATAAATAAATAAAATGGAACCCTGCAAGAATTCAGCCCTATATAATAAATAATAATAATAATAATAATAATAATAATAATAATAATAATAGTTTTTCCTCCTTATTTTAGATATGGGTTTTGTTTTTCCCTGATTGGATCCTTCGAGATGGGTGCAAACCCCACAAAATGTCAAACGAATAAATAAGCATTTATTCCAGAGCACTTGAGTGATAAAGGAAGATTAGGCCTGATTAAATTCACACTGCCATCACTTCTACACCATTTCCAGCGCAACTCAGACGACTGACTACCTGCCGCTCCTCTTAGTTCGTGAAAAACAAGAGTGCTTTCGCCAGACCCATGGAGGCTATTGGAAGAAAGCAACCCAGTTTCAAAGCAATTTGGCACGGTGATTACCCCATTTGTGCTGCCGTCGTAGCTTCTCCTGTTTCCATTCCTCTCGCTTTCGTTTGCAGAAAACAAATTTTCCAAATGACGTTAATTAGAGTTTTCCTTAATAACAAATGTGCAAAATCAGCCAACACACGAATCCTAGGTCGTGAACTCTATTCTTCACGTGCTGGAAATAATGGCAACCGATAAACAGCATTCAAATGGAAATGTGTGCAATCCCGGGCCTTAATTGGCTGAATATATCTAACGAGGGAATGGGGCTTCTTATGCAATCAAGATGTCTCCTTGCTTGGCTTCCGTGCAGAATTTCTAACAGATGTCCTTAAGGGGTGGGCAATGTGTGTGTGTGTGTGTGTGTGTGTGTGTGTGTGTGGAGGGGGTGAAATTAAAAGGATTTTGCAAATAGGCTAATCTCCTTCTGTGTATGCATACATGCAAAAGGCCTGCACGCTTCCCTCTGTCACTTTGAAGTCTTTTGACCAAGGCAGCAGAGGCCACAGGTGGCGACTGAGTCAGACATCTTTAAGCTGCCCGAAAAGAATTCCTGACCATATCTTTTATGTAAATATCGGCTCTTAAAAGACAAGTAACAGTTGTTTAGTCTTGTGATGGGAGCAAATCCTGGACCAATGGACAACAGCACAAGCACATCATTAATAGTCAGCCTCCTTTGTGTCTTGGGCACACAGCAAAGGGACTGTATCAAGGCAGCGGCTTTACTTCTGCCTGCTAGAGACAGACTACGTTTGCAAAATTAAAGAAGTGTTGTTCGATATTTTTCTGCATCTTTGGTTGTTTTAGATATTCTTGATCTCTTCAGCAGCTGAGAACTTAGATATGGTTTTTCTGTAATCTTTCTTGCTTCAGATATTATTTAAAAAAAAACCCCAGGAATGTCTCAGATATGATTTTTTTTCCTGCAAATCTTTATCACTTTTGAATGTTAACATTTTTAAGGCTTAACACAGCACTGCTTAGTCAGTGATCTTTATCCAGGAAGCAAGTCTGATTGCTGCGTGTGCATAAGAGAGGGAAGACAGAAATGCTCTTTTTCGTATATTTTCTACCCCATCCATTTTCAGTTAGGGTTGTTAATGGAGTGTGTGTGTGTCTGTGTGTGTGTGTTGTGGCTTTATGACCTCTAGGCTAATTGTGTAATCCCCAGACATTTGGGGCTGGCTCCCATAATTTTCTTGAGCAAAGCAAAACGTTTTGAATGAAAACCGTCAGCATTTTCACTTTAGTGCTTGTGGTTGAGTTCTCCTTATTCTCTATGGAAGCCGGGTAACTGACCTCATCACCAAAGAGTGATATTGCTGCATGCAGGTATGGGGTTCTGCAAAAACTGCCCCCTCCACACTCACTGTTCAAGGACCCCCAGTCTGGAACCTGACTCAGATGAGATCTTCTTGGAAAGGGCAACCCAATAGAACAAAGCCTGCGCAAGGCTCGAAGGCTTTGGCTCCCCCTAGTGTGGACTCTGAGACAGCCACCGTAAAGGACCCTCTGTCCCTGGACTCTGGTGAAATCAAAGGACTTGTGGACATACTTCTTTCCACACAACTTCTTTCCCTTGACCACCTCCTGGACCCCAGTATCTTTCTGATGCAATCCTTACCTTGCCTAGCTCCTTGGTCCATGCCTTAGCAACTTTGTGGATAGCTCCTTGCTGTTTCAGCAATCATGTCCTGGGCCCTGGAGCTAGAGCTACCTTTCCTTGCTAGGTGGACACACACACCCATCTCCTTTGCACACCCATGATGCACACCAGCGTGAAAAGATCATGTGTGTGAATGTGAGTATGCAGAAACCTCCAAGTTTTGTGTTACTGGAATGTAGGTGTCAGGTTTCAGGGAACTGGCTTCCTTTCCACTCCCCTTTGGCCATAGATAAGCAGAACAAAGAGAAAGGAGTCTCTTACCAGTTAGAAATTTTAATGATCACAGTGAGAGAACAAAGAATCCATTCCTCGGAATCAAGGTGTTCCCAATTAAGGGTTCCACCCACTTCCCCCTAGTCACCCACATCACTTCCATGTCTTACAACTTGATCTCTGAACCACTGTGCTTTCTGTGCTGCCACCTTATCTGCTCCTCTTGACCTTGGGCTGAGCGGATGGATGCTTTCCAGCGAAAGCAAGTCTGTTAACTCTCTCTCTCCCAGTTATTCTTCTCCTAGCTCAGGGGTCAGCAAACTTTTTCAGCAGGGGGCCGGTCCACTGTCCCTCAGACCTTGTGGGGGGCTGGACTATATTTTGGAAAAAAATATGAATGAATTCCTATGGCCCACAAATCAGGGGCAAATGAAGCCGTCATGACACCTGGGGCAGGGTGCCGCTATGTAGGGCACATGTGCGGCGTCGCTACGTACGATGTATGTGCTGTACATAGTGACGCCGCACATGCACTGTACATAGCGGTTTGCCGCCAGTGCTGGGATCCTCTACTCGCAGCTGCAGCCGTGAACGGAGGATCCTCCACATGCGGCTGAGGTGGTGCGATGGCTGCTCATGCCACCATCCGCCCTGGCAGGGTCCTTCTTGTCACCTCCCCAGACATGGCACCCGGGGCGCACACACACACACCCCGTTGCAACACCACTGTCACAAATAACCCAGAGATGCATTTTAAATAAAAGCACACATTCTACTCATGTAAAAACACCAGGCAGGCCCCACAAATAACCCAGAGATGCGTATTTTTTTTAAGGACACATTCTATTCATGTAAAAACACACTGATTCCCAGACTGTCTGTGGGCAGGATTGAGAAGGCGATTGGGCCAGATTCGGCCCCTGGGCCTTAGTTTGCCTACCCATGTCCTAGCTGCTCACCACCCAGTTCTTCCCAACTTCTGTCTTCTGAACTATGTCCTTCTGCAAACCACTCTTCCAAATCTATACCGTCCCACTGCTCCTGGGAAGATTCGGGATCCTGATCAGGAGCAGGGGGAGACTCCCACCGTTCCTCCTCAGTGCAGCCTTCCTCAGCATGGTCCCTGACAGTAGCTGTACAAAGTTAAGAGCCACATTCATTGTGCCACACAATTTTGTACCTGGACGTGACTATTATGGGCATGTGGCCTGCAGAAGGATGCCCACAAAGGGATGTTACCCTTGGTCTGAAAAAAGTTCCCAGCCCTTGGACAAAAGCATGTAAAACAGGATGCAGTCCCTCCACAGGTGTTTGTCCCCGCCACACCATTTGAGAGGTATTGGCATAACCAGCTCTGTCATTCCCGTGCGCCGGGCTGTGTCATAATGAAGCATGAAAGGGAAGAGAGACAAATGGTCCACGGCAGACTTAGAGACATGAAACAGAATGTAAAGTGCAAAATCAGATTTCTCCAGTTTTCCGCTGAGGAAGAGACACACACCCAGGGAGAGCTGCTTCTCCCTCCGTGATTTATACCTTAATTTGGCCTGATAATGTCTGTGTTTGTCTCAGTGCTGTGATTAGCTTCTCTGAAGAAAGGAACGAAAGTGGGTGTCGTAAGGAGGGCAGGGGAAGGAAAAAAGAAAGAAGAGTGGAAAGGTATTTGGAACGCTCTCTGGGAAGACGTTGCTTTTTCTTCCCTCCTCCCCCACCAAGCATAATATTTATAAATTTCTCATATGGCATAATTATTCCAAATGAGGACACATCTCTTGGCAGGATCAGCACAGCCGTCTGAAATTGTAACCCAATTTTATATCTAATTTTGAAGGGGGCTGTGTGTGCTTTTTTAAATAAAAATGAAGGGAAAACTACAGTGGTGCCCCGCAAGACGAATGCCTCACAAGACGGAAAACCCGCTAGACGAAAGGGTTTTCCGTTTTTCAATGTGCTTCGCAGGAAGAATTTCTCTATGGGCTTGCTTCGCAAGACGAAAATGTCTTGCGATTATTGCGATTTTTTTCCGCTCCCCACCCCCTTTTTCTAAGGCACTAAGCTGCTAATAGCCTTTTAGCAGCTAATCCACTAATCCCTTAAGCCTTTAATAGCCGCTAATAGCCGCTAAACCGCTAATAGCGCTAATCCGCTAATAGGGTTGCTTCGCAAGACGAAAAAACCGCTAGACGAAGAGACTCACGGAACGGATTCTTTTCGTCTTGCGAGGCACCACTGTATGGTGAATTGTTTGGTAGGCAGAGATTTTATTTGAAATCATCTGTAAAGCATGTACCTGTATCTGAAAAGCAGGTACAATGTTAGCATGAAGGGCTAGGGCTAGGACTAAGGGCTAGGGCCAGAAAGACGAGGGTTGAAACTCCTGCTCAGTCTTCTTCTTCTTCTTCATCATCATCATCATCATCGTTAACCTGCCCTTCACTCTAAGGTCCCAGGGCAGGTGACACCAATTAATGTTAAAAACAGTTTAAAACAACTTAAAATCATAGAAAACAGTGGATCTTAAAAGTATACATCTTTGGCATCCAAAGCCAATGTCTTGGCTCTGTCCAGCAACTATTTGCAAGCAGAGGCATATCCTGATGGCCAACCCACAACAGTAATATTCTGGGACATTTTAAAGGTTGATAGGAGCCATTGTGTCAACTCTAAAGGGTCTGTGTTGCCTAGAGTACTTGATTATATGATTATTGATGAAAGATAATTTGAAGAACACCTGCAGAAGATGAAAATTGTACTAGAGGAGCTGAGCAAGGCAACATAAAGATGAAACTAGCAAAATGCAGTTAAAAAGGTAAAGGGACCCCTGACCATTAGGTCCAGTCATGGCCGACTCTGGGGTTGTGGTGCTCATCTCACTTTATTGGCTGAGGGAGCCAGCATGCAGCTTCCGGGTCATGTGGCCAGCATGACTAAGTTGCTTCTGGCGAACCAGAGCAGCGCACGGAAATGCCGTTTACCTTCCCGCCAGAGCAGTACCTATTTATCTACTTGGACTTTGACGTGCTTTCGAACTGCTAGGTTGGCAGGACCAGGGACTGAGCAAAGGGAGCTCACCCCATCATGGGGATTAGAACCACCGACCTTCTGATCAGCAAGTCCTAGGCTAAAGATAAAGGACCCCTGGATGGTTAAGTCCAGTCAAAGGAGACTATGGGTTTGCGACGCTAATCTTGCTTCAGGCCGAGGGAGATGGCGTTTGTCCACAGACAGCTTTCCGGGTCATGTGGCCAGCATGACTAAAGCACTTCTGGCACAACAGAAACCAGAGCACACAGAAACACTGTTTACCTTCCCACTGCAGTGGTACTTAATTATCTACTTGCACTGGTCCAATCACCCAACAGGGTCCAATCAACCTAACCCAGTATTCTCTGCAGCAGAGATGGAGGACCTTGTGGTACCCCAGATTTTGTTGGACTCCCAACTCACACCAATGGTAAGGTATTGCGGTTGTAGTCCATCAACTTCTGGAGAGCAACTGGTTCCCCCCTCCCATTCTACTGCGACTGGTGGCTCACTAAGCCACCACAAGGATATGTCTCAAAAGACACTTAAAAAGCAGTGGGCAGGGAAAGAGTTGTGTCCCTCCCTCAACTGCTTTTTAACTCCCAATCGCCGCCCCCCCCCCAAAAAAATGTGGCTTTTCTACACAGGAAAAATCTGTGAGACTACTGTTAGGCATGTGCATAGCATGCCGCTTGGAACTGAAGCAAAGATATTCTATCTTTTTTTTTTCTTTTTTTTTTATTGGTTTTCCAAAAAAAATTAACAAACAAACATAAATCATATCTGAACTTAATCCAATCTTAGTAACATTGTTAAATGACTTCCTCAAATCCCCCTAGCTGAATTTAAATGTATATCATTGTAACAGTTTTCCAAAACCTATTTTTCTCATAATATTAACTTGATCACTTGACATCTTTCTTTCTTTTCATTTTAACTTTAAACATATTATTCTCTAGCGCCACATATTTAAATCCTAAGCCTATCTAATATTTGCAAGTTTTTCCAATTAAGTTATCTTAACGTATTTAAGTAAATAGTCTTTAAATTTCCTCCATTCTTCCTGGTACTCCTCCTTCTGGTCACGGACTCTTCCGGTCACGTCGACTAGCTCCGAAAAGTCCATCATCTTCATCTGCCATTCCTCTACTGTTGGGATTTCTTGTGATTTCCGATTCTTAGCTAACAGAATTCTAGCTGCTGTTGTGGCATACAAAAACAGTCTTTCCTAGGCAATTCCAAACCTGTTATTCCAAGAAGAAAGGCCTCTGGTTTCTTAATAAATGTATATTTCAACATTTTTTTCAATTCATTATAAATCTTCTCCCAGAAGTCTTTCACCTTGGGGCAAGTCCACCACATATGATAAAAAGTACCTTCTTTTTCTTTACATTTCCAACATAGATTATCACTGTTATGATAAATATTTGCTAATTTTACAGGGGTTAAGTACCATCTATACATCATTTTCATAATGTTTTCCTTTAACACCGTACATGCAGTGAACTTGACCCCTTTCCTCCACAACCTTTCGCATTATGTTATGTCCCACATCTGGTATTCTCTTATCTTTTTACCTGAGATTCTTTAAAAGGTAGCAGATGAGGTCATCACACACCTTATGATTAGAGAACAGCAAACCCCTTCCTCCTGAAAGCAGGTCATCTGTGAGCCATTTACAGCAACTGAAAAAATGTTGGGCACTCAGCATTATTCTGTTCGTTTTTCTCTACCCATGTGATGGAAAGTTAGCAAGGAACAAGGGAGCTTCCTAATGAAAGTGTTTCAACTGTATTTACTGAAAATCAGAGTGCAGGTGCCGACACGCACCACCTGTATTCTCACTTTAAGCAACCTAAAATATTAATTGCATACACTTGGAGTGAATGAATGCAAGCCAACAGATTTCCAAAGTCAGTTATTGCAATTATTATCTGATGATTTCAGATATTACCCAACTGAGCACCCAACAGTCATTCTTTCTCAATGGGCCTCTTACAGGCCCTCGTATTGAAAAGGATGCAAGTTGCACAGACACAAGGCTTCCTGGATTGCCTCCTTTGTGTCTAATTGCTATGGATTTGCCCTTTAAACATTATAAGGAAATTAATAAGACATGTTGTTGGTCAATAGGATCTGATTAAATAATTCAGTAGCAGCTCCCTTAACCCCCCAGGTGTAATCTATTAGGACTGTCCACAGATGCAATTTTTTTTTTTAAAAAAAAAAGTTGATTAATGATCTGGCTTTTAATTGATTTAATTTAAATATATTTGCATATTGCCTATGCCTCAAGGCAAGCGACTTTTCCATGGGTGTTGTAGGGAGACTGAGATATAGCTTAAAATGTGATGAACAAAAACCACAATATGCGATTAGCAGGCCATTTTTTTGCATTCACATTTTTTTGCTCTATAGAAGAATAAAATGTCCCCTTCCGTGGCAACT
Organism: Podarcis tiliguerta; assembly: GCF_965153285.1. Classification (NCBI taxonomy): domain Eukaryota; kingdom Metazoa; phylum Chordata; class Lepidosauria; order Squamata; family Lacertidae; genus Podarcis; species Podarcis tiliguerta. The sequence continues at coordinate 52,273,052 of NC_139544.1, forward strand.
TCACCTGTCAACAACCCCTCACAAACACACAAAATTAATCAACTATAGCTCTATGTTGATTCGCAATGGGATGGCAACAGCTACTTGCTCATTCCAGATATGCTGGGCCAACTTACAGCCAACTAACAGTTTTTGTTAGTGTTAATACCATGGCTGAGTTTTCCAAGAAGTTTGGATATAGTGATACTGGGCTAACTTACAGCAGCATAAGAAAACAACTTTTAAAAATTGCCTGGAGATCATTATAGTTGAAAGCAGAGATGAAGAACCTTGTATAGTTCATGTTTCTGGAGTCCAACTCCAATTAGCCCTAGCCAGAATAGGCAATGGTCAGGGATTGCATGTGCTAATTTATATGCACAGATGCAAATTTAGAGATAATTAGCCATTATCGCCAAGTACTGCCAGGTTGTTTTATAAAAAGAAAGAAAGAAAGAAAGAAAGAACAAGATACTAAGTGTGTGTTCAATATCACTAGTTTGTGACTTTTCCCAATTATGTACATTTTATTATCATTCAAGGTTTCTTGGTAAACAAAAGTATGTGCCATGTCTCTTTTTTCAAGTTACATTTTCTACAGGTCAGTTCCATTTGTTGAGACATTGCTGTTACATTAGGAAGAAAAGGGGGAAAGAGGGGGTGGGCATGTAGAATAGAAGCATTGCCACCCGACCCCAATTATGTACATTTTGACAAACACCTTGCCCCAAAATGCACCTCAGCTTATGCTATGTTGGGTATGTCTTGACATGTGACTATTTTTCAATGGCTTAGGATTGTCACTGAGGCTGAATTAGATCCAATTAGACACACTTCTCCATTTTTAAGGTCCACGGTGGCAGGCAGCTGGAGGCTGTTTGCTCATTCGAAAGCAATCCCCCTTCTTCCAATGACCCCTGTGATGCCATTAGAGAGTATTTAAGAATTCCGTTATAATAAGAGTCAAAGAATTATAATGGTCACATATACCACATGATATGGAATTCTTTTTTTTAAGCCCCCTTTAGCAAATGAGACAGGAAAACACCTACCAAACTGGGCTCTCACCAATCACCAATTTTCCAATTTCAGTTTAAGGCCGTGTATACGCTAATAATAATAATAATTAATAATAAATTTTATTTATATCCCGCCCTCCCCAGCCGAATCCGGGCTCAGGGCGGCTAACAACAATAAAATAGTACAACATACCAAAATCATTCATTATAAAATTAACTCAAATCAAACTAATGGCAACCACTGGGCCAGAGCTCTGTGAAGATTGCCAAAGGAGGGAGTCAGGCTGTGCCCTGACCAAAGGCCTGGTGGAACAGCGGAAAGATGTCAAGTCCCGCAGGGCCCTGGTCTCTTGTGACAGAGCGTTCCACCAGATCGGAGCCACAGCCAAAAAAAGCCCTGGCTCTAGTTGAGGCCAGCCTAACCTCTCTGTGGCCTGGGACCTTCAAGATGTTTTTATTTGAAGACCATAAGTTCCTCTGTGGGACATACCAGGAGAGACGGTCCCGTAGGTACGAGGGTCCTAGGTCGTATAGGGTTAAAACCAGCACCTTAAACCTGATCCTGTACTCCACTGGGAGCCAGTGCAGCTGGTATAGCACCGGGTGAATGTGATCTCACAGCGAGGACCCTGTAAGGAGTCTCGCCGCAACATTCTGCACCCGCTGGAGTTTCTGGGTCAGCCTCAAGGGCAGCTAACCTCTTCGTAGCACAAAACTGTAGTATTTCTCAACTTAGAATTAGTCATGCTCTTCTTCGATATGCTACATTCAGGCTAGAATGATTCTAGATGAGTAGTTCTCAAAACATTTTTCTCTGGGCCCCCTTTCAGAAATGTTGTTGTTGTAGCAGCAGTATTTTATTTGTACCCTAGCCATCTGACTAGGTCAAGCACAGGCAAACTCGGCCTGCCAAATGTTTTGGGACTACAGTTCCCATCATCCCTGACCACTGGTCCTGTTCGCTAGGGATGATGGGAGTTGTAGTCCCAAAACATCTGGAGGGCCAAGTTTGCCTATGCCTGGACTAGGTTGTCCCAGCCACAAAATAAAAATTTGCTCACACCAAATCCATTCCCCCTCCCCAATATAAATACATTGGAAAACAATAAGGAACAACTCTTAGCATTGCTTGATTTATAACACAGAACACAGCTACTTTAGAATATGACCACGAGACAAAACAATGCAGCTACATAAGAATGCAAATCATTCCCAAAATTTGATTATAAACAAGCCTCTTACATATGTACTTTAAGCATGTAGACAAACTCAATGAGAGGTGTGTTTGCTTTTGCCGGATAATCTCATTTATATTGTGCGTAATTTGTGACAAACAAACCCTCATTTCCTCATTAACACAAAGAAGCCTTTGTCTTTCCTGATCTTTCATGTTTCTCAGAAAAGATATTCTGAAAAGGTATTTATCCATATTCCGCCAATAAATAAATAAAATTCTGTACTGTACTATACTGAAATGCTGAAATGCTTCTTCGTTCTTGATTCTTCTGACTGCACTTCCATCCTCACCCTTTGAGAACCATGGATCTAGATCCTGCCATTCATAAGAGTAGGTGTGGTTACTTGGTATGTGTTTGAAACCTCTCCCGTTAATTGGGTCACTCCTGCCCTTTCTGCCCTGCACACATCCCAAGTGAATGAAGGAAATAGCAATTGAGATCTTAGTACACAACCCACCTATAATGTCATCAGGCAAGTGCAGATACATAGACACACCATTGCCCGGACCACCCACATCTGTTGGGACGCGGGCGGCACTGTGGTCTAAACCACTGAGCTTCCTGGGCTTGCCGATCAGAAGGTCGGCGGTTCGAATCCCCGTGACAGAGTGAGCTCCCGTTGCTCTGTCCCAGCTCCTGCCAACCTAGCAGTTTGAAAGCATGCCAGTGCAAATAGATAAATAGGTACTGCTGCGGTGGGAAGGTAAACAGCATTTCTGTGCATTCTGGTTTCCATCACGGTTTCCTATTGTGCCAGAAACAGTATAGTCATGCTGACCACATGACCTGGAAAGCTGTCTGTGGACAAACACTGGCTCCCTAGGCCTGAAAGTGAAATGAGTGCCATAGTCTCCATCGACTGGACTTAACCATCCAGGGGTCCTTTACCTTTTCTTTTTTACATCTGTTTTCAAATCAACACACAGCAAGGTAATGCAGTATCATTCTACAACAAGCTCTTATTTTCAGAATGGAACCAGCTTCTCCAGAAGGCCTTTTCCAAGGCAAAGTAAAATAAAAATTGCACTACAACTAGATTGTTTATGGGGTATGTATAAAAAAAAACCCCAAATGCTTAGTCTCTGTTGATTCTGGAATAAAATGTTGCGTGCATAATTCAAGATTACCGTATTACAAGATTTCACATATAACAAGCAACTCTTAGGAAAAGAACTTGGTTGCAGACAGAAGGTCAAGACCATGCATATTGTTAGTGTCCTGGAAAGCCTCTTTGGGGGCCTGCTCCCATGTCTTATTTTAGATGTCAGAAATTGAGCCTGACCCGGTGTCATTCCCCCTAATATTTTTTACTGAGAATCAATACACTGACGAGGCAATAGAAGGAACCAATGCAAGGGCAAAGCCCCAAGTCATTTGTAATAGGAGAAACCATTATTTCTCGTGACATCGGAGGGGACCCGGGAGTAGAATTGCTGGTTTTCCTGTAATTCAAACCCTACAAGTCCTGGAGATTGAACTTTGGACCGAAAAGATGGAGCCTTCTGTAGAAGGGGGAAACCCCAGCAGCATATGGCAGGAAACGTCATCTAGTTTCCCATGGGGCAGACCTTGGCCTGTGTCTTCTGGCTCATTCTTGGTGCCTGGTGGACACGGAGGGGGAGCCCATATAAAAACATCAGAGAAAACCAGAAAACAGCCTCTTCCCTAGCTTCGGAAAACCCATCCTTAAATCTACTTCTGGGGATTCTGAGAAGGAAGCTACACTCTTGAAACTTCATATCCAGAAGTAGTGGTAACCCTACTATGGAGTCCAATCCTTGGCCTGCAATCCTTGGCAGCTGCAGCAAGGCAACCAGAAAGATGAGCTCCAGTGTTCTGTGCAGCCAGATGTGCGGTTAGGTGGCGTTACATTCTGTCTTAGTGTTCTTTTATCCATCGAGGGGGGAGCTTTTTATACGGCCATTTCAAAATGTGGTGAGCCAGCTGTACTTTGTTTTGGGACCCTCCCGCTCATTCTGTTGACAGGGGACCTGAAATTCTCCCCCTAAATCCTGGCCAGATGGCATCACTAGACGCAATGTCTCTTGGTGAATGCCGCACCATGCATCTCAAACCACATGCTGCTTTCAGCATGGCCTAGATGAGGAGAAGGAGGGGACTTCATAAATCGGTGCTACTGAAGAGCATGCAGAGTTTATAGCAATAACTACTTGGTTTCGTTTAACTGCTTTAAGCAGCTGGTGTTAATTTATCACATGCATATTCCACCTTTCCTCCACGTAGCTCAAGGAGGCATAGGTGGTTCTATTCCTCCCCATTTGATTCTAACAACAACCTTGCAAGAGATTGTGACGGGCTCAAGGTCACCCAGTGAGTTTCATGGCTGAGTAAGGATTTAAACCCTGCTGCCCCCAGGACACTGACAAACTGGAACGTGTCCAGAGGAGGGCAACCAAAATGGTCAAAGGCCTGGAAACGATGCCTTATGAGGAACGGCTAAGGGAGCTGGGCATGTTTAGCCTGGAGAAGAGGAGGTTAAGGGGTGATATGATAGCCATGTTCAAATATATAAAAGGATGTCACATAGAGGAGGGAGAAAGGTTGTTTTCTGCTGCTCCAGAGAAGCGGACACGGAGCAATGGATCCAAACTACAAGAAAGAAGATTCCACCTAAACATTAGGAAGAACTTCCTGACAGTAAGAGCTGCTCGACAGTGGAATTTGCTGCCAAGGAGTGTGGTGGAGTCTCCTTCTTTGGAGGTCTTTAAGCAGAGGCTTGACAACCATATGTCAGGAATGCTCTGATGGTGTTTCCTGCTTGGCAGGGGGTTGGACTCGATGGCCCTCGTGGTCTCTTCCAACTCTATGATTCTATGATTCTATGATTCTAGTCCAACACGCTAATGTCAGGCTGCTGCCAACGACTTCCAGGGCTGGTTGCCCAGGAATGTACAAAGATGAAACATTTTTACCTATATTCAGTATTCACAGAGAGAGACTATAAAACCCAGCCTCTTGGATAATAGCATTGTCCCAAGTGAATCTCCAGCCCCGCCCTGCGCCACCCCCTGTCTCTTCCACTTCCTCATTCTTCAAGCTCAATGTCTCTCCTACAAGTGCTGAAAAGTGCCTTCTGTCTTTGAGCTCTTTGCTCTCCTACTTTCAAGGCTCGCCAGGTTCTGGGAGATGGAGGGTCTGGAATGCTTTCTAATGACAACATGTGAGCCGTATGTTGTTCCGGGTATCCCATGATTTCTCAGCTTTTCCCCTCATCTGCCTCTGAGCTGTGACCTCCTTCAAACCCCTGTTGTAAATCTAAACTGGAAGGGTCAGGCTGGGAAGGCAGTCTCCACTATTCCTCCTCTGCCCAGTCTCTGACAGCTAACCACTACACCACACTATGTTCTTGCAATCGGTCTGTCTCGGGAAGCAATGGAAAAGTGTGCTTTGGGGGGTAAAGTCATACCGTTGGAGAGTTACAGCGCCTGCTGTGGCTGTAAAAAAAAAATCCCCCAAAAGATATCATTTGATATCATTTAAACTGTGTCATTTAATCCAAAATATTACAGTGCAATGCAACCAGGTCATTTAATCCAATCTACCCTGAAGTAAGTCCCACTAAGGGGCTTGCTCCCAGCCTCACTGATGTAGTGGATTTGCTCAAGAGTCAGCAGTTTTGGAGCTGTATCATCATCATCATCATTATTATTAAAAAATCAGCTCATAGGGCATTTGGGGATAAAATGGTGCTATCTGGGGTGACTTATGAAGGATGATTTGTAAGTGGTTTCAACACAGGGAGCCAGTGTGGTGTAGTGGTTAAGAGTGGTGGACTTGTAATCAGGTGAACTGGGTTCGATTCCCCGCTCCTCCACATGCAGCTGCTGGGTGACCTTGGCCTAGTCACACTGCTCTGAAGTCTCTCAGCCGCACTCACCTCACAGAGTGTTTGTTGTGGGGGAGGAAGGGAAAGGAGATTGTTAGCCGCTTTGAGACTCCTTAGGGTAGTGATAAAGCAGGATATCAAATCCAAACTCTTCTCTTCTTCAACAGGAAGCCCAGGCACTTCATGTTCCCTGTTCCCTTGCACTTATGCATCATGACAGCTTGAAACGGAACTTATACAAGGACAACACGTATACAAATCTTTCAAAATAACAGGCGCAAAATTTCTATTCATAGAAACATGGAGTTGGTAGGGAAGCCAAGGGTCATCTAGTCCAAAGCCCCTGCAATACAGGAAACCTTTGCCTGACATGGGGTTCGAACCCACAACCCTGAGATTAAGAGTCTGGTGATCTACCAACTGAGCTATCCCAGCTGGCATGACCTTGGTGACATCACAGCATCACTTAGCCAATCAGATCTGGCTACATTGATGATCTCATCAAGGGGCAGCTCCCACCAACTTTTTTTTTTTTTTAATGTGTCCTCTTTGCCCAGATGACCAGCCTGATGCTCCTTGCCTTGCCAGCAGCTGATTTCTCAAAATGTACAGTATCTGGAAATGGATTGATGCTGATGGTGATATACTACGTTGAGTCTTACAGTGATGTCTGAACTACCGCTGAGTAGATGGTCATCTGTGCCCACCCACTGACACTCCAGTGTCTCAGAGAATTTGTATGCAAGTAGGTTGTTTCAGTCCATTGTCTGTCTGAATTCCACATGTTGACACATCTCAGCTGTCACGTACACACTGGCCCATCAAGCACGCTCATGTCAGTGTTGTCACTGAGAGATATTAGCTGTTTCTGGTTGTTCCACAGAGATGTAACAACATTGGACTTGCCGTTTCGTATCAGTTCCCTGACCTATTTAGGTAAGATCTCCCCATCTTATTGGCTTTTTTATATATGCATAGAAACTATTTATGATTTTGCAGGCACAGCAAAAGAAAAGGGGAGAAGGAAATTTAAAAGCTGGGGAAGGTGTTAGATAGGAATAATACCTTCTGCTAACTTCATTGAGCCTATTGGTGCAACAGAGGATATCAGAGCACCTCCAATTACACACACACACACACACACAAAATTGTTGAAGTTATTCCGAGAGCCTGTTCCAACAATAGCATGATGCTTGGCCATGAATCCTAAACTACCTATCACACCAGCTGATTGATGCACACTCCGGCAGCTTTCCCTGAGGTGCAAAATAATCTAGAAGCTCCCTTCAGGAGACAGAAACATCAGAGCTGCAAAGTAGATTAGGCATTTTCTATCAAACGAACAACAAGAGGAGGAGGAAGAGCTACTTCCTCACACAGCGCAGTTAAACCTGTCTGTTTGCATTTCTTAGTACAGAAAGTATTGATTTGATATGTGGAGATCTTTCCTATTCTAATTAATTCAAGAGGGTTCTGGAAGCTTCGCTGCGTGAAAGAAACAAGCAGAAGGTTCATGGTGTTTGGGTTATTCCTTCAGAGAAACTGAGTACAGCTGGCTTAATCTGGTTCTCTTATCTCTTCTGTCAAGGTCATGCTGTCTACAGTGGATGCTCGGGTTGCGAACGTGATCCATGCGGGAAGCACGTTCGCAACCTGCAGCATTCGCAACCTGCAGTGCTGCGTCTGCGCACGAGCAGGTCGCAATTCGGCACTTCTGTGCATGTGTAAAGCACAATTTAGTACTTTTGCGTATGCGCAGGCGCCAAAACCCAGAAGTAACCCGTTTCAGTACTTCCGGTTTCGGCACGGTGCGCAACCCGAAATTGCGCAACCTGAAGCTTCTGCAACCCGCACCCTGTTGGGATACTGCCAGGGAGACATCGTCCATCAAGGCCCCACGTCGATTCCGGACGATCCATCGATCTCCCGTAGACACGCAGTATCATTCAATTAGCGACATGAGCCCCAGAAATAGCTTCCCACATTCCAGAGCTCTTGCACGCTCTATCAGTAGGTAATGCACAGCGAAAGATGCATGCAGGAGAGCATTATTTACAATTTTATTCAGCGTTGGTCAGAACAAAGAAAACATGACTGCCTGCTTCGGTGTCTCAGGCACAGAGAGAAAACGAAAGCATAGACACAACGGAAACATCCTGTGAACAGGAAATACGCAGGCTGTGACTCACAACAGCCTGTCCCCTTTTTAAGGTGGAACGGAAATATCCTAACACACCCATCGCCCCCCTGGGTGCCAATCGCCTTCAATGGGTGCCAATCGCTGTGCCACCTCCCTGGGTGTCAGTCTCCATGTTGGCATGCACGCAAGCCAATGGAGGCAATTGGCAGGCCCACAACTGGCTCCAGCCCACCAGCCGGTGTGCCGGGCAAACTCCTGTCCTTGGTGCAGCATAAATCAGTGACCCAGGCTTTAGAAAACTGAGCACGCTAATCAGCAGAGAAAACACTGCGCAAACAGAAGTGGTACGTGAGGCTGTGTGAGCATATTTACAAGCAGGTTTTATTCAGCGTAGATCAGGACAAAAGGAAACATGTCTGATCTCCTTCATGTCCAAAGCAAAACAGAAAGCTATACACAAATGGGAGTTCCCAGCATGCAATGCTGGTGTGTGTAACAGATATGTGACACGCAACAGTCCCATGTCTGTTCCTTAAGGTGGAATGGAATTCTCAACATCTTGCGCCGATTGCCCCCCCCCCCCCCGGGTGGCTCGCATGTGCGCCACTCCAGGTGCCCGGCGGCTAACTCCACCACTGGTCACATCCACACTAGAAGAAGAAGAGGAGGAGGAGGAGGAGGAGGAGGATGGGTTTGGATTTGATATCCCGCTTTATCACTACCCTAAGGAGTCTCAAAGCAGCTAACAATCTCCTTTCCCTTCCTCCCCCACAACAAACACTCTGTGAGGTGAGTGGGGCTGAGAGACTTCAAAGAAGTGTGACTGGCCCAAGGTCACCCAGCAGCTGCATGTGGAGGAGCGGGGAAGTGAACCCAGTTCTCCAGATTACGAGTCCACCGCTCTTAACCACTACACCACACATGTTGTGTCACTTTTGACAGTAGGCTTACACAAAAAATCAAGTCCAACTTCCTGCATTGGCCCTGACATTCCTTCTAACTCTACAATTCTATGATTCTATCTGCAGTAGAGGACGCGGGTGGCACTGTGGGTTAAACCACAGAGCCTAGGACTCGCTGATCAGAAGGTCAGCGGTTCAAATCCCCACAATGGGGTGAGCTCCTGTTGCTCGGTCCCAGCTCCTGTCCACCTAGCTGTTTGAAAGCACGTCAAAGTGCAAGTAGATAAATAGGTACCGCTCTGGCTGGAAGGTAAACGGAGTTTCCGTGTTCTGCTCTGGTTCGCCAGAAGCGGCTTAGTCATGCTGGCCACATGACCAGGAATCTGTACGCTGGATCCCTTGGCCAGTAAAGTGAGATGAGCGCTGCAACCTCAGAGTTGGCCACAACTGGACCTAATGGTCAAGGGTCCCTTTACCTTTACCTTTATCTGCAGTAGCTTCGAATGGGAGCAATAAGCTCAGACATGTTTCTGTGAGCAGCCTTGATCAATTGAAGGATCCAGAGATTCTTCAAAGGTGGTGTCACAAAGAACACATCACAATAATCCCGTCTCCATATAGCCCAACGCATGCATCACCATGGCAAGTTTGGGTGAACAAACCCAACTGGACCCATTGTTTCCAGTTGTATGTGCAATGCCTCAAATTGCATTTATTTTCAGTAGTACATTTTTCCTCCCTTTTTAAAAGTCCTGATCTTTATTGACTATATGAGACTAAAGGTCTTATCCACACCCCTACCTTTCCTCCGCTCTTTCCAGACACGGCCTGCAATTTAAAGCTCTGTAGAAAACCCGATTGACTTTTGCTCCCATACAGCTTTAAAGAGCTGTTTTTGTTTGGTTTTTTTTGCAAGGAAATGTCAAGGGGAAAAAAGACAGAGTGTTAAAAGTGCAGTCTTCTGTCCGGAAAGAGCAGGGCAAAAGTTAAGTGTAGATAAAGCCTAATGTTACTTGCAGCGCTACCTATAAGCCAAAAACAACAACAAAAAACCTTATTCTGGCCAATTATTTCTGCCCTTGCATGTTAAAGTGAAGCCTTATTTACCTAGGGATCCATTAGCCACGCCATCCCCTGGACCTCGGAGGGAACAAAAGTACCAGGAAAGCAAAATCTTCTTTGGAGAAAAAGAGTTTATTGAGATCTGAGCACAGAGTCAAGGTCTGTACTCAGAGACAGCCTGCTGGTTAGTTCCTAGAAATACACTGGCTGTAAAGCAAGACACTTCAGCAGACTTTCTTATACCCCCAGACTTCCCCAATCGGCTAGCAAATATTGCTTGCTTAACACATTTTATTGCTTGCTAAATATTCCTGTCTTTCTGCTAAGCCAAGCACTCCCTCCCACCTCCTTGTACACGTGTTCGCTAGCTAAGCATTCCCTTCGTATCTCTTCTTATCTAAAGCAGAAGTAAAGCAGGAAACATCTTGCTAGTGGTTTTTAGTTGACAGCAGTTTTTGGCTAGGCAGGAAACGACCTTCTGACCTGTAACTAGCATCAGCAGTTTCAAGTAGCTGGTTAGACAGGAAACGGCCTCCTGACCTGTCTGATTTAGACTTTGCAAATAACTGCATTTTTGGGTTTGAGCTTGTGTAACCATCCTAGCAGAGTGCCGGAATTTACTATGTGTAGATAATATTTGAGAGCAACAGAATAAAATATTGAGAGAAACCTTTCCCATCTCCCTTTACTCCGTCCTCTTCTTTTGAACAATCTATTACTTAGATTCGTTCTGGGGTAGGGGTCTATATTCTCTCATTACAGCAATCACGCGAGGTCCCATCATGCGAGACATCATCTTTTTCATCATATGTTGCAGGCATTGCATTAAGCAGGGTATACAGAAGCAGAAAAGCAATAGAAGCATTATTGGGCCTATTCTCCCCACAAATACGATACCGTTCATGCCAACAGAAATACGAGAGCATCCATATGACAAGGGCGGTACATATCACTCCTACCCACCAAACCCAATATCTCCATGGTTCCTCCCACCAATATTCAGGGGGTGTGCTCATTGTTGAAGAGCCCACTGATATTTGTGCCCGACTACCTGTTGAGCCTCAAGGATGAGAGCCCACTGGTGAGCTGATGCTCCCACTACGTGGGTCAATTCTTCTATTAGCCCTGTTGGGTGGATTGAACTCTCGTGCTGCCTCCCTAGTGACCAGAGCATATGGAAGCTGAAATCCTGGGGTGGCAATTCTTACTGGCACTTGTTTAGTAATTTCAATGCACACCTGGCTCAGGCTCCCATCTATCACCTGGGTTAAGAGTAGGACCTGGTCTATCAAATGAGGTTGGTACAGTGCTCTACCTTCCAGATAACAGTTGACTACCCTCCCACAACAGCAAGAGCGGTCCAGAACTAGATAGATTTCGATCGTCTCTACAGCTTCCCGTAAGAGCACTGTCCACGCATGCTGGTCAGTGGTGTGGGAGAGGAGCCACAACGGGGCAGTGGGGTGTCTCAATACGGTAATCTCATCAAACCCCAGTTTCCAATAGCCAAGGAGCACGCCATCTCTTACCACCGGCAAGACGAACCAGTCGTAGCAGAGGCCAGCAGGCCAATAGGGTTGGTATGGTTCGGTAGGGTCAGGGCAATAAGACATAGAGCAAGTCAATAAAGAAAATAAGAGAGAAAAGAGAAAGTCTTTGTAACTGTCCTTGTGATGATTAGTCGCAGGATCTCGTTGCCCGTGGCCTAACGCTTTTTCCTGGTAGCGTCAGACACAAGGTGATGATCAACTTCAGAGGGTCAGCGGGATTTCTTTTGCAAGTCCAGACACCCTTCTTCAGATGCGTGTGATGTACCCAGGGGATCACCTCGACTACTTTCACTGCAGTTAGGGATGAGGGGGTCGCCAAACGCTGTCACTCAGAGGGACTGGTGAACCGGCTCAGCGAGACTGCCACGGGACTGCAGGTGTACGCTTGAGGGAATACCTGGAAAGAAAGCAAACACACACAACAAACACAGGGATTGCACTTGTTCTTGGGTGATGTGATCTCCCATCTGCCCAAACCGGCGGGGATGCCTCGGACGAAAGGGGTTGGCCTGCCATATAGAAGTTCAAAGGGTGATAGTTCTCAGTCTCTTGGTTGGCGCACAGGGCACATTTTGGGATATAGCAGCAGTTAGTTATAGCAGCAGTTAGTTGAGGTAGAATATTCTCCCAAGGTGCGCCTTAGCAGCTGGGCCTCCCAAATGGGTGGACTCGTGGTAATTCTTTACAATTGTGCTGGCCAGATGTTGGGGCACAAAAACACGGCTGTCCGGTCCTTCCTGGAGCGTTGCTCCTTCTTGGCTGGTCCACTGCTGTTCATCAAGGGTGTAACGTGGTTCCACATCGTCTGGAGTGAGTTCTGGTACCAATATCAAAAGTCCCGGTGGTGCCTCTAAATTGGCTGGAGAACAAATGTCTACGTTGGGGGCGCTGCCTGCGGGCGCCCCTCCCATCCAATTCTTCACCGTGCGTAGAGATATCAGCAAGGCGGTCGTCACTGGAGGGGATCTTCAGGATGCTGAGACACAGTCCAATCTGAAGCAGCTTTCTTATGTGGTGGACCCAAGGGGTGGTGCCAGCGACCTTCACAGCTGTGGGTGTGGAGAGCAGATGGGCCCTTCCAGCACGGCGGCAGTGGTGCCTGGGACCAGTCTCATCCACACCTCGTCACCTGGCTCAAACTGGTCATGCAAGAAGTTCGGGCCTGGGTTGAGAGAGAAAATCTCGAGAGAGAGACTGTACATAATTGTTCAATTCCACATCTTGAGCAGGGATAGGTGAAAGCATGCACACATAAGGAACCGGTCTCCCAAACATCACTTCAAAAGGGTGACAAGTGAATACGTTTCAATGGGAGGCTACAGACTCTAAGCAAAGCCAAGGGCAACATGGACACCCAATTAGACCCTGTTTCTTGGGTCAATGGTTTTTTTTTTTTTCAAAGTCCTGTTCATCCTTTCCTCTTTTCCAGAACTTTGGGGCCTATATGCGGTACCCACCATCTTCCTTCTTCACTGGCAACAGTGGGGTGTTTCACTGTGATTGGCATTGTTTCAAGATTCCATGTTGAAGCAATCGCTTCAAATGCACCCACACTCCTTCAGCTGCCTGTCGTGGGATGGGGTATTGGTTTTTATCTTTCGCCCATAGTCCAGGGTCAACATCATGAGGCAGGCTAACAGGGAGGATTCCCTCCTCTTCTTTTACCATCATCAAGCACCAATGGTCTCTCAGGGGCATTTCTAAAGAAAACTCTCCTGCTGGTCCAGTTGTCATCATTACTTCCCCCATTGGTTGGAAGGAAATCTGGGCTTGTAATTTTGTTAACAAGTCTTGGCCCAATAAAGGAATGGGACACTCTGGTATATACAAAAAATTGTGCTGGACTACTTGGCCACCTAGGCAGCAGGTAACAGACTGCAAAAAACGGGGCCTTTTGTGATTTACCTGTGGCCCCAATTATATTAACCACTTGGTTTGTGGGTTTTGTTACAGGCACAGGTAAGACTGAGTGGGCAGCTCCCTTGTTCACCTTCTCCTACCTGTAATAAGGTAGCTAGGTTAAGGGCTGTGGTAACCTGAAACTTCAGGCGTGAATGTAATAACAGCATCTGGCACTTCCTCATTTTCGCTTGTGATAGGAAATAGGTGCCTTTCATGTCAAGTAAGGCTGGGACTGCATGTGGAGTCACACAGGTGGTGTCCTGTCCAAACGTGAATTTTATCTGCCTTCGTAAGTAGGGTGGCCACTGCCACAATCGCTTTCATACAGGGGGGGGGCAATCTCTGTTCTGTTGGGGTTAGCTTCTCTGACAAGTATGCGACGGGTTGCTGCCAATATTTCAGTTTCTGGCATAAGACTCCCTTGGCTACCCCCTGGTCTTCATCTATGAACAGCGTAAAAGGCTTCTTGGGGTTTGGATGCCAAGCACTGGGGCTTGTTGTCACTTTGAGATCCTGAAAAGCCTGCTGCTGTTCCCTGCCCCATATAAAAGGATCCTTCTCTATTCCCTAGTTGACTCATGCAGGGGCCAAGCAATGCTTCTGTAATTAGTAGTGAGTCCAGGAGATATTGTTCATCATCATAAGTGGGATTATAGGTTTAAAAAAAAAAATCCCTTCAAACAATTTTACGATCTTTGCTGGATTCTCCTCAAAAGAGGGGTTCTGATTTCTCCAATTACAAACATCTGCACTTGAAAAGGGTATATGCTGGACCGTGTAGGTCTGTGGTGCCTTCGCTTGTTCAGCTGGGACAGGGGCTGGTGGATCATAAACCCTCTGAAGGGGCATTTCTCCAGTTGCCTGATCCTTCCTGGTTTTCTCATACTATCTGTGAGACATAACTCTCTTCGCCGCCTGTCCCCACTTACGTTGCCATCTCTTCCTCTTTTCAGGGGTGCAGCATTCTGCTGCCTCAACTAACAAGGGGCTTACATCCAACTTCTTCCTCAAATGGCTTTACAAACTCCTTTAGTCTCTTTTTCTGTCTTTCTGTCCACATTTTCTTTCCTTGATTCATATCATCTAGTGTCTTCCTAAACTCTTCGTTATCTTCCTCATCTTCCTCTTCTTCCGTCTCACTATCCTCCTTCGCAGGTCCTCCTCCCCCCTACACCAGCACCTCCCTGTGCTTCTTGATCTTGGCCTGGGGGGGGGGGGTTTGGAGGGGCTGTTGGTGGAGTGTAAGGTGGTGGCTTAATCACTCCCCCTCCTCATCTTCTGGGTCTTCTAACACCAGAGGCTTCACTGTACAAATCCTGTTCTGTGTGTTGCTGTCACAGCAAGACTTTAGCCATGGTAGATTCTTTTCTTTACATTGGTCTTCCATGTAGAGATATAGGGGATCTGGTCTGGGTGGACATTTAATATATTTTGCCACAGGGGGTTGATTTGCCACAGGGGGTTGATTAATTGCAAATCAAAGCCACGCAGTTCTCTGGGTTGGCAAGTCCACCTCACATAAAGTTTTGAGTCTCTGTTTTTTCAATGTGAATCATCACTCTTCGTGGCTGTTTTCCAGTTATTAAAAAAGCATTCCAGAGGAATACATTGGCTTGCTCCAGACCCTATTTTTTTTTTTTTTTTTTCTTCAGATACTCCGCACCTGACTGGGCTGTAAATTCTTTCACAGTTCACACGATACAGATTGTGGTCTGCACGAGGTCGCCCTGGCAGAAAACGCACAACCCTGCAATCGCTCGGCCAAGGGGAGCGCTAGGCCCCGACCCACACTTGACAACAATTCAGTCACTGGAGTATCTGACACACAACATGTCAACAAAACACTCAATTCCCTCTGCCCCATTCCCTTTCCCAAACCTTTACCAATTCCTTTCCTGGTGGCATTCTTACTGCCGGGCACTCTACTGCCAACTACCAGGTGAGGCTGATCAGGCCTCTGGCCCTTTCCCTCGGGCCCCTAGCCCTTTCCCTCGGGCTTACCTTTCTCCGCTGCGGACCTGTCCCCTCGGCGCCGTTCTGTCCTCTTGTTCTCCCTCAACTAGATGTCTCCGCTCCAGGACGGTGTGGCAATCTCCCCCTACAAACTGGCAGGGTGTGCACCGGAAATGCGAACGCCGATTGGAGCTGTTTCACCTTGGTTGAGCCTGGCCCTCCGGTCCGTATTTGGGGAGGGGGCTGATCCCGGGCGAGCCCCCAAAGAAATGAAGCCTTATTTACCTAGGGATCCATTAGCCACGCCATCCCCTGGACCTCGGAGGGAACAAAAGTACCAGGAAAGCAAAATCTTCTTTGGAGAAAAAGAGTTTATTGAGATCTGAGCACAGAGTCAAGGTCTGTACTCAGAGACAGCCTGCTGGTTAGTTCCTAGAAATACACTGGCTGTAAAGCAAGACACTTCAGCAGACTTTCTTATACCCCCAGACTTCCCCAATCGGCTAGCAAATATTGCTTGCTTAACACATTTTATTGCTTGCTAAATATTCCTGTCTTTCTGCTAAGCCAAGCACTCCCTCCCACCTCCTTGTACACGTGTTCGCTAGCTAAGCATTCCCTTCGTATCTCTTCTTATCTAAAGCAGAAGTAAAGCAGGAAACATCTTGCTAGTGGTTTTTAGTTGACAGCAGTTTTTGGCTAGGCAGGAAACGACCTTCTGACCTGTAACTAGCATCAGCAGTTTCAAGTAGCTGGTTAGACAGGAAACGGCCTCCTGACCTGTCTGATTTAGACTTTGCAAATAACTGCATTTTTGGGTTTGAGCTTGTGTAACCATCCTAGCAGAGTGCCGGAATTTACTATGTGTAGATAATATTTGAGAGCAACAGAATAAAATATTGAGAGAAACCTTTCCCATCTCCCTTTAAAAGGTCTCTTAGAATATGCAAAAAAGAAAAACAAAACAAAAAAAAGCTTAAATCCTCTGTTTACCAACACGGTCACACCTATTTAGATTTATTTGCACAGGGGTTGCTGTTCTTAAATAAAGATCAGAGAATATTGAGATAGATTTAAAAGAATTGCAAGCCTTGCATATGGTTTACTTAATGAATGCAAAGGCAGTAACTTCCATAAAGGTCATGTACACATTTATTATGATGCTAGTGTTCTCTTTTATCTCCGATTCAGCTCATCGTAAAATACTACATCAAATATTATGTTACTTTTAAGGCCTCTTAGGCCTACATTCTGCCCTTATTTTCATTTTCTTACATTCTGCCCTCCAGGCTAGTTGATTTGTTATTTGTCCCTTTTGTCTACTCTCTCAACTTCAGGGCAGTCTCCTGCCTAGACAAATCAAACTTTCAGTTGGTGTATATTTGCAGGCGACGCTACAGAGATCAATTCAAGGTGCTTGTGATGACATGTTTAGCCCTTTAAGACTGACCTAGGCACTTGAACAAGCATCTTCTCCCATATAGATCTGCTGCCCATGACCAGCACTGGAACCAGGAACATTAATGAGCTCTGAAGGGAGCTGTTAAACCAGCAAAGGTCCAGAGGAGACAGAGCGACTTCTACAGCCACTGCTACTCTGCTAGATTGTTGCCTGAAGCTGGGTCTTCTTCCTCCTGAGAAGGGATGGAAGTATCTGTCAACGTCAGTTCTCTCCTATTTTTTCATTTTTCCAATCTTAAATTCATTTCTCCACATTCTGCAGCAATTGTTTTTTCAAATCCTCATGGAAATTCATCAGTTTTAGTGTGGATTTCTCTCAAGAAACACATTTTTATATGCAGTTTTGACTAATAGGTGCATTTCTGCAAGCTATTTTCCTTAATACAATGCATCACTGTAGGTTATTTTCACTAAAACCTTCCTTTTTCTTTCTTCTGACACATGCATTTTTGCAAACACTGCTCGGTTAGAGAACTGCATGGAAGAATTTGGATAAGTGCAAGTTTCAAAGGATGGCTGTGTTTCAGTTTGCATATTGCTTCGGAAAGTGCAAATGTGATACATTCAGCTTTAAATACATACTGCATCTGTCACCCATGCCTACTCCTGAGTAGATCCTTTCTCCTATGTAGACCCCTGCCAACAGAGCTGTATGGAAACCAAATGAGTGACATTTAGTTTTCCATCTAGTCTTTGTTCCTGAGGCCTGTTGAGCAATTGAAATTAAACCCTGAGTGATTTAACTGTCAATTTCTATTCCCAGGGAACTTGGAGAATTGTAGCTCTGCGAGGGGAATAGGGATCTCCTAACAACTTTCAGCACCCTTCACAAACTACAGTTCCCATGATACTTTGGGGGAAGCCATGGCTGTTGAAAGTGGTATCTTAGCACTTTAAATGCATCTTTAAACAGGCACGGTCCAAACAGTCCAACTAGAGGGTGCCTTTAAATCAGAGGTCAGCAACCTAAGGCTCATGGGCCGATTCCAGGCCATGAGCTTCCTGGAACTGGCCCACAGCCGTTCCGTGGATCGGCATGGGGATTCCGTGCTCTCTTTTTCACGGCGTCATTTTTTCTCTCACCACGGGGACCGACTTCCGGGTTGGAAGAGTGCCGGAAATAGTGTGTGCGCATATGCACCAGCACTCCTCCATCCTGGAAGTGCGCCGGAAATAGTGTGTGCTCACGCTCAGGCATGCACGGGCGCACGCACTCTGGCCCACTGAGATGTCTGCCAGGGAGTGGACCGGACCGGCCTCAAAACATGTTACCGACCCCTGCTTTAAATGGAGAACTGTCCTCTTACAATCCTCCCTATAGGGGGCTGTTCTCTATAAAGTAGAACACATGATATTTCAGACTCTGGCTCACCACTCAGGGCCACCCAAGGTTCCTGGTTCTACTCCCAAAGATTTCTAAAACACTGGTACTTTAAAGAAAATATCGAAACATCGGTTCATGGGTTTCCTCTTTGCCAGGAAATTCAGTAATTTGCAATATATGAGTTTATTGTTCTCGACAAGTGAGAATGCATGGAGTTTTGTGTTAAGCTTGTTTTGATTGCTGAGTTGAGAGTTGGGAACAGCAAGGGTCAGCTCTGAGAAAATCAAAGGAATGATTGTGCAGAAATCCCCTACAAGCAAACTTGTTTGCATTGGTAAACAAAATTAGTTCTGACTGCCTTTTTCTTCCTTTTGGGCTTGCTTTTGGGCAAGAGTTTCAAAAGGAGTTCCTGGTAGGGTGGTTTGCGAGTGCAGCCCCCACACTGCTCCCCCGCCGCCTGGTACCCAACACAGAGGGAGGGATGCTCAAGGAAATGGGATTAATATTCATGTGTTGAATCGGTGGCTGCCAAAGGCCTTGTTCTTGTTTCAGCTGTATTTGCTTCACACTATACCTCTGCATAATGAGCAGTGCATCTACCAGAGGCGCATTTGTGCCTGCATCTCTGACAGGATGTCAATCTCCAGGCTAGCTGGAGGCAATTATTTGTCACAAGGCTCCACGCACAATGGCGTGTCTGACCTCAGATATGGGTAGTCACGTTAGTCCAGTAGTTGGAGTAAATGGAACGGTATAGAGCTACAATGAACCAACATTGGCAGTGGCTAGACCTGCCAGTGTGCACATCAGGACCTCTGATGTGTCCATGAAAGGTCTCACAAAATATCCCATCAAAAATCCACAGTGCATGAGAGGCTGGTTGTTTTTCCTTCTCACTTCTTGTTTCCAGTGGCTCAGCTCTCTAAAACACACCTGCACTTCACTGGATGACAGAATTGGGCACCTACAGTACTATCCCGTCCATTCTGAATAGAGGATACTTCTAGGGATGCCATACGTTCTGAATTTCCCAGACGTATCCAGAATACTGCAGAGATCGGCAAAACGTCCAGGAGAATCTGATTTTGCCAACCCGCTCAACAACTTTGCCGGATTTTCCCTGCATGAAATATGGCAACGCTATAATAACATCACTACAACAGAACACCAAGAAAATGAACAGTTTATTTGACATAGATCAAAAATTAAGTGAGTGTAAAGCTCCAGTAACTCTGCATTCAAAAGCAGTCCCAAAGCTTATGGTGTTTATACCTAACAAACCCCAATCATCTTTCATGCCTCAACCGGAAAGCCCAGAAAAATTCCGCAGAGTTCTTCTGGAAGAAACTCCATCCACATCTGCATTTTGATGTGGCATTATTGTACCACTTTAAGCACCATGGCGTCCCCCAAAGATTCCTGGGAGCCATAGTTTGAAGACTCCAATTCCCTCTTAGGGCTGCAATGTTCAGAGTGATTTAACAGCCGATCCAATTTGCCAGGGAACTTCCCTTGGGAATCACAAGTTGGGAAAACAGGGCTGCACTCAGATTTGACTCACAGGTGTCTCAACTGGAAATCTGGTTGGCCTTTGTGAGAAGAGGATGTTGGACCACATGGGCCTTTGGGCTGATCCAGCAGGGCTCATTTTATGTTCTTAAAGGCCAACATATTGTGTGGCAACAAAACCCTCAATCTCTTGAGGGTTTTTTTTTCCTTGAGGTTGAATCAATCTCCTGCCATCAAACCCACTGTGCAGTCCAGAGTTCTAGAGAGTTCTGGTTTTTTTGAGAAGATACAAGTTACATACATAAGATTTCTTGTGACTGGTCAGACCCCGATAACCACATCCATGTAGTTCTGCATTCTAGAAAGTCCGTCTTCTTGTCCAGCTCACCTCTAGTTGCAGAACAAGCAACCAATTCACAGATTTGCACCTCTTCCACAAGGCCCTTCTTCAAACTCCATCCTATTCCCCAAAGTTCAACATAGTTTTAATTTTCAACTACCCCTCCATCTGGGGAACGAAGGCATTGTCTCCATATTAGCCTTTTATAAATAATTTGCAATTGGGGTTGGGGGGGGCAAACACACTTATATTGTTTGGCTATTGAAAACTCTTGTCAGCAACAACCGAACACTGGTTCTGCAGGCGAACATTTTGGTAATGGGCAAAATGAAAACAAATGGCTTGTAAATAGATAGAAATTTGTCTAAGTGAGCCATCGGTAGTCTTCTCAGTCATGCAGAAATGCAGTTTTCCTTGTGTCTAATGGAAAGGATGGCTGTGCCCCATAATTTTAACAGGGAGCGGCATTAGCTGGGATTCATACAGCATTGTCTCCTTCAAATTGGTGGGGAGTGTGGCTGAACTGAATATTTTCCCTCCCTGCAATTATTCTCAGTCTGGGCGGGGGGTGGGCTTATTTGAGATAAATTTTATAACTCGGGCTGTAGCAGCCACCTCATTTATCACTGGGCCCCTTTTGGGTTTTTTTCAATGGAAGCGGCAGCATCACCCTGGGCTCTTCTGCTCTTGAGGTTGCAGGTGAAGACCAGCTGGGGAACGAAGGCATTGTCTCCATATTAGCATAGGGCGATGGGAACAAGACTGAAGTGCCACGGCTCCAAGCCAAGTACCACTTGGGAATCGACAGCGAAAACTATATTGCTTGTAACAGGAAGCAAGTTTAACAGCAAACAAGTCTTAACCAGCAATCAGGATGCCGTGTCATTAAACTAGGTCAAAGCAAAAGCTTGGTTATGGAATAAGATCGTCACTGGCACAGCTTCGGAGATAATTTGAAAGCCTAGCCTTACGCGGGAAGGAGGACAAATTATATAAACACGTAGATGGAGAGTCATATAGGTTTTGGTTATCAGAGTGTTTGACATGCACACACCCCTGGAGAGATGTGCAGATGTAAGCCAGCTGACCATGCTTCCCTAGATTAATGGCCACGGCAACAAATCCCACAGGCAATGTGGTAAATTACTGGAAATTGTTGTTTTCGAGATGTAAATCTGAAGGGGGAAAATCAATCTTGAGTGTCAACGATGGCTGCAACAAATGAAAGCTGTAGGCTTCTAAATCGATTGCATATTCTTTCCCTAGCTTTTTTTTAAAAAAAATAAAATGGTAAAATCAGGTAAGTTTGGTCACAAAGGGTAAGAATATATATAATTTTTTCTAGACCAGTGGTTCCCAATTGGTGGTCCATGGACCACAACACATACGTGCATCCCAGTTTTGCAGTAGGACATGTTGGAAAGTATGGTGGCAACATCCATGTAACAAAAATTAACACAGAGATATCAGCATTTTCAAAAGTAGGGGGTCCATGGCTTGGCTTCTGAAAAACAGGGGGTCCGTAGTACTTAACTACTTGGGAACCACTGTTCTAGACAATCGTGGAACTGTTTTGTCCTCCCAAAGGCTGATGTGGGAGGCAAAGCAGTTGAAAACATGGAGTTGTTGGGAGTTGCAGCCATAGTTTACTCTGCTGAAAGACTGGCACTGGAGATTTATGGTTTTGTAGGGTCCAAAATATCAGGCTTAAGAATATGAGAATGTGCTCTTCTGATTGTTTTCTAAGGTAGGCATTCCCTCCTCTCTGTCAGCCGGCACTGTACTTGGGGTTCTCCTAACCCTCTGGAGAAGTTTCGGAGGAGGCATGGAGATGTGGGGGGAAGATGGGGAGCACCATTGTGTGAACAGGAGCCCCTGCACTGGCTTCTGCTAGCATACTGGGTTAGTAGAATATGGTCTCTGCAATGCTTTCTTTTCAGGGCGTAATCAAAGGCCGGCATCTCTTTTATTGTTGATAAAACGTGTGGCACTTACTGCAACAACTTCATGGTGAGTAAAGTAAAGGTAAAGGGACCCCTGACCATTAGGTCCAGTCATGACCGACTCTGGGGTTGCGGTGCTCATCTCGCTTTATTGGCCGAGGGAGCCAGCGTGCAGCTTCCGGGTCATGTGGCCAGCATGACTAAGCTGCTTCTGGCGAAACCAGAGCAGCTCACGGAAACGCCGTTTACCTTCCCGCCAGAGCGGTTCCTATTTATCTACTTGCACTTTGACGTGCTTTTGAACTGCTAGGTTGGCAGGAGCAGGGACCGAGCAATGGGCGCTCACCCCGTCGCAGGGATTCGAACCGCCGACCTTCTGATTGGCAAGTCCTAGGCTCTGTGGTTTAACCAACAGCACCACCCGTGTTCCACTCATGGTGAGTACCAGCACCTATTTTTCTAGAAAGAAAGCACTGGTCCTCCTGCGTCTAACATAGGTTTGCCAGGTACCCTGGGAAATGCATAGGGCCAGTCCTACTATTAGGCAGAGTGAGGCAGTTCCCTTTAGCAACAAATACTAGTAGAGGGTAAAGCAAACAGGGAGTTGTTGGAGGACAGAGCTGTGTTTTTAAGGCAGCCTCCCTGTCCCCTCTCCATAAGCTAGCCTGCTGCCCTTTCATGTAGTGGAGCACCAGGATAGGACGTCCCTATTTTCATTGGAGAAATGTTGGAGGATATGTGTTGCCTGTTTGGTCATTCTGCACATGGAATGAGGAGAAGCTGCCATCTTATATTTCAGCTGAAGAGCAAAATGTCTTCAACATACAATGGAAGCTCTACAATGAGGACACTATGTGTACTTCCCAGGAGAGAGAATGCCCTCATTTGGTAGCAGCCACAGAGAATGTCCTCTCCTGGGTTGCCACCCCCTGACCTTCTGAGTGTGATGGAACTACCAAGCAGTACCCTTCTGCAAGTCACAACACTTGAGAAGGTCTGTAGAAGTGTCAGATATTTGGGCCTTGAGTCACTTAGGCCCTTAAACATCAGTTTGAGCTCCTTGTAAAGGGCACAGAGGGAAACTGGAAACCAGCAGAGCTGCTTAAGAGTGAGTTCTAAATGGAACCCCAACCAGTAATCTGGCAGCTGCATTTTGGACCAGTTGAAATTCCCCAGTTGTCTCCTAGGGCAGCCCCATGTGGAACACACTGCAATGTTCCAGTCTGCAGGTCAAGTCATCACTGCCCCAAAGAATCCTATTGCCCTTCAGATGGTGAATCTTCAGTATAGGACTGCAACCTAAGTGTTAGAAATCTGATCTCCAGGCTTCCCTGCACCTATCCACTTATGACTGGCTTTTCTGATGCATGAAATATATGCTTTAAGCTATTTTTTAAAAAAATCCCTCCAAGTTGTTTAGCTATTAACATTTTTAAAAATCATTGATTTGTACATGAAAACAGGAACACGGTTTTCTTTAAAATGCACACACACACACACACACAGTGGTGGCACAAAACAAAATAATGTAATGAATTGATAGCATGGCCAGAGGCGAAATGTGTAATGATTAGAATTTGCTTTATTTGCAAAGGCAAATAAAGAACTAACCCCTTTGTTCATAACACTCCAGGCCTCCAGTCCACCAAACAAAATCAAATCCCCATCTATTAAGACCAGCAAAATATTTCATTTACATCACTTGATCCAGAAATGTGCTCAGGGCAGGGCAGGCACTCTGAGCAAGAGCCCAAGAGGAAAGAACAATAATAACGAATGAGCCTGAGATTGGACCTTCCGTTGGTTAAGAGATTTGGGATTTGTAGCAGAGTGAGGGCTGGCTGATTTGGGATGGCCGATTTGACATGGATGAGTGAAGCAAGATATTCTCAAGCGCAATGTTTACAGTTCCTGGCTTGCAGCACAGAAGCCATGTCTTAGGCTGGAACTAAGGAAATATAGCTGAGAGCAGGCCTATGCTACTTTCCATCTCTCCCTATATATTCTGGTACAACTACATGGGCTACCAATCACGGCCCAGGTCCAATCGAATCCAAGTGTTCCTCTCTACCCTGAAAGCCCTCAGTTGTCTGGGACTCATATAACCTCAGAGTTTGTTTTTCCCATCCAAGCTCAAGCTCAAGCACAACTCAACTTTTTTGAGCTTTTTGGGGAAAACAAACCCAAATTGTTGAGCCTCCCCCCGCCCCCAAAAAATAATGATTTTAGGCTTTTCAAGCTGTTTCCCCCCTAATACCATTTTTACACCCAAAAACCAGGACATATCAGGAATTTTCCTGACATATGGCAAGCCTTCACTGGTGCATCTAGCCCAGCACTGCTGACTTTGATTGACAGCTGTTCTCTGTGATTTTAGACAAGACTTTCCCATTACCTGTTGTCTGAGATCTCATACCTAAAGGTACCAGGAACTGAACCTAGGACTTCCTGGTGCACTGTTATTGAGTAATAGCTCTTGACCACTTTTCATCTATGAAATAAAAATCAACCTGGTGACTTGGTGATCACCAGTTGAAATCTCAACTCCACCATGAACTCAATGATGGGTTCTTCAGTCATTGCTCTGGTCCAAGGCAAGCATTATTAACACTGTTTACAGATGACCATAAGAATTTACTGTTCAAGGACCTGTTGTTGCTGTTGTTGTTGTTGTTGTTGTTGTATTTAATTTCTATACCACCCTTCATCTTCATCTGAAGATCACAGGATGGTTCACAATATAAAAACACAAAAGTACATACCTTAATAACAAAACAAAAAACCAATAACCCCAGACACAAACAGTTTAAAAGGCCATAGATTGTTTAATTAGCCAAAGGAGAAGAGGAATGTTTTTGCCTGGTGCCTAAAGATACGTAACGAAGGGGCCATATCTGCAGCTAGACATAGAATAACACAATATTTGAAAACAGCTACTAACTTAACGCCAGAAGCATGGTGGTATTGACTTTGGAATATAACCCTTATGGAGAAACTAACGAAACGTCTTAGAGCACTCAGGAACACAAATACCAAAGGCAATTTTGAAACTATTGCACAAATAACAAAGTAAACCAGGTAAGCAACATTTGTGGCCAGTTTGTTGTGGATGAATCTGTCTGCGGACTGGTACAGTGCTTGCTTTTTCATTTATACTTTCCCTTTCTCTATTATGATGCACACACTTGTCCTTTGACATATGGCCTTTTGTTTGAAAACTGTCACCGGCTCATAAACATTTTCCTTGGAAGTCACTGTTAATTACATGTCAGGGTTTCTCACAGGGCACTGGGTACCAAATGGCGCCGCGGCATCCACAAAAGCACCACTGTCAAATAATTGCTTTTAAATGCTCTTTAACCTGTTCCCTTGCCATATTGTGCTTGGGTTTTCCCCATGCAGGCATGAACCTTGCCCTCTCTGCCTCAAGCAGAGCTGCTTCCTTGGCTATAATTTTGCTTCTTGGGAGTATTCATGTGTCATAAATAAATCAATCCTAATGTGTACTTATACTCTTGAGTAAAAAATGTGAACTGCTACGAATCCTTAATGCTCAGAATCTACCATACTTTCCTCT
Source organism: Podarcis tiliguerta (assembly GCF_965153285.1). Taxonomy (NCBI): domain Eukaryota; kingdom Metazoa; phylum Chordata; class Lepidosauria; order Squamata; family Lacertidae; genus Podarcis; species Podarcis tiliguerta. The sequence goes on from NC_139544.1 coordinate 52,298,798, forward strand.
AAACCAGCGTTTCCCAACTGGAGGGTCATGACCTGCAAGTACATTCTGGGCTTCATCATTTTTGCTTGGGTGCCTCAGGTGATGCTTATTACAGAAGCTGGAGAAACTTGTGGTTAAATGCATGATGCTGAAGGTTGCCAGAGACGTGAGGTCCAAATTTCATGGGACAATGAACTGATGGGTCACCATGCCAAGCAAATTCTGACTTGTGTGCCACCATACCAAAAAGGTTGGGAGCCACTAATCTAAACCACAAGTAGAGTTTGGCCCTTTGCTAGAGGATCTTGAGGCCCAGATCCTACCCAAGGTGGAGGAGCCTTGGAGCTGAGTGGAATCTGGTGGGGTAGGGTGGAGATTGGAATCTGGTGGGGTAGGGTGGACATATGGCAGAGGACACTGTGTGCTAGATCAGGGCAGTGGCCCATCTAGTCCATCATCCTGTTCTCACAGTGGCCGAACCAGATGCCCATAGGAAGCCCACAAGAAGGACCTAAGGACAACAGTGCTCCCACCTTCTGCAGTTTCTACCAGTTAGTGTTCAGAAGCATTACTACTTCCAACAGTGGGTTTGGTGCCTCAGGTGTGATGCCTGATGGACATTATGCAGCTAGCAGAAGCCGTTTTGGCAAGTAAACAATGTATAAATTAAAATTAATAATAGCAATCAAGGATAAGTGAATCAGACCATGAATAGTCTACTTTCTCAAGGATTCACCCATAAGTCACCTTGGGACTGTTTTTAGTAGAAAGTGTCCAAGAAAATGAAGTTGTTGTTGTTGATGATGATGATGATCAATTCTTATAAAACTTAAAGAATTGTATTGGAAAGGTTGACTTCCAGAAATACCTTTCCCCAAAATTTAGGAGGATACCAACAAACCAGAGCAAATCCAGAGGTGGTTGACAAAGATGGTGATGAACCATAGGTCAGTGGCAGAGCATCTTTCCTGAATGCAGAAAGCCCCATGTTCAATCCTCAGCATATCCAGGTAGGGCAGGGGTCTCTCCCTGCCTCAAACCCTGGAGAGCTGCTGCTGGTCAGTGTAGGCAATTCTGAACTTGATGGACCAATAGTCTGGCTCACTATAAGGCAGCCATCCATGATGGGCCTGGGGAATCCAAGCCCTGTGAAGAAATGTTGAAGGACATTGGTGTGTTGAGCTGGGAGAAAAGACTGTCAGGAGGTGACATAGATGATGAAGCTTCCCCCCCCCCCCGCCCCCTTGCTCCAGAGCTCAGGACCCAAACCAATGGATTAGACAAGAAAAATGATTTAGACTAAACATTTAGGAAGATCTTCCTGGTGGTGTGAACTGCTGGATAGCAGAAGAGGCTGCCTTGGAAGCAGATGGACGTTTCCTCAGAGTTTTTAAGCAGAGATTAGAGAGCCAACTATCTGGGTTTCAGAAGATTTCTTGCATGGCTCTGGGGTTGGAGTCATGGAATCATAGAAGTGTAGAGTTGGAAGGGTCCCTGAGAGTCATCTAGTCCAAGCCCCTGAAATGCAGGAATCTTCATGAAAGTATCCATGACAGAGGAGGACCTCTGAGTATATGACCTCTAAGGTACCTTCTAATGTAAATTTCATTTTCTGTACACTGCTTGTTGTTGTTTAGTAGTTTAGTCGTGTCTGACTCTTCGTGACCCCATGGACCAGAGCACGCCAGGCACTCCTGTCTTCCACTGCCTCCTGCAGTTTGGTCAAACTCATGCTGGTAGCTTCAAGAATACTATCCAACCATCTCGTCCTCTGTCGTCCCCTTCTCCTTGCGCCCTCCATCTTTCCCAACATCAGGGTCTTTCCAGGGAGTCTTCTCTTCTCATGAGGTGGCCAAAGTATTGGAGCCTCAGCTTCAGGATCTGTCCTTCCAGTGAGCACTCAGGGCTGATTTCCTTCAGAATGGATGGGTTTGATCTTCTTGAATATTGCATGGTATATCCATTCCACTAAACAAAATAATTAAAATAGAATAATAAACCTGATGACAGAGGCATGAATACAAAAAAACAACACACTCATGATTTAAACTTCAGAAAGCTTGATTAGTATAATATTGGTACACACTGTAACTTATTGGGCAAGGGATGACAACCTCAGAATCAGGCAGTGGGAGAGACTAGGAGGCGAAACCTCAGTTTGTTCTTGTCTGGATTCTGAAAAGCTGTCTGGTACGAAGCCATATCTCTGCTGTTGCTTACAAGCGATTTTCTATATCTTGCAGATGAGCTCTTTTCAAGTTTGATCACAAACTGTTATGGAAACAACACTTTTTCTTTTTTAATCTGAAGGCGCCAACACGGTCAACGTGCAGCTTTCCAGCACATTATGCCAATTTAGAGCTCGAGGAGAAATCAGATGCCCATTTCCCTCCCTCGCCCCAATCGGTTATTTTTTATTTATTTTTTGCATTAAGAACAATCTCTCTGCTGAAGCTCACATGGTTGGGGACGCTTCGGAAATGCAACATTAGCAAGGTGCCTCCGAGACTCTTATCCAAAGCGTCATTACCTGTAATGACAAACTAAAGGCATGATTAGAAGCTCCCACTGCAGAAGGCGCACGATGGCGCTTTTATGATTTAAATGAAGGACAGTACAAACAACTCTTAGAAAACCTCACGCTGAGCTGTTGTTCCACTGGAGTCAGGCTTGATTAGGAGTGCATGTTCCCCCTTTTATGAACACCTGTGTCTAAAGCTGACACATAATTAACTTAGCCGTACCATTTCCCTCCGATAATGGTGTAATTTGCCACGCCTTTCAGACCCAGGACAGCTGGCGCTATTGAAAAATCACCTCCGGATTAGGCCTTAACTCCCTGGCCTAGCTCTTTGGGGCCTTCTTGAGTCTCCATGGCAACAGCCTATAGTCTGTAAATTATCACCTCTAATAATGATCGGTAAAGTCTATCTGATTTTTATGCCCGTTCGAGCCATAATAAAAGACAGGGCACACGAACGTTAAATAGAGGTCTGTGACCATGGGGAAAATATATATTATTTACACTGTGTGAAAATGAATAGGACGGAAACAAATGGGAGGGCTTCCTATTGTGCGAGTGTGTACACACACACAGAATTTTATGGTCCTACCTGTTCACATTTTGAGCGATTCTCTCCTTTAAAGAAAAATATTTTGCCTAGATGTAAGGAGGAAATTGCATTAACAACAGGGATCGTCACTGCTAATTGATGCACTGGTTAAAGCTTGTGTGGTAAAATAAAAGCAGATTATTTTTTAAAGGAAGATCTTCAGGTTTCCAAAGCTGTGTACCTGCCTCCCTCTTTCTTCCCCCATCTCTCACTCTACACTTTAGTCCACTTCCTGCTTATATTCATTATGAAGCATTAAGTGTTGACAGGGAACACATCCTTGATAGAGTACAAAATATAATCATGAGGACCCAGTATTTGAATTTGATTTTTTAAAGTATGTGCCAGCTGGAGAATAGGAATACATTCTGCGATGGCCAGCAGACTACTGGGAGTCCTCTGTCAACCAAGCAAGGCGTGAAAAGAGGATGTAATTTAAAGTAACCTACTAAAGGCAAATCCCTCCAGATGTTGTTTTTGTTGTTCCTTCCATCTTTTCCTGAAATCCTTATAAAAGCATGAAGCTAGATTACAACAACAACAAAAGGATACAGGAAAGTGTGCTTGACTGGGAGGGTATTGGCGATGAAGATGAATATATTGCCCAGAATAACATCTTCCTCCGCCCCCCCCCTTTTAGCTATGAAACCACACAAAATCACAGCCGTATCCAATCAGAACTTAATGAGTACATTTGAAAGTATGAACCATCAAACACAATATCACAACTTTTGCAGCTTAAGAAATCCATCGGGTGCCTGTCAGTTCCAAACGCTGCAAGGTGTTATCACGCAGCAATATTAACTGCAATGACACTATGGTTTGATACATTCAAAGAAGTGGCGCTGTGGCTTGCAGAACAGGTTGGAATTGATTCAGTAGTATCAGACTGGATTTGCTTTAACAAACATGAAAATGGTTCACAGGAAGTGGCTGTGAAGATTTGACAGGAGTAGAAGTGTGCTATATATCTCCCCATTAGCTCCAGTACATGACAGCTATGGAGGGTGGGGTGGGACCTTGCCCAGAATGAAGGCCACATTCCCCTCTATGCAACCTTCCAGGGGCCACAGGCTAGTGGCGGGTGGAGCCACAGGCACATGTGGGTGGAGCAATGAAATGGGATCCTCATATCAGAGGGTCCTGGTTGCGCTCAGGACCCAGGGGCTCACCCCCTATAGGGTTAAAATGGTGGGGGGAAGTAGCAGGAAGTCCTGGCCATGCCCCTGGGATTGCACCAGGCTGTTTAGCCAATAGCCGGAGGGTGGTGTGATCCCAGGGGCTTTAAAACCGGTAACGTGACGCAAGCAGGGGCACTTGGTTCGCACTGCCGAACACCCGCCCACCCTCCCTAGAGTCGCTTGGCCTTGCTTTGGTTTGGGTTGCCTGTTTTGGAACAGGGGCTGGGTAGGATTTTTTTCCATTTGGTAGATTGGCTTTAGTCATTTGGTTTTTGCATACCCCTTAGCAAATCGTCACAACTTGTAAGGTGGTGGTTAGGCATTAGCTCAGTTGGATTGTGGGGAGGGGAGGTGCGGCCATCACCCGCTCCTCCAGGAACTGGGTATTCTGTTAAAGGAATCTGGGGGTCCTGGAACTCATCCGAAGTCCGCTTGAGGGGCTAGGGCCATGCCAGGACCACAGGAACCCCAGGGTGAGCTTAGGTTGGTCCTCATCGACTTTGCTCCCTTGTCTGGTTTACCTCATTGGACGATCACCCTGAGAGGTGGAGTAAGTTATAGTGGGGAGTCAATGCCTAAGCCAATACCGCTCACGTGATTGTATTTCAATAAAGTTCTGGCCAAATTTTGCCCCAAAATTTAAATTAATATAAGTATCTGTGTGTAGTTATTTTTGGGGTGGGTCTTGGGGCCTCGAGGCGCAAATGGATGTTTCGTCTTTGCATACAATAGGCAATTTTTCTACAGACCCTCCAAGTGTCCCTATTTTCCAGTGACAGGTCCCAGATTTACAGAAGCTGGTCCTGGAACAGGATTACCCCAGGGCTTTATTTTTTCTTTTCTTTTTTCCTTTTGAAATATTTTTTATTTGATTTTACAAATGTAGAGTTATAGCCACACAAAATGTGTATCCATATTTAGAGCTTTCTCCGAATCTCTAGATTTTCCCCCTCCCCCTCCATGGGTCCTATTATCAACCTTTTCAACTGCATATTATTTCATCATCCAAATTATATGTCTCTCCATTTTTGTCCATAATATCTTCTGCATTACAGTGCCATTGTAATCCTGCTAATGCTTTCATCTGCTTACAGTGGTCTCTCAAAATTATAAATTTTCCCCATTTTTTATTGAAGTTTTGGTCTTATTGGTTCCTGAGCTTTCCGGTCAGTTTTGCCATTTCGGCATAATCCAACAGCTTATTTTGCCATTCTTCTCTGGTAGGGACTTTGTCTTCTTTCCATCTCTGGGCTAGTAACATCGTGGCATACATAAAAAGTCTTTTCAGCTCCTCCCCGGGGCTTTTTTTCCCCAACCAGAACTCACTGGACTCAGTTCAGGCACCTCTCAGGTAGGAGCTATTGCTATTATAAGAGAACAAGGGAGGCATTCATGATGGGGGGGAAAGAGCACTGGACATCCATGTTTTCATCTGAAAATTGTTGGAGAGTATGGAATAGGATTGGACCCAGGTGGTGCTGTGGTCCAAACCACTGAGCCTAGGGCTTGCCAATCAGAAGGTCGGTGGTTCAAATCCCCGCGACGGGGTGAGCTCCCGTTGCTTGGTCCCTGCTCCTGCCAACCTAGCAGTTCGAAAGCACATCAAAGTGCAAGTAGATAAATAGGTACCACTCTGGCGGGAAGGTAAATGGCGTTTCCGTGCGCTGCTCTGGTTTGCCAGAAGCAGCTTAGTCATGCTGGCCACATGACCTGGAAGCTCGGCCAATAAAGCAACCGCAGAGTTGGCCACGACTGGACCTAATGGTCAGGGGTCCCATTACCTTTTTATGGAATAGGATGTCCCTATTTTCATCAGAGAAATATAGGAGTGTATGTCTTTATCCTACATCCAGGGAGCCAAAAGGCATTAGCAGATTTCAAGGGCACGTTGCAACCAGCAACCAACACTCAAGGAAGGTATAGTGCATTATTTGTATCCATGAACAGCAAGACTGTAATGGCTGAATGAGGCCAGCTTGCTTCTGTATGGATTTTATTATACAGGGGGATATAACTCCGTATGCTGTTTCAGTGCGAAGACATGTGAATCTTCATCAGCCTTTCTATCAACATTTACAAATAAGAAATTAGATACAAACTATGTTGAGGGGGTGGATATGACAAGGAATTTAACAGCTTGTGAAAGGTGATTACTTTCCAGACAATGGAAAGGGCTGCTGTCTAAGACTGGCAGGATTCTAGCAGCGGAGGATTGTGGAAATACAAATTCGATAAGGCAGAAAAGGGAGAGCACATTTAATATCGCTGTTATTGATTAACAATGGAGATTTGTTTGTGACCAGGCTATGGAAAATGTAATTAGCATGCACTTGAAAGAAAACGTTATGAAGCTAATACAAATATGGTATTGTACCCTTGTAAGATTGGCAAAAGAAGATCAAACCTATCCATTCTTAAGAAAATCAGCCCTGAGTGCTCACTGGAAGGACAGATCCTGAAGCTGAGACTCCAATACTTTGGCCACCTCATGAGAAGAGAAGACTCCCTGGAAAAGACCCTGATGTTGGGAAAGATGGAGGGCCCAAGGAGAAGGGGACGACAGAGGACGAGATGGTTGGACAGTCGAAGCTACCAACATGAGTTTGACCAAACTGCAGGAGGCAGTGGAAGACAGAAGTGCCTGGTGTGCTCTGATCCATGGGGTCACGAAGAGTCGGACACGACTAAACAACTAAACAACAAAATTAGCAAAAAAAGTTCCCAACAATCTCTTATCATTGTTGGGGATCTAAGTCTGTTAGAACTACTTTTGGCATAGTTGGATGATTAAAGACCGAGGGTGGGGGAATCAAACAAGAAATTAGAGAAAAAATCAGGCATCGGTTTGTATTTACATTGGGTAATATGGAACACCAGGCTCCCAAAGTTATTTCATATGTTGATAATGATTTGGGACCCAAGTACCTCATCAAGTACTATCCTCCTGTATATTAAGATCTTCTGGGGATGCCCTGCTTCTTATTCCAACTTCAGCGACTGCTGGGCAGAACATTCTCAGTGGTGGCCCCCTGATTATGGAACCTCCTCCCCAATGACACTGACATGGCTCGGCCACCAACTTGGATGGCTTTAAAAGATGATTAGACAAATTCATGGAGGATAAGGTGATCAATGGCTACTAACCACAATGGCTATGTTCTATCTCAACCAACAGAGGTAGCATGCCTCTGAATGCTAGTTGCTGGGAATCACAAGTGGTGAGAGGGTTGTTGCATTCAAGTCCTGCCTTTGAGCATCTCACAGACATCTGGCTGGTCCGCTGTGTGAACAAACCGCTGGACTAGATGGACCATTGACCTGAGTTAGTAACCATTTGCCAGTTGGTTCTCTTTTTTTTTTCTGCCACAGTTCCTCCCTCTTAGCCCACTAGTCAGTCTTACTTCTGGAAATAATGCAGACGAACATCACATAATTTGACAACAATTTCTCCTGTCTCACTGATGGGCAGAACTGCTGGCATTAAAGCATCTTTCCTTTCTTGGGTTTAGAGTTTTGCCGTAATTCAGAAGAACACCATGACCTTGGGATGTCCTTGACAATGAGTTTTGATGGAGAGTCATTTGTTGGATGTTCAATTTCAGTGAAACCTGGAAACGTTTTATTTGTTTGAAAGGAGGGGGGTATTATTCTTTAAAGGCTGCCAAGGTGTCTCTCCCATTTTGTGCTATTATTAATATTAATATTATTGCATCAACACTGGTCAGTGCAAACTTGTGGCCTTGACACTTTGGATTCTCCTCTAAATGTTGCTTACAGTGGTGAATCATAGAATCATAGAGTTGGAAGAGACCACAAGGGCCATTGAGTCCAACCCCCTGCCAAGCAGGAAACACCATCAGAGCACTCCTGACATATGGTTGTCAAGCCTCTGCTTAAAGACCTCCAAAGAAGGAGACTCCACCACACTCCTTGGCAGCAAATTCCACTGTCAAACAGCTCTTACTGTCAGGAAGTTCTTCCTAATGTTTAGGTGGAATCTTCTTTCTTGTAGTTTGGATCCATTGCTCCGTGTCCGCTTCTCTGGAGCAGCAGAAAACAACCTTTCTCCCTCCTCTATGTGACATCCTTTTATATATTTGAACACGGCTATCGTATCACCCCTTAACCTCCTCTTCTCCAGGCTAAACATGCCCAGCTCCCTTAGTTGTTCCTCATAAGGCATCGTTTCCAGGCCTTTGACCATTTTGGTTGCCCTCCTCTGGACACGTTCCAGTTTGTCAGTGTCCTTGTTTTTGTTCTGGTGCCACCTCAACTGGCATTCACTGCTTTTGCCTTTAGCACCTTTCGAGAGTTTCATTGCTTTGCCCAACTTTACTTCCACCTTGTCAATAGCAAGTGCTAAGTAAGGAGAGATGGAAATGCCCTCAGGAATATCTGTGGAAACAATTAGATCCATTTTTGTGTGTGTGCTTGCACAGAATATAAAGAATATGAAGGGACTAAAGAGGGATAAAACAGAAGATGAAAGAATAAAAAGAGAGAAAGGGATTCTGTTAGAAAGAAATTGGACTTGACTTGATAAGAAAGTTCTTGGTAGAAATTAATTCTTTATCAGGAGAAACTGGAAGGATTTCAGGGTGAAAATAGACAACGTTCAACAAAGGATTAACATGTTATTAAGATTATCATTATTTCAATTAGTTGCTTGCCCTTCACCATAAGGTCCCAGGGTAGGTTGCAGCCATGTAAAATACAATATGGAAAAGAGTTTAAAACAAATCACAGTCACAAGAACAAGTTAGATCCTAAGAAATACATTTCTCAGGTATCCAAGACCTGGGTGAGGAGGTGTGTCTACAGCATATGGCAAAAGCTGTACAATGAAGTTACCAGACACATCTCTGTGTGGAGGGGGTCCGAGAACTTAGGGGCTGCCACAGAGAATGCCATCTACTGGGCCACACAACCCCTGAAGGAGATGGAGCTACTGAGAGCGCTCCCTATGGTTATTTTAATACCTTGTTTTTAATATTGCATTTTAATGTGGTAATCGAGAGCCAGTGTGGTGCAGTGGTTAAGAGCGGTAGACTCGTAATCTGGTGAACCAGGTTCGCATCTCCACTCCTCCACATGCAGTTGCTGGGTGACCTTGGGCCAGTCACACTTCTCTGAAATCTCTCAGCCCCACTCACCTCACAGAGTGTTTGTTGTGGGGGAGGAAGGGAAAGGAGAATGTTAGCTGCTTTGAGACTCCTTCGGGTAGTGATAAAGCAGGATATCAAATCCAAACTCTTCTTCTTCTAACCTGACCTGGTACCTTAAGGTGGAGGGTGGATAAATAATGGTGGTGGTGGTAGAGATGGTATTGCAGATATTTGGGTCCTAAGTAATTTAGGGCTTAGGATCCTCAGCACAATAAATCTGGTACAAAGGCTTGATGTTTTGGATGAGGATGAAGGTTTATATACAGCTCAATGCCAAAATAGGCTTCTAAGAAGTGTGCCTGGCTGAGTTCAGAGTTCAGTGTTGGTCTTGGGAATGTTAATGCAGCAGTAAGGGAGCATATGTCATGAATGAGCCAGCTCCCAGTGAAAGGTTGCAGCCAGCTCCCCGTGAAGGTTTGCAGCCAACTGAAGAAAGCAGCCAGGAACAGAGAGGGTTAACTGCCACGCAGGATGAGCATCGGCTAGTGCCAACTCCCCCTCCCCTTGGAATGCCAGGTAATAAGGGAATGGCTGAGAGCAGGACAGAACCCAGCCAAGGTTCTCCGGAAGTGCAACCTGGCGCGAACAGAAAAGGAAGTAGTCTGTCAGAACGGGAAAAGATTGGAGCTGAGCCAATCCCTCCTAAGAGTAGGCTAAGGGGAGGGCTGTTAGACCGGAAACAAAGCAAGAGGTGCAAAGTGAGAAAGTTCAATATCTTCTGTAACCGGGAGGAGTCTTCAGAAGGGTCATCTTGATTGATGATGGCGGAGGCTGTGGTAAGCCGCCTGGAGCTATCTGTTTGTTTTGACAATAAAACATCCTTTTTAATTAACTAGGCTTACTGTGTTATCAAGCCGGGGACTGCACTCCTGACAGCATGAGATGATTTTGAAGAAGTGGAAGAAATGGATAATGAATTTATTTATTTACTTGCTCGCTCATACTTAGACCCACCTTTCCTTCCAGCATGAGCACAGAGTGGCTAACAATACAGGAGGGGGCATAAAATGTAGGCAAGGGTAAACAGGGGGAGAAGATGTGATTTGTTCATTTGCCTGTACTTAGTCGCAGGAGAGGGTTGCATTAAAGACTTCATGGAGGGGAGTGGGTCTTGGGGAAATGTTTGAAGGAAGTATGAGATGTGGGGTCACAGAGGCATTCCAACTTAAGAGGCAGCAACAGGGAAAGAAATGTCTGCTTTGGCTGTGAAATTGTGGGGTTCCCTGTCTTTTTCAGCTCAGCTTCTTCCTGGACTCATCATACCCACAAAAGAAGCATACGAACAGGCCAGTTTCTAGGCAAAACTGAACCAAGACGAGTGCAGTCAGGTTGCATTCCTTGGGAGAGCTGTGCTCACATGCCAAGGTAGAGATAGTGCCTGACAGCAGGTTACCTAGTTTAGTTGCAAAAATATGGATGTAGGTTGGTGTTAACCTCACGGCAGCAAAATGTGAAGATAGCGCAGCTCTGATTATTCCAGGAAAAGAAACGTGTTATTACTGAAATGAAGGACGGTGTGGGGGTGGCGGTGGAAGACATTTGAAGTGTATATAGATTTAGTGAAACTTCTGCAAGACCTCAACTGGGAATCTAGCATCGCAGTCCATAGGCTAAGTAAAAATTGACTTTTCTGCACTACTTTAGCCATCCTGTACCTCAAATTAGATAGGCGGCAAAGGTGATAGCCAAAAATATCAGTGGGATGCATCACAGCTTTTGTGAAGAAAGGGAGGCTGATTGAACGTTCCTCCCATGTTGCATGTGCCCTACACATAGAAAACTGGATTAAAGTGCAGTTTCCAGCCAAAGGAACGCAGGAAACAGCCTTATACAGAGCCAGACCACGGCTCCACCCAGCACAGTATTGTCTACACTGACTTGCAGTGGCTCTCCAGGGTTTCAGTCAGCAGACACATCCATCCGTACTTGGAGATGTCAGGGATTGAAGAGCCAGTGTGGTGTAGTGGTTAAGAGCGGTAGACTCGTAATCTGGGGAACCGGGTTCGCATCTCCGCTCCTCCACATGCAGCTGCTGGGTGACCTTGGGCCAGTCACACTTCTCTGAAGTCTCTCAGCCCCACTCACCTCACAGAGTGTTTGTTGTGGAGAAGGAAGGGAAAGGAGAATGTTAGCCGCTTTGAGACTCCTTCGGGTAGTGATAAAGTGGGATATCAAATCCAAACTCTTCTTCTGAGGCTTCCAACATGCAGAGCAGATGCTGTACCGCTGAGCTGCAGTCCATCCTCACAGGGATATAGCATGGAGAGGACCAGAGGGGCCATGATTTTGAGGGGGCCTGAACCAGGCGCCCCCATGCAGGGATCCCCGCCCCGCCCCGCCCTGCCTGACACCAGGGGTCTCTGGGCCCTGGAGCCTGCCCTGGCCTGGCCTTGCTGATGGGCCCCCAGCCCCCTCGCTGAATGGCTGCCTGGCCAGTGTTGGGAGGATACAACCGTCAAGGGCCGCATCGACCAGCCAGGCTCCCCCCTGCATGAGTAGGCAGGTGGCACAGCGCAGCCCCATGAACCCCTCGTGCCCCGTAACCACCTGGTGTGGTGTGGGCAGCATGGGCAGGGCTGGTGCGGCAGGTTTTGTTCGCTCTCCTGCCCCAACCACCTCGGGCAAAGGACACAGTGCCACTGCAACCTCATAGCTTCGCCTTCTCTCTGATATGCTGGTTTTCTGTGCAATGAGTTTTTCCAGGTAGATTGTAGAATGCCCCTCCTGGAGTCTCAAGCACCACAGCAGAGCTGGGCAGAAAGTATACAGTGGTACCTCGGGTTAAGTACTTAATTCGTTCCGAGGTCCGATCTTAACCTGAAACTGTTCTTAACCTGAAGCATCACTTTAGCTAATGGGGCCTCCTGCTGCTGCCGTGCCGCGGGAGCACAATTTCTGTTCTCATCCTGAAGCAAAGTTCTTAACCCGAGGTACTATTTCTGGGTTAGTGGAGTCTGTAACCTGAAGCGGATGTAACCTGAAGCGGATGTAACCTGAGGTACCACTGTATGGGGATCTACCAATAAAGTTTCTGGTTCCAAATTGTGCAGCAGCAGCAGCAGCAAGCAGCAAAAGACTCTCTCTATCTCTCTCTTTCTTTCTTTCTTTCTTTCTTTCTCTCTCTCTCTCTCTCTCTCTCTCACACACACACACACACACACACACACATACACACACACCTGAATTAGGCTTAAATGAAGGAAGCAAACCAGGAGTGGCCTTCTGTGTGAAGTGATGGGGAGGGGGCAATTGATGGCAAGTAGGACTTAATCCATTCACAGTTTCTATTCTGGCCTCTCCTCTTCTAGATTCCCCTCTCCTGGCAGGACCAGGCAGTCTGCTTGGGTTTCGAGTGAGTTGCAGGTTGCAGCTAATTGCCTGAGTAAAGCTATTATCTGAATCTGTCAGTGCGCTTTGAAAATCCGAGTGTGATTTGTCAATGTTCCTGGGGGGGTCATCGCAGATCATATTTTTTCATGGCAGCCGAAGTATCTGATGCCTTGGCTTTTGCCCTTTGCAGCAAAACATTTGATTAACTGCTATCCTAAAGGCTAAATCCATCCCCAGAGCTCCATCTCCGGCATCGCTTTTGATACACTGACCACCAGGTAATCCCATTTCTCTGAAGGTCTCGCACTGAGTGATGCCGGAGCATCGTGACAGCTCCTTACCCTAAAATTGCAACATCGGCTATGATGGAAAAGCGATCCAGGCAGCTTCGAGAGTGTTTCAGTTCAGCAGTCATCATTGTCGGTATATCAAAATCCTTGCCTTGTAGCCCCGAGCAATGGACTGATTGACAAACACTTTTATTTATTTATTACATGTGTATCCTGCCCTAAGACCATCGATTCTGGAGCAGGACTGGTGAAACTAACATTCCAAACCCCATAGAGCTTATTGGATGATTTTGGTATAACATGAGGGAGGGGGTGGAGCATGAGAAGAGCAGCTGATTCTATTCAAGATGGTAGTGGTTGTTGTTGTTTAGTCATTTAGTCATGTCTGACTCTGGGTGACCCCATGGACCATTGCATGCCAGGCACTCCTGTCTTCCACTGCCTCCCACAGTTTGGACAAACTCATATTAGTAGCTTCAAGAACACTGTCCCACCATCTCGTCCTCTGTCGTCCCCTTCTCCTTGTGCCCTCCATCTTACCCAACATCAGGGTCTTTTCCAGGGAGTCTTCTCATGAGGTGGCCAAAGTATTGGAGCCTCAGCTTCAGGATCTGTCCTTCCAGTGAACACTCAGGGCTGGTTTCCTTAAAAATTGATAGATTTGATCTTCTTGCAGTCCATGGGACTCTCAAGAGTCTCCTCCAGCACCATAATTCAAAAGCATCAGTTCTTCGGCGACCAGCCTTCTTTATGGTAGTGGTGCCTACTTGTAAAGTGCCGGATAGCTTGAGATCCAAATGCCTTCTACCTATACCAACCTGCCCATGCCTTAAGACCTGTAGTTGAGGCTCTTCTCTGAGTTCCTCTGCCAGAAGAGGTGCATTATGCAGCAGCATGAGGGACAGCATTTTCTCTGGTGGTGCCCTGGCTGTGGAATACCCTTCCCATAGATGTATGGTTGCTGCCAGCACTACAACTTTTTTCATACTCAAACTAAAACCAGCTGAGGTAGAACATACGCGCTGTTGCAATGGCTTCTTGCCATGATAGCTATGTTCCACCTGCTCTTGGAATGCCAGTTGTTGGGAATCACAGGTGGGGAGAATGTTGTGGCACCCAGTTTCTGCTTATGGGCTTCCTGGGACCATCTGACTGGCCACCGGGAGAACAGGGTGCTGGACTAGATGGGCTATTGACCCAATCCAGCAAGGCTCTCGCCATGTTCTTTTCATTTGTCCAGACATTTTAATTGTTCGTCTCTTGCCTACTCTACTGCTTCAGTTGTTCTGAAATGTGTCTTATTTTACTGAAGTTTCCGTTGTCACCATTGTCACCACTGACATCATCGCATTGTATCATAGTATCGCTAGTTGATCACACCTTTTGAACGCTGTCCTAGAATCTGTAAGGAGGAAGTGGGATGTTTTTTAAATCAATCAATCAACACATCTCATGTCTACAGCATAAAGTGTTGTTTCGGCCTTAAGGCTGCACAAATCTAGATCTGAAATCTCCCCCAAAAAGACAGTGATATGTTGGAAATCAAGCCTTTATCAGGAGAAACTGGCAACTCTCCCAGGCACCCGGTTTGGTCTCCTGTTGACCTCCCTGTCTGCTTTCCCGGCAAGATTCAGACAGAGGTTGCAATAGGCGATCCTTCTCAGCGTGAGAAGAACACCCCCCCTCTTTCCTGCCCCCCCCCCGACAGGGGAAAGAGATAGACAGAAACGTATTTACATGCCTTTATTTCTGTCTTTGCAGCGTTACAAAAAACATGACTGCTCTCTTCAAACTCCAGCAGTCGAGAGAACAAACACTTTGTGTACAGCTCATATTACACTCTGAGCTAATTCCGGTGCCCTCTGTTTCCCACAGACAGTCCCAACATCATGTGATGTTGTTTTCAAGCAAGCAGCTCTCAGCAGCATTGTTTCTATATTGTAACATGATAGACCCAACATAGTTCAGCATGCATCTCTTTAATTTTCCCATTCTCTTCATCTCAGAAATGATGTGCTTTTTTGAAGCAGGTCCCCATGAACTGGGTTTTTCCAAAGGGTTAGTCAATTGCCCTCTGAGAAGGATGGGAATCAGAAGGATGAAGAGAAAGGATTTGTGCTATAAATGGAGATTATTTTTCTGTTAAATGACAATTCATCGAAGCTTGATAATCTCTTTCTCTCTCTCTTCTCAGCTAATAACATTTTTATCTCTCTCCCATCAAGCCTATGCTAAATCTTTTTCTTCTCTTTCTCCCCCTCTCCTTTTTGCCCTGCCTTGTGCCAGAGAGACTCAATTCCGCTTATTGTGTCCAGTGATTCTAATCAGCCATTCAAAAGGATGTGACTGTAGGAGGGATGGAGGACAAATGAAAAACAAGGTTAACAGGAAATAATTCATTATTATTATTTTTCCAAGGGGTGGGGAGGAAGACATTTGCTGGGAGAGGATCACAAGAAAGCAACGCTTCAGTCAGCACCAGTCATAACATTAGGAAGAGGGAGGCAGCCATCTCAAGAGGTACTGGTAGATTATGCTGAGGCAAGATGTTAGGAGGCACTGCTGCAACCACCAAATTGTCTGCTCTATATTCCTTAAATCTGTGGTGGGTAACCTCAAGCCCATGGGCCAAAGGCCTCTTTATCTGATCATTAAGTCTCTTGCCCTGGCCATACCCCTCCCTCAACCCTTATAGCAGCTACATACCCCTTATAGCAGCTACACCAATTATGGCCATTCTTGGGATGGTTTGATCATGATAATTCATTGTCAGGAATAAGCCAGCTTCAAGTGAAAGTCTGAAGCCAACTGCAGAAAGCAACCAGGAACAGAGAAGCTTAGATTTTACTCAGGCAAAAGAGAGCCGACAGCTGCAGACTGGTTCTTCCTGACCTTGTATGTCAGGATGATATGGCAGTAGCTGGCTGGATCACAGCCAAAGCTCGCAGGAAGCTCAAACAGGCGCGAACAGGCACAGAGACAGTTCCTCAGAACAGGAAGAGGCTGGAGCTGACCTATTAAGTCCGAAGAGTCAGAGAATGGGAGGGCTGCTAGATAGGAAGCAAAACAAGAGACATAAGGGTCGTAAGTTCAATATCTTCTGTCGACACCAGAAGGGGTCTTCAGAAGGGTTATCAGGTGATGATGCCAGAGGCTTTGTTAGAGCCGTCCGGAGCTATCTGGTTGTTTTTGCAATAAATCCTCCTTTTTAATTACCTACGCTTACTGTGTTATCAAGCTGGGAACCTGAACTTGTGACATTCATGAATTGATATCAGGCAAGCACTTCAAGGCTGCCAGTAGAGTGCCCAGCTAGCAATACACAGAATCATAGAATTGTAGAGTTGGAAGGGACCCCAAGGATCATCTAGTCCAACCCCCTGCAATAAAGGAACCTCAACTTAAAGAGGGAATGGAAGGACATCTCAGTACACACTTGGATCAGGGCCGGGCTAAGGACCATGAGAGGGTTGGAACCTCCAGATTCCAGATAATGATTCCAGATAATATTTAAAGTACATAAATGCAGCAAATTGTGGAAGCTGGAGAGCGTGCCTGCTACACTCCTTTTTTACTCTGAATGACAGCATGATCATGTTGCCTGCAGCTATTGCCAAGCTGTGCCCTCCAGAATACCAAACCAACAGGGCGGGGCAGATGCCTTTGTGCCCTGTTTGTGGGCTTCGTGGGGAGGTGGCTGTGACGTTAACATATGAGAGTGCTGGAGGTGAAATAGTTAAACAGGTTGCCCAATCAGAACCCAGGGGGTGGAGTGAGAGGGACTATAAAACCAGCTCTGGGAGGGGCGAAGGGAGTAGTTCATTGGGAGGTTGATTGGAGTGGGAGTGAATTGGGATAGAGTCTGTGGGTAGGTTGAGTTAGTGTAGCGAAATAAGCTGAGTCAGGAACAGAACTAGGAAGACCAGTAAATGTCTGAGAGGTGGTTTAGTGAGTGAGAGCAGGTAGCAGAAGTTATAGGTCTGGATAGGCACCCTATGATTATAAGGGACCGATACCGTTTATGAAACCACACGCTTGTTAAACTGCAATAAATAAACAGAAGTTTATGTTCCAATTTAACCCTGACTGGACTCAATAGGTCCTGGGTGGTGGCAGCAAGAAATAAAGTGGTGACACAGAGATCAATAGACGGTGAAACATCCGGGGACCCTGTGTGATCACCACAGTGGCATCTGATTGGACGCTGCTGGAAAGAGAACGCTGGACTGAGATGGGAACCTTGCAGATCTTGCAGGACTCATCGTTGTGAGCTTCACTGCCCATGCAAAGTTGCACACGTGAAGAAAAAGGGGGCGATGAGATTGAGAAAGAGGAAATTGGAACTGTGATCAAGGAGAAGCCCGGAGGATGGCCAATGCCTGTAATTACGGAGGCGAGATGGAGCCGTGAACAGAAAGACAAATCTGAGCTGTGGCAACCCCATCCCATTCTTTCCTTGCCAAGCCCTGGAGACAGTATATTTTCTCATTTGTTACCCGACATGCAATCTTATTTCCTCAGCCGCCACTCCCTTGTCATTCCGCCCGCTTCCTCCTTGCCACTGCTTTCAATTTCCGTCCCATATAATGAAACCATATGCAATGCGCTGGGAGCTCACGGGCCATTAAACTTCCGCTAATCTGGCCCCCGTGATAGACTTACCTGCGAGTTCCCTTATTAATGGTGGATTTGTTATCTGGATGCAGGTTCCAAATCAGACAGGAGATTGCTGGTGCCTGCAGCCACAGGAAGCAGCAGCAACTAATTAATCTATTTTCTTCTCGCCCATTAGCTTTCTGCCTCCATCTCCCACCCCCCTTCCCCAGCCTTCTCCGGTTCGACTTACTTTATTGCTCTTTCTATAAAAGCAAAGGCGCTCTTAAATGCTTGCAGGAGGCAGCTGCAATCATCAGAATTCCCTCCCTCTGCTGCTTTTGACTCTGGGCATGTAAACAAGGTAGGCATCAACAGCAGCATGGCAGGCTGAAATTCAACAGGGGGGGCATAAATAGGAGTATAGCATCTAGATCAAGGGAAGTAATAGTGCCACTGTATTCTGCTCTGGTCAGACCTCACCTGGAGTACTGTGTCCAGTTCTGGGCACCACAGTTCAAGAAGGACACTGACAAACTGGAACGTGTCCAGAGGAGGGCAACCAAAATGGTCAAAGGCCTGGAAACGATGCCTTATGAGGAACGGCTAAGGGAGCTGGGCATGTTTAGCCTGGAGAAGAGGAGGTGAAGGGGTGATATGATAGCCATGTTCAAATATATAAAAGGATGTCACATAGAGGAGGGAGAAAGGTTGTTTTCTGCTGCTTATGGCAGTTCCCTGACTATGAGAAGCGAGGTTACAGAGAACGAGGCAGAGGGCCTTCTCGGTAGTGGCGCCTGCCCTGTGGAACGCCCTCCCAGCAGATGTCAAGGCGATAAACAACTATTTTACTTTTAAAAGACAACTGAAGGCGGCCCTGTTTAGGGAAGTTTTTAATGTCTGACGCTGTATTGTTTTTAATATTTGGTTGGAAGCCGCCCAGAGTGGCTGGGGAAACCCAGCCCGATGGGCGGGGTATAAATTGTTATTGTTATTGTTATTGTTATTGTTATTATTTGAGGTTGCTGTGGCACTGCTCCATTTGCCCCAATAGCCTTATTTTCCAATCAACTGAGGCTGGCCTATCATAGGCTAATAGTCATGATGATGGTTATATTTGATATGCCTCGGAGTATCAGTTGCTGTGGAATGACACAGGAAAAGAGCTATTTGTCTTCATGGCCTCCTTACAGGATAGTCGTTTGGCCCTATAGGAATGGATTTAGGCACTAGGAGAGGATACAGGAGGACTCCATAGAAAGCCCTGGGTGCTGCATCCATTGAAAAGGTGAGTAAAAAGGTTGACAAAGATTCTTTGTAATTTTTGTGGGATGTAATTTTTAATTACACGGAGAGGCCGGCAAACAACAGAGCAGGAAATTCTGCCGACGACGGTGCAATATTATTTGATGATTCAACCTTATTCGCCAGCGACGAATTGCATAGAGGGTCTCACAAAAAAAGGGTGAACCAGCAGTATGATGGCATGTGAACTTTAGCTGTTGACAAATGGAAGGCAACGCGCTGTTGAAAGGAGCAATTCAAACAGCTCATTGTTAGCTTCAAAATTAACTACACGAGCACTCGGAGAGGTGGACCTCTGCATCATTGTCAGCAGCTCAATGGAAACTTCGCTTGAAGGTGCTGCTACGCTGGCGTGGCGAAATGGGCCAAAGGTTGAGATGCATTTGAAAAACGATGAGAGAGAGTCACGGCGGAGGGGAAGCTTTATGCTTCTGCCATGCCAAGTCAGAAATCCACTCTGACTGCCATGTTTGGCTGAAGTCATCTCATTTTGGAGATATTGCAGAAGAAGAAGAAACAGATTTTCACATAGGGGAAGTGGATTCTCAGCAAGATAACAGGAAGAGGGTCTGTGGTGGCGTAGTGCTTAGAGAGCCTGACAAGGCCCTGGGAGCCCAGGGTTTGAATCCCCATTTGGCTGTGAAGCTTGCTTGGTGACCTTGGGCCAGTCACTCACTCTTAGCTTAGCCTACCTCAGAGGGTTGTTGTGAAGATGAAATGAGGAGGGGGAGAACCATGTAAGCCACATGGAGGAAAAGGTGGGATGGACTACACCTGCCCTAATGTCACAGTAGCATCCGCACTGTCCTATGCCAAGTAATGTAATGCTAAAGGGAGTTCAGAAGACTTTAGCATTGTACTTCTGAGACTCAATGGACTTCTGGGAACAACTGTTATCAAGCAAAATTGGCTAGCATTATTTGTGCCTGAACACTATGGACTTCCACATAACAACTTGGCTGATGTGAGTCAGTCAATATGTTTTTGGTCAAATCCATTGAGGAAAAGCTACAGCTTAGTGCAGGCATCCCCAAACTCGGCCCTCCAGATGTTTTGGGACTACAACTCCCATCATCCCTAGCTAACAGGACCAGTGGTCAGGGATGATGGGAATTGTAGTCCCAAAAACATCTGGAGGGCCAAGTTTGGGGGCGCCTGGCTTAGAGGATGCAGAAGGTCCCAATTTCAATCTCCAGGTAGAGCTATTTGAAACCCCGTAGAACCTGCTGTCAGTCAGTGTAGACCAGCCTTCTCAATCTGGTACCCCTCAACCCCTTTGGACTATGACTCCCATCAGCCCCAGCCAGCATGGCCAAAGATCAGGGATTATGGCAACTGCAGGCTGAAGCATCCAAAAGCCATCATATCGGCTAGTGTTGGGGACACTAAGCAAGATGGACCAATAGTCTGACAGTATGAAGTAACTTCCTCTTGGGCCAAAGGCAAGAGTTGCCATTCATGACAAAAAGAAATTCAACAGGACTAGACTTTCCTTTCTTGCTCAAAGATGTGGAGAGCTGCAGGCGTCCTGTAACTATTTAAAAAAAAAAAAACCACAGGGAAAAAAGCATGTGACAATCATAAGCAAAATCTTGTAAATTCCATGAAGCTAACAAGGCTTGCATAACTCACCCTCTCATTGGATGAAGCTGGAAAATTCAGGGCAGGCAAAGGAAATTATTTCTTCATATGTTAGAATTGTCTAGTGGAATCCCTGATCTTGACCTAATGTAGAAATGAATTCTCTCCACAAGAATGGGCTTCAAAGCCTTATTGCATAACGGTCTTAAATATTAGCTATCTTAGAATACTATAAAAAGATACTTTGCAATGGGTATATATTTTTGTATATCTATGAATAAGTATCTATGAATAAGTTAATTTTAAAAAATTAAATCAGTTCTGCAGCTGATGTTTCCAGAGATGAACCATCAGGTAGCTTATCTCACTCTAACGGAAAAATGCCAGCCACCTCTGACACCTTTGCCAAAATGAACCTTTTTTTGCCTAAGGTAAATTTCCCATTATAGAGTTTTAAATATAATGCATTCAAACACAGCATTTTATGTACATTGAACTTATAACTTTAACAGAGCATAGATAAAGTATGGAATTCACACCCACAAGATGAAGTCTACCAATTTGGATGGCTTTAAAAGAAGATTGGACCAATTCATGGAGGTTAAGACTATCTAAGGCTACAATCCACAATAGGCATGTAGTACGTCTCTTAAAAGGGACGCGGGTGGCACTGTGGGTTAAACCACAGAGCCTAGGACTTGCCGATCAGAAGGTCGGCAGTTTGAATCCCCGTGACGGGGTGAGCTCCCGTTGCTCGGTCCCTGCTCCTGCCAACCTAGCAGTTCGAAAGCACGTCAAAGTGCAAGTAGATAAATAGGTACCGCTCTGGCGGGAAGGTAAACTGCATTTCCGTGCTCTGCTCTGGTTCGTCAGAAGCGGCTTAGTCATGCTGGCCACATGACCCGGAAGCTGTCTGCGGACAAACACCAGCTCCCTTGGCCAATAAAGCCAGATGAGTGCCACAACCCCAGAGTCGGTCACGAGTGGACCTAATGGGTCCCTTTACCTTTATGTCTCTTAAAACCAGTTACTGGGAATCAGAAGTGGGAATGCTGGACTGGACAGGTCTTTGATCCGATCCAGCAAGGCTTTCCATGTGTCCTTAGATGCTGACGACAGCGAACGCTCGCTGTAAAACCCAGCATCGCTTTAGCCTTTAAACACAGGTTGGTATAATACTCTCTGGGGTATTGGGAAATGAGGTTGATAAATTAATGCATGGAACTAATGCATTTCCCCTTAGCAAAGCTTGTACTGAATTGCACATTTGTTACCACCTTCCTGCTACGGTGCCTTACAATTCTGGTATTGCTTCCGCTCGTTAGGTGTAGCCTTGATTGATCATTCAGCCTAATTTTAGAGAAAATAAATGACTGCAGTATGCCTGCCACTAACGGATATTTTTCTTTCAGTGTTCACAACGAAAGCTTTGTACACTAGTTCCACATGGCAGCTGTTTCTGCATCAGATGGGAATTAGAAAAAATAGAACCGGGTGATTTAGCCCTGACCTTTGCACAAGAAAATACACACACACGTGCGCACACACACACACACACACACACTTTCATGGGAGACTTGCATCCACTGTGTCTGGGTAAACCTTTTGACTTTTGAGTTGAAGGTATCTAAGAATGTCCTGAGTCCTGAGCTGGTGATGTCATCTTCAGGTGACAGGCTTTGTAATATAACACATAGGGTTACCACCATCCAAGCTGACATTTTAGCCAGCAACCTTTTTTTTTTGGTCAGGTAAAAACCAACAAAAGTGGTAGCCACCCAAAAACAAGTGGACAGAAAAGCAAAAAAAAGAATGAGTTTATTGATCCAACATACAGTATCTTGCACCCTGCTTGTCTTTGGTGAAATTCGGAGAACAGGGTTTCAAAATAGAAATAGAAGAGAACCAGCAAAGTCAAAAAAAGTGTTGGATCAGCAAAAGTCTTCTTGGTCTGCCCCATTTCATTTCATTTCTGTCATGGAACTGCCATCGGTTCAGGGGGGAGAGGGGAAAAGCTGGATGGATTACAGAGAGCCCCCAAAGATCGTGGGGAGCAGCATCTCCTCAGCAGAGGGGAGTAACCACGCCTCCAGTGGAGAGGAGCTTCAGGGCTCGGAGGAGACGAGGTGGTGCCAAGACACCTTGCATGGGCAAAGCAGGGAGGAGAGAGGTCCTCCGTTACCCATGCCCTCCCTGCGCAGTAGGCTTCTGCGCAGTAGAGGGGAGGTGCAGACTGGGCGTCAAGAAACTACTCTGCTGGGGAAGGTTTAAGGACCGCCCACTCACAGATGCTGCCAGTGAATGAGCCAGCCACGGGAGAGTGGTGCTCTGCACAGAGAAAGTTTATTCTGGCATCAAAAGCAAAGCTTCACAGCCGAGCAGGGAGGCATCTGCCTACTTGCTCTCGAGCAACCCCTTGGTACTTTAACAATTTCATTTCATTTTTTGCTTCTGTTTCCAGTGTTCCAACATCTGGCAATTTATATTGAGGTCTGAAGAGTCAGTAAATTCAGGATTAGTCCTGCACATTTTGCTCCAGAAGCAAATGAAAAAGAAGACGACCTCTCCCATTTCAGTCACAGAAGCAGTCTGCACTGGAAGCTGAATTTCAGGGACTGATGAATTTGTCAATTTTAGTTCTGCTGAGTTTCACACATTTTCAGTTTTCCACATCGTTTTGCTATTGTTTGGGGCATTTATTTTTAATATGTCCTCACCAGCATTTTAGTGCAAATGTCCCTGGATATAAATGTTTGTATTCGATTTTCTCTAATATACACATCTTTGCAAAACAATTTCCCCAAAACTTTTGCATGTCATTCTTCCTAAATCATTTCTATGAATACTTTTGCTTGGGCGGAGAACTGCATTTCAAAATTCAAAGAAATAAAGATTTTGAGGGATGTGAATGTGGCAGCTGACCTAGCAGTTCGAAAGCACGCCAGTGCAAGTAGATAAATAGGTACCGCTGTGGCAGGAAGGTAAATGGCGTTTCCGTGTGCTCTGGTTTCCTTCACAGTGTTCCATTGCACCAGAAGCAGTTTATTCATGCTGGCCACATGACCCGGAAAGCTGTCTGTGGACAAATGCCGGCTCCCTCAGCCTGAAAGTGAGATGATTGCTGGAACCCCATAATCGCCTTTGACTGGACTTAACCACCCTGGGGTCCTTTACCTTTACCTTTACCTTTTTGCACCTTTAGACATGAACCGAGACCAAGAAAAAAAATCTGGTGCGACTACACTCAAGCCTGAAAAATATCTCACCTACTTTGGCCCTGGAAGGAAGACGAGAAGAGGACAGCTGGCTTTCAGATGTTGTAAGGTGTGATCAAACTTTGTTTCCTTCCATCTTGCGATGGCCTCTGTCAGCATCGCCCTAGAGCCAGTGTTACCAACTGGACTCGTCCACCTTTGCCCCGACTGGGCCAGGCGAGCTGGATGGCACTTCCAGAGACCACCTTCCTCTGTAGAACAGGTCCAAGTGCCGTGGACTCACAACTCAGAGCTGTGAGCACCGCAAATCACTTCACCAAGTAAACAGTCGTTGTGCAGCAGAAGACAGCAGAGCATAAATACTCAGACGACAGTGCTGAAGAATATCTTCTTTATTCTCTAACAGCTACTGTTCTATACACTATATACAAATGGAGATTCTCAGTCTTTCTCTATACACTGACTTGCTAACTCACTCACTTGCTGGCTGACTCTCTCTCTCTGAGTCTCTCTCTCACACACAGTGAGTCTCACACTATCTGACTGAGTGCTGGATTGGAACATGCAGATATAAGAACACGCCTCCTCCTCTCCTCAGAGTCAGGAGACTGATGAGGTGATTCTTGAGTATGGGAGGGGTGAAATCTCCTCATCCTCCCCCATTTCATCCGACCATTCAAAGAATCTTTAACACAACTGCAATTTATACACACACTCCAAAAGTTGTACTCTGCTTACAACCTTGGTTAACATATCTGCAGTTACCTCTCTCCCCCTTTATCTAAGACACTTTAACAATACCATTAAACAATCACTGTAACCACTCTGTGTCCATTAGGAAGGAGTTAAAACATAAACCTCAATTTGTAGTTCACACAAAATACACATTGTGAACACTCAAATGAATAAGCAGCTTCTAGAAAAATCTTCATACACGTTTCTTTCTCTCTGATACAAATTAACATTGCTCATTTAGGCAGATTTGAACAAACCACTTTCAGTATTCAAACACACGCTTGCTTCTTCAATCCTGATCCTTTAAACATATTACACATGAACCACTCTAGGTCAGGTAAGGAAATAAATAAAGCGTTTTGTGCTATTACTCTCAGCACACTTTCTGCCTGGTTTAAAAACCGCACCAGAGTTGCACGTGACCACAGTCTTGGCGAACTCTTCAGAAAACCTTTTCGGTGGTACACCCTTGGTTGTTCTCTCGGATCTGCGCAAAACTCTCTGATCCTCTTGTTCTGGTGCTTCCTCCTCTTTGGGAGAATGGGGAGCTAAAGTATATGAAGCTGCTAAGTCTGCATCTGCGTCAGACTCTTCTGAGGCTTTTGGGCTCTGATAATCTGTGCCACTATCCGAAATTATACCGGCATCAGGATTATCAATCACATCAGAACTTGCCTCTCTCTTAACTGTCTTTGCCCCTTTTGCACCATCATCACAAATGGGATGGCACTGAAAAACGCCAACTCTGTCCCATTGTGGATTGTCCTCAATACTCCTGGTCAGCCTGATGGTTTTCGTGTCTGTGATCAGAACACGATAAGACCCTTTCTCATATCCTAGGAAAACACCATGTTCTCCACGCTTGCTCAGTTTGTCACCCTTCGAGGTGTGCACCCAAACCTCGGATCCAAAAATTTTAAAATGCTTTACACATGGCTTCCTTCCGTGAAGCATCTCATATGGGGTACAATTTACTGCGGACTGGTACCTCCTGTTATACACGTGACAGAAAAACGAAAGAGCTTCGGCCCAATAGGGATTGGGCAGCCCCGAATCATGTAACAGTGTCCTGATTCCTTGCTGCAGGGTCTGGTTTACTCTCTCACATAAACCATTCTGCCAGGGTGATCTGGGCGTGGCAGTCCTATGCTCAATGCCCTGTTCAGAAAGAAAACTCTCAAACTCCTCTGAACAAAACTCACCTCCCCTGTCACTGAAAAGACAACGTACGTTCTCATTATGTACATTTCTGAGCCATTTACAAAACTGGCGAAACTTGGTAAAGGCTTCAGACTTTTTCTGCAGCATATAGACCCATACATATCTTGAATAGGAGTCTATCAAAACCATGAAAAACCTTGAATTGCCTCTAGAAAGCGCTAGAGGCCCCACTAAGTCTGCATGAATGACTTCGTATGGTTTCTTGGCCTCTCTCCCAGACTCTGTACCTTTGGGAGCTTGCCTTGCCTTAATCTCCGCACAAGAAACACATTTCATGTGGTAGGGACATTCTTTTAACTTCATACCCTGAACCATATCAGGCATTTTTGCCACAGCCTGGAAATTCAAATGAGCAAAAACACGGTGGTAATAATGAATACATTGGTCATGCAACTTCTCATTCTTATCAACAGATAAATTGCAACACTCTTTCTTAGTTGCTTCTGCAGTACCTGTACCTGAAACAAAAGGCAATTGGTACAAACCATTAACACATTTTGCATACAGAATGAGCTTGCCATCTCGACGAATTTCACAGCGAGATTTAGCAAACACCACCTTAAACCCTTGACGCTCAAGCTGGGAAACACTCAACAAATTGTCCTGAATATCAGGCGCATACAGGACATTCTTAATTGTTGCATTCAGGCTCTTTAAGAACACAGTTCCCTTAGCCAAACTCGTGAGAACCGTCCCATCTGCTTGATTAATTTCTTTCTCTTGCTTCTCAAGCTGAACAAAGAGATCCTTATCTTTGGCTACGTGGTTCGTGCAGCCAGAGTCGACCACGAAGAAACTCCGCCCACGTTGATTGCAGCAGCGAGAGATCAAAGCCTTTGAAGTAGCAGGTGCTTGGGGGTTTCGTCCTCCTCCCCCTCTGCCTCTGAAGTTTCCCTTCTTCTTTGAAGTTTTCTTGCTGCACTGAAAACTCAAATGGCCTTGTGCTCCACATGAAAAGCACCGCTTCTCCTTTAGTGCTTTAACAGCAGCAGTTTCACTTTCACTTTCCCCTGCTGGAGACTTAGGCACATTTTCAAGCACATTTTTAACAGCACCATTTTCCCGGCTTTCTTTAACAGCCTGTCTGCGATCCCACTCATTCAGGAGCACGCTAGACACATAATCTTCCGTTAGCCGGTCAGAAGGCATGGTAGAAATCTGGGCAGCTACTCCATCGTAAGAGTCATCTAGGCTATTTATCATGAGCATTGCAAACACAGCCTCTGAAATAGCCAGGTCTCGCTGAACAAGGTCCTGTCTGAGACGCTTTAACTCAGATAGATGGCTAGGCAAATCACCACCTTTTTCCAACTCAAGCCTGCACAGTTTCTTGAAGAAAATCACGCTGGAACCAGCATTCTGCCTCAAATGCATATCTCTCAGTTTATGCCAAACAGCTCGTGCAGTTTCTTCACCCTCCAAGTTCACCAGCAAGTGGTCTGAAACACTCAAAACAATTGTCCCTCGGGCTCTCATGTCCGCAGCATGCCACTCAGGCCATTCATCATCATCCTTATCGGGAGGGTCATCTTCTATAGTGTGAAATAGCTTCTCCCTCTGTAAAAGCGCTTTCATCTTCACTTGCCATACTGCATAGTTTGCAGGCGTCAGGAGAGGAAAAGACAGAGCCATCTGGCCAGAATGTGCACAGGCCATGTCTGCTATTACTTAGAGCAAGACACTTCCCTCGTGCAACACAGATAAAGCCTTGACTCCTTCAGCCACTCTCTCTCCCACTCAAAGCGCAATTAACAGGCAAACAGGGATGCTATCTTCTTTCTTTTGCAGTCAGCAACATACCTCCATAAATCAAGCAGCAGCAACAGCAACAGCGGCAGCTTGAACACTCTGCTCCAAAACAGCTCTGCTTCTGGGCACCACAAATCAGTCCAGCATGCAGCCTCCGTTCCGCCGTCCGGCAATCAGCAACAGAAACCTCTGGCAACTGGGATGACTGGGATGACTGGTACAACTGGAACACCGCCTGGTCAGATGACTGGAACAACGACTGGGCCCATAACCGATGTCAGCATCGCCCTAGAGCCAGTGTTACCAACTGGACTCGTCCACCTTTGCCCCGACTGGGCCAGGCGAGCTGGATGGCACTTCCAGAGACCACCTTCCTCTGTAGAACAGGTCCAAGTGCCGTGGACTCACAACTCAGAGCTGTGAGCACCGCAAATCACTTCACCAAGTAAACAGTCGTTGTGCAGCAGATTACAGCAGAGCATAAATACTCAGACGACAGTGCTGAAGAATATCTTCTTTATTCTCTAACAGCTACTGTTCTATACACTATATATAAATGGAGATTCTCAGTCTTTCTCTATACACTGACTTGCTAACTCACTCACTTGCTGGCTGACTCTCTCTCTCTGAGTCTCTCTCTCACACACAGTGAGTCTCACACTATCTGACTGAGTGCTGGATTGGAACATGCAGATATAAGAACACGCCTCCTCCTCTCCTCAGAGTCAGGAGACTGATGAGGTGATTCTTGAGTATGGGAGGGGTGAAATCTCCTCAGCCTCATCTGCAGCAAGCTAACCTGTCCTTACAAACTTGATTTGACAGGTGGAATGTTCCTCCTCTCCCAGGGGATAAGCAATTAGTTTTCAGGCCTGGTTTCAGGTGTTGTTTCTGACCTTTGAAAGCTTTCAATGATTTGGTTCATGGTTTCCTTAGAAACTGACTTAACGTGAGATGCCAGCAGTTGCAAACTTCAGGGGACGTGATGAACAGTGTTAACTTCCAGACTTGCACTGGGAGGCAGGGACCCAAGAAAAGAGGCTTCAGGTGTGTTTTCTAATGTGAATGTTGAGTCATACCATCCAAAGGGGGGTAAGTGAGGACGTATGCAACCAGCACCCTTCAAAAGAGGCACTATCTGGTGCTTCTCATTTCCTGGAGTGACCAGACCCATGAGGGACTTATGTAAGAGGGAATTTCAGCAAGTGCTGACTAGGAATTGGGGGAAATTCAATCCAGTTTTCATTTCAAGGTGAAGCTGCCTAATTCTCACTTTCTGAGACAACACACAGACTGAAACACAGCCCTACCATTAGACAAGGGAGGCAGCTGCCTCAGGTGGCAGGATCTCACCTGTGTCAGCAGTTGTGCTGCGGCATTCTGCACTACCTGCAGTTTCCAGGACATCATCTGCAAGGGAAGTCCCACACAGAGTGCTTTGCAGTTCTGTGGCATCACTGAATGTCCTGAGATAGCTACTGGGAACCTATAGGAGTCTGGACTGGTTCTCATTCCCAGCCTTTACAGATATGAATCATAGAATCATAGAGTTGGAAGAGACCACAAGGACCATTGAGTCCAACCCCCTGCCAAGCAGGAAACACCTCCAGAGCACTCCTGACATAGGGTTGTCAAGCCTCTGCTTAAAGACCTCCAAAGAAGGAGACTCCACCACACTCCTTGGCAGCAAAGTCCACTGTTGAACAGCTCTTACTGTCAGGAAGTTCTTCCTAATGTTTAGGTGGAATCTTCTTTCTTGTAGTTTGGATCCATTGCTCCATGTCCGCTTCTCTGGAGCAGCAGAAAACAACCTTTCTCCCTCCTCTATGTGACATCCTTTTATATATTTGAACATGGCTATCATATCACCCCTTAACCTTCTCTTCTCCAGGCTAAACATGCCCAGCTCCCTTAGCCGTTCCTCATAAGGTATCGTTTCCAGGCCTTTGACCATTTTGGTTGCCCTCCTCTGGACACGTTCCAGTTTGTCAGTGTCCTTCTTGAACTGTGGTGCCCAGAACTGGACACAGTACTCCAGGTGAGGTCTGACCAGAGCAGAATACAGTGGCACTATTACTATGAGGTTCAGAGTTTTGGAAATTCATTAGGTTTCTGGTACTTTCTTCTAAAATGCCAGTTCTAGCAGGGAGAAGAGCCAGGAGACCTCTTGGGCAAAAGAGCCTGGATTAGAGGTCATCTTCAGAGAAGTTGCAGTCAAAGGGATCTGAGGATGAGTCATAGTGAAAGACTGGATCCGACTGCCCAATAAAACATCCTTAGGGCAGGTAGTTGTTTATTCACTTTTCCCTCCGCTCTGCACTGTATTTGTAGCTCTATAAACCCCAGCTCCTAATCTTGCTGCTCACATAAACTACTGACTTAAGCAAAAGGGAACAAGATCTGCTAGATAAATCTGCCAGGGGGCAGACAGTTCCCGTCTTCTCTTTCCAATTAGAGTTAATGGGACTCACACACATGCATCAAATGACATTTTGTGCCACGAGTTCTTAAGAATGAAGCAATTTAATATATTTTTCCTACTTTCCCCCCTGCCTTTTATTTTATTCCTAAAGGAAGCTCAGAATGTACTCCAACCACCCTTTCTTTTTGAGCCAGAAAGTTTCAAAGATTTGGAGTTCTCATTCTTTAAAAACCATCACCCTCAACTATTTGTTTTCATCACCTACTTTGTTTCTAAGATTTCAATCCTGATTTTCCTGCCCTAAAACGGCTCATGAAGTGGCATGCACAAAAACCAATCTGACTACAATTGCAAACAGCCCAAGGACAAGTAATGAGGTGCCTTAGTAGGAGTCATCGACCAGAGAGCTAAAACCCATATCAATTAGTGGTGTGAAATCTCCCCTTGGCTACTATCATAATAAATTTGGGGAGGGGGAGGAGGAGGAGAATGGTGATGATGGCAATTCTGGTCCCTCCAGGGTTGGCCCTACCATTGGGCAGAATGAGGCAACTACGGAAGAAGAGGAGGAGGAGGAGGAGGAGGAGGAAGGGTGTTTATGATTGGTGCTGATGACAACAACTCTGGTCTTTCCAAGGCTGGGCTGGCCCTACCACTGGGCAGAGTGAAGCAACTACCTCGGGCATTAAGTGCTAAGGGGCACTTCTTGGTTATTCCTGTCGGAGCCCCATACAACGGAGCTGCAATGGCTACTCCTCCAACCGTATCTTCGGAACCCATCCAGGCTCTCCTCCGACGCTGATTAACGACCTAAGCCTTTGAATGAGACTTCAGGCACACTCTCCATTGCGCAGAGTACCCATACAGCAGCAGAAGAAGCCAGAAATATGTGCTACATTGCTACTTTATTTCTAACTACGCAAGACAGAAATGAATATGCGTCTGCTCTCTGTGAGAGACAGAAAACAACATGACAGAGAAACAGGAAACCAGTAACATCAACATCTGTCTCCCGTGAGACTTCCAACAGTCTGGAATGTCAACAGAGTCTTGTGACTCCAAGAACTGCACAGTGGCATAACAGAAACCTAACAATTCCTTCAGCCATTCCCTTCTGTTACCATGTGGCCTCTCCTGAGCCTGCTGATCTGACCTGCCGCCTCAGATGGTAGGGGGTGATGCTATCACAGCCTTCACCAATCTGCGTGGTCCATCTCAGTTTAAGGCAGCTTCATACGTTCAGCTGTGCTGGTGAAACTGGAAAGTGCCTAGCAGGTTGAGTGACAATGCTACACATTGCAACCTAACATGCTCAACATCGCCTGCCCCGGCTTTGCAAGACTGTCACCACAAAAGACTGGTGGTGGTGGTTTCAAACTAAATGAGACTAAATGAGAAGCAACTGCCCAGGCTTTTAGCCTAATCAGACCATCATAGGATGCTGATTAGGAATACATTAGCAGCCTTTTGTAGGCTTCTACAGGATTGTCCTGCCACTCGCAGGATACACAAAATCCCTTACAATGTAGCAGTGTGATTATATAATTTAAATTAAGATTAAATCAAACCAAACCCCAGAAGGCACCACCTTGCTTCCTGACAAGTCAAGAGGTGTGATGTTCGCAAGGTGAAAGATGCAAAGACAGCCAGTGTGCTGACTATACCAAATTGCATTTAGTCTTGGTGACAATCCGGCATTAGCACCAAGCTAATCATTTGCTCATCCATCTCATTTTCTCTTAACTTGGTCACTTCCAGGGACTGCATATTGAGCCAGGCGAGATTTATTTCTTGGCTTTGATGGCTCCTGCTGTCATCTTTCATGGACCACTCAAATTGACCACATAGTCAATCCAGACAGAATGAGTCAACGTACTCCTGTGTCCCCTGGAGAGTTTTAAAAATGTGTTATGTGGGTGTATATTTGTGAAAGGCTTTGTGTAGCAAGGTTCATCTTGTTAGGATTAGCACAAAGGGGGCCGATATTACCAGAACTGGTTAGTGTAGGTAGGTTAGGTTAGTTTAATGTATTAAATTGATGAATCAATTCTCACAACAAAAAGCCCTGAAGCAACTTACAAGAAAAAAAATCAAATACAGTAGTAAAAAGGCAGAAACAAATGGAAGTTTTCTTTTTTTATGACATTATGGGATACCAGCATCTCTTTCTTCACTGCCCTGGCAGCCATTTTGTGCTGGCGCCCACAGCATGTTTATCAATATATGAATACTAGAACCTCTTTTTTTTGGGGGGGGGGGGTTTAACCAAAGAAAAGCCACTGCATCAACGCAATTAAAAGCATACAGTCAGAATAAAAACATGCAGTCATCGGTGCTGCCTAGAAGCCCAGGAAAATGAAAATGTCTTTCCCGGACACTAAAACAATGCCAAAGTTGGCAGGAGGCAGATCTCCTTGAGAGGGAGCATTCTACAAATGAGGGGCTACCACAGAGAAGGCCCTTTCTCTAGTTTGAGAGGATACACAGAGAAGGGCCTCAGATGACAATCTGGGCAAGTTCATATGGGGAGAGGTGGTCCTTTAGCTTTAGACACCCCAAGCCATAAAAGGCTTAGGCAGCCATGGCTGTGTGGCCTGAGCTCTGGCTCTATGTGTGCTCAGCTAGTGAGGAAGCCAGGTCAAGGGTTAGCTCTTCTTACCCATGTTGCCTAGGCCTAGAATCGCAGCGTCTGCAGCCTATCAGGCAAGATCCCCGGGTTTAACATCAACTGGACAACTCATCTGCTCCACCAGAAATGGAGAAACTTTTGATTCGGTCAAGGGCCTTCTTCCCTTGGGGGTTTGCATTTTGGTGGCGAGAGGGGCAGAAGCAAGTGGTGGGAAAGGCCAGAGCAAAAAGGGGGTGCCCCCTTCTCTCTACCACCCACTTCTCTCTCATGCTCTCTTTCTCCCTGTACAGCGGGAGGGCACATCATTCTGGTCAGAGGTCTAATCCATTTCCCCCTCTATGTTCCATCACCCCATCCATTTTGGCTTCCCACCAAGACCACTGCCATTTTCTCCTTCCAACTCCTGTTGGTGTGCAGAGGGCCAGGAGGCCAGCTGGCTAGCCCAGGCTGGGCCGTTCCCTTCCAGCCGTCCCGCTGCAAAGACCATCACCTCTATTCCAACATAAATTAGCGACCTGGGCTTCTGAGCCAAGGCACACTATCAGCAGATAGAACTGCGCACACAGAATAGGCGTGAGGCTTGTGGAAGCATACTACAACTACAGATTTATTAATCATAAATCAGGACAAAGAAACATGCCGTCTGTCTCTCATGTCGTCTCAGAGAGAACAGCTAAAAGCAAAAGCAATACACAAGAGAAGTTCCCAGCATACTGTGCTGGAATGGAAACAGACATGTGACACGTAACAATCCCATGTCTGTTCCTTAAGGTGGAATGGAAATGTCAACACCACCCACCCCCTCTGAGCTCCCATCAAATCGCACACCCCTTGGGTCACAGGTTCCTCCCCATTGGGCTAGATCAATCGATCTCAAACAAAACAGTGGTGATATTGTATAGCTCCAAAGCATTTTAAATATCAGCCTTTCCTCAGCCAGCACACACACCGCAAGCCTGCCTTCTTACTTACAACAAATCCAGAGTGTGGCACTGGCTGGCAGCTTCTTCCTTCATATTCTCAGTTTTGCTTTTGCAGAACTCAGAAAGGAGAAGGCTGTGGACAAAGCTGGGATCAGTTGACTGTGCCTACTAAGGGCTGTGTTTGTGTCTGCCATTGGCTCTGGCTCCACCTACTGTTGGCCTCCTGCCTTACACCCCCCACCAGTCCTCCCAAAAAAAACCCTGCAGACACCACTGAATACTGGAAATAGCTGGGT
Source organism: Podarcis tiliguerta (assembly GCF_965153285.1). Classification (NCBI taxonomy): domain Eukaryota; kingdom Metazoa; phylum Chordata; class Lepidosauria; order Squamata; family Lacertidae; genus Podarcis; species Podarcis tiliguerta. The sequence goes on from NC_139544.1 coordinate 52,332,525, forward strand.
ATCTGAAATAAATGCATGTTCTTGTAGGGGCAGGGAAACCTTTAAAGAGATGATGTCACATTGTGTGGTTTGCTTGGCTAAACATCTATTTTAACAAGCTTTTCTAGCTCGATGAAAAGGTCTCTGCCTTACGTATTCATTGGTACCAGTGAATAGCATGGTAATACTCAATTCATTATAAGCAGCAGGTTCACGGAGCTCAGCAGTGCTTACATCTGACTGCATAAGTTTCAACTTGTAAAACTCGCTGAACTTTAATGAAAAATTTGCAGCCAGGTGAAAGGCAGCCTTTAGTTTTTAAATTAAAATATGCCATGCATCTTGCAAAGAAGTGTTACAATTTGAGCCACATTGATGAGGAACAGGGATCCAGACCTTGCTTGGCTATTGTCTTCATTCTCCAACTTCCTCTGTGCTCATCTTTGTCACATCTTGAAAGCCTTGTCATCACCTAATTTCACTTGACAGAGCAAGTTCCCTTGGCACTCCTGCAGATGACATCATCGCCTGCAGATGACATCATCATGATCGCTGAAGAAAAGACCAGAAGCCACACTTCTCCATATTCCCCTTCTGCTATCACTTGATTGTAATAAAGCCCAGTGGCGTTGCATCCTTTGCTGGCGCCCGGGGTAGGCACACACACCTGCACACACACATACTGGGCGGGAATGGGGTCAGGGGGTGAACAAAACCCATTGAGGCATCCCAGCCCTCACTGCCACCGCCACCGGACAGAGGCAGGACATCAAAGGTTCAAGGGCCACACAGCACTGCCTGCCCATCCACATGGGGAGAGCTAAGCTGGCCAACACGGCCCCTGGCAGGCAAATCCATCAGTGCTGACCAGGTGGCCATTCAGCGAAGGGGCCAGGGATGCGGAGGCCAGACCAGGGGGGCTGTGGGGCCCAGAGACCGCCGGCAGCAGGTAGGGTGTGACAGGGATCCCAGTGTGGGGGCACCTGGTTCACTTCCCCTCAAAATCGTGCACCCCAAGCTACAGCTCTGATAAAACCTCTAAGTGGTTTAGCAAAAAAGCCCAAAACATTAGACTTATGCACAAAAGACAATTAAAACATGCATTTAAAAAAATAAATAAAGAGATAATTAAAATCAACAATAAGCTCAAAAGGGATTAAATGGCATGTAAACATTATGCAGGACGCGGGTGGCGCTAAGGACGCGGGTGGCGCTGTGGGTAAAAGCCTCAGTGCCTAGGCCGATCGAAAGGTCGGCGGTTCGAATCCCCGCAGCGGGGTGCGCTCCCATTGCTTGGTCCCAGCGCCTGCCAACCTAGCAGTTCGAAAGCACTCCCGGGGGCAAGTAGATAAATAGGGACCACTTACTAGCGGGAAGGTAAACGGCGTTTCCGTGTGCAGCTCTGGCTCGCCAGAGCAGCGATGTCACGCTGGCCACGTGACCCGGAAGTGTCTCCGGACAGCGCTGGGCCCCGGCCTCTTGAGTGAGATGGGCGCACAACCCTAGAGTCTGTCAAGACTGGCCCGTACGGGCAGGCGTACCTTTACCTTTACCTTTAAACATTCTGCATGTCTGAACAGATTTACGTAAAGAAAAATGTTTTAAGCGAAAAGGAGGACAGCAAAGGCCCCTGGCTGAGGTCGATAAGCAGGGAGTTCCAAAATGAAGGTGCTGCCACAGTAAAGAAAAAGAAAAAGGGGGAAAGTTTCTTACCCATGTGGAATGAGTGTCATGTGGCACCTGTAACAGTGTTTAAAAGAGCAGGAAAAGAAACTACAGTGGTACCTTGGGTTAAGTACTTAATTCATTCTGGAGGTCTGTTCTTAACCTGAAACTGTTCTTAACCTGAATCACCACTTTAGCTAATGGGGCCTCCTGCTGCTGCCGCGCTGCCGGAGCACGATTTCTGTTCTCATCCTGAAGCAAAGTTCTTAACCTGAAGCACTATTTCTGGGTTAGCGGAGTCTGTAACCTGAAGTGTATGTAACCTGAGGTACCCCTGTAAGTGGAGTTGTTCAACAGAGCAGAAGGTGTTTAAGCCACAGCAGGTTATTAAAATAGGCAAACCCCACCTTGTCTCACTAAAATAGGCCTCGCCTGATCTCCTCTCCAACTGAGATTGCAAAGAGCGAGAGATATTTGAAGCCAGTCACCTTGAACCAGGTAACGACACTCCTATGGCTCCTTAGAGCATCAGTTACGTGCCAAAGCATTGTAACTAACGAATGCACAGGGAAGCATTTGGGCTCAGAGAATGACGGATATGGCTGCAGTGGGAGGCCGCCGCTTCAGACTAACCTTGGGCTCACCAAGATGATAGAAGCTGGGAAGGAAGAAGGTTTTCTCCAGTCCTGGATGCCCTTGACTACCTCCCTCAATGGGCAGGTGTTGCAGAATCTGGTGGGGGGTGGAGAGCAACCTTCATTCTGCTCAAGGGTCAGATGAATGCCTGCAAATGTGTGAAAAGAAACTTGAAGGCCGGATGAATTTCTGCACGTTAAAAAAGGAGCGACGAAAGAAAAATAATGGCTGGCAGGACTGTGGCCAAAGTCACACCCTGGATTTAAAGCACTGCAACACCACTTTAAACAGTCATATCTTCCCCTGTAGTTTGTTAAGGGTGCTGGGAGATATCAGAAGACCTCCATTTCCCTCACAGAGATACAATTCTCAGAGTGGTTAAAATATCAATCCTTCCTCCCTGGGAACTCTGGGCCTTTGGCTCAGAATAAACAGCTGGTATTTTCCAGCTTTTAAAAAAATGCCAGCAAATGAAGTAGTCTATAAAAGAGTGAGCCTTACATACCCTCCAACATTTCTCTGATGAAAATACGGATGCCCTATTGGGTAGGCAAACTAAGGCCCAGGGGCCGGATCTGGCCCAATTGCCTTCTAAATCCAGCCTGAGGACAGTCAGCGTGTTTTTACATGAGTAGAATGTGTGCTTTTATTTAAAATGCATCTCTGGGTTATTTGTGGGGCAAGGGAATTTGTTCATATTTTTTTCCAAAATATAGCCTGACTTCCCCACAAGGTCTGAGGGACAGTTGACCGGCCCCCTGCTGAAAAAGTTTGCTGACCCCTGCCCTATTCCATAACAATAATTTTTATTATTATTATTATTTATAGCCCACTCATCTGACTGGGTTGCCCTAGGCTTGGGGGTGTCTGGGTGGCTTCCAACATATATAAAAGCATAATAAACAAAACATAAGCATAAAAACATAAACATTTTAAAACTTCCCTATAAAGGGCTGCCTTCAGATGTCTTCTAAAAGTTGTAATTTACTTATCTCCTTGGCTTGGGGGTCACATAACCCCATACCCTCCAACATTTCTCTGATGTAAATAGGGACATCCTACCATACCCTCCAACATTTCTCTGATGAAAACAGGGATGTCCTAAGTAAAAGTGGGACATTTCAGGATCAAATCAGAAACTGGGATGGCTTCTGTGAATCTGGAACTGTCCCTGGAAAATAGGGACACTAGGAGGGACACCGGCAAGGGTCTGCTCAGTCAGAACAAAGGCCTGTCGAGTCCAGGACTCTGTTCTCGCATTGGCAGATTTTGGTCTTTCAAATTACAATGGTGCCCTATGCAAGGTCAAAATTTGGAGCCCCACACTGCCTTTCAACTTCTGCTGAATTCACTACGTCACCTTTGAGGCACCCTGTGATGCCCCCTAGGCTTGGCACCCGATGCGGGGGAACCCGTCGTGTTCCCCTAAATATGCCTCTGTCAACCAGATGCCCAAATGGAAAACCTCCAAGTAGGACTTGCAGGCAATGGCTCTCTCCCCAGCTGCGATTCTCAGCGACTGGTGCTCAAAATTTGCATTCCTTGCTCCGCCCACTTTTGCCTCTGGACCCCGCCCCCTCCTCTTGAACACAGGCTCTAGGAGATTGCCCAGAAGTGAATGCAACCCACAGGCTGAAGAATGTTCCCTACCCTGGCACATAGCACATGCGGACAAACCATGGGCTGCATGTAGCCTGCCATGCTGCTGAATCCCTGGGCATTTCCCACTGTTGTTGTTGCGTGTCAAGGTCCCCAGGGCCACCCCAATAACTCACACATCACACAGAATTTTTTGTTTAAAATTTTTGGCATAATTTTGGCCACAACTTTATTAAAATACAATCATGTGAGTGGTTGCTTAGGCATTGGTTGCAACTATCTGCCCCCACCATGGGGGACAGACTGACATTCCGCATGATGCGAAAGTCAGAATAGGGGAATAGACTTGGGGGTGTCGTCGGAGCAGGGAACCTGCCCTCACCCCAAATGCAACCAGGAGCTCATTGCTATGGCATGAGCCTCCTTGACAGAGTGGAAAAGCAATAGTTAGCCCCCAGTTCCTTTAACGGAATCCCTTGCAACAGCAGCAGCATTACAGGGGCAGGCACAGCCAATCCATGCCCCTCAACCGACCAAACCATAAACCAATGCCTAACCGCAACCTTACAAGTTGTGACGATTTGCTACGCAGTAGGCAAAAACCAAATGGCCCCAGCCAATCAGCCAGATGGACAAAATTCCTACCGGGCCCTTGCCCCAAGAGCAGATGACCCCATGACAGGCATAGCAAGGTCAAAGCGAACAACCCTAATTCTAGGGAGGGGGGGACGGGCAATCTGATGCACGGGCGAAAAGAGGAAGCCCTAGCCGTGTGCAAGGAGTTTTAGCATTTCTGGCTGTCAATCAACAAGTGGCAACATTAACTTCTTCCGAACAACAAGGGAAGCCCCAATCGCATCAGTGGCCAACGATCAATTAGCCCGCCCCCAACTTTGGAGTGTCCTGGCGGCCCCCACCACAACACGTGCTCTCCATGAAGGAGAACACGCTTTGTTGTTTAGTCGTTTAGTCATGTCCGACTCTTCGTGACCCCATGGACCAGAGCACGCCAGGCACTCCTGTCTTCCACTGCCTCCTGCAGTTTGGTCAAACTTATGCTGGTAGCTTTGAGAACACTGTCCAACCATCTCAACATTTCCCACACTGACCAGCTATTTGACCAGAGGGGAAGAGATTGCTGTGCTCACTGCATGGACAGCAATTTTAGCTTCGTCATGACAACTGCGGAGTGCACACTTTAACCTGCCCCTGTCAGTGCTCCCCATAAAGCCAAGTTTTTCATTGCTAGTGTGCTAATAGCAAGGCAGGGACAGAAATTTTAACTGCATCATGATGGCTGGGGAGTGCCAGTTAAATGCTGTGCTCCCCAGCTATCATAGCTGGGGAGGTTAAAGTGTCTATGTGCAAGGGGGGCAGGAAGAGAACATCAGTGGGAGAGGAAGGCTTTATGCCTGCAAGTCGGAGATAAGTAGAAAGGGCAATGTCATATGTCTGCAGGGGAGACAAAAATAGGGGTTAGCAAAAATTTATAAAAAGCGTCCAAATCATAGAATCATAGAATAGAATCATAGAATCATAGAGTTGGAAGAGACCACAAGGGCCATCGAGTCCAACCCCCTGCCAAGCAGGAAACACCATCAGAGCACTCCTGACATATGGTTGTCAAGCCTCTGCTTAAAGACCTCCAAAGAAGGAGACTCCACCACACTCCTTGGCAGCAAATTCCACTGTCGAACATCTCTTACTGTCAGGAAGTTCTTCCTAATGTTTAGGTAGAATCTTCTTTCTTGTACTTTGGATCCATTGCTCTGTGTCCGCTTCTCTGGAGCAGCAGAAAACAACCTGCTGGAAGTGCAAGAAAGAGGTGGGGACATTATACCATATGTGGTGGGGGTGTAAGATGGTAAGACAATTTTGGAACGAGATACATAAGGAGATCAAAAAGATCCTCAGGAGCTCTATTTCAAAAAAACCAGAGTCCTACTTCTTGAGTTTATTGACAAACGACATACCCAAGGACAAAAGGAATATATTTTTGTCTATAACCGCAGCCGCAAGGATACTTATGGCAAAATATTGGAAAATAGAAAAAGTAGCACAAATGACAGAATGGCAAGTTAAGATTTGTGAGTTTGCCGAAATGGCAAAAATGACTGCAGCAATCCGGGGCTGCTCCAATCAAAAATTCTATGCAGAATGGGAAGGCATAAGGGAATACATGAAGAAATAAAGCAGAACTCTTAATAGGCAATTGTTAAGCGTGTAAGGGCAAAAGAAGTAATTCTAATTTAACAGTTTTCATGTTACTCTGTTTTATCAAAGCAACTAGAAAAAAAATATTATGATGGGGTGATCTCACACAGGTGAAAGGAAGCAGTGGGGAGGAGGGGAGGGTTAGGTTGAATTTGGGAAATAAAATAATATATGGGACAGCAAAGGATATAATAGATTCTTATAGAATAGTAATATATTGTAACCAGAATAGAAGTTTAAAAGGGGAAGTATATGTACTTTTAGTATTTTCATTATTATAATAGTTATTATTATTTTTTATCGGTAGAAGGCAATGTTAATTTAGGCTTCTTTGTTTTGCTGTCTGTATAAAAAATTTTAAGGTAATAAAAAAAATGGGGGTTGAGGAGGGTCAGCTGGGGGGGAGGAGTAAGAAGTGTCCTCATTTTCATTTGATGAATGTTGGAGGGTATGCATTTATCTATTAGTATTTAAATGTTTAGAAACCATACTTTCATAGTACAAAAAAATACAGCAAAGCAGCATATATCATGCAAAATTACAATCAGAAAAATAAAAACATAAATGAAAATGCAACAACAGCAAAAAAAAAATTTTTGTACCCCACCCACCTGACTGGTTTGCCCCAATCAATAGCTACTTTCTTTTGAATTATGGTGCTGGAGGAGACTCTTGAGAGTCCCATGGACTGCAAGAAGATCAAACCTCTCCATTCTGAAGGAAATCAGCCCTGAGTGCTCACTGGAAAGACAGATCGTGAAGCTGAGGCTCCAATACTTTGGCCACCTCATGAGAAGAGAAGACTCCCTGGAAAAGACCCTGATGTTGGGAAAGATGGAGGGCACAAGGAGAAGTGGAAGACAGAGGACGAGATGGTTGGATAGTGTTCTTGAAGCTACCAGCATGCGTTTGACTAAACTGCAGGAGGCAGTAGAAGACAGAAGTGCCTGAACTGCTCTGGTCCATGGGGTCACGAAGAGTTGGACACGACTAAACGACTAAACAACAACAACAACAAATCTGCAGGCCAGTCCAGGACCAGCAAATTAGATTGTTTCACTTTAAAATATGGACGAAGTGAGTATATCCTCTACCCTTACTTACCATGTGTGTAAATTGAGGGAGGGGCAGGGCTCTGTCAAGACTTTGAGAATCCTCCACACACAGGCACTGAGCCTCCAGTGGACTTGGCTGGCATTCCAATTATATCCTGTTAATATTGAGTGAAAAGCCTTGACCACTTATGCATCCATTGATCTCATATTCATGACAGTGGAAATATGAAAGCCCAAAGACAGGAAAGATGAAGTTTTCTGCCACTAATATGCAGATGGAGAAAGCTATTGGCCTTGGACTATCAAGTGGAGAAGTAAACGAAGAGCATTTGAGAGCCGTATCGACCCCTTCTGGATGCAGAATGCGGGTTCAAGCCCTTTGCTTTCATCAGGACCGTTTCATAAAAGAACAAGTGAAATTATGGTCATGGCAACGGGTATAAAGAAGGGGTGAGTAACCTGTAGCTTGCAGACCACACACAGCCCCCAACCCTGAAGGTTTTTGTGTCCACTCTCAAAGTGGCAACTTTAAATAAATAAATAAATAAATCTCAAATCACCTTTACGATGGTTATGATGGATGACTCCCTGTTTACTGCTGCTGTTCTGCAGTTCTGCAGTTATACAGCATCCAGAAATATGCTTCCATGAACAGTTCCCTATACTATAGATGGAATGTCTATATATTTGCGTCACTAGGAATTGGTTTCCCATGTTAAGTTTAGTTCTCCGCTTGCAAAAGAATATGTAAAGTCCTTGTGAAAATTCATCAGCATTTTTAATGCACTTTTCTCCTAAGAGACACAATTTAATTTTATTTTATTTTTTTCCATTCCACAACCATCTACTGATTTGGGAACTAGCTTCCAGATTCCCAGGGAATGAGGCATACCACAACACACACACACACTCTTTCTCTCTGTCCCGGAATTTCAGTTTGTGTATTGTTTCCGGAAGTGTGAATTGGATAGATGTGAACTGAGCTGAATTTCCCTGCAGCCCTAATCTCTATGCCCCAAATGCAGCATTACTCTAGCATTACTCTGTCCCATAGAAGTTAGTGGGAGCCATTTGGGACTATTTTTCCAACGGTATTTTCATAACCCTGTCCCCTTTACCGTCATAGCCCCATCCGAGGTTGTATTTCTTGGCTGTACAGGGTGTGGGTGTGTAATGGAATCTTGAGGCCTGGCTCAGAACTGACACCAGCACCTAACATCTTAGCATTGGTCACTTCTGATATCTTCAGAGTATTGCGAAAGAACAATGTCAATCAACATTTGATGATCTCCTACTACCGGTCAACAATAGAAAGTGTCCTTTCATACTGCATCACGGTGTGGTACGCTGGTTTGACATCAATGAATAGGAAGTGCCTACAGAGGGTGGTGAATACAGCACAAGATATTATGGGCTGTCCTGTGAATCCGCTGGATGACATCGCGGAAGAACATTGCCTCAGGAGAGTGAGGAAAATTCTCAGGGATGATTCACACCATGGGGGGACTTTCTTGATCTCCTGCCCTCAGGCAGAAGATATAGAAGCATGATTAGTCGCACCAACAGGGTAAAGAACAGCTTCTATCCGTGGGTTGTTAGGCTGCTGAATGAAAAGATAACAACAGGGCAACTGACTTACGGGTTTGGTGGGTGCAACATCTGGGGGTTAGGGTTAGGGGGCGCAAATCCACAGGTTAGGGGGCGCAAATCCACGGGTTAGGGGGCGCAAATTACTTGCCTTGCCCCGGGTGCTGACAACCCACGCTACGCCACTGGTCAGTAAACAAGGGGAATTAAGACTAAGAGAGCTGAGTGGGGAGTGCTTGTGTAATCTCACTGTATACAAGTTGTACAAGTGACAATAAAATATTTCAATTTCAATTTCTTCTCTGAACCCTCTTCTTCTTCTGTCCATAAAGACTGATCTGTTTGTCCCACGTAAAACCCAGAAGGGTATTGTGGGCAGACGATGGCATAAATCATGTTGGAAGACGGACGGGTGAATGGACCCCTGGTGTTATGAGTTATGTTACAGAGTTGCCAGAGTGGATTTGGGGATTGAGTGGAGGCTGGCCCATTAGAACAAATGGGGTGCTTCCCTACCAATCAGTCGCTGCCTGCCTGCCTTCTCTCTTATTTACAACCAGTCCAGGAGGTAGCTCTGCCTTATCAGCCTCTTCCTCCTCCTTAGTCCCAGTGTTGCCCTTTATAGAAATCAGCTGGAAGGAGGATGGGGACAAAACAAGCATTCGTTGGCTCTGTTGGTCATTGGCTCTGACTCCAGGTACTAGTGGCCTCCCTGCCATGATTCCACGCCAACAGTTCCATAAGGCAGCAGCCATGACTGGGCATCTGGGTCTTCCACGCAGCCTGGCCAAGAGCCTAATTGCCTCCTCTTTAAACCTCAAGTCAAAGATTTGTAGACTTCATCACCATAACGTGAGCTCTTGAGGGATGGTTTTATAAATTATTCCCACTATATTTTTCAGCAGCTAGCCCATGTTGGGAACCTCTTGGGCTTCTGCACCTTTTAGCACTAATAAGGCTTCATGCAACCCCAGAGCACCCTGCTCTCTTAAAACTCTCAGTCGGTTCCTGGACCTGTAAATAATACGTTAGTTTTCATTCCGTTAGGCGTCCGTGGCTAAATATCCAGCTCAGCCTCTGTGAAAATTGTTTTACTGCCTCCCTCTCTAGGCCAAGCTTGAACTTTTTATCTTTTTTTCTGTTTAGCTGCTTCCTCTAATTGCCCAATTTAAATTTCTATCTTCTTGCCTCTTGGGCAGTTCATATAACTAGAATGCAGACTAGAGATCTCTCTTAAATTCACCAAAAGTAACTGTATTACCAAATGTAATGGGTGATGTAATTGAATCTCTGCCCTATCTAGGGCATTGCATTTAATACTATTGTATAATTCCCAGCTGTTTCATCCTGGCTGCCTCTGCCCTTTGACCTTTCGCAGAGCCCTTCGAAAAGGCCTGGAGTGTATCATTAGCCAATGCCCCCCTATTCTTCTTCTGAACTCTTTGCTTCCTTTCTCTTAGGTCATTTCAGCGCGTTTTTTCCTCAACTTTCCTTCGCTTCTCATCCTTTCTGGGATTCCCCTTCCTCTGCTGTCTGTATTGGAGCACCTTCACATTTCTAGGATAAACCCAATACATGTTTTATCGTGTCAAAATGCTCTGATGGAAGTGACCAACAAGGCAGCTGCAGACACAAATATGCCCCAAAGCATTTCCTAAGGTGCCAGTGAAAGGTCTCAAAGCACAAGAGACCTCTTCCTGCTCAGTTCCAGTTTGCACGGGATCATCTTCTCCTACAGGCCGCCACGGCAGCCATTTTGTGTTATGCCACACCCCCACCGTAGCCATTTTGTGACTAGCACCCATGGAACTTCCTCAAAATTCCAGATACATCAATTTGCCCACAAAGGTTGGCAATCCCTGCCTCTAAGACTTTGTTTGCATTCTCAAATCAATGCCCGGTTCATATACTCAGTGAAGGTTGTCCTTTTCTAAGGGAAGCATGAAAGCTTCAGTGAGGGCTCCTGAATTTGTTAGACCTGTAAGTCACATAGAGTGCTGCCTTCACTTAGGGCAAATAAGGGAGGGGGGGAGGGGGGCCCATTTGGACTGGGTAGGCCTCAGTCTCAAGGAGAAGCTCAAAGGTAGACATTTGTGTTTTGAGGGGGGAGCAGTTACATTTGATGAGTTTCACAACTTGTTTTATGCATAGCAGCCCAGAATGTGACACACACTCTCAGAGCAGAGCTGCAAATTTAAGCAAATAAAAGGTGTGATTTGGAAAAAATACACATTTTTCCTTCTTAAGTGATATAAGCTATTTATTTTGAGGCCTCAGAAGCTGGAAGTGGTCTGAGGCTCTCTGAGAGAGCCTTCCTTCACCTCTCCAGTATATAAGACTCTGGAAATGAAGCTGGACTCAATAACTGGGGAAGAATAATCATCCCACCTCCTTTAGCCTGCTGAGATCAGGCAACCTGTTCTGTATCTTTACTTACTTGTTCCATTGATTGCAGAAGTTGTTTGAGTTCATTGACAAACCCTTGAGGGTGGTAGCCTAAGAGTTAATCTCCTACTCTGCAGGAGATTTAGCAGGCTGATGGGGCAAAGTTGTTTATTGGGAGAGGAAGAACAGTAGCTCAGTGGCAAAGCATTCCCTTTGCATGCAGAAGTTGCTAGGCAGTGAATCCAGGTAAAGCTGGTAAAGCTGGGAGAGCCAGCACTTCCAGTCACCGAGCTTGATGGACTAAGGGACTGACTCAATAAAGTGCAAGCTCTTATGTTTCTATTATTACAAGTGCGCTCCTAGCAGGCAGATGTGCAACGTCCTTGTAAGCTAAACCAACCTTTGTAAGGTGTCATGGGGCTAACAGGAAGAGCAGGTCATTCATAGGTCAGAAAGAGAGACGGGAGGCTAACTTGCAGTTAGTTTCTTTATTAAGGAAAGGGGGGAAATACAAGGAGGCTCATAAAGGCAAACTCCCCTAATGCAGAAGTTGCTCAAACTGGCGTGCCACCCCTCCTTTGCTCTCTAGCTCTCAGAGTCGGTTCTCCTCCTTCTGCTATAGTGAGTTCCAGGAGCCTCTCTCTGTGTCTGTCTGGCCTGTCGCTCAGCAACATGGGACATCCTTCGTTTTCTAGGAGTAAGTGGGGCTGGACAGCCTTCAGCAGAGAGGCTCTCATAATGGAGCTGCAGGAGAGATGCAGGCTTTGGCTCCCCTCTCTGTCATCTCTGTCAGTGGCTGCATCCAAACGGGAACCCTCATCGCCCTGTCCTGTTCTGGGCCACCTGCCTCCTCCTGCCTCAAGCTTCCTGCTTCTAGTACCTCCCAGCTTGCCCCCTCCTCTGAGGTATGGCTGGTATCCCACCACCAGGATTTGGGATCTAAGTCATCTTCTTCTATGCCTTCTCTGGGGGGGTCCTGAGCGAGGGGCTTCCACCACTCTTCTTCATCCAGCCACTCCCTGACATGAGACATCCATGCTTCTCCACCATGCTTAGTCATGGGCAGTGCTGAGCCAAGACTTTCATCAGATCTTTTCTGGCAAGTCATGGTTGGTGAAATGAAAACACAGCCACCCAAGAGGTTGTGAGCAGAAGCACTTTGCAGAAAGGGAGGTTACTTTTATCTTGTTAGCTGTACAGTGGGCGCTCGGGTTGCTAATGTGATCCATGCGGGAGGCACGTTCGCAACCCGCAGCGTTCACAACCCGCAGCACCGCGTCTGCGCATGCATGGGTCGCAATTTGGCACTTCTGCGCATGTACAAAGCACTACATAGATGTCAACTTTCCCCTTTTTTTAAGGGAAACCCTATTTGGAATAAGGGGATTTCCCTTTAAAAAAGGGAAACATTGACAGCGATGAAGCGGTATTTAGCACTTACGTGCATGCGTGAGTGCCGAAACCCGGAAGTAACCCGTTCCAGTACTTCCGAGTTCGGTGTGGTGCACAACCTGAAAACGCACAACCTGAAGCATCTGTAACCCGAGGTATGACTGTACAAGGTGGATGTACCATCCCCCCCCCCGGGGTGTAGCCAGTTTTTCTGCTTTGCTTTAAACTTATTGTACATCACTTAGAGGACCATGCTATGAGGCAATTAACAAATATGGATAAACAAATTAGTTACAACAAACAAACAAATATTAAGCAAATGCATACAGACTTCAAAGAAGTATGAAGTTAATTAGCCATGGAGAACTCAGAGGCAGGATCTGGCCCTGGCATCTTGAGAGACCCAATGGGAGAGATTTTTTAAGCATGACCTTTACTCACCTATTGAACTCAACCATGCACTGAGATTTTGGATTCGCAGGGAAACCAAAATGCTTGTTTACAAAGCTATTGTACTACCAACCTTACCGTATGCTTGTGAAACATGGACCACTTATAAACACCATCTCCAACTCAAAAGATTCCATCAATGGTGTCTCTGAAATTTTTTACACATCACTTGGAAAGACAGGCGATCTAATGCCAATGGACTGGAAGAAGCAGAGATCACCAGTGTTGAAGCAATGATTCTTCAACATCAACTTCATTGGACTGGTCATGTTGTGCAGATGCCTGATTATCGTCTTCCAAAGCAACTACTCTACTCTAAACTTTAAAATGGAAATAGTAATGCTGGGGGTCAGCAAAAGAGGTTTAAAGACTGTCTCAAGGCAAATCTTTAAAAATGTAGTATAAACACCGACAACTGGAAAACACTAGCCTGCAAGTGCTCCAACTGGAGAACAGCTTTTACCAAAGATGTCAGGGACTTTGAAGACACTCGAACTCAGGACGAAAGGGAGAAATGTGCTAAGAGGAAGGCACACTTGGCAAACCCTCACCATGATCAACTCCCGCCTGGAAACCTATGTCCTCACTGTGGAAGGACGTGTGGGTTCAGAATTGGCCTCCACAGTCACTTACGGACTCACTGTTAAAACTGTTTTTATGGAAGACACTCTTACTCGGTTACCAGTGATTGCCAATGAAGAAGAGCACTGAGAAATATTCACCATTGAGTTCAGTTAGAGACTTTCTCCAGAGTGCTAGCCACTGCTTTACCATTTTATTGTTCTTAAACATTTTTTCAAAGCCCTACATGTGCTCACAGTGGTATGACAAAGGAATCCATACATCTGAGTGGAGGGTGGATGGTGTTTGGCCCAACTTTTAGAGCGGCATTGTAAAACCACGGGACTGTAGACCAAATGAGGCCTGTGAGGCTGATTCCCTCTCCCAACCACGCCCATCAGCCCAATGGCTGCTGTGATATGTTGAGATGCCAGAGAATTCCAATGAAAATGTAAACAGGAGTGGAAATTGCCAACATCCGCTTATTCATGTCGTGTCCAGAATGGAAATCAGTCCAGCAAACATGATAGGTATTCACTGCTATTGTTGCTTTCGGTCCACAAACGATACATAATTGATTACATCTCCCCCCCTTTTGCGTTGGGTTTCCTTTGTATTGAAACGAATGGGATGGAATAACGTAATGACAATGCAAATATGTAAGTTGTGCAGTTTGTGCAATTCATTCCACAAATCGAATAAGTTACATAATTTCACCGCAATCGACAGCAGGACAAACTGCAGCGGAAAGGAAACAGTCCTGCATGTGACAAACCTAGAACATGAAAAGATGCCCTCTTCCGTCCATATCAGGAGCTTCCTAGGGCAGCTGATGGGGCTCTCTAAGTGCCTAACAGCTGGTGTGCTGAAAGCACACCCCTTTGATCAGCTGAGAGGTGCGGAGAGTACACCCCTTGGATAGTGAATTGTCCAATGAGCTTCAGAGGAGCTCATCTCAGCACTGATCAGCTGAGACAATCTAGAAGCAGCTGAGACAGTCTAGAAGCAGGTACAGGTCCAGTGCTAAGGGCCTTCTGGCAGTTCCCTCACTGCGAGAAGCCAAGTTACAGGGAACCAGGCAGAGGGCCTTCTTGGTAGTGACACCCGGCCTGTGGAACGCCCTCCCACCAGATGTCAAAGAGAAAAACAACTACCAGACTTTTAGAAGACATCTGAAGGGAAGCTTTTAATGTTTAATAGGTTATTGTATTTTGGTGTTCTGTTGGTAGCCGCCCAGATTGGCTGGGGAAACCCAGACAGATGGGAGGGGTATAAATACAGTGGTACCCCGCAAGACGAATGCCTCGGAAGACGAAAAACTCGCTAGACAAAAGGGTTTTTTCATTTTCTGAGGTGCTTCGCAAGACGGATTTTCCTAAGGGCTTGCTTCGCTAGACGAAACGGCCCTGCCTCTTGTGTCATGGCGACGGTCACTGCACGCACGCACGCTCGCTTCCCCGCTCCTCCGGCTCCTCCCACCTTCCGGCTGACGGTTAGTGCCTCGCGCCGCTGCCCACCCCCCTCACGCGCTCCCCTCAGAGAGCCGTTGCCGCCAGCACCTCTCTCTCCCTGGAGTCGCGCTCCTGAGCCCCGCCGCCCTCCAGCAGCCGCGTCGCACGGTGGCCACAACGCGCGGGTGAGTCTGAGGTACCAGTTGCGGCAGCTGTCCTGCTTCTCCCCACCCCTCCCCGCCGTTGTCAGTGTTTAAATGCAGTGGTGCTTCGCAAGACGAAAAAATTCGCATAACGAAAAAACTCGCGGAACGAATTAATTTCGTCTTGCGAGGCACCACTGTAAATTATTATTATTATTATGATGATGATGATGATGATGATGATGATGATGAATTAATGCACAAGATCGATGAGTCAGCAGGGTTTAAATGGAGATCTGCAGTGCACAGAGTTCGCCAAATCACTGGCAGTCGAGACGTCTCACCTCCCACATCTGTAAACAAAGGACAGGCATTGATGGTGTTACTTCAATCCATAACTGGCTTGGCTCAAGGCAATGACTCCGTTCTGTACCCATCTGACAAGTGTGCGTCCAAGGAAGGGCTCTTAATTTCTCATTGCTGTGTTTTCCTCTTTTTTTGTTCTAAAAACCTCTACTCAGCTGAGAATGTCAGACAGGAAAGACAAAAGAAGGGGGGGGAAATGCCATCTATTTTCAGGTTTTTCATTTAAAATGGCTAATTCCTTCACTTTTACATTTCTCGTGCCTTTCTTTCAACCGCTTTTCTCTCCTCTCCCACATCCCCATGCATGAAATCTGAATTAGAATACTACCCTTTGCATATTTGCTGTGTTCATCAGCAATTTATGTTTGCTGGGGTGGAAAAGAAATTGGTGCACGTGGCGCTGAGCTGATACTCAGGGCTTTTATCCCAACAAGAACTCTAAATCTGCATTGTATATAAAGCAGAATTTGGATACTACAGATGTTTCTTCTTCAGCGTCAGTATTGCTGCCAAACATCTCCAGCCTTCTAAGCATCACAGTATAGTGTTCTCACTACATTGCTGAGAAAAGAAAAGGACTTTCCAACGCCTTCAACCACTTTCAGAGCTGTATATTGAATTTTATCATACAGTAACATATAAAATGAGTGTGTGTGTTTTAAAATAAAATAATTGATTTTAAGTTCAGGAGTTCAAGGATAATTTTAGAAAATACTTTTTCTAAGTTGTACATCCTTGTTTCTCAGTTTGATGCTTTTACGATGGTGTTTTATGTTTTGTGATTTGTCGTTATTTTCATTGATTATAGTTTAGTAATTCTTCATTGTAATTGCTAAGGGCAAAGTGATTAATTATTATTCGCTAGTATTTAATTTTGCTGTTTACATTGAATATTGCTTTATTTGATACGTTGTTTATTGTAAAGTTATGCTTTTATTGTAACTTTTTTGTATTGGATCAGATTGTTGTTGGGTATGTGATCTTGCTGTCTATTTTGCTGTTTCTTCAGCTTGAAAACTGCTTCATGTAGAGTAATATAGAGAGGTGGTATACAAATTTAAAAGTGAAATGAAATAACAACAATATAATCCATACAAAATGAAAGGGCACATCCAATGCAAATCAACAAAATAAAAACCAGCAGAAGGTTCAATTAACCAGATAGGAATCAACAACTAATGATAATTAAAACCAGCCTTTCACATGCCATGAAATGCTAAGTAGCAGAGGAAAGTTTCCACCTGGCACTGAAAAGACAGTAACTTCAGTGCCAGACAGCCTCATTGCAGAAAGCATACCAAAGATGGGGAGCCACAACCAAAAAGGCCCCGTCTTCAATTGAACCTATCTTGGACATGGCACATGGAAGAGGACCTCCAATGTAAAACAATGCAAATATTTAGTTGTGAGGCATGAAGAACCAGAATAGTTTGCTATCACTCCCCTTATTTTCTGAATCCACAAAACTTTCCAGAACTTCAGATCTCCATGTGGTTTACTGAGGGTGGAGCCAGGGAGTCACAATGCCTATCAAGGTGGGGCTAGCATTATGGTCCCGCTCCCTCCTTGACACAGTTGCTCAGTGTATAGAAGAGAAAAACGACAGGAGCAGCTTGCTCGATAGGGTAGGGTCACACTGATGGCCTCCTGACAGCGGAAACGTTGTTGTTTACTGGGAGGGGGCAAGGCGGTGGTGAGGCTGCATGGTGCACAGTGTGGTGCCAGAGTAAATTAGTGTGTTGCACAGCCCTGACCTCACCACTGCCCCTCCTCTCCTTTCTGCCTCAGCACCCCAGTAAGTGTCAGCAATACAGTGGGACCTCGGGTTACGCTTCAGGTTACATTCACTTTGGGTTACAGACTCCACTAACCCGGAAGTAGTATCTCAGGTTAAGAACTTTACTTCAGGATGAGAACAGAAATCGAGGGGTGGCGGCACAGTGGCAGCGGGAGGCCCCATTAGCTAAAGCGGTGCCTCAGGTTAAGAAGAGTTTCAGGTTAAGAACAGACCTCCAGAACGAATTCAGTACTTAACCCGAGGTACCACTGTACTGCTGCAGGGGGGCTATCCTGTCTCCCCCCCCCCCCCCGGACAAGCCTCTCCCAGAGCTGAAAGACCATTATTCTTTTGTTAATATCAGCCAGTTGAAGGAAAGAGGAAAAGACAGCCATTCTTAGGCAGTGTAACTAGAAAAAGCAGTGCACACTTTTCATCGGGGACTTCTTAAAAACCCATTCGGCTCTGGCTACTGGCCAGCCTTCATTTTCTCAGCCAACTGTAACCGCACTTTTCAGCTTTCAACCATTTTAATGCTTTGGCTCCCCTACCCCACCTCTTTGTCTCTCTTTCTGCCTCTCTCTCCTTCTTTCAGTTTTTGAGTTTCCACCACCTATTTTTTAGCAGAACTCCACAAAGAAAGAAAAAAACGGTTTCCAAGTCTGGGTCGCCGGTTGCTGAAAGTCAGCAGGGAAATTATGTGCTCTCGTTTCTCTGCACAGATTATGCCCAGACAAATGACACAAGAGCACAAGGGAACAGGAATCTCAAAGGAGCATCTCTCCTTAGTCATTTCAAGATTAGGAACTTGAGGTAAAATATGGTGCAGCGTGCAGAGGAGCCCTGGAACTTTTTAAAGGTCAGTGCTGAATAACATGGCCCGTGAAAGTTGATGACTTTTAAGGCAGAGATGCAACACTGTGTCTGGCCCTTGGGGATGTCTCTGGGCCACACCTCCTCTCGCCAAATCACGTCCCTCACCGGGCTCCGCAAGTGCTTTTGTCTGGCTAGACTGTGTTCTTTAACTGTGATAACACCTCTCGCCTGCCAGGATGGAGGGTGGAGAAACAGGTATGTGTAGAAAACTCTTGACCTGTGCGTAGTCTACTGCATAGTCATGTCCACACACTTTTGCCTCTGGCTCTGCCCACCACCGGCATGTGGCCCCCAGAAGCTTGCCCGGGGCGAATGTGGCCCTTGGGTTGCAAAGGGTTCTCAGTCCCTGCTATAAGGCAAGCAGTTTAATAGCCTGTGTCACACTCCATTCTCTAGATCAGTGTTTCCCAACCTTGGGTCTCCAGCTGTTTTCAGACTATAATTCCCATTATCCCTGACCCGTCTTGCTAGCTAGGGATGATGGAAGTTGTAATCCAAAAACAGCTGGAGACCCAGGTTGGTAAACACTGCTCTAAATGGTGGTTGCCTGCTGTACAACCCAACCTCCACGTAGTAGTTATTTTCATATCCACATGCACTGAAGGCAGTTCACAGCTTTACTAATAGTTCCTGCTCAACTCATCTGCTTGGAAGTGCTGACAGTGCCATCTGTCTTCTGTGAGTTCTACCTCGGGATATGATATTCAAAAGAAGAGCTTCACAAGAGAAGCATCTGGTGAGGCACAGCAGCTGCATCTGAGCTGGGAACAAAGACTCCTATTCGCTGCTGTTTCCTCCATCAAGTTCCACATCTGGACCACAGAATCATAAAGTTTGAATGAACCTAAACGGCCATCAAATCCAGAGGTGGCTAGCTTGCAGACCATGGCCAAATACAAGCTCCTCCCCAAGAGGTTTTGTAACCCCCATGACCCCCCAATATTTTTTGCCATTTTTAAACAAATATTTTTATCCCTCTTGTGGGTCCCCTGCTGTGATCCCTTGATCCAAAAAGGTTTGTGGACCGCAAGCTTATCATGAGTCAACAGTGTGATGCTGCAACAAAAAAAGCAGATGTTATTCTAGGCTGCATCAACAGAAGTATAGTGTCCAGATCAAAGGAAGTAAGAGTACTGCTCTATTCAACCTTGGTCAGACCACACCTGGAATACTGTGTCCAGTTCTGGCTGCCACAATTTAAGAAGGATGTTGACAAGCTGGAACATGTGCAGAGAAGGGCACCCAAGATGATCAAGAGTCTGGAAACCAAGCCTTATGAGGAACAGTTGAAGGAGCTGGGTATATTTAGCTTGGAAAAGAGGAGACCGAGAGGAGATATGACTGCCATCTTCAAATATCTTAATGGTTGTCACATGGAAGATGGAGCAAGCTTGCTTTCTCCTGCTCTGGAGGGTAGAACTCAAACCAAAGGCTTCAAATTACGAGAAAGGAGATTCCAACTAAACATCAGGAAGAACTTTCTGACCCTTTGACAGCGGAACAGACTCCCAGAAGAGATGGTGGACTCTCCTTCATTTAAAGCAGAGGTTGAATAGTCATCTGCCATGGATGCTTTATTTGTAATTTATTTATGATTCCTGATCTTATGATTCTATATACCATGGTGGTATTCATGGTTCCTCACTCCTCATTTCAGAAATATCTTACGATAACATGGGGATCATAGGGTTGCAAGCATCACCTGCAAAGATTAATGCACAGACATCTGAATCCTCAAAAACCAAGTGTTTTGTAGCCAGTACTAAGCTGCATGGAAAAGGCAAAAAGCATAGCAAAACTCCTGCACATTCTGCCTCGTAGAATTTGGAAGGACATTTCATAGCTGCTGAGCTAGCAAGAGCTGTCAACCTCCTTCTCCTCAGCAATAAGTTACACGGCCTCAGAAGGGGTGACAACTTGTGATCTGTCTTTCAGAGGTTCAAAGATCCCAGGTTTAGCTCATCAGGAAGTCATATACAGCATCAGGTATTAAGGAACATAAGAAATGTCCTCCTTGAGAAGGACAAAGGTCCATCGTATTGCCAAAGGTTGAGAAAAGAGCAGCCAAAATGATCAAGGGGATGGAGCAAATCCCCCGTGGGAGAAGGTTGCAGCATTTGGGCTTTTTTTAGTTTAGAGAAAAGGCAAGTAAGAGGTAACATGATGGAAGTTTATAAAATTGTGTGAGGGACGGAAAAGGTGGGCAGGGGGGAAATGTTCTCCCTCTCTGATAACACTAGGACAGTCAACGAAGCTGATGGTTGGAAGATTCAGGACAGATAACGCCGACAAAATTGGCAAAAATGTATAGGATGAGGGATAAAAAATGTTGGAAGTGTAAAGAGGTGGGTGGTGAATATTATCACATGTGGTGGACTTGTGATAAAGTAAAGACATTTTGGGAGCTGGTTTATGATGAACTTAAGAAAATACTAAAATATACTTTCCCTAAAAAGCCAGAGGCGTTTTTGCTTGGCCTGATGGGAAAGGAGATTAAGACAAAAGGTCAAAGACTTTTTGTGTATGCCACAGCTGCTGCAAGGACTTTGTTGGCCCAAACCTGGAAATCACAAGAATTCCTACCATTGCAGAGTGGCAGACAAAAATGACGGACTATGAGGAGTTAGCCAAACTGACCGGCAGGATTCGGGATCAGGATGATCAAAGATTCCAGGAAAATTGGAGTAAATTTATTGTATATAGTGGTACCTCGGGTTAAGTACTTAATTCGTTCCAGAGGTTTGTATTTAACCTGAAACTGTTCTTAACCTGAAGCACCACCTTAGCTAATGGGGCCTCCTGCTGCCGCTGCACCGCAAGAGCACAATTTCTGTTCTCATCCTGAAGCAAAGTTCTTAACCTGAAGCACTATATCTGGGTTAGCGGAGTCTGTAACTTGAAGCATATGTAACCTGAAGCATATGTAACCCGAGGTACCACTGTACTTAAAGGACAACTGTAAAAGCTTAAAGACACTAGCAGGACTGAAGTATGTAGACAGGATGGATAAGATGTAAAAAGATAAAATATGTGATAGGATGTGATAAGGGATACC
Source organism: Podarcis tiliguerta (assembly GCF_965153285.1). Taxonomy (NCBI): domain Eukaryota; kingdom Metazoa; phylum Chordata; class Lepidosauria; order Squamata; family Lacertidae; genus Podarcis; species Podarcis tiliguerta. Next base: position 52,353,716 of record NC_139544.1, read on the forward strand.
AACTGGAGGGAGGGAAGGAAGTCGCAAGCTTGGCAGAGCAAAAGGTTTATATGTTGACTAAAGCATTGTAAGAATGGATGTGTAAAGAAAATAATAAAAAATTATTGGAGGGGGAGGAAGATTCAGGACAGATAAAAGAAAGTCTTTATTCACACAGGAGGTTGTGATGGCCACCAACATGGTTTTAAAAGAGGATTAGACTTTTTCATGGAAGTCAAGGTTACCATTGGCTACTAGCCACAATGGCTATGCTCTGCCTTCTCAGCTGGAGGAAGTAATGCTTCGAAAGATCATAATCTGTCCTTGTTAATTCTCCTCCACCTCTTCATGTGCCTCATCTGCAGCATGAGAATGGGCCTTTTCTGCGATGATTCCCCACCTTCAGGATTCAGAGCATCCAACCCCCTATGGCAGGTTTCCAGGAATGGATAAGACAAGGAAGTCCATACCAATGCTTTTTATTCAATATTCACAGAGAGAGGCTTAGAAATGCAGCCTCCTGGAGCAATGGCGTTGCTCTGAGTGAAACCCCACCCACCCCCTTCTGTCTCTCCCATTATCATCCCTACGGTGGCTGAGCTGTGCCTTCTGCCTTTGAGCTCTCTGCTCTCCTACTTTCAATGCCTGCTGGCTTCTGGGAGAGGGGGGTCTGGAATGCTTTCTAAAGACACCGAGCCTATCAGATCCTCCCCTGGTGCTTCCTCCTCCTCCTCCTCCTCCTCCTCTCCCATTATTTCCCAGCTTTTCCCCTCATCCGCCTCTGAGCTGTGATCTCTCTCAAACCCCTGTTGTAATTCTGAACTGTCTCCTTCTCTGGAAGGGTCAGGCTGGGGAGGCGGTCTCCACCATTCCTCCTCTGCCAGTTCCTGACACCTACTTGTGGAATGCTTTCACCTGGTATAATAATAATAATAATAATAATAATAATAATAATAATAATAATAATAATTTATTATGTATACTCCTCCCATCTGGCTGGGTTTCTCCAGCCACTCTAGGCAGCTTCCAACAGAATATTAAAATACAATAACCTATTAAACATTAAAAGCTTCCCTAAACAGGGCTGCCTTCAGATGTCTTCTAAAAGTCTGGTAGTTGTTTTTTTCTTTGACATCTGGTGGGAGGGCGTTCCACAGGGAGGGTGCCACTACCGAGAAGGCCCTCTGCCTGGTTCCCTGTAACCTCACTTCTCACTGTGAGGGAACTGCCAGAAGGCCCTCGGCACTGGACCTCGGTGTCCTGGCTGAACGATGGGGGTGGAGATGCTCCTTCAGGTATACTGGGCCGAGGCTGTTTAGGGCTTTAAAGGTCAGCACCAACACTTTGAATTGTGCTCGGAAATGTACTGGTACCTTCATTGCATATCTTTAGGCACACCAGGCAAAAACATTCCTCTTCTCCAAGGCCTTTGGCTAATTAAACCATCTATGGCCATTTAAACTGTGGGGGGGGGGGTATTCGTTCTGTTTGTTACTATGGTAAGTATTTTTATATTGTAAACTGCCCTGTGATCTTCAGATGAAGGGTGGTATAGAAATTTAGTTAAAAGCAACAACCACAAACACAACCAGTTGCTGGAAACAGCAGGAGGACAGAATGTTGCTCTTGTGCTTAGGTCCTCCTTGCAAGTTTCCTCCCAGGCATCTGATTGGCCACTGTGAGAATGGGATGCTGGAATATTGTAATGAGGAGAAATCTCCTATTGTTGCGGAGAGCAGGAAGGAATTGCCTTCTTAGTTTTGCCCCCGCCCCCACCAAATTCTCCCTTTTTATCCCTGCAAAGTTTTCAGTTCCCCTGTCTTGCCGATACCTCTCTATTGTTCGTGGATGGTGCCATTTTAGTTACCCAAAGATAAGCATTTGAATAACAAGTTTATTATTGGTATATATGACAGTCTACCCATGCTCAGACCATGCCATTTCTGGTACATATGTTTTATAGATGTTTTATAGAAAATAACCGGAGACTGTATTTGCTATTTATCTGGCCTATTATAGATTTAAGGGAGTTGCTCGTTTGTAATGATCTGTGCTTAAGCAAAGAAGCCTCCTTTTGATTAATACAGTTATTAGCTACTTTGACACTAAAAGAGGTTTCCCAAACAACTTGTGGCATCATTTAAAAGGAAAACCAACAGAACACTTATCTAACATAATGCAAGATGAAATAAAACCCTGTGATATGCACAACAGAAGCACAAAAATGCAACTAAAACTGCGACTGACGGCGCAAATAGCAGCTGGTGGGGTAGAGATGAGATCTTGACACCAGCATTGCTACAAAGGTAACTGAACAGGGATGGATTTGGCAGGGCAGTACAGCACAGTGACTGCTTCATGGATGCACCAGAAGAGTGAATCTAGTGCTCCCACAAATACACCTATGCAGGTCTGACTGTACCTGCCCCATCCAGGTAAGCTGTAATGATGCTGGTGCCAGGAGGGTGACTCTGCCCCACTCCACAGGCTACTACTGCCCTGTGGCAGTTGTTGTTGGCATCTGTCTGCCTCGAGAGGCAATGGAGTGTGCTTCCGGTGGTGAAGTCGAACCGCTGCATTGGCTTATGTTAATAACCAGCTTTCCAACGTTTATATCCTGCTCTTTACTCAAAGGTCATAGGATGAGTCGCAACATAATACAAAGCTGTTGTTGGCATTCATGCTGTATTTATCGAGAGACAATGGAGTGTGCCTCTGGGGGTGAAGTCAAACTGCTGCATTAGTAGCACCGAAGTGACTTCCCCAGGGCCTTGGCAGTGTGCATGGAGGTCCTGTGCTGCGCAGATGACAATGTTGGCATGCAGAGGGTCGCAAGGCCAGCTGGCTAGCCCCAGCTGGGTTGTCTCCTTCCAGCCATCCCGCTGTGAAGACCCATCGGCCTCAGCTCTGACGTAAATCAGCTACCCAGGCTTCAGAGCCAAGGCACACTATATCAGCAGAGCGAACTGTGCACACAGAATAGGCATGAGGCTTGTGGAAGCATCCTACAACTACGGATTTATTAATCATAAATCAGGACAAAGAAACATGTCGTCTCTCTCTTTGTCTTCTCACAGAGACAGAGAAAAGCAAAAGCTACACACACAACGGAAGTTCCCAGCAAGCTGTGCTGGTATGTAAACAGACATGTGACATGCAACAGTTCCATGTCTGCAACTAAAGGTGGAATGGAGTTTTCCCCAGCCTCACTGATGTGGTCCAAAGGAAAGCAGAGCAATACATTTGGCACCAGTTGGGCTGCCGTAGTTGCTGGAAGGAGGCATGCAAGTAGCCAGCCAACCATCTTAGGGATACCACTTAGCATTTTGTGGTAGATTATACGGGGTGGGGCTTACCTGCCCCCCAATCAGTGCTTTTTTTCCTAGAAAAATAGGTGCCAGTAATCACCATGAAGTTGTTACAGTAAGTCCCACACTTTTTACCAACAACAAAAAGAGGTGCTGGTTCTGCGTACTCTTGAGTTCCCCCTTGAAAAAAGCACTGCCCCCAATATTTTATTCGAATTGGCACCTCTACTTCAAACTACATTTTATTGGTTGGCAAGCCTGTACTAAAATGAATACAATTTTAATAATAAGAATGGGAGGGGGAAATAAGCTACAAGGAAGGCCACCATTATTATCCCCCATCACAGGAGAGAAACTGCGCTTGCAAGATGGGGATTGACCTCTGTTTGTACCATGCCAACCTCCTTGCGCCCTCACCTCTCATCCTCTTCCTCCCAGTATGCAACAGTGGCCAGGGAGTTCACACAGTGGCTCCACTCCGAAGTGAGCCATTTTTTGTGTCCATTCCTGTTGCGCAAATTTTCTCCATGCCACCGCTGGATTTATTTTATTTCCTAAGTGCAGTTTAATTCTGCTACACTACCCAGCCAAATGAGAAGGCTTTCCTTCCCTAAGACAGTTCAGAACGTTTCAGGCCACACTCTCCCACGATTCCTCGCCTCCATCAGCTAGGAGGCTCTTTCTCTTGTTAGAGAATTTCTTTTGGGTGGCAAAGGGTCACTGCGCCCCATCAGGGCGAATGATACACCTCTCGGTACTTGTTCTGTGCTCTTTGTACTCGATTGATGGCAAGAAGTATTTCATCCCTGTCATTCTCTCCTGAAAGTGAAACAAGGCTTATATTACAGATTTTAATAGGATCCCTGCACAATGTCTACAGGTGAGACCTGGAAGCTATTGAAAATCACTGCAGTTGCCGCTTGGACTATAAATTAAAAACAAGGCCATGATCCAGCCAAAGTTAAAGCACTTCTAAGTCCAGTTACTCCCATGGGGAAACACATGAACACACTGATCCAACTTGCTCAGCAGATCACTCAATGCTGCAATGACCAAGATATGGTGTAGTGGTTAAGAGTGGTAGTCTCATAATCTGGTGAACCGGGTTCACGTCTCCGCTCCTCCACATGCAGCTGCTGGGTGACCTTGGGCCAGTCACACTTCTCTGAAGTCTCTCAGCCTCACTCACCTCACAGAGTGTTTGTTGTGGGGGAGGAAGGGAAAGGAGATTGCTAGCCGCTTTGAGACTCCTTAAAGGGAGTGAAAGGTGGGATATCAAATCCAAACTCTTCTTCTATGACAATTAGATAAATATAAAACAGCAACAGAAACATCAAGTGAATGGGCCTTTACAGATCAAGCACCTACATTTACAGCCCATCTCCTGCAGGTGTGAAAAATCTGTAGACCGCAAGATGTTGTTGGACTACAAGTCCCATCACCCCTGGCCATTGTCTATGCTGGGTGGGGCTGATAGGAGTTGGAGTTCAACAACATTTGGAGGCCCCTCCCTCGCCTACTTAGTTCACTGTTGAGACACTCCTTGACTCTAGGACAGTGCTTTTACTCACTTAACCACTGTGAGTGCTCATATCAAATACTATGACATATAAGCTATAAAATACTTTCAAACGCCACTGCATGTAAACTATGAAATAGAGAAAACCCAATACTGAAATCAAAGATGGCAAATGAAGTTGCCAAGCATTCAGAGAATATCAAGAAAATATTTCAGAATACTGGGTATAAACAGAATGAATGTTTGGCTTCAAGGTTCACAGAGTGGATATATCAGGGAGGTGTTTGGGGACCAAACTGGTTTCAGAGTTATTCATTCATTCATTCAGCCTTTATCCACATAATGTAGACAATAAAATCATAAAAGAGAGAGTTTCAGGGTTATGATTTCCACCCTCTGTCAAACAAACCACTACCTTGCCCAAGAAGACTGACTGTATCTTGAAATCCACTTATAAAGCTCTGCAAGCCATAAAACTCTTCCATTCATGGAGCTTTGATAGACCAATCCTCGGGAAGGATAATAGGACAGATGGTGAAGGTGTCAGTGACATGTAACAGACAAAAGGAGGGGGGACTAAGTGAGTGTGTTCTGAGGATTAAATCAGCCGAAAGGTTTAGCAGCAAGCTGTGAGAAGTAACACATTTATTATCTTTGCTCTATGATGTCTTTTCTTCTCTTAAAAAAAAAAACCCTACACGAACACATATTCTTTTTCAGATGGAAAGACTTTTCTCAGCTCACATCCCAGAGGAGTTCCATCCTTAATGCTGCCAGCCATTTAGCTACATTTTTTTCTTTTAATATGCATGGTTTGGCATATTAAAAAGGACATCATATTTGCATATGGAGAGTTCTTGGGTGTCATCATTTGGAGAGATTTATGTCCCACACTTCAACATCTCAAGAGGCTTCCCCAGGCAGGCTAGCCTCCCAGATGGAGTCTCTGTATTACATGCCGATTCTGAGATCCACCAGCCCATTTGTTTAAAACACTTTTTTTAAAAAAAAACTTCTTACAGTGAGGTCCATTACCAAAGTGCAATGCCTTTTTTTAAAAAAACTGCACAATAGGATAAACAAGCTAGAAAACTTTAAATGTCATGACTCTTCTGGATGCTTTAATAAATAGTGAGGTGTTTTTTTCCTGTGGTTCTCCATCCTGAAATTAATCGTTTCCTAATCTGTTGTGCTATAAAAGCAAATGTCCGCTATCAGAAATACAGCCCAGGTAATGCATCATTTGTCAGCGAGCATATACCATAGGGTATAACCATTTCTTTCTTATTTCGGGAAAATAAAAGGACAGTTTTCAAGGGCTTCAGTTTGATTAAGCTCCTGTGGATGCTTCCTGTCATCTATCAGTATATCATATGTCATTTTATGGGAGGGGAGAAGCTGGCAAGGAAATTCCACAGATAAATCTGGCATCCTACACCACTGCCCCAAACTGTGGGGTTGCCTTAGCTCACATGTCCCCACTCAACCAGTTCAGCCTACAGAACCAGCACTGCTACGAAGTTGCACATAATACTCTTTCTGTAAGAAAACCCTATTTTAGTGTGGCAGCACTTACACATTGGAACGCCCTGCCTCTTGGTATCAAGCAGGTCCCTGTATTCTTTTGAGCTCCTGGTTAAAATTAAAATGTTTAGACGACCTGTAGGAATGCTCCCAGGGACGCGGGTGGCGCTGTGGGTTAAACCACAGAGCCTAGGACTTGCCGATCAGAAGGTCAGTGGTTCGAATCCCTGTGACGAGGTGAGCTCCCATTGCCGGTCCCAGCTCCTGCCAACATAGCAGTTCGAAAACATGTCAAAGTGCAAGTAGATAAATAGGTACCACTCTGGTGGGAAGGTAAACGGTGTTTCTGTGCGCTGCTCTGGTTCGCCAGAAGCGGCTTAGTCATGCTGGCCACATGACCCAGAAGCTGCACATCAGCTCCCTCGGCCAATAAAGCGAGATGAGCGCCGCAACCCCAGAGTCGGCAACGACTGGACCTAAAGGTCAGGGATCCCTTTACCTTTACCTTAGGAATGCTCCCAACCACCTCCTCTGGCATGGGAAATAAAGGGAGTGTGCAAACCTAAGAGTTATCATAGCTCAGTGATGTTTCAGGAGACCATGGTTTTGTGTCACATCTAAACAGGGCAATTGTCTGCTGCTGTAGCAGAGCATATTCACTTTTGCAGAGTAAAAATAATTGCCCGATCACCATCTAGGATCAGTGATAGACATCAGTTGTGTAACAGGTGTAGTGAAATAGACAGTTGCATCTTCCTTCTATTGGCAGAGAGAGAGAGAGAGAGAGAGAGAGAGAGAGAGAGAGAGAAGGGTTTGATATCTCACGTGAAGCTTTCTGTTGAAGCTCATGTGCCAGATGGTCTTGTCAAACAGAGGGCATAATTGCATCTCCAAAAAAATCAAAATGAAAACTGCACAGCTTTTCAAGACTCTTTCAGGCTCGAGGTGACTTGGTTGACATTTAGCTGTCTTTGAAAACGGCTTGTAATTGAAAAGAATTACCAGTGACAATGTCACTTGCTGCTTCTTTTCAGCCTTGTAAACTGAGGTAGTCAAAGACACATCCGCACATTCACTTAACACACCTAACAGTTGTGTGTTTTCCTACATGTTTTGCTGAGGAAAACCAGTGATGTATGTGAAGTTTGGAGATTACACCCAAGAGGGGTCCGATCTCTAACAACTCGTTCACACATGCAGATTGCCTCACAGTATTATTCCTGCATTGCAGTAGATTGGAATAGGTTGAAATTTTAGACACACCTTCCACTGCCTAGTTTCCACATACACATCATTTACAAGCCACCTCAAAAAAATAATAATACCCAGACAAGCAAATCAGAAGAGCCAGATATTTTTTTGAGGCAAACAGGGGTGTTTTTCCTTCTTCACTGTCTAATTGAGGCCTAGTTCACATACGCATGTTCACCGCTAAGCCATCAAGAGGCTACCTACATGTGTGTGTGACTGAGCCGCCACAGGTTCAGTGTTACTTTCATGACACCTCAAGCACAATGCTCCTTGGTGAAGTCAGTTCACACATTCAACTGTTCATCCTTCGAGAGCAGAGAAATGAAGAGATGGGCAAGCATGTGTGGACAAGTCCTGGGTAACTGTAGCACAGGATCAGTTAAACTCCATGACATTGGATTTTGTGTGTGTTGCTTTTAACTGGGGGGTTTTTTCACTGTTGTTGAATTTTCTGCATTGCCTTGAGACATAGGTGTGGATTGGAAGGTGACTAGTAAAGAAAAGGTAAAGGACCCCTGACAATTAAGTCCAGTCACAGACGACTCTGGGGTTATGGCACTCATCTCGTTTTACTGGCTGAGGGAGCCGCCATTTGTCCACAGACAGTTTTTCTGGGTCATGTGGCCAGCATGACTAAGCCGCTTCTGGCGAAACCAGAGCAGCACACAGAAACACCATTTACCTTCCCACCGGAGCAGTACCTGTTTATCTACTTGCATTTTTGGGTGTTCTTTTGAACAGCTAGGTTGGCAGGAGCTGGGACCGAGCAACGGGAGCTCACCCCGTCACGGGGATTCAAACTGCTGACCTTCTGATCGGCAAGCCCAAGAGGCTCAGTTGTTTAGACCACAGCGCCACCCACGTCCCTGACAAGTAATAGTAATAATAATAATGTCTTAATATGCTACAAACAAGGAGGGGAGGGTTCTTGTCTCATAACTTTACAATCTGTGGTGCTGAGGAGAGAATAATAATTGTAGTAGTAGTTATAGCAGTACTGTAATAGTAATTACAATGGCTAATTATGCCACAAACAATCAGAAAGTTTTTGTCTCATAGCTTCACAATCTTGGAGAGAGCATAATAATAGTATTAATAATTATAATAATGATGGTGTCTTAATATGAAGGAGCTTCTCCACCCCCATCGTTCAGCCCAGATACTGAGATCCAGAGCCAAGGGCCTTCTGTTTTTAACACTTGATTGGGAGCCGCCCAGAGTGGCTGGGGAAACTCAGCCAGATGGGCGGGGTATAAATAATACATTATTATTATTATTATTATTATTATTATTATTATTATTATTATGATTCCCTCATTGAGAGAAGTGAGGTTACAGGGAACCAGACAGAGGGCCTTCTCGGTAATGGCACCCGCCCTGTGGAATGCCCTCCCTTCAGATGTGAAGGAAATAAGCAGCTATATTCTCTTTAAAAGACATCTGAAGGCAGCCCTGTTTAGGGAAGTTTTTAATATTTAATGCTGTATTGTTTTTAACACTTGATTGGAAGCCGCCCAGAGTCGCTGGGGAAACTCAGCCAGATGGGCAGGGTATAAATAAGTTGTTGTTGTTGTTGTTGTTGTTGTTTATTATGCCACAAACAAATAGGGAAAGATTCTTGCCTCATAACTCTACCATTTCGGCGTTGGAGAGAGACCTTAGTAGCTGTGCCTCCCTGATTTATGGGACTGTACTGTATAAATTGGATCGGGAGGCTTTTCTGTAGAGGAATAAGTTCCTTGTTATCTCAATAAATATGTATTAGGGAATTCTAACAAAGATAAGCACTTTCTGTTATCCTTGCTCCACTATGATTCATACCGCTCTATATTGGTTTTGTTTTCTTGTTTCCCTCTTTTGTACATGCACACAGCCAGAGCTGGCCCAGGGATTTGTGCAGTTGCCGCCCCCGGTTTCTATCAATCTGACACAGGAAAGGAAACAAGCAAAATCTCTTTAGGTCAGGGCTGTCAAACTCACAGCCTCTGAGCCATATTCAGCATACCAGCCATGTGGTGCAGCCTGACAGGTGCTTGATAAACTCCCTGCTTTTGTGCTCCTGGATGGGCATCCAGCAAAACACCCAACATATCAAACAGCCAATGTATCATTCAGCATTTTAACCATACAGCATAGCAGCCAGCATCTAAACACCCGCAATGCCACCTAGCCTATCTGCCATAGCTCCCATGCCAAGGATCCCAGGAGACAGAGTCCACCCAACAATGGCAGCACTGAGAAGGACATGGATCGTAGAATCATAGAGTTGTAGAGTGGGAAGGGACCCCAAGGTTCAACTAGTCCAGCCCCCTGCAATGCAGGAATCTCAGCTAAAGCATCCATAGCAGATGGCCAAGGGATCCACTGGTCTGTGCTATATGGAGCCACATTCACTGACATCTCATCCCCTGAACCTGCAGGAGATGCCTTTACCACCAGACTCCACTGATTGCTCCACAGACTCCTCAGAGAACCAAGAGAGCCCCAATTAGATATTTCCAAAGCTTGAAAGCCCAGGGTCTAGAATAAGCCATTGCCTGCAATGGAAGGCACCAGTCCTTTAATGCAGCCTTTCTCAACCTTGGGTCCCCAGATGTTTTTGGCCTACAACTCCCATGATCCCTAATTCACAGGACCCAGTGTCAGGGATGATGGGAGTTGTACGCCAAAAACATCTGGGGACCCAAGGTTGAGGAAGGCTGCTTTAATGGACCAGATGCAGCACTCAGGGGGTGGAATTCTCTTTGTTTGTTTGTTTGTCTCCCAAGGCAGATGGACGCCATCCAACTATTTATTTCCTACAATGTATATACCTCTTTTTTAAAAGCACCCTCCAAGTGGTTTACAAAAAGAAGAAAACAATAAATTATTAGCAAAAACAATTGAATTTAATAATAATAATAATAACAACAACAACAACAACTTTTACAAAAAACAAGCTACACATCTAAAATATAGCTACACATCTACATGGATCCTGACTCAACCAGGGGTCCCAGATGCGTATACAATGGAAGCATTATCCAAACTTTGTGTAATGTTGGTGTACAAGTAGTAAACACATTTGCTTCTATGGAAGTACCCTCCCCTTGAAGATTCAAGAGTGCTACTCCACTTCTATAGCTTGCAGCAACTGTATAGTTTTATTCAGCAGAGATACCTGGAGAGGCTAATGAATACCTAGCGTAGGCTATAGAGATTGGCTATTTTCTCCAGGAAGCTGCAGAGACAACTTGCATGCTCTGCCTCAGCTAGGTCCCTCTCCAAGGTGCTGATCCTGTTTCGCCTCACCTTCCTGGAACCCTGGAACTACTGGCCTCCCCCTTGCTTGGTTTGGATGCTCAATGGGGCTCCTCATGAGAAACTATCTTGCACCGGCTGAAAGCAGGACAGGACCCCATCCCACACCCTACCCGTCAGGGGGAAAGCTCAGTTCTGCTTGGTTTGAGTATGTGAGATACAGTTCTCTGCAGAAAAGCACAACTGAACCCACCACCACCCATCAGCTGATGCATGCAGTGTTCAGTCCTGTATGGCCACTACCTCCCCCCACTCCATTGGCCAACCATGTGGGTAGTCCTGCCCGCTTCTAGAGAGCCAGTGTGGTGTAGTGGTTAAGAGCGGTGGACTCATAATCTGGTGAACCGGGTTCGCTTCCCCGCTCCTCCACATGCAGCTGCTGGGTGACCTTGGGCTAGTCACACTCCTCTGAAGTCTCTCAGCCCCATTTACCTCAGAGAGTCTTTGTTGTGGGGGAGGAAGGGAAAGGAGATTGTGAGCCGCTTTGAGACTCCTTAAGGGGAGTGAAAGGTGGGATATCAAGTCCAAACGCTTCTTCTTTTTCTACTTGTCAAAGTTGTCCCATGGGATGGGGAGAGATAAAGATCTGGCCCACCAGGAAAAAAATGTTCCCTATCCCTGTCGTAGGGGGTGCATGACTAGCGCCTAAAAATAGCAGACCTGCACCCCAAGTCATAGTCACACACTACATCCACTCCTCCTCTTCTGCATTGGCTGCTGTTTGTTGAAACAGGGAAAGCCCAGGAACAATGGTGTCATGTCACACATTTCCTGATACCTAATGGTACAATTTAGGGACGCGGGTGGCGCTGTGGGTAAAAGCCTCAGTGCCTAGGGCTTGTCGATCGAAAGGTCGGCGGTTCGAATCCCCGTGGCGGGGTGCGCTCCCGTTGTTCGGTCCCAGCGCCTGCCAACCTAGCAGTTCAAAAGCACTCTTGGGTGCAAGTAGATAAATAGGGACCGCTTACTAGCGGGAAGGTAAACAGCGTTTCCGTGTACAGCTCTGGCTCGCCAGAGCAGCGATGTCACGCTGGCCACGTGACCCGGAAGTGTCTGCGGACAGCGCTGGCCCCCGGTCTCTTGAGTGAGATGGGCGCACAACCCTAGAGTCTGTCAAGACTGGCCCGTACGGGCAGGGGTACCTTTACCTTTAATGTTACAAGATGCTGAGAGGAGATACTGAAATGCAAGCCTACTGTTTTCAGCAGCTGCCACAGGTTCTCTATGGTGTTCAAGGCCAACAAGAGATCAGGGTCCAGGCCAGACATGTCCCGCTGGTCAGTTTAATCTGGCCCCTGTGGCAGTTTAGACAAACCTACAACTTCAATCCTAAAGAAAGCTCAACAACTTTGGTTGGTCCTTTGGTCGGCCCTCACGGCCCTTCACTTCATCAAATCTGGCCCGTTTGAAAAAAGTTTGGACACTACTGGTCTAGGCAGGTCACTTGGATGTGGTGCAAGGCAGAACCCCAATGTGGTGCCCATGGGCCTCAGACTCCCCCTTGACATCTATTTAGACAGCTTGCCCCTTCCAAATTTCTTTTAATGAGTTTGGGGGACTTTTGGGGCTGTCTGTTCAGTGATATCTCTTTTGGCGGGGAGGGGTGTAACAGACAGGCCCTGGTCAACCTCCTGGTAGCCCAGCTACCAATCAGAGCTGAACATCAACCAATCAGGGGTGAGGGTATAAAATTCAAAATATGATGGTTAAATTGTTAGATTTGGACTGTCTGTCAGATAGGGACCTGTTCTGATCAGGATTTGGGATTAGCTAGCGAGGGCAACCCAGTTTGATTCCCTGTGGAGAGAAATAAAAATCCCAGAAGAGGCAGAGCATTGCTAGTGTGGTAAAACTAGTAGCCATTCTGGAAATAGTCTACCCTGAGACTAGGTTTAAATAAGAGTGCTGGATAAGGTTTGAAAGTTTTCTGTGTTTGCCTGAAACTAAGTATTGTGCCTCACACGAGTAACCATCAAGCTTAAAATGCTCATTGAGTGTGAATAAATAAAAAGTCTAGTTTTGTTCCAGAAGTGCCTCCTCTTTAATTTGAAGCTCTGGGTGGGGGATGAGTGGACATAGTTCTTCCTTCACATAAATAAAACACTTGGCTGTGGTTTAATAAATAAACCCTACCACAAACAGTTAAGACAGATCTCTCTAGTGCTGTTAACAGGGAGAACTGATTATTTTAAGCTCTCAGAAAGCTGGTTGTGTTAACCAGTTGCTATCTTTAGTGAGGGAGTCTGTCACAGAGGGTATTGCCAGCTTATTCGGTCTGTTTTATTGGTTTGCCTGTTTTTGAGAGGGGCTGCGAGCATTGCTTATGTGAAATTAATATTTTGTGATCCCCATGACAAGTTTCTTAGATTTTCAAATGTGCCCCCTCAGTCCCAAAAAGGTTGGGAACCCCTGCTGTGAACAACCTCATCTTGACGCCAGTTGCTGAAGGAAGCTCATGTCCAGAGACCTTGGAGGGAGCAAAGTGATTAATCTACGAAGTTCAAAAAAAAAAATGCTTGCCCTTTAGTGATTGAGCCCTCACAGACATGGAACATTCTTTGCCCTTTCCACACCAGAAGTCGCCAGCTGTTGTCTCTTTAAAAGATAAGGCTCAGAAGAAAGAGAAAACATAACATTCAATATGTCGGCTGTCTACCCGCAGAGAAAGGCTGTGTAACGCAGAAGATAAAGGTCAGATCTTGTGACATATAAACGCGTGTGAAATAACTATAAGCCTATTTCATCACAGTGCCCATATCATTATCAACAAGTTTGTACTCCAGCCCAGAAAGTTAAAATGTCAAGTGGGGAAGTTGTCATAAGATAGTGGGGTTCGTCTTTTGAGCCGTTGGACACAAAAGGGGCTGGTTGTTGATGTTGCGCTTATATCTCGCCTTTCTCCCAAGCTGGGATTCAAGGCGGCTTACAATGTATTTTTTTTGTTGTTGGCATCTGTCTGTCTCATAGAATAGAATCATAGAATCATAGAGTTGGAAGAGACCACCATCGAGTCCAACCCCCTGCCAAGCAGGAAACACCATCAGAGCACTCCTGACATATGGTTGTCAAGCCTCTGCTTAAAGACCTCCAAAGAAGGAGACTCCACCACACTCCTTGGCAGCAAATTCCACTGTCAAACAGCTCTTACTGTCAGGAAGTTCTTCCTAATGTTTAGGTGGAATCTTCTTTCTTGTAGTTTGGATCCATTGCTCCGTGTCCGCTTCTCTGGAGCAGCAGAAAACAACCTTCCTCCCTCCTCTATGTGACATCCTTTTATATATTTGAACATGGCTATCATGGCTTCCATTGTCTCGGGAGACAATGGAAGAGTGTACCTTTGGGGGTGAAATCAAACTGTTGGAGAATTACAGCGCCTGCTGTGGCTGTAGAAACAGATACGAGAGAGACATGTTTTGTTGCAGCTGGGGCAGGTGAAGGTTGTGCTGCTGCAAATGCATTGTGGCGTTTCTTTTCTCTGTGCTCCTCCCAGTGGTCATTCCTTCTCTGGTCACTGGCTACACAACCTGATGGGGACAAAAGACAGAGAAGGACTGATGCCTTCCTTGTGGGCTTTCCAGAAGCATCTGGCTGCACATTGCTGTAGATTAAATGTGCTATAATCCAACAGGGCTGTTCTTACGTTTTTAAATATATTGGAGTGCCATACCTTAGATCACTGCCCCACGAAATCCTATGCATATTTGAAAAACAAGTCTCTTCTTATAACCTTCTCTGAATGATGGGGGAACTATACACGGCAACTTACGAAATGAAATATTGACAGCGCACTTTCCGAGAAATGCGTAATGTTTCCCATTTGTCACAAAGGATCTAGGCATCATATGTCCAGGCAGGGAGCTCCTGTCAAACTCCGGAGAAAGTCTATATGATTGGCCTTTTGTACTTCTCTTACTATGTGCAGATGAATTGGGAAGGGGGAGGGCATACACACACTCATAAGCCAGACTTCTTTTTTAATGCACTTAGCAAATTTAATCTATTATTTAAATTTACTTTAAAACATTTCAAAGGAGTCTTTGCATCGGTTTAGAGTTAGGAATCAAAGTTACTTTGATGTGGAATTCTTCAAGCCTCCATTTCTGACTTTTGTGGGTAAATCAACGAGATAATTTATTATCAAAGCTGGCTCAGATATCTATGGGGGCAATCATGAGTTTCGCTGTTTCTGGTCAATGTGTGGAGGGGACAGCAAATCATGCTCATCAACCCCAGTCCCACCACGTCTGTATGCCTCCTGGCATCCATGCCTTGAGCAGAAATGTAATTTGCTTTTTATACAACCAGCATATTAATTAATCTTTGCCATTTATGATGCTATGCACTTTCTTTTATTAGGAACCTAAGAAGCTGTCTTAGGTTGAGTCAGATCATTGGTCCATTCAACTAAGTACTGTCTACATCAGGGGTGGCTATACCTTTTTGGCCCAGTTGGGACGCGGGTGGCACTGTGGGTTAAACCACAGAGCCTAGGACTTGCTGATCAGAAGGTCGGTGGTTCGAATCCCCGCAACAGGGTGTGCTCCCATTGCTCAGTCCCAGCTCCTGCCAACCTAGCAGTTCGTTCTTAAGCACATGAAAGTGCAAGTAGATAAATAGGTACCGCTCCAGCGGTAAGGTAAACGCCGTTTCCGTGTGCTGCTCTGGTTCGCCAGAAGCGGCTTAGTCATGCTGGCCACATGACCTGGAAGCTGTACGCCGGCTTCCTCAGCCAATAAAGCAAGATGAGCGCCGCAACCCCAGAATCGTCCGTGACTGGACCTAATGGTCAGGGATCCCTTTACCTTTTATCATACTTGTTAGCATCTGTCTGCCTTGGGAGACCCTGGAGGAGGGTGCCTTTGGGGGTGAGGCCAAGCTATTGGATGGTTGCAGTGCTGTGGCTGTAGAGACCATTACGGGAGAGACATGTTTTGTTGCAGCTGAGGCAGATGAAGGCGTCCGGTTGTGCTGCTGCAGATGCACTATGGCGTTTCTTCTCTCTGCGCTCTTCCCAGTGGTCAACCTCCACTCCCATGTCAAACTGGCCATAGAGAAAGCATAGAAGTGGGTGTGACCAGTTTCAAACTCCACCCCCCGGGATATATTTTGAATCACAGGAGGCGACTCATGGAAGCAGATAAAAAAATTTAATGGATGAATTGGGGGAGGGGCATCAAAAAGCTTTTTGGTAAAATGGTACCATAGGGAGGATTGAATATTTTAAAAATTAACATTTTCATATGTGGGGGAGCTTGGAACCACCCAAAACCTCTTGGGGGGCTTTATGCAGGCTGCAGCCCACAGGTTTGCAACCCCTGGAGTCACATGATTGGCAGGGGACATTCCCAGGCCAACGTGGAGTTGCTGTGGATTGAATCTGGGGCCTTCTGTATACAAAGCAGATGTTCTACTGCTGAGCCACAGGCTTGGAGGGCTGTCTGATTACTAAGGGCAATTCACTCTGTGGTGTGCCATGGATATGCACTAAAGATGCATGTGCCCATCCTCCACAGGTGCATCTCCTCAACACACACAGATGAGGACACCCGAAGGGGTTTGTTATCTCCCGCTTGGACTACTGCAATGTGCTCTACGTGGGGCTACCTTTGAAGGTGACTCGGAAACTACAACTAATCCAGAATGCGGCAGCCAGACTGGTGACTGGGAGCGGCCGCCGAGACCATATAACACCGGTCTTGAAAGACCTACATTGGCTCCCAGTACATTTCCGAGCACAATTCAAAGTGCTGGTGTTGACCTTTAAAGCCCTAAACGGCTTCGGCCCAGTATACCTGAAGGAGCGTCTCCACCCCCATCGTTCTGCCCGGACGCTGAGGTCCAGTGCCGAGGGCCTTCTGGCAGTTCCCTCATTGTGAGAAGCAAAGCTACAGGGAACCAGGCAGAGGGCCTTCTCGGTAGTGGCGCCCGCCCTGTGGAACGCCCTCGCATCAGATGTCAAAGCGATAAATAACTACCTGACATTCAGAAGACATCTTAAGGCAGCCCTGTTCAGGGAAGTTTTTAATCTGTGATATTTTACTGTATTTTTGTTTCTATGGAAGCCACCCAGAGTGGCTGGGGAGGTCCAGCCAGATGGGCGGGGTACAAATAATATATTATTATTATTATTATTATTATTATTATTATTATTATTATTTGTGCAATAAGGGGCAGCAGGTCCATAGGATGGCTGGAATGGGGGATGGAAACAAATGTCAGCTCTGGAAACCTTGGAAATGAAATATGAATTGGCAGCTTAATTTTCCACCAAAATGAAATGATAATAAACAAAAGAACAACGACACACACACATGAAGAATGACTCATGAAGAACATCAGAACTGCTCTCAGATCAAAAATCCATCTGGTTCAACAATCTGCCTCCAGCAGAAGCCAGCCAGATCTCTGAGGGACTTACAGACAGGACATGATGGAATAGCTATGACTTCTTGTAGGTCTCTATAAACTTTGTTTGCTTGTTCAGGAACATAGGAAGTTGTCTTATCCTGAGACCACTGGTCCCTCTAGCTTTTACAATGACTGGCAGTGGCTTTCCAAGGCTTCAGGCTGGGTTCTCTTCCAGCCCTATCTGAAGATTGAAGGGATTGTGAGAGAGGTGAAAAATAATGTTAAGGGGTTTCTTTGGCTAGGTTCAAAGCAAGAGGAAGAACAAGCAAGTAGTAGGCCCTCTGCGTGGAGAAGATGGAAAAATGCCAAAGGGTGGCAGAGAGAAGGCAGGACTGCTCAACACCTTCTTTGCCTCTGTCGTCACCCAAAAGGAAAGCAGTGCCAAACCAGGTGACAACAGAATAAATGACGCAGGGAGGGAGCTACAGCGTAAGATAGGAAAAGAGGTGGTAGCTAGTTTAAATGAATTCAGATCTCCGGGGCCTGGTGTGCAGCACCCAAGGGTGCTAAAGGAGCTTGCAGACATGATCTCAGAGCCTCTGTCTATAGTCTTTGAGAATTCTTGGAGAACAGGTGAGGTCCCTGCAGACTGGAGGAATCTAAGGAAGCCAGTGTGGCTGTATAAGGAGCTTACATATGAACTGAAATTTAAGAAGGGCATGTATAAGAAATGGAGGTGTCAGGAGTGCGTGCAGGAGCCAGGCCCTGTGACCAATAGGACTTTGCAGGACTGGGGCCTTCCTAAGTTTGTTCTGAAGAGGCAAGGCGTGGCCACACAGGTGAGGCCGATTGGTAAGTCACAGCACCTGTTGGCAAGAGCTGGGAAGGGATATAAGGTCAGCATTTCCCTTTGGCTCTTTGCCACAGCAACATACTTCCTGCCTTGCTGTGTTTGGTTTCTTGCTTCCTGATCCTTGAACCTCGGCTTCTTGACTCCCTGTTTCTTGATCCTCGGACCCTTGACTTCTTGACTCCTTGCTTCTTGATCCTTGGACCCCTGACTTCATGACTCCTTGCTTCCTGACTCCTGGCTTCTGCTCCCACTCCACCATCTTGCCCCTGGTCCTGATGTCCCCTGCCAGGACTTCGATCACCCGTGAACCAGACCTTGACAGGAGGAAAGGGGGAATCATGCAGAAAGATGAATAGCCAACAGATGCAAGGAGAAGGTCAGGTGGGCCAAAGCTCAGAATTTATTTCATCTATGGGTCTTAGAAGAAGAATACCAGTTAATGGAAACTGCAGGAGGGGAGAGTACTGCTGAGCTGAGATCCTGCGTTCAGGCTTCCTCAGGCATCTGGCTGGCCACTGTGAGAAAAGCATACTGGACTAGATTATTTATCAGCCTGGTGCAGCAAGCTCTTATATTCCTTTCTTTCTGTCCTGAATCTGCCAATATTTGGCTTTATTGGATGCCCACAAATTTTAGCTTTATGAGAGAGGGACGACTGCTGTTTTCAGTGGCAACTTGTGGTTCTACCTGCAGAGAAATGAGATACAGTCTTTCTCTGAGGGCAAAGAGCCACCTTTGGAAATGTTGCTCCGGCTCCCCCTTCCATAATTGTAGAAGAGAGGGGGGGAAATGTGAACGATGTATTTCAAGTCACAAGAGGATCCGGAGACAGGACCTTTTAAAATGTAAATAATGTAGTACGAACTCCATTCTGTAATCCCTGCGACTGCAATCACAAAGTTTGCCCGACTCATGTTTCATTAGCTATTGGATTCTGAATGATGCTAAGCTGGTATAAAATATTCATTCCCGAAGATGGAATGCATTACATTTTTAAAATGGCAGTCACTGGAACAATAAAAAAAGGAAGAGAAGGCAATTTACATGAAACCTACATTGTGGAAACTATTTTCCATTTCACCTCTGAGTTCTTGCATTTTAGAAAATGTGTATGATATCAAATGCAGGGCTGAAGCCTCAAATTCTAAGGTATTTGCACAAAGTATTTCAGTGCTGGAATGACCAGGCAGCTTAGAGTTTGATTGCAGCCAGGTAAAATATTCCCCATGTCTGTTTATGCACACACCTTATAGAGTGCACGGTTGCATTATCGCTTTAGTCTCACAGTACGATAAAATATACAATCTTTCCTTGCAGGATTCTGAGGAAAGGAGAGACGCAAGCCGGCCACAGAGATGTCACCTGAGCCCAGCACAGCTGGAAAAGATGGATCCTTTTCACAGAACCCTCATCCAGGAGTGGTGTGGGAGTGCTCACATAGACAAACACCCCTTCTTGAATGCTTGCAAACACAGGACTGAGGCGCCTAGATTTTGCTGGAAACTTGTTGCGGCTTCCTCCTTCCTTTTGGCCACAAAACACAGGTGGCAGTGGAGATCACAGCAGTGGTCCCATGGAACTGTTAGAACATCTTTTCTCACTAATGGGGACTACAAGTCCCATAACCTCCAGCAAGAAACTGATCCTCTCGAGGACAGCCTCCTCAGTGAAAACGATGCAAAGAAGATCACTTTCCCATCTTGGATTCTGGGATTTGTAGGCTGTTTAGCATGTCAATGGAACACTCTAGGAAAGGAAGAGGAGACTGAGAAGAACCCTCCCACTGTGACGGATTCAAAGTGGATGCCTCTAATATCATGAGGTCCATTACGATCTTCATGCAAGACACACGCATGCCACCTTCAAGACTGCTTCACCCAGGATGTCTGTGCCCTCTGCAAACCTTCTCTTCTTCTTTTGTCGTTTAGTCATGTCCGACTCTTCTTGACCCCATGGACCAGAGCACGCCAGGCACTCCTGCCTTCCACTGCCTCCCGCAGTTTGGTCAAACTCATGCTGGTATCTTCGAGAACACTGTCCATCCATCTCATCCCTCTGTTGTCCCCTTCTCCTTGCACCCTCTATCTTTCCCAACATCAGGGTCTTTTCCAGGGAGTCTTCTCTTCTCATGAGGTGGCCAAAGTATTGGAGCCTCAGCTTCGGGATCTGTCCTTCCAGTGAGCACTCAGGGCTGACTTCCTTCAGAATGGATAGGTTTGATCTTCTTGCAGTCCATGGGACTCTCAAGAGTCTCCTCCAACACCATAATTCAAAAGCATCAATACTTCGGCGATCAGCCTTCTTTATGGTCCAGCTCTCACTTCCATACATCACTACTGGGGAAACCATAGCTTTAACTATATGGACCTTTGCTGGCAAGGTGGCGCCTCTGCTTTTTAAGTGCAAACCTTATTTCCATAAATATCCCACATATCATGATAATGAACGTTTCATTAGGACACACGAAAAGCATTTCCAAGGGTTCTGTACATTTTTTGCACTCTAGAGTGACCAAGAAAGGGAAATCAGAACAATGAATGAACCTAGGAATGCCTTATACCAGCTAAGTATACCAGCAGTGTCTCACTGGGCCATTTCCCAGTTCTATCCAGAGAAGCTGGGGCTTGAACCTTTGACAAAGCCTCTGAGGTATCCCCTTTCCCATAAAAGCACTTAATTCTCAGGAGTTTACCTGAAATGCGAGGTTAACAAAAAGTCTGTTCACCATCTGGATAATGTTCTCCAATATCACGGCCCATCCCATGGACTGGGTGTGTGGAATCCTTCCATTACATTTTAGCAGAAGAAACCTCATCACCCCTCCGCATTGTATGGAAACAGCAGGATCCGTTTTAAAAGAGAAATCAGCGGTGGTGGTGATGCATTAAGAACACCAGGAGACAGAGCAGCTTCAAGAGAAGTGAAATTCAAAGCCATTTCCCTATTGTGACTTAAGGAAGACCAGCAGGGGTTCGAGTTAAGGCAGGTGAGAGCCCAAGGGCAGTAATAGTTCAGAATGTCATGTTAAGGCACAATGACCTTCCCTGCTTTATACTAAAGAAACACATTTTAGTATGGTCCGTGTGCTTAAAGAAATATTTTTGGCTCCTCTTGATTCTTTTTTTCAATGGCAATGCCTGCATGCTAGCCATTTAAGACCCCCCTGCTTAGCATCCATTCATGTCCCTTCCGGTGCCTCTCATGCCCTCGTTCTCCCATTATTCGGCAGCCTCCATAGCTTTGTTTGAAGTGCATTACAGATAACTGATCAGAATGAAAGTGCATTGAAGTGCATTGCAGGTTTTTTTATTCATTTCTTACCTGGTGGAATTGTTGCTTTATTTCCAGCTTAGGTTAGATCATTTGATGAATTTCAGAAGAATGCCTTGTAAGGGTCCCACAAACGAGATGGAAATTGGACTGTGGGAAATATCTAAAATACATTGAATCTAGGCTTCTGTTTTCTCCCATGGAAAAGGGACAAGCAGGTACTATAAACCCAGGCCAATGCCCTGATACAGGCTTCTCTAGCCTGGTACCCTCAAACTATTGTTAAATTCCAGCTCCCATCATCCCTGGCCTTTGGCCGTGCTGGCTGGGGCCTACAAGGGGCCGTTGTCCAAAGCAGAAGAAATTGACAAATGCCAGCCTTCCCCAACCTGGTGCCCTCCATATATCTTGGACTACAACTACCATCAGGTTCAGTCTGAGGAGATTTCACCCCTCCCATACCCAAGAATCTCCTGAGCAGTCTGCTGATTCTGCAGAGAGGAGGAGGCGTGTTCTTATATCTACTTATTCTGCTCCAGCACCACATCGGAGACAGTGAGAGAGTCAGTGAGTGAGTCAGTCAGGGAGAGAAAAAGACTGAGTGTTATCTCTGTGTAGACAAGGTCGCTGCAGAAAGCAGCTGTAAGACTCAGTGCAGTCCAGCATCTCCATTTGTATATAGTTTGTATAGTACAGTAGCTGTTAGTGAATAAAAGAAGATATTCTTCAGCGCTGTCGTCCGAGTGATTTATGCTCTACTGTATTCTGCTGTACAATGACTGTCTTCTTGTTGGAGTGATTTGCGGTACTCACAGCTCTGAGTTGTGAGTCCACGGAACTTGGACCTGTTCCTGTGAGGAAGGTGGTCTCTGGAAGTGCTATCCAGCTCGCCTAGCCCAGTCAGGGCTGAGGTGGATGAGTCCAGTTGGTGACACTGGCTCAAGGGCGATGCTGACACAGTCAACATGGCCAGGAGTTAGAAATGATGGCTATGCTGTCATGCCCTCCTAGGGTCACGATTTTCCAGGGACAGTCCCAGAATTATGAAAGCCATCCCAGCTTCTGATTTGATCCTGGAATGTCCCTATTTCCTTCACCAAGTGTTGCTTCCGCCAATCTCTTGGAGAAGGATGAGATGGCGCTTGTCCTGAGTGACAGTGATGGTGGCTGTGTTGACTGCAAAGGAGCATCCCATTGGCTCTTCATGGCTTGTAGCAGCTACTGAAGAGCAGGTGAGGAGGAAGAGGAGGAGTTTGGATTTGATATCCCACTTTATCACTACCCTAAGGAGTCTCAAAGCAGCTAACATTCTCCTTTCCCTTCCTCCCCCACAACAAACACTCTGTGAGGTGAGTGGGGCTAAGAGACTTCAGAGAAGTGTGACTAGCCCAAGGTCACCCAGCAGCTGCATGTGGAGGAGCGGGGAATCGAACCTGGTTCACCAGATTACAAGACTACCACTCTTAACCACTACACCACACTGGCTCCTGGCTCCTGGCTTCTGCCTCAAATGCACTGGCTCTGAGGGGCAGGCAGAGGGCAGGGCCATCATCTCATGTGTCATCTTATGGGATGGTCACAAGCTTTACTTTTTTGAAGAAGAAAAAGGATCATGTACCGGTAATCCATTGATGAGGAACCTGTATCCCTCCAGATGTTGCTAGAACCTTCTGCTTCCCATCAGTCTCAGCTAGCATGGCCGATGGGCACAGGATGGTGAAGGTTGTGCTCCAACTTTTGCGGGGTTTTTGTGTGTGTGTTTTCCGGATAATCTTTATTAGTTTTTCAGTTACATACTATACATACACATACTGTATTATATTTTACATTTATACTTGCTCTTAGGAGCTGACTTCCCTCCTTCCTTCTTCTGGCTTTTTTATATCGCCTCTAAATTTTTCACATTGTCTTTATCCATTTTGTATATTGTTATTCTTCACATTCATCCATAGTGTCTGTAAACAAATAAACACTTCTATATATACAATTCTTGTTGTCTGTCTATGTTCATTTACAACTGCTATTAGTTACATTGGTCACATTGTACATTTTACTACTTATTATTATTGTCCAGTAAAATTCTTTGTATTTAACATTATGAGGTTTATTTCAGTTCTATTGGTTTCCCTATTTCACCTTATCTTTCCTATGTATGACATACATTTTCCCCATTCTTTTTGAAATGTTTCATCGCCCTGTTGTTGAATTTTCCCTGTTAATTTATGTGCTCCAGCTTTTGGAATAGCTATCCCTGCCTATAAGTGTTCTCCTTCTCTTCCTAAGGATGTATTTATCAGAGACTGCTCTTTTTTGTGCGTGTTTTTGGCACAGAGAAAAGAGGAGGTCAGCAAGTTAACAAATTACACATGTTCCACCTGGACAGGCCATCAAAAAGCTCATTTTACTTGGACTTTTTGTCCCCTACCTTCTTTATCTAGATATGTATCACAATGATGGAGAGCTCAGCTCCAATTCATAAAATATTTTACCAGGGAGTCAAACTGATCTAATAGACCCATTTCTCATTAAAAAGGTCAATGCAATGAACATCTGATGCTGTATAACTGTCTGATTCAATTTGGCAGGTCAGGCTTGACTAACCCAATCCCCCGATTGGTCTCTGAATTCCTTTATATTGAAAGAAAAGAGAGAAGAGGGCTTATAACAAACTGTTGGAAATTAGCAGCTCCAGTCTTTTCACTGTTTAAAAATCATGTCCTTACTATATTGATCAGATCAAATCAAATTTTCTTCATTATGCATGATTGAGCAAGAGTTTCACATCAGGCTTTAGCCGACCAAATCTATCAACAACCAAGCCTAAATTCCATGAGGCATCGAGATTACACTCTTGGTAATTTGCTCAGTCATATAATTAGGGAGGAAAAACTAGGAGAAAGAGGGGGGTGGACTTTGTAGACGTGAGGTCTGCAGATCTGCCAAAAAAAGTAAACTTTTGATTTTGTGCATTTTTAAAAAAAAAGTTGCTTTCTCTGCAGCTAAAACCCAGCAAGAACCTCTGTGCTATAGAGTCAGAAAGGTGGTTCATGGCATAAATAAATGAAGGCCAAATTAGATATAAAGCAAAAGATCCATTCTCCACAATCATGTTTGGGGAAATAACAGCTGCAACTTGAATTTAGACCACAGAGCTGGTGAAGAAAGCTTTAACACTTCTCCAAGTACCATTTTTCTGCTTAAATACTGCCCCCATCCTCACAAACTGTTATTTGAGAGCCATCATAATGGACTAGGACTGGGGAGACATGGTTTCAAATCTCCTCTGATCTCTGAAGTACACCAGGTGATTGAGGGCCCATTAGTCTATCAGCCTAATCTACCTCATGGGATTATTTTAAGGATAAAATTGGAAGGAGGGAGGAGAAAGTGTATACTCCTTGGAAGAAAGTTCTTCATCATTCCTGAAGAAATTATGAATGGCCTGAAAAGATCCTGGCTGTTCTAGGAATGTAGTATGCAGTCTTCTGCCAGATGAGACCAATGATTATTTAGCCCAGTATCATCAACTCTCCTAGGGAGGCAGGTGGCGCTGTGGATTAAACCACAGAGCCTAGGACTTGCCGATCAGATGGTTGGCGGTTCGAATCCCCGTGACGGGGTGAGCTCCCGTTGGTCGGTCCCAGCTCCTGCCCACCTAGCAGTTCGAAAGCACGTCAAAGTGCAAGTAGATAAATAGGTACCGCTCCAGCGGGAACGTAAATGGCGTTTCCATGTGCTGCTCTGGTTCACCAGAAGCGGCTTAGTCATGCTGGTCACATGACCCGGAAGCTGTACGCCAGCTCCCTCGGCTAATAAAGCGAGACATGTGCTGCAACCCCAGAGTCGTTCACGACTGGACCTAATGGTCAGGGGCCCCTTTACCTTTACCATCAACTCTCCAAGGCAAATCTCCAGAGGTTTTGGAGGTTAACCCACACCATCCCTGACCACTAGGCGTCGGAACCTAAAACTTCTTGGGACCACCAGGCTGGGGATGTTTGCTCCAAGGTCTTAGCTGGAGAAGCTCTGGCCCTCCAGATGTTGAACTACAACACCCATCAGCACCTACCAACATGGCCAATAGTAAGGGATGATGGGAGTAGTACTGCAGAAACATCTGGGGGGCCAGAGGATTCTCCATGTTTGTCTTAGGCAGAGATCATTTACCTCTACCTGATCCTTTTAATCATAGACACTATGGACATGATGATGATGATGATTTCATTTATACCCTGACTTATCCCCTGATAGGATCCAAGGCAGCTTACATGTAAAAATGACAACTGCTAAAAACATAGAAAAACATTCATTAGAAAACAGTTAAACATTGATAGAATTAAAACTATCTATATAAAATCTATTAACACCATAAAAATAATTACAATATAACAGTACAGTACCAGTCCTCTCATTAAAAGCATTCAGTTCCCAAAGGGCCTGTTGGAACAAGAAGGTCTCCCCTTGCCAGCAGAAGGACAACAAGGAGGGAGCCAGCCTATCTTCTCTAGGGAGGGAGTTTGGAATCTGGGAGCAGCCACCAAGAAGGCTCTCTCCCACCTCTCCACCAACCATGCATGTGAAGGTAGCAGGACCAATAGAAGGGCCTCCTTAGACCTTCTGAATACAAAGCATATGCACTACTGATTGTCACAGAACTTTGGTTTGGTCCCTTCTAAACCAAAGTTTATCATTGCTGAATTGGGTGCCCCATGTTTGCCACCTATGAATAGGGTGCAAAAAGTGTGTGAAAGGAGAGTATTTTCAGTCATGGGGGAGGTGAGCTCTTAATTTGTTATTATATCTGTACTTCAAGTCCAATTTGGCAAATATCCCCTGGAAAGACTAATGTTTGATGCAACCATTCTGAGAAAATTAATGAGCAAACGCCTAGATTTTATTCCATCGGAACTGAGTGAAGATGGCGTCTGCGACCAGAGAAGGACTTTTGGATTGATTTGGCATAAACACCAGCGTGTGAGGACATACCGCAAACAACAGACTTAGCAGCTGCAAAAAAAAAAGGAGAGTCATACAAATTTCACACAGAAGCACATTATTGTTTACTTTGACTCGCCTGTGGAAACAACTCAGAGGCCACGAAAGAAGGAAGGAGAACAACAGGAGGACTCAAAGAAGGAACTATTGGAAACTCAAGGCAGTAGAAACATAAGATGATTGGACCCCACTGAACTTGAAGCATGGGAAGCCCCAACAAAAATTTATAATTTGGCAGAGTATTTGGACTATATGATATGTATTTGTATAATTTGGAATACTTAATGTGATTTGATTGGATTGTTAAAATGGAAAATTTAATAAAAATTATTTTGTTAAGGCAGATGAAGCTGATGGACTACATGGAAATGGCGGAAATGATTGGCAGAATCCGAGACCAGGGAGAAGAGTCGGTGGAAGAAGATTGGAAAAAATTTAAAGTATATTTACAGAAATACTGCAAAATTAATGAATGTTAGAAGAATGCTGGAATGATGTTACATGGTTTTAGCAGAAATGTTATAAAGAATTAAGTAAAAACTGATTGTTAATGGGCTAAACTGGAAAATTTAAAGTTAGATTGTGTTAGACAAATTGTAGAACAAAAAAAGAAAAAAAGACTGAGAAAGATGGAAAGGATTTGCTGAAATAGCTAAATTGAACTAGAATACAAAAAAGGGAGGTGTGAGGAGGTTGTTGAAACAAGTAAATGAAAGGCAAAGAAATGGAAATTGGATGTGTTTTTTTAAATGTTTTTGTTTTTCTTGTTGTTTTGATGTATTTTTTTTCTTTTTATCTTTGATGTATTGTTTGTTAAATTCTTTATTGTTTTTTCTTTTTTTTCTTTTTGTAACTGTTAAATTTCTAATAAATATTATTATTTTTAAAAAAGAAAGAGTATTTTCGCTCAGCCACCAGCACAATAGACCCGTTTAGTAGTAGCAATAGAAATGACGATCATTTCATCGGTGAAAGTGAGAGAGCAAAGGAGAGCAAGAGAATGCCATGTACGGGGCTTTGATCAGTCAGCTGATCACCGGGGCTTGCAAAGTATTGGGCCTGCAAGGCGCTATCCCCTCTCCCTCACAATTTCATTTCAAGCCATAGTGCAAAAACAGGTCACCTGATATCATTATGACCAGCCAGATCCAGTTTCCCACCCCTGGCCCATCTCCCTGCCTTCCACAGCGGCCAACCAGTTCCCCCTGGGAAGCTACAAGCAAGACACGAGTGGAAGAGGAAAGTGCCAATACAACTAGACATCAAACAGAACTGTTTCCTATTGCCCACTGTTCCTGCTGTCCCCTAAAGAGTTTGCTTCAGAACTCACTGAATCTACTTTTTACTTTGTTTTCTCCCTCCAATTGTGGTCCCTTTTCTGCTTTGCTTATCAAATTGCTGCCTCTCTCTACGGGGCAGACGTCGCTCTTGAGCACAAGCCTGCAGTTCCTCCACACTCTTCCCCAATTTGACTCTCCTGCACATAGCCGCCAGCTGTTCCAAGTAATTACAAGATAGTTCAGGCAGCTAACGGGCCTTGGTCTGTGGACCCTCTTCCTTGGAACAGCAGCTTCCTAGCATGGCTAGGGGGAGGCTTGAGAGAGAGAGGCAAATTACACCGTGTGCCCAAAGTCAGCACATTGCATTGATAGTGGATGTCAGAACATGGGGGACAACTAAATAGTAAGTGGAATAGAGAAGAAGGGCAAGATTTCTTTGCTCCCTTTCAACATTCACAGGCAAACATGGGGACAACCAAAGGTCACTGTCTGAGAAGCATCATCCCTTGACCATCACAACATCTAGAAGTTCTTCTTCACATACTTCATACATACTTATGAGAGCAAGTGTGGTGTAGTGGTTAAGAGTCTCGTAATCTGGGGAACCGGGTTCGCGTCTCTGCTCCTCCACATGCAGCTGCTGGGTGACCTTGGGCCAGTCACACTTCTCTGAAGTCTCTCGGCCTCACTCACCTCAGAGTGTTTGTTGTGGGGGAAGAAGGGAAAGGAGAATGTTAGCCGCTTTGAGACTCCTTAAAGGGAGTGAAAGGCGGGATATCAAATCCAAACTCTTCTTCTTCTTATGTACTTTCCAATGACTTTTTCCAAACTAGGGGTGGATGAGATATCCGCTGCCTTCACAAGCAGTTTATTCCATTTCCCTGATGTTTCCCTAAAACTTCTTACCATTGGCAACTCCTTATCTCTCTCGCCCTGACCTAGCCACTGTGATCCACGCAACGGTCACCTCCAGACTGGATTATTGTAACTCGCTGTACGTGGGGCTGCCCTTGAGACTGACCCAGAAACTCCAGCGGGTGCAGAATGCCGCAACGGGACTCTTTACGGGGTCCTCGCTGCGAGATCACATTCACCTGGTGCTATACCAGCTGCACTGGTTCCCAGTGGAGTACAGGATCAGGTTTAAGGTGCTTGTTTTAACCTTCAAAGCCCTATAAGGCCTAGGACCCTCGTACCTACGGGACCGCTTCTCCTGGTATGTCCCACGGAGGAACTTACGGTCTTCAAACAAAAACATCTTGAAGGTCCCAGGCCACAGAGAGGTTAGGCTGGCCTCAAGCAGAGCCAGGGCTTTTTCGGCTGTGGCCCCGATCTGGTGGAACGCTCTGTCCCAAGAGATTAGGGCCCTGCGGGACATGACAACTTTCCGCAGGGCCTGCAAGACAGAGCTGTTCCACCAGGCCTTTGGCCAGGGCACAACCTGACTCCCTCCTTTGGCAATCCTCACAGAACTCTAGCCCAATGGTTGCCATTTATCCGATTGGAATTAATTTTATAATGAAATGATTTGAGAATGTTTTATCATTTTACTGATGTTAGCCGCTCTGAGCCCGGCTTCGGCTGGGAAGGGATATAAATAAATATTATTGTTATTATAAATAAATAAATATTATTATTATTATTATTATTATTATTCTGCACTATATTTCAGCTTTTGCATGACATAGAATCATAGAATTGCAGAGTTGTAAGAGATCACAATGGCCATATGGCCCAACAGCCTGCAATGTAGGAATCTTTTCCCCCAACATGGGTTTCAAAACCATGACCCTGAGATTAAGAGTCTCATGCTTTACCGACTTAGCTACAAAAGCCACTTCCAGAAAATGAATGGAATATAAATATAAAATGAATGCATGCTTTGCAGAGATACAATTTTCAGAGGGGTTTAACCCTCTTCACAGGAGAACTCTGAAAATTGTAGCTCTGTGAGGGGAATGGGATCTCTTTTTAACTCTCAGCACCCTTAACAGTTCTCAGGATTCTTTGAGGGAAGCCATGTCTGTTTAAAGGTGGCACTAAACCACTGTGTCTAAACCACTGAGCCTCTTCGGCTTGCCGATCAGAAGGTCGGCGGTTCGAATCCCCGCAATGGGGTGAGCTCCTGTTGCTCAGTCCCAGCTCCTGCCAACCTAGCATTTCGAAAGCACGTCAAAGTGCAAGTAGATAAATAGGTACTGCTCCAGCAGGAAGGTAAATGGCGTTTGCGTGCGCTGCTCTGGTTTCGCCAGAAGCAGCTTAGTCTTGCTGGCCACATGACCCGGAAAAACTGTCTGCAGACAAATGCCGGCTCCCTCAGCCTGAAAGTGAGATGAGCTCTGCAACCCCAGAGTCGTCTGCGACTGGACTTAACTGTCAGGGGTCCTTTACCTTTACCTTTTTTTATGTCTGTTTAAAATGCTTTAAGCATAGTGCTTTAAACATACAGTGTGAATGTGGCCCTAGCTGGATTTACAAAGCTAAGCAGGGTCTGGTATGGTTTCAAACTGGAAGGGGGACTGTGTGTTGAGATTCCTGCAGGGAGTTGGACTAGATGACCCTTAGAATATCTTTCAGCTCCACAGTTCCATTATTCTTTGACTTTTCCCTGGTAAATGAGAACAATTGGAGAGTATTCATTCTTCCTTTAATTCCCAATTAAGAACCCTTTCTTTATTTTTGGCCCTCGGTTGGGCACTGCCATCAATTGTTAAACTACACTGTGTAAACACCATTAATATTTCTTTGTTAAGCTAGCAATAAGAAAACCATTTGTCTGTTAAATTAAACCACGGTCATGAAAGTGATTTAAAGGATAATAACGTCTTTCTCTTTCTGTAACAACAAGGGGGAAAGTACTTAAGGATTGGTGGGTAAGTGCCCAACATTTTGTGTCAGAGAACAGCATAACAAGAAAAAAAAACAACAGTAGAAAACCCACCTTGTGTTTCACTTTTCCGTTTACAAGGAACCAAAACTTACATTTTTGGCTTGGCTTATGTTATTTTTTTATTTCCAACATTATTTCCTGCTCCTTGCTTGAAGGTCACAAGATGAGTCACAACATAATGCAAAGTTGTTGTTGGCTTCCATGGTGTATGTATTGAGAGAACATGGATTGTGAGGTCAAACTGCTGTGTTAGCAACACCAAAGTGACCTCCCCAGCTTGCAAGCCAGGGCAAAGTGTATAGAGGTCCTGGGCTGCCCAGATGACAGGACCCCCCTCTCAGCCTCACTGATGTGGTCCAAAGGAAAGCAGAGCAATACATTTGGCACCAGCTTGGCTGCAGGAGTTGCTGGAATCATAGAATCATAGAATCATAGAGTTGGAAGAGACCACAAGGGCCATCGAGTCCAACCCCCTGCCAAGCAGGAAACACCATCAGAGCACTCCTGACATATGGTTGTCAAGCCTCTGCTTAAAGACCTCCAAAGAAGGAGACTCCACCACACTCCTTGGCAGCAAATTCCACTGTCGAACAGCTCTTACTGTCAGGAAGTTCTTCCTAATGTTTAGGTGGAATCTTCTTTCTTGTAGTTTGGATCCATTGCTCCGTGTCCGCTTCTCTGGAGCAGCAGAAAACAACCTTTCTCCCTCCTCTATGTGACATCCTTTTATATATTTGAACATGGCTATCATATCACCCCTTAACCTCCTCTTCTCCAGGCTAAACATGCCCAGCTCCCTTAGCCGTTCCTCATAAGGCATCGTTTCCAGGCCTTTGACCATTTTGGTTGCCCTCCTCTGGACACGTTCCAGTTTGTCAGTGTCCTTCTTGAACTGTGGTGCCCAGAACTGGACACAGTACTCCAGGTGAGGTCTGACCAGAGCAGAATACAGTGGCACTATTACTTCCCTTGATCTAGATGCTATACTCCTATTGATGGAAGGAGGCGTACAAAGCGCCATCCAACCATCTTAGGGACTCCACTCTGGATTTCTACATGGTTTTCTCCTTAGCTTTTCCTTCTCCCAAAGATCTCCCACAAGGCAGCAGAGGTTTAAAAATATAAGAGCTGGATCAGGCCACACCAAAGGCCCAGTCTAGCATCCTCTTCTCACAGCAGCCAACCAGATGCCCAAATGGGAAACCCTGGAAGGGAGAACCTCAGCACAAAATCACTATCGGCACTTGTGATTCCCAGCAAATAGTATACAGAGATGCACTGCCTTCAACAGTGGAGGTAGAACATGGCCATTAACACTGATAGCCTTCTCCTCCATGAATGTGTCTAATCCTCTTTTAAAACTACAAGCAACTCCCCATTTGGTGCATTCAAGGCATGCACGACAGGGACTGTGTGCATCGTCGTGAACCAGGAAGTGGCAAAAATGGTGTGAAAATAGCATCTAGCAATCCCATGAGCCTTTGCAAGTGCAATCCCAGGAGGCTTTGCGCCAACCTTTGAGGCATGTGGAGAGTTGGAGTTTGAGCAAGGGTGTTTGAAGGGAGCGATTGTGGTGGAGTTGGTGGATTTTTCATTTTTTAAAAGGATTTTTAAGGGGTTCCATAGGTTTGCAGGCTTTTTCAATGGTGTTCCCAATATGTGTGATTTCACTTTAAAAATGTCTCAGACATTGCCTGTATTCTGTTGTGGTTGTTGTTTAGTCGTTTAGTCATGTCCGACTCTTCGTGACCCCATGGACCAGAGCACGCCAGGCACTCCTGTCTTCCACTGCCACCCGCAGTTTGGTCAGACTCATGTTTGCAGCTTCGAGAACACTGTCCAACCATCTCGTCCTCTGTCGTCCCCTTCTCCTTGTGCCCTCCATCTTTCCCAACATCAGGGTCTTTTCCAGGGAGTCTTCTCTTCTCATGAGGTGGCCAAAGTATTGGAGCCTCAGCTTCACGATCTGTCCTTCCAGTGAGCACTCAGGGCTAATTTCCTTAAGAATGGATGCATTTGAACTTCTTGCAGTCCATGGGACTCTCAAGAGTCTCCTCCAGCACCAGAATTCAAAAGCATCAATTCTTCGGTGGTCAGCCTTCTTTATGGTCCAGCTCTCACTTCCATACATCACTACTGGGAAAACCAGGGCTTTAACTATACAGACCTTTGTTGGTAAGGTGATGTCTCTGCTTTTTAAGATGCTGTCTAGGTTTGCCATCGCCTTTCTCCCAAGGAGCAGGCGTCTTTTAATTTCATGACTGCTGACACCATCTGCAGTGATCATGGCGCCCAGGAAAGTAAAATCTCTCACTGCCTCCATTTCTTCCCCTTCTATTTGCCAGGAGGTGATGGGACCAGTGGCCATGATCTTCGTTTTTTTTTATGTTGAGCTTCAAACCATATTTTGCGCTCTGCCTGTATTCTAGGCTGCATCAACAGACGTATAGCTCACACAGACTTACGAAACAATTTCTAAAGAATAGGGGATCATCCTGGTGCCTACAGGTCTTTGTCTGTCTCAGTCCATTTGCAGCCAGCTGCTGCTCATGTTCTGGGAGGTCTGAATAATGCTCTTGCCAGATGACTGACAGGTTCTGTGAAGCCCTGAAATTCCCCCCACTGTCTACACAGCATGCCTTTTTAATGCACCATAAAGCACTTGGGAAGGGGTGCATTTCAGAGGATGTGAAAAGCAGAATGAAAACCCAAGCTGCTGCAACCAGCCCTCAAAGCCAAATTGTCTGGTGGACCTACATTCAGAGACATGCATAAGGCTGTCCATAGCAGATGCTCATCTATAGATACAGACCCCAATGGGTGTGACATAGCCAGTGCCTTGAGCTTTTGAACTGAGCCTAAACCATGCTAATTAACAGTGTCCTTTTTTGATAGCCTTGAAAGCTTTTCCTTGTAGGGAGCTACCCTGCAGCCAACAGTTGAGCCTATCAAACGCTAGCCAACAAAAACCAAGGAGAAACGGTTTGGCAATGGTTTTCTCTCCATCATCCCAGATCTAGGAAGAAGTAAACTGAGTGTGCAATCCAGCAAAAAGAGGGGTGAGGAATCTGATTCAGCCACATTTCCTTCTGGACCATTTTTGAGGGACTGCATGTCAGTGGTGGGTGGGGCCAGAGAGTGGGGCAATGGGTGTGAATTTTACCTTTGTACAGGAGGCTACACCCTTCTCCATCCTCCATCTGGCAAGAGGCACTTTCAGGGTCCAAGGACATATTCTAGCACGACATCATCACTAAATGAGGGTATGAAACAGGGCCAAATATGGGCTGGGGAAAGGGGAATGAACAGGGGGTGCCCTGGGAAAAGTCTGAAGGGTCAAAAAGAGAGCCCTGGATGGCCTCGTTGAGGTTCCTCACCTCTGATCTCAAGTTAGTTGTGTGACTAGGATGGAACAAATGTCAATAAAAGATCAAGGATTTCATGGAGAACAAGGCTTTCAATGGCTATCAGGTATGATGGCTGAGTTCTATCTCCACTGCCAGAGAATACCAACACCTGGGAATCACAGTGATGTTGCATTCATGTCCTGCTTGTGTGCTTCCCAAGGGTGTCTGGTCCAGCCGCTGTGAGAACAGAATGCTGGACTAGATGAGCCATTGGCTTGATGCAGCAGGCTCCTCTTACATTCTTATTACAAATTTTTGTAGATGAGGAAAGTGACTTCAGGTCCCTGAACAGGGACATGTTTTGCTGATTTTCCAGGCATAATTTGCCATGGGTTTGTGGGCAGGGGAGGTTTATCCTTAGTTGTGGTGCAGGGCCATCTTTACCCAGGGGTGCAAAGGGTGCGGGGCACCCGGGCGACGAATTCTGGGGGTGCCAAATGTATACCTATTGTATACTGGTTCCTCTCGATCGGCCGGCGGCAGTGAAAAGCAACGGAGCGAAAGTCCCCGTCCCCCACCTCCAATGCTCTGTTACTTCATAGCGTCAAATATTCCTGACGAGTCAGGAAACATAAGCAGTTGTTACAAGCGAGCAATTCCCCCCCCCCCAAAAAAAAAGGTCAACAACTTTGACTTCCCCCCTCCCAAAAAAAGCTCAATAAAAGTTAAAGGGGGGGCGCTAAACTTAATTTGGGGGCAGCGGTGCATATGCTAAAGATGACCCTGTGTGGTGGCTTCGTGAATGCTTTATTAATAATTTATTTTAATAGGGCCACAGATAGCAGTAGTGGCAACCGCAGAACTCCCCCTCTCAGCAGCCTGGTGGACATTTTCTTTTTAGGTGACAAGATGGGGAAAGCACTGAGGAAGAAAAACCAAAAGAAGAGGACCTTCAGTGCTTCTGATCTGACAGCTGCTCATTCAGCCTGACATGTGTCAGAGAAATCTCCTTCATCGGGAGCTGCAAAACCATTCAAGTTCCTAGCTTTGCCAAATCAGGATCAAACCTTAATGAGGCCCAAACATTAGCTACCTTTTTATTGAAGCACCACCACCATTAATTGAAATCTCCTTCCCAGAGTGCTTTAAGAGTCAATGCCTCTTCCCAAGGAACTATGGGAACTGTAGCTCTGTGAGAGGAATAGGGAGTCTCCTAACAACTCTCAGTGCCCTTAACAAACTACAGCTCCCAGGATTCCTTTGGGGATGCCATGACGGTTTAAAGTGGCATCACAACGCTTTAAATGTACAGTGCACATGGGGCTGAAAGATCCAGAAGACACAAAATGGTAGAAAGCCAATCTAGATGGTTGCTCATCTGCTTGCATCATTGCAGTTCCTCACATTTGAGTTTGCCCCTGATCGTTCCTTGGTCTGCTGCTGCTATTTTACTTGTGTTCCACATACATATGCATTTCCTCCGCTTGGGATTGTGATCTGCTCTTCGGGTCATTTTAATTTTATTTTTTCCAAGAAAAAGAGAGAGAGATATCATGGCAATGAATATACACACCGTGCTCTACTGCGCTGTAGGTGTGGGGAACAAGAAAAGCGAAGGAAGAAGGTGCTTGAAATATCTCTCTGAGATTGTACGAGTGCCAAGATTGCTCAAGGTCACTACACCGTCTCCCTGGAGGCGAGAAATCTAACTGTCTCCGTTGCATCGATGGATGTGTACAAGACCAAGGTGGCAGGCGGATTAAAATATCTTGAAATGGAGATGTGCTAGAAGGAAAATGGCATAGTGGAAGGATATCCTGCAATGTCAACCCTTACAAACACTTAGGACGTTGCTGGATACGTCTCAGTGAGATTTACTGTTATGAATATTATCCTCAAGGTAGCACTGTTGATATGAATGGTTCGTTGCGTGTCGAGGTCCCCAGGGCCACCCTAATAACTCACACATCACACCAAAATTTTTGTTTAAGGTTTTTGGCATAATTTTGGCCACAACTTTATTAAAATACAAACATGTGAGTGGTTGCTTAGGCATTGGTTGCGACTATCTGCCCCCACTGTGTGGAACAGACTGACATTCCACACGCCTGCAAAAGTCAGAAAACGGAAATTCACTTGGGGGTAGCGTCGGAGCAGGGAACCTGCCCTCAGCCCTCCCCAAATGCAGCCAGGAGCTCTTGCAGTGGCCCGAGCCCCCTTGACAGAGTGGACAAGCAATAGTTAGCCCCCGATTCCTTTAACGGAATCCCTTGCAGCAGCAGCATTAGAGGGGCAGGCACAGCCAATCCATGCCCCTCAACCAACCAAACCATAAACCAATGCCTAACTGCAGCCTTACAAGTTGTGACGATTTGCTACGCAGTAGGCAAAAACCAAATGGCCCCAGCCAATCAGCCAGATGGACAGAATTCCTACCGGGCCTCTGCCCCAAGAGTAGACGACCCCATGACAGGCATAGCAAGGTCAAAGCAAACAACCCTAAATATAGGGAGGGGGGACGGGCAATCCGATGCACGGGCGAAAAGAAGAAGCCCTAGCCTCATGCAAGGAGTTTTAGCATTTCTGGCTGTCAATCAACAAATGGCAACATTAACTTCTTCCCAACAGCAAGGGAAGCCCAATCGCATCAGTGGCCAACGATCAATTAGCCCGCCCCCAACTTTGGAGTGTCCTGGCGGCCCCCACCGCAACACGTGCTCTCCATGAAGGAGAACATGCTTTACAAAACAAGGGAAGGCAGGACCCTGCCCCAAGGCAAAATAAGAGAAGACGTGATCCTGGCCTCTTTTAAAGCCATCCAAGATGGAGGCAATCAATGCCTCTTGTGGGAGCAAGTTGTGCAGTTCAACTATGGGCTGCGTGAAGAAGCACTTTCTTTTATCTGCCCTGATTCTTCCAGCAGTCCACTTCCTTGGATGTCCACGAGTTCTAGCATTAAGAGAGAGGGAGGAGAACTTGTGTCATTTAAGCAACAGAAGTTCTCTGTGTTGAAACATTCAAGCTGGCAGGGAAGGAAAATATATTTGGGCTGCGCATTGATCCCATTCATCCAATACCATCAAAAAATAACTAGGATTACTTGAGGGCTTCACTATTTTGTTCCCCGTTCCGATACGGTTCTTGAAAATGTACAAAACAAATCTATCAACATAAAGCTAAAGTAGCAAGGCTCGTGGGAGTTACAAGGGTCTGCAAGTCTTAGCCATAATGGAGTGTTTCCCCAGGTAAACAACTTCAAAGCATCCACCCCATAGGGCCCGGCGTGCTGTGCAAACCTTATTTGCAAGTGACATATTGAAATAATAAAACCGCTATTTGCACTGTTGAAAATGGCTGAGAGGCACAGCAAAATTGCAGAAGGATGTCTAGGCAAACCAGCCAAGCAAGGCTTTGTTTCTTAAATACCAAAGGAAATAGAGTTGACACAGAAGTTGTCAACCTTCCAGTTTTTTAGGGGTGTTGTATGAAATGAATCCCAATTCCCTTTTTCATTCTTTAAACAAATGGATTCATCAAGAGGGTTGTCATCTCGGACTCTTCAAGTGTCCCAAATGTCCAGGGACAGTCCTGGATTTACAGAAGCCATCCTAGTTTCTGATTTGATCCTGGAATGTCCCACTTTTCCTTAGAGCACCCCTGTTTTCATTGGAAAAATGTTACAGGCATTCCAAGCCAAGGAGATAAGTAACTATACAACCTTTACAAGACATCTAAAGGCATCCATTCATAGTTTTATTATATTTTTATATATGTTGGAAGCTACCCAGAGTCCCTGGGACAGCCCAGTCAGATGGGTGGGGTGGTGATGATGATGATGATGACGACGACAGGACATCCCTATTTACATAGGAGAAATGTCATCTCCTGCTGTTTTGTTATATAATCTCCAGCTGCCCTGAAAATGCCAAGACCATCACGAAAACCCTTAAGCCACTGCAGCTTCTCACTCCATCCTGCAGAGTTCTGAATTCCCAAATGCAAGCCTTTCCTCCCCTTTAACAAAAAAAGCCCCTCATTTTTTTCTCCACCTTTTCATTCATTGCTCCTTCTATCTCCTGGCCAGGGAAAGATAGAAGAAGCAACCTACTTTGGCTTCTGCTTTGTACGCTCTTACAAGCTGCTCAGAAACATCGTGCCCAATGGGGAGGGTCTGCTCTGCAACCAAGCCTCTTAGGTCCCTGCCCAGTTTCCCTCTGGAGCAAAACCAGCTCCCTCTAAAGCCCTTTCCTGCCTGGCTTCTCCTGTGGACAGGGGGGGAAAGGCATTGATCTCTCCCATGAGCCGAATTCGTAGTGCCTTCTGAAATCTGAAATCCCCATTTTGTGCATTTGGGTGAAGGGGAGTCCCCGGGCAGCTGAGGAAGGGGATGCCTGGGCAGAGGTGGAGCTAGCTATTCCGGGACCTGGAGGCAGGGCCAGCATCCCAGGGGGCGGGGCCAGTGTCCCGGGGGGCACCGCCTGCAGCGAGCATCCCGGGGGGGCGCTGCCCATGGGAGCGGAGCGAGCCGTCTATGGGGGGTGGAGTGAGCCACCCATGGTGGGCTACTTCCTGGGCGAGGGAGGAGGGAGCCGCGCTGAGAGCCAGCGTGGTGTAGTGGTTAAGAGCGGTAGTCTTGTAATCTGGTGAACCAGGTTCACTTCCCCGCTCCTCCACATGCAGCTGCTGGGTGACCTTGGGCTAGTCACACTTCTCTGAAGTCTCTCAGCCCCACTCACCTCACAGAGTGTTTGTTTTGGGGAAGGAAGGGAAAGGATAATGTTAGCCGCTTTGAGACTCCTTAAAGGTAAAGGGACCCCTGACCATTAGGTCCAGTTGTGACCGACTCTGGGGTTGCGGCGCTCATCTCGCTTTATTGGCCGAGGGAGGTGGCGTACAGCTTCCAGGTCATGTGGCCAGCATGACTAAGCCACTTCTGGCAAACCAGAGCAGCACACGGAAATGCTGTTTACCTTCCTGCCAGAGCGGTACCTATTTATCTACTTGCACTTTGACGTGCTTTCAAACAGCTAGGTTGGCAGGAGCAGGGGCCGAGCAATGGGAGCTCACCCCGTGATAAAGTGGGATATCAAATCCAAACTCTTCTTCTTCTTTGCCAGCAGTCTTCCTCCCTTCCCTCTTCCTTTTGACAGCTCTGGGGAGGCTCCCCCCCCCCCCAGAAGCAGCCCAGGAGTGGGAGGCAATGCTGCGCCACCCGCCCGCAACTCCCAAGCCTCCCCCGAGCTGTCAAAACAAAGGGGGAAGGGGGGGAAGGCCTCTGGCAAGGTGGCGCAGCTCCACCGTTTCCCTTGAGGGCTCGGGGTAGATTTGGGAGTCGCGGGTGGGCAGTGCGCCGAGTGTCACCCACCTCAGTGATGACACTCAGGGTGGACCTCCCCCCCCGCCCCCTTCTTTCACCCCTGTGCCTGTGGGCTGTTTGTGTAACTGATCCAACCAAGATTCACCACAGATTTGCTCAGAAGTTTAAAACACTAAAAAGGGGAGGACGTTTATGTATCCCCAAATTCAACATTTTATATGTCCCTGGACCCCAAAATAAACACTTGGATACCCCATGGCATATACCTGCATCATCACAACACTAATGGTTGTTCAAAGTTACCATGCTCCCAAAATGCTTATAAATGCATGATGACACAGCATAGTCTACACACACACACAGTTGTACTTATTGATTTGGGGTTTTCTTTTTCCCTCAGGCTTCCCTCAATGCAATACATAAATTCAAAGTCTTCTGTGCTTGAAATGCTGCAGTTCTGTGTGTTTCCTCCAATAACATTTGTGCTTGAGCTGATGTGCTTCTACTGATGTAGTATAGAATGTCCCTTTTTCATCTGAGGAATGTTTGGAGGGGTATGCTGAGAGTTGCTAGGAGAGACCCCCTATTCTCCTCGCAGAGCTACAATTCCCAGAGTTCCCTTGGGAAGAGGAATTGGTTGTTAAACGACTCTGGGAATTGTAGCTGTCTGAGGGGAATAGGGGTCTCTCCTAACAACTCTCAGCACCCTTAACAAACTACAGCTCCCAGGAGTCTTTGGGGGAAGCCATGATGACTGTCTAACATGGTATCATATGGGACTCAGCTACATTAGTCAAAATACAGCGTTTTGAATGCGTTATAAACATGCAACACCAGACGGCACCAGAGAGCACAAAATCTTTCTATAGCATTTTTACATAGGGTTTTTTTTTTTCTTTTGTTATAACGATTTAATGTTAGACTTATTTATAGTGGTTTCTTCCTGCATATAGATCCACCTGTGGTTTGAATATGGCCTACGTTTCTCAGTTTTCCACTGTTAAGTTTAGTTCCCCACATTTCCACATCAGTTGACAAACTTTTATTTTAAAAGTCCATATGCAAAATTCACCAGCCTTTCAGTGAAACCACCTAGGAAATGGTGTGGTACTGCGTCATCTCCCATCTAGCCCACTATTGTCTACACTGACTGGCAGAGGCTTCTCCAGGGTTTCAGGCAGGGCTCTCTCTCCCAGCCCTACTGGGGATGCCAAGGATTGAACCTGAGACCTTCTGCATACCAGGCAGAAGATCTACCACTGAGCTATGGCCCTTTGCCACAGTTGGCAGTGGCTTAGGACTGGTCTTCTGGAATCGCTTAGCATTCAGGACTAGGAAGCATATGTTCCAGGAAGGGAGCATCCTGCCTCCAGCTTTGCATTGTCCGGCCAGCTTCAGTGGCATATGGGTAGCAAATTGGCATGGGCTTGGGGGACTGCTGGCCCCCATCCAAATCACCATTTCACCCACATTTTGCAAGATCTTTAGTTTCACTCCAGCGTCTTTCCTGGTCATCTTGCTTAACTGACCGGAAGGGGAATAGAACATTATTAATATAATGTCCACTCTGTGAATAAGCAGAACAATGAAATTCAATTTTCTCTTCAATTATCACATGCCCAGTGAGTGTTTAATGGCAAATATAAAGCCTTCACAGTTTCCTCCATTTTCTGTCATGCACACACCACTGCCTTCCTCCTCCTCCTCTTCTTCTTCTCCTTCTCTTCCTCTCTCTCTCTCTCTGACCAGATCAGGTTCACTGGTGCAAGCTCAAAATAATGGGGTTGCAATAATCAAATTGCAGTTTTCAAACTTTACTGTCACTCCCCCCACCCGGCCCACCCTGCAATTTCAAATCAGTTTTCTCTTCCAGAAAAATGAATTCCTTGCTGAAAAACACACCATTTGGAGTCTGTAATAAGATGTAGCTGGATCAGCAAGCAAGGACGCAAATGGGAGCAGCAGGCAAGATTTCAGCTTGGACAGCTGCTTATCCTAATGTGACTTTTCATCCCAGAATGATCACAGCATGTGTTGCTGAATATAGCATAATATCTTCTTTCTCCCCCCCCCCCAAAAAAAGCCATATTCCTAGTCGCCACTGGGTGGCAATGTAGATAAAACACAAATGCAGCAGAAGAACTTGAGAGTATTTCTTTATGTACAACTGCTCTGGGTTTTTTATTTTATTTTTTAAAAATGTATTTATTTATTGCCAAAAGCAGAGGTTTTCAAAGGGTACCGGGGGCCACACTGGTGTAGCAGGAGAGGAGAGCAGCTGCGGCAGGATGAATCAAAGAAACATTCAAACATGTCAATGCAGGCTAGCATGAAAACAATTGCACTTATTTGCAGAATATGGATAGATATTATTACAAAATGAGAGCAGGAGCATCAAGTGATACTGCAGGCTCACACCTCTCACTGAGTTTGCAAACGTATTTAAGGTACATATGTCTTTTCTTCCTAGATGGCTGTCGCCATCCAATGATACCAGAATGAGCCTCTGTATAAGGAAACCTTTGCATTAATATTCTGTGCCGTTCATGAGGATCCAAGGCAATATTAACAGCACTAACCTAACGCAATAATAATAATAATAATAATAATAATAGTTTATTTATTATTTATACCCCACCCATCTGGCTGGACTTCCCCAGCCACTCTGGGCGGCTTCCAAAAAAATCTTAAAATACTGTAATACATCATACATTAAAAGCTTCCCTAAACAAGGCTGTCGTCAGACGTCTTCTAAAAGTCTCAAGCTTAGGATGCTTAGTTTAAGCTGCTACTGCCTTTTCAGTGGGCTGGGCCTGTGTCCACCAACCCAGAAGACAGCGATGCCCGTCTCTCACCCGTGACCCAAGAGACTATAGTCAAGCTTTCCCGAAGCTCCAATCACCCTTGTGTCTTTGAGCAAGGCCAAGATTTGGAGATGCAGAACTAAGGGGAGCCTAATGTGATTAATTTCGCTTGATTTGGGGGAGGCTTGCCCAGGAATTACTTTGCTGCTCACTATGGATTTTGATCCTGAGCCAGATTTAGGAACCAGAAAATAATGTTGCATCTCGAAACTCCCAAATAGTCCTCATCAGCTAACAATTAAAATTCAGGCAGACAGAGTCGAGCTCTCCTTGCAGGCCACAGTCCCTTGGCCCCGAGGGGTATTGATTGGCAAGATCAATTGTGCATATAAATGGAAATAAAAAAGAAGGAGCCAGTCATTAAATTATATGAGATTCCGTCATGAGGGCAAAATAATTGTGCTGTGTTGCCGATATCTAGATAGTCTGACGGTTAGGATCCAGTGTTGGAATGGTGGGGTGGTAAAACGTCTTTGCATTGCTGTCAGCCTGCTATGTATTGCAGGGGCTGCCAGGGGGCGCTATTTTACACAGGCCATGAAAGTACAGTCATACCTCTTGTTACGTTCGGTTCAGGTTACATCTTTTCAGGTTGCATCCCGCTGTGACCCGGAAGTACCCGAAAGGGTTACTTCCGGGTTTTGCCGCTCGCGCATGCACAGATGCTCAAAATGACGTCACATGCGCAGAAACGGTGAATCGCGACCCGCACATGCTCAGTCACGGGTTGCGTTCTGCTCATGTTGCAAACAGGGCTCCGGAACGGATCCCAT
Source organism: Podarcis tiliguerta (assembly GCF_965153285.1). Taxonomy (NCBI): domain Eukaryota; kingdom Metazoa; phylum Chordata; class Lepidosauria; order Squamata; family Lacertidae; genus Podarcis; species Podarcis tiliguerta. The sequence continues at coordinate 52,396,534 of NC_139544.1, forward strand.
TCGCAACCAGAGGTACCACTGTAACTCCATTTAACAAATGCAGTCGTACCTCGGAAGTCGAACGCCTTGCGACTCAAACTTTTGGCTCCCAAATGCCGCAAACCCAGAAGTGAGTGTTCCAGTTTGCGAATGTTCTTTGGAACCCAAACGTCCAACACAGGTTCCAAAGGTTCTGATTGGCTACAGGAGCTTCTGGCAGCCAATTGGAAGGCGTGCCTTGGTTTCCGAACATTTTGGAAGTCAAATGGACTTCCGGAACGGATTCCGTTCGACTTCTGAGTTACCACTGTACATTTTAAGTCAAGAAGAAGTCCCAGCAAAGGAAGAATGGATACAAAAACCTGTGGAATATGCAGAAATGGTGAAACTTACTGGAAGAATAAGAAATCTAGATAACAAACTTTTTATAAAAGAATGGAAATGGCTTGTTGAATATTTACAGATAAATTGTAAACAGGTAAAAACATTGGCAGGATTATTGTAACAACCTGGAGTTTCATGAGTTTATATATAAAGAAGATGGATAATTGAGCAAATTAATTTAATTTGGATAGGCAGAAGATATTAAAAATGAATTTAAGGAACCGCAGGAAGAGGGGGAAGGAAGTTTTGAAATGTTAAAATGATTGTAAAATCAGTGAAATGTATAAATCTGAAAAGTATAAATATTTTTTAAAAAATAACCACACACACACACCTTTTAAGTTTTCGGAGTTGGCCAAGCTAATCTCACTTTAGTCAAGCTATCACCCAGGAATGCAGAATTGGGAACTCCCCCAACAAGAACATATTTAATCTGAAGCTATATAAGAGAGAGAGAGAGGTGTATAAAATTAGGCAAGGTGTTGAGAAAGTGAATGGATGAATTGATGCTTTTGAATTATGGTGTTGGAGGAAACTCTTGAGAGTCCCATGGACTGCAAGAAGATCAAACCTATCCATTCTTAAGGAAATCAGCCCTGAGTGCTCACTGGAAGGACAGATCCTGAAGCTGAGACTCCAATACTTTGGCCACCTCATGAGAAGAGAAGACTCCCTGGAAAAGACCCTGATGTTGGGAAAGATGGAGGGCACAAGGAGAAGGGGACGACGGAGGACGAGATGGTTGGACAGTGTTCTCGAAGCTACCAGCATGAGTTTGACTAAACTGCGGGAGGCAGTGGAAGACAGAAGTGCCTGGCGTGCTCTGGTCCATGGGGTCACGAAGAGTCGGACACGACTAAACAAATAAACAACAACAACAACAAATGATAATGCAATTGAAAAAACTGCTTTTGTCTCCTGACCCATCATAAATATCTGACACTACGGAGTAACAGAGCGATGGAGGTGGGGGACGGGGACTTTCGCTCCATTGCTTTTCACTGCCGCCGAACGAGAGGGACCAGTATACAGTAGGTATACATTTGGCGCCCCCCAGAATTTGGCGCCCGGGTGCCCTGCACCCCTTGCACTCCCAGGTAAAGACAGCCCTGGCCAGCATTATCTGGTAGTCACCTATTGCAATTCAGCAAAAGAGCTTCAGGTGTTCCTGGCTGTTCTGCAGTGGAGTCCTCCGGGTCCAAGAATGCATTTTGGTTCTTGAATTCTGCTGGGGAGTGCAAATGAGGATGCTTTGCCTTTAAATAAGACGTGTATTTATAACATCTCCCCCATCCTTACCCTCAGCACCTGCTGCCTGGGGCTATTGCCTCACTCTGCCTCATGTTAGGGCCGGTCTCACTGATAACCTGATTGCGCCGAACCCTAACCTTGCATTTTTGCAAAGAGATTTCTCTGGAGGGGGACCTACGGTGGTTTAATTCCGAGCACTTCTGAGGAAATAAAGAGAGAACGAATGCTGAGGGAGCGAGATGAACCTTGACAGAAGACTCTTGTCGCTGCCCCATACAGAGACTCGGTTTGGCCTGCAGTTATTGCTTTCCTATTAAATCATGTCGGGAATGTTTACGCCACGAAGCACCACAGGATATTAACAGTGGCAATAACTATTTTATGGTCCTAGGAGGTTCGTAGGCCCGAACTAGAACTAATGATGAGTAATGAGAGACTCGTGGCGTTGGTAATTACTTCCACAGCCAAGAGGGCTCAATTAACCCCAGTGGTGTGCCCAAGCCCAGGTGCCATGCCCCTAGGCTTCTACATGAGAGTTAATCGAGCCCCTGGGGGGGACCGTCTGCGTGGATAACCCTCAAGAGCTGCTCCACACAGCAGATCACACCGTCAAAATCAGTAAATGCGGAAAGGATGAAGGCTGAATGTCACTCTTCCCAGTCATGCAGGATTGATCTCAGAAGCTTAGACTGTGAACTGTAGTCAAAGACAGTCCACAAAGCCTAGTTGCTGCACTTTGGACCGGTTGAAGTTCCCAAGTCATCTTCAATGGCAGCCCCACATAGAGCTCGTTGCCATAACTGTAGAGTGGTGCCCCACAAGACGAATGCCTCGCAAGACAGAAAACCGCTAGACGAAAGGGTTTTCCGTTTTTCAATGCGCTTCGCAGGACGAATTTCTCTATGGGCTTGCTTCGCAAGATGAAAATGTCTTGCGATTCTTGAGATTTTTTTTCGCTCCCCGCCCCCTTTTTCTAAGGTGCTAAGCTGCTAATAGCCTTTTAGCAGCTAATCCGCTAATCCCTTAAGCCTTTAATAGCCTTTAATAGCCGCTAAACCGCTAATAGCGCTAATCCACTAATAGGGTTGCTTCGCAAGACGAAAAAACCGCTAGACGAAGAGACTCGCGGAACGGATTAATTTCGTCTTGCGAGGCACCACTGTATTGCATAAGGCACTTTCCTGTGTTCCTAAACTGAAAGCTACTAACCTAACTCCAAAACTGTGTGTTTTCTCTTCTCTTCATGGTGCTTGCTCTCCATGCATCTATTGTCTTCAGTATCAACAATTCCATGGGTGCTGGTGCTCATCTATAATAGCCATTATGATGTCATCTTAAAGAGACTCATGTTGTATTCATGACAAATGTTTCAATGGGGTCCCTTAAGGTTTTCTTAACATCCAAAATTATCCCTCGAAGTCAACTAGCTTTCCCCCAAGGAGTTGTTCCTACGGCTTCAGTTTTGTAAAAGGTAACTCACAGAGGGAAGTGAAGAGGGAAGCATCGGAGACAAAGCAAGCAATTTCACTGCAGAGGACCTGAGGCCTCCAATTATATCATCACCCAAGAAATCTATAGTTAAAATGTTTAAATTCTTAACCTCCCTCTAAGAACGACTTTTGTGCATTGTTCAAGAGACATTGCAGAACACGCAGTGTGAGTCAAAACGTTATCACGAGGGCAGGTGCAATCAAAGCCAATTCCTTCTCCAAAGCAATGATTAACGACAATCTCGGGACATCTTCGGTGCATTAAAGAGACATCCATTAATACATCAAAGTATGAAATGGAATCAAGCATGACAGACACAGAGGAAATGTTACTCCTGCTTTTCAATGGTTGGGAAATATTGCATGCATTATTTGAGTTTATTTAAAAGACAGTTCTCTTACAGATGTGAAAGACGTCAAAGATTCTGGTTTTAAACTTACTTAACCAGAGATTATAACCCACTGATTTATTGCAAGACGAGCAGAAGTATAAGAACACAGGAACAGAAGACGAGCCACGTGGATCAGATCAACGGTCCGTCCAACAGCCCATCATCCTGTTCTCACAGTGGCCAACCAGATAATAATAATAATAATAATAATAATAATAATAATAATAATAATAATGACTTTTATTTATACCCCACCCTCCCTGGCCAGATTCGGGCTCAGGATGTCTAACACCAGTAAAATCACAGTAAAAACATTATAGGGGAAAAAGAGAAGGGGGGAAGCAATTTAAAATGCAGGTTAAAATGCAATTTAAAATGCAGCCTCAAGACCATAAGGGGAGGGAAACATAAGGGTCAGACCGAGTCCAAACCAAAGGCCAGGCAGAATAGTTCTGTCTTGTAGGCCCTGCAGAAAGATGTCAAGTCCCACAGGGCCCTAGACTCTTGTGACAGAGTGTTCCACCATGTTGGGGCCAGTGCTGAAAAGGCCCTGGCCCTTGTTGAGACCAATCTAACCTCCTTGAGGCTTGGGCCATCCAAAGTGTTGTTATTTGTGGACCTTAAGGTCCTCCGCGGGGCATACCAGCAGAGGTGGTCCCGTAGGTACGTGGGTCCTAGGCCATGAGGAGCAAGCACAGCAGCACTCTACTCTCCTGTGATTTCCCACAACTGGTGTATGGCATCTGATAAGGAAGGCACAGCATAGCAATGGTGGTTAGTAGCCACTGACAACCTTAGCTTGCAGGAATTTGCCCAGTCCTCTTTGAAAGCCATCCAGGGCTGTAGCTCAGTGGTAGAGCACCAGCTTTGCATGAAGAAGGTCATGGGTTCAGTCCCCAGAATCTCCAGGTAAGGCTGGGAAATATTCCCTGCTAGAGAGCCGCTGCCAATCAATGTGGATGATAGTGGGCTTGATAGACCAATGGTCTGACTCAGTACAAGGCAACTTAAGTTCTAAGTTCTTGAAGCATCTTAACATAGCTTGAAATACAGTGGTGCCCCGCAAGACGAATGCCTCGCAAGACGGAAAACCCGCTAGACGAAAGGGTTTTCCGTTTTGGAGGTGCTTCGCAAAACGAATTTGCTATGGGCTTGCTTAGCAAGACGAAAATGTCTTGCGAATCCTGGGGGTTTTTTTCCCTCCCCCTCCTTTTCCCAAGCCCATAAGCCGCTTAACAGCTGTTCGCAAAGCCGCTTAACAGCTGATCTAAGCCGCTTATCAGCTGATCTAAGCCGCTAATAGCCTTTTAGCAGCTAATCCGCTAATCCCTTAAGCCTTTAGTAAAGGTAAAGGTACCCCTGCCCGTATGGGCCAGTCTTGACAGACTCTAGGGTTGTGCGCCCATCTCACTCAAAGAGGCCAAGGGCCAGCGCTGTCCGAAGACACTTCCGGGTCACGTGGCCAGCGTGACATCGCTGCTCTGGCGAGCCAGAGCCACACACGGAAACGCCGTTTACCTTCCCGCTAATAAGCGGTCCCTATTTATCTACTTGCACCCAGGGGTGCTTTCGAACTGCTAGGTTGGCAGGCGCTGGGACCGAACAGCGGGAGCGCACTCCGCCGCGGGGATTTGAACCGCCGACCTTTTGATCGGCAAGCCCTAGGCACTGAGGCTTTAACCCACAGCACCACCCGCGTCCCTTAAGCCTTTAATAGCCGCTAATAGCCTTTTAGCAGCTAATCTGCTAATCCCTTAAGCCTTTAATAGCCGCTAATAGCCGCTAAACCGCTAATAGCGCTAATAGCGCTAATCCGCTAATGGGCTTGCTTCGCAAGACGAAAAAAACCGCAAGACAAAGAGACTCGCCGAACGGATTCTTTTCGTCTTGCGAGGCACCACTGTACTGGTCTATTTCAGTTCCATAAAGGGAAAGTGTTCTTTTCTATAAGGATTTCTAAACTGCATTCTAAGCAATGTTTCCAAAGTGGTGGACAACAGGACAAATTGATGTACTCGTTGTATACATGTGACAGTATTTCATCTGATCCAAGAACTGTAATTATTAAGTTTGCAGATGATACTACCCTAACGGGTCTAATTACAGGTGGAGATGAATCAGCGTACAGGGGTGAGGTTCAAAAAGTATCTACCTGATGCTTAGAGAATAACTTGCACCTAAATATTAGCAAGACAAAGGAGATGGTGTTGGACTTTCGGAGGAAGAGAGGGGAACTAGCCCCATTGTATATTGGGGGGGGGTTCTGTGGAGAGAGTCTCTTCCTTTAAATTCCTGGGAGTTTACCTTAGTGAAGACCTCACTTGGAAAAACAATGTAACTCAGGTGGTTAGGAAGGCCCAACAGAGATTCCATTTTCTCAGGGTCTTGCGAAAGAACAATGTTAAACAACAATTGATGACCTCCTTCTAGTGGTCCACAATAGAAAGTGTCCTCTCATATTGTATCACAGTGTGGTACGTTGGCTTGACAGCCAGGGACAGAAAGTCTTTACAGAGGGTGGGGAACACAGAACATGATATCATGGGCTGTCCCCTGAGCCCGCTAGATGACATCGCAAGGGATCGTTGCCTTAGGAGAGCAAGAAAAATTCTCAGGGAGGATTCACACCCCGGCCAGCAGCTCTTTAATCTTCTATCCTCGGGCAGGAGATATAGAAGTATAATGAGTCGTACCAACAGGCTAAAAAACAGTTTCTATCTGTGGGCTGTTAGGCTGCTGAATGGAAAATAATATAGTGCAACTGACTTTCGGGGTTGGTGTGTTGTGCAACAAGCACACAGAGTGCAATGAGATCGAGTGTTTGTGGGTGGGGAGACTTGGTTAATTTCATTGTACACAGGTTGTACATTGACAATAAAGGTATTATTATTATTATTATTATTATTATTATTATTATTATTTACAGAAGGTACCTCTTTATAGTACAGTGGTGCCCCGCAAGATGAATGCCTCGCAAGACGGAAAACCCGCTGGACGAAAGGGTTTTCCGTTTTGGAGGTGCTTCGCAAAACGAATTTGCTATGGGCTTGCTTCGCAAGACGAAAATGTCTTGCGAGTTCCTGCGGGGTTTTTTTCCTCCCCCCCCCCCCTTTTTCCCAAGCCGCTAAGCCGCTTATCAGCTGATCCACTAAGCCCGCTAAGCCACTAATAGCCTTTTAGCAGCTAATCCGCTAATCCCTTAAACCTTTAATAGCCGCTAATAGCCTTTTAGCAGCTAATCCGCTAATCCCTTAAGCCTTTAATAGCCGCTAAACCGCTAATAGCGCTAATCCGCTAAACCGCTAATTGGCTTGCTTCGCAAGACGAAAAAAACCGCAAGACGAAGAGACTCGCAGAACTGATTCTTTTCGTCTTGCGAGGCACCACTGTATACAGGAATATAGGAAGTTGCCTTATATTGAATCATGCTATTTGTCCATCCAACTCAGTTTTGTCTACACTGGCTGGCAGTGGCTCTCCAGGATTTCAGACAATGGGCATTCCCAGACTCCCAGACCTTCTGCATGCAAAGCATATGGTCCACCATGGAGCTACATCACCAGTGATCATCTCAGCCAAACAACATCCAAATGTGTCAACACAAGCTAGGTATCAATAGTGCAGTTTCCTGTTGATTTGCTTTTGCAGCCATGCAAAATAAACTGATCTGCACAGTTGAGTTTTTAAGACACACTATTGTCACAATCACATGGACTGTAATGCCCCAGGCCAAGTCCTAGAACAAATACCTTGCTGAAATTCCATACTTGGGCCAGAGTCCACTGGCTGGATCCTGACTAAGACTGCAACCCTAACTCCACTGACCTGGGAGCAAACCCCGTTGAATTCAAGGGGACTTTCGTCTTAGCAGAACCATTGGCTCTCCAGAGGTTTTTGGACTACAACTGCCATCATTCCTGACCATTGGCCATGTCAGCTGGGGTTGATGGGAGTCAGAGTCCAAGAACAACATCTGGAGGGCCATCATGGGTGCCTATGGTCAAAGTAGCCCACCTAGTCAGGTAAAAGGGAAAGAGAGAAGAATTACACAGGGTTGTTGCTTTTGTTAGGATATTTCCGTTCCACCTTAAAAGGGAGCAGGATGTTTGTGTCACAGCCTGCGTATTTCCTGTTTCACAGGATGTTTATGTTGTGTCTTTGCTTTCGTTTCGCTCACTCTCTGTGCCGGAACACTGAAGCAGGCAGTCATGTTTTTCTTTGTTCTGATCAACGCAGAAATAAACTTGTAAATAATGCTCTCCTGAGTGCATCTTTTGCTGTGTGCATTATCTGCTGATAGAGCATGCACGGCTCTGGAATGTGGCAAGCTATTTCTGGAGCTCGTGTCGCTAATTGCTGATACTGCGTGTCTACGGGAGATCGATGGACATCCGGAGACGACGTGGAGTCATGATGGACTTTGTCTCCCTGGCAGTATCCCAACAGCTTTTTCATTGTAACCTGCAATCAGTTCAGAATGTATTGAAACAGGCATGTTCAACAAAATGTTCCTTATGATATTCCATGAATCAAGACTGACATTGTTATGCATTCTCTGTTTCAGTTCTTAAAGATGTAGCTCTTCCTTGTGTAAGATATTGTGATAATAATGGATTTACCGGAATATCCATTGATATAATCATACTGGTTAATTTCTAAGTGTAGTGTATCATGTAGCTTTGCTTTTGTACTTTCATTTAAAAGAAACTTGCAAAAGATGTATTGTATGCATGGTTTGGTGCGAAAAGATTAAAATGTTGTGCGGAGGTAGGCATGTATAGTGCTTGCTCATTTAAGCATGGATTATAAGTGCATTCATTCACATTATAGAATTATCAGAATTATCACCAGAATGTTGGGATTTAGAGCTGCAATTTTGGACCCAAATCCATGGTGTCTCTCTCTCTCACAGCCCCCCTCCATTTTCAGCAATAAGGTAACTTCCAGATAAGGGATGGGAGAAGAAATTTGATTCAGTTCACATTTAAAGGAGAAGATATCAAATTCACGCTTTCCCAAACAATACGAGAACCAAGACACAGTCAGCATTCAAAATTCGCGTTTATCTGAATTTTGTGGTGCAGTTCTCCAACAAAACAATGTTTACCAAAAATGTGTGTATTATTGAAAAATGACGATAAAAATTAATACATTGGGGAAAATAACATGCAAAATGCAATCTCCTAGGAGAAATTGCTTGCAAAAATGTATATATTAGTCAAAACTGCATTAAAGGGTGTTTTATTAGAAGAAATCCACACTAAAATGCTGGTGAATATTCATGAGGCTTAAGAAAAAAGAACTGCAGATTGTTGCAGAAATGTTATATTCTCTCTGTGTGTGTGTTGTGTGTATGTGCGTGTGCTACTGTTTCACATTGCAATTTATAATTTAGTATTATAATTATGTGTTTTTCAGTCGTATTCATGTATTGTATTTATGAAACTGTTTAAGTGCAAGCGCAAAATAAAGTGATGATGTTAATAACTGAATTTACGATCGGGGGAAATGAGAAAGTAAGAGAAGCAAAACTGGCAGATCCTTCCATCCCTACTTCCAGAAGATCTCTTTATTGAGCATTCATCCTGATTTGCTTGCAGAGAGATTATATGATGTGGCATCAGCCCAGTGTTTTCCCACATTCTCCCCATAACATTCTCCCCATAACTTCCCTTACTGAAAAAAGGGCAAATATGTTAGGATATTTCCGTTCCACCTTAAAAGGGAGCAGGATGTTTGTGTCACAGCCTGCGTGTTTCCTGTTTTCACAGGGTGTTTCTGTTGTGTCTTTGTTTTCATTTTTCTCTCTCTGAGCCGGAACACTGAAGCAGGCAGTCATGTTTTTCTTTGTTCTGATCAACGCAGAAATAAACTTGTAAATAATGCTCTCCTGAGTGCATCTTTCGCTGTGCATTATCTGCTGATAGAGCATGCATCGGTTCTGGAATGTGGCAAGCTATTTCTGGAGCTCATGTCGCTAATTGCTGATACTGCGTGTCTACGAGAGATTGATGGACGTCCGGAGACGACGTGGAGTCATGATGGACTTTCTCTCCCTGGCAGTATCCCAATAAAATATACTCCCATAGAGACTACCTTACACTGGGTTTAAAACTAAAATCGCATTTGGATAGAAACTGTTTCTCAGGCGGCTAGTCCTAGTCTTTATAACCCTGTACCTTCTTCCAGAAGGCAGAAGCTGGAAGAGATCATTTCTGGGGTGCGCACTATCCTACACTATCTCTGCAGCTTTCTTATGACACCTGGAAGCGTAGATTTGATCCAAGGTGGGAAGAGTGCACCCAATTATTCTCTCCGCAGTCTTTACAACCCTGGACAGCATTGTTTTTCCCCTGACCGTGCAGCTCCCAAACCACACACACAGACCATAAGTTAATACACTCTCCACAGTACAATGGTAAAATGCCATCAACAGGTCCTTTGAGAGATTGTTTTTCTGGAGGATTCTCAAAAAATACAGCCTCTGCTGTGCTTTCTTCATCAGGTCTTTGCTGTTTTCCCCCCAGGTTAGGTCATCTCTCAACTCCATTCCCAGAAATCGAAACACCGAGACCTGTTCCACACATCTGTTCCATTGGCCTGATCCTGCAAACACCCCTTATGTTCTTACATTACAACATGCCTGCTCTTTCCTCACTATGTGTTGGGCTAGATAAGGGGAAATGTATCATCCAATCAGTTCTAAGCTAATGGTGAACATGCGAACCAACTTGATGGTTTGCAACAAAAGCAAACTGTTCACCTCCTTTCTCTACATCCATGACCTGCCACTGTGAATAAGGCTGTGCCTACATAGATCAAAGGGACACGGGTGGCGCTGTGGGTAAAACCTCAGCGCCTAGGACTTGCTGATCGTCAGGTCGGCGGTTCGAATCCCCGTGGCGGGGTGCGCTGCCGTTGCTCGGTCCCAGCGCCTGCCAACCTAGCAGTTCGAAAGCACTCCTGAGTGCAAGTAGATAAATAGGGACCGCTTACTAGCGGGAAGGTAAACGGCGTTTCCGTGTGCGGCTCTGGCTCGCCAGAGCAGTGATGTCACGCTGGCCACGTGACCCAGAAGTGTCTGCGGACAGCGCTGGCCCCCGGCCTCTTAAGTGAGATGGGCGCACAACCCTAGAGTCGGACACGACTGGCCCGTACGGGCAGGGTACCTTTACCTTTACCTTTACATAGATCAAAAGCTATGAAAGTTTTCCATGCATAACACTCTTTCTCCTCCCAGAATAGCAAGCTCAGTTTTTCTTACTCTTTTACTTAAAACAAAAACTTAATTGGCATAAAATCAAAGGTAGAGCACAAAGATTGTCAGATCCGAGGACACGGCGTGGGTTGAGCTCCCCTCCGCATGCAGACAGCTGCAGGAGATCATGTGCAAACCTGGAGCTGTCAGCAACTAAGTCAAAGTTAATTTGGAGGGTCTTAAACTGACAAGGCACCTTCAGAAAGTTGAGAACAGCCGAAACAAGTTGGGTGAGATTAGCTAACATGAGAAGAGCTTTGCTTGAACAGGCCAGAGGCCCATCGAGTCCAGGATCCTGTCCCCTCTGGCTAATCAGATACTATGGGAAGCTCGCAAGCAAGCCCTGAGTGCAACAGGACTCTCCCCATTTGCAATTCCCAGAAACTATAGAGGCATTTTTTTAAAAGGTAAAGGACCCCTGGATGGTTGAGTCCAGTCAAAGGCGACTATGGGGTGCGGCCCTCATCTCGCTTTCAGGCCGAGGGAGCCGGCGTTTGTCCACAGACAGCTTTCCAGGTCATGTGGCAACATGACTATACTGCTTCTGACGCAACAGAACACCGTGGCAGAAACCAGAGCGCACAGAAACACTGTTTACCTTCCCACTGCAGTGGTACCTATTTATCTACTTGTTATTTATCTACATGCTTTTGAACTGCTAGGTTGGCAACAGCTGGGGCAGAGCAACAGGAGCTCACCCCATCGCAGGGATTCAAACCACCGACCTTCTGATCGGCAAGCCCAAGAGACTTGGTTTCCCTCTCTCTTTTGCTGCTCTTTTAGGCATGTCAACACGCCACACCCCACAGCAGCCATTTTGTGTTTGTCATGCCCCATGGCAGCCATTTTGTGCTACGCTCGCAACATTTTCTCTAAATTCTATATCTGCTCAGTGGCCCAAAACAGTTTGGCAACCCCTGGAGTAACTTTTCAGAGGGATAGCCATGTTAAGCTTGCTCCAGCAAAAGCCAAAAAGGAACCCTGCGGTAGACTGGCAGATTTCAAGGCTAGCAGACTTACTGCGGCATAAGGCTTCGTTGGCTAGACCCTCACATTCTTGGATGTTATACCACAGCAAATCTGCTCTCCCTTAAGGTGTCATGAAACCCCTTGATGTGCAAACCAAAAATCTGCCTCGCAGATCCTTCAGCCAGCAAAATCCTTCAACGATTGCTGGCAATTGGAATGGAGGCAGCTTGTGAGGTTGGTTGGAAAAGCCAGATTAGCACTTCCACCCACAGAAGTGAGCTGCGTCTGTCGTTAGCGAATTGCTCTGTTTTCGGAGAGAGATTGGCAGCGCCGGCAGTAACAACAGTGTCATTTGGAAGCTTTACTTTGCCGAGGTGGTGAAGACGCCAGACAGTAGCTCAGGGGCAAGAGAACCAGCCATCCCTGAGAGGGACAACAGCTCCCTGCTGGGAAAGAAAACTGAAAGTGACCTCATAGCCTTGAACCTGCATGCCGGCTGCAGCGCTAATGTTCAAGCATGGCTATTGTCACGGTCATTAGCTAATTGCATCCCAGGGGTGTTTCCAGCAAGCCAAGCACAGGCTCTTTCTCACGCAGGTGATGCTCTAATGCAAGCTGTTTCTCCAGTGGAGATCACCTCATTATTGCTCATGCAAGTCAAAAGCCAAAAATTCCTGAGCACCACTGAAGAAAGGGCTGAGCAGTGGCCAGGGATAGGCAAATCTGTCTGTCTTGGTTTCTCCATTTCGCATTTCTCCAGATCTCCACATTTTGACATCAATTTGAAAATTCATCAGCATATAGTGTCAATTTCTCCTAATATGTCCATTACAGTGGTACCTCGGTTTATGAACTTAATCCGTTCCGGAAGTCCGTTCTTAAACTGAAACCATTATTAAACTGAGGCACGCTTTCCCTAATGAAGCTTCCCACCGCCAGAGCCCTTCTGCCGTTCAGATTCTGTTCTTAGACTGAGGTAAAGTTCTCAAACACTTCTTCCAGTTTTGTGGAGTTCGTAAACCGAATCAATCGTAAACAGGACTGTTCTTAAACCGAGGTACCACTGTATTGTATGCAACTTTGCCCAACAATTTTGAAAAGAAGAAGAAGAGTTTGGATTTGATATCCCGCTTTACCACTACCCAAAGGAGTCTCAAAGCGGCTAACCATCTTCTTTCCCTTCCTCCCCCACAACAAACACTCTGTGAGGTGAGTGGGGCTGAGAAACTTCAAAGAAGTGTGACTGGCCCAAGGTCACCCAGCAGCTGCATGTGGAGGAGCAGAGACGCGAACCCGGTTCACCAGATTACGAGTCTACCACTCTTAACCACTACACCACACTCGGAAAAGCAATTTCCCTTAATTTAATGCCCTCCAGACAGCTCCCCTCAGGATGCACAAAGGTCAAGAATGATGGGAGTTGTAGTCCAACAAAATCTGGGAAGAAATAGGTAGATCCTTTTCATGCATAGTTATGAGACAGAGACAGCTTTGGTCACCTTGGTGGATGACCTATGCTGGGAACTGGACAGGGGGAGTGTCCCCCCTTTGGTTCTGCTGGACCCCTTGTCAGCTTTCACAGAATCATAGACTTGTAGACTTGGAATGGACCCCAGGGGTCATCTAGTCCAACCCCCTGCAAGGCTTGCGGATAGCTTCCTGATGCCTGGAGAGCGAGAGGGGTCGGTGCGCACTGACCCCTCTTGCTCTCCAGGCTTCAGCGAAAGCCTGCATTCGCCCCATAGGACGCACACACATTTCCCCTTCATTTTTGGAGGGGGAAAAGTGCATCCTATAGGGCAAAAAATACGGTAGTTTTAAGTCTATCAATGTTTAATTAATTTTTTCTATGTTTTTAGTGGGCCTTGTTTTAATTCTGTAAGCTGCCTTGAGTCCCATCAGGGGAAAAGGTGTTGTATAATGATGATGATGATGATAATGATAATGATAATAATAATAATAATAATAATAATTTATTATGTATACCCACCCTTCTGGCTGAGTCTCCCCAGCTACTCTGGGCAGCTCCCAATCAAATGTTAAAAACAGTACAGCATTAAATATTAAAAACTTCCCTAAACAGGGCTGCTTTCAGATGTCTTTTAAGATAGGATAGCTGCTTATTTCCTTCACATCTGGTGGGAGGGCGTTCCACAGGGTGGGTGCCACTACCAAGAAGGCCCTCTGTCTGGTTCCCTGTAACCTCGATTCTCGCAGTGAGGGAACTGCCAGAAGGCCCTCGGCGCTGGATCTCAGTGTCCGGGCTGAATGATGGGGGTGGAGACGCTCCTTCAGGTATACAGAACCGAGGCCGTTTAGGGCTTTAAAGGTCAGCACCAAAACTTTGAATTGTGTGAAGAAGAAGAAGAAGAAGAAGAAGAAGAAGAAGAAGAAGAAGAAGAAGACGACGACGACGTCTACCTTTGGTCTAGACCAGGCTTCCTCAACCTCGACCCTCCAGATGTTTTTGGCCTACAACTCCCATGATCCCTAGCTAGCAGGACCAGTGGTCAGGGATGATGAGAATTGTAGTCTCAAAACATCTGGAAGGCCGAGGTTGAGGAAGCCTGGTCTAGTGTCTATTTGTTCCCTTGATACTGTGTTGTCTTATTTACTGATTTGATCCATTTCCAAGCCACCCTTTCTCATCTTATTCCATCACAAGCATCCATCCTGAAGTTCACGAGATCTTCCAGTTCACCAGCCTCGTGAACTCCATAAACCTTCTCTCTCCTTAGGCCAGAGAACAAAGCATTAAAAATTGAACGTGCCTCTACTTTGCTGAGCAATTATCTCACTCATTGGCTCGATTGACTTGATATCTTAACGACAGCTTCTCCCCACTGCTGTTTTTTTTAATGTTTAAAATATGAAATAAATGTGCCCCGTCAGGCTGAAGAAATCTGCGTAGGCTTGAGTCGCTGTTTTCAATAAATAATAGGGAGTTTCAATTTACTCATCATCTGACACCTCGCTATGTGATGGGGTTGTCATTTCCCTTCAGGCTTTAAAAACCCACTCCTGCTCACCTTGATGATGCCAAAAGAGAACATTTCATCATCTTAAAAAAGAAAGAAAAACAGTGTTGTTGTTTTCCCTCCCCCTCCACATTAATCCAGAATAAACAGAATGGAAGGAGAGAATATGTGATCTGCAGGGAAAGTTTATTTTTACAAAGCATTCCAAATGGCTACACAAAAGAGGCGGTTGGGAGTCTCATTATGCTGTGATGGTGTTTTGCTTGCAAAGTAAATATTATGAGCTTTGGAGCAGATTTAAGAATGTTTCCCGATTACCTGCAAAATCCAGCTAGGGGTAACATGTATATAGAAATTGGTTTCTGAGTGCATTTCTCTGCAGAGGTGGTGAAGCAAAAATGTAAATGGGTGCTGAAGACTCCTTTTTCCTTCTGGATTCAACAGCAGGCCTTTTTTAAGAGGTCAAATCCTGCTGGTTGGCAGTTTTGGAACAGGAGCTAAGGCCTAGATTCACTCCGTCCAAAAGAACCTCTTGGTGTGGATGGGCAAATCTGTTAATTTCATTTTCTCTCTTCTTTTCATTTTTTTTCAATATTAAATTCAGTTCTCCACATTAGTTTGTGGGGTTTTTTAAAAAAATAATAATTAAAAAAGTCCTTGTGAAAAATTGTCTATGTTTTTCTCCTAATGCACACATTTTATATGCAAATTTGTCTAATATGCACATTTCTGCAAAGCAGTTTCCCCTAATATAATGCATTTGGAGTGTTATTAATACTCCATAACTTTATATGCAGGTTTTAACATAGCATATGCAATTTGTACAATTTACTTAGCTGGAGCCCAGAGAACTGTATTGCAAAATTTGGGGAAGTGTGAATTTTCAACACTGCAATCCCACGCTGTGACATTTTGTTGCAGGCTCTTGTTTCTGAATGGTCTGTAAACTGTAGCTGCGCAATCAGAGTCACCATGAAATGAAACACCCTATTAGACCCTCTTAAGCTTTCTTCTTTTTAAAATCAGTGCTTATGGTCAGTTTGCTAAGAAACTCTCCTTCCAAAGCCAGTGTAGGACAGATCTCTAAAAAGCAAATGCATGGCAATTAGAGATCACACTAGAAAAGAGTTTCAAAAAGCATGGGGGAAATGCTGAGAATACTTCACAAAACAGTGTCTTAACATACATACCTGGACTTGTTTCGATTAATGTCTGCAGGAGACTTTGTGGATATTTAAGTTATAATTAGAAAAATCTTAATAAAGGAAACAGTTTATAAGAAGTAAATAAGGAGGCCAGATACAGGATAAAGGAAGTCTTTTATTTCATTGTTTGTATTGTTGTATGTTATGTTCACTGTATGTTATGTTCACGTTTAGTGAGGGTGGATTGTGTATTGGGGGGGGGGGGTTATGTTACATTGCAAATAAAATTCCAATAAAAATTATTATAAAAAATAAAGAGCAAATGAATACAATGGAAGCCAAGAAGAAAATAGTGCCGGGGAAAGACTCTGGCATGAATATGGAGATGTTCTAACTACTCAAGTGTGTCTCCAGACTCACCTGTAGCCTGTTGGAGCCTCTGGCGTAATCCCCATTGAAATGGACTGATTTATTTTAATCCTTCTGTTTTTCATTCAGCAGCTGTTCAGTCGCTCCGGCTTTGCTGTATTGTAACTGGGATCACTTCCTAGAGTTTGAGGGGGAGAGGAATATTTTGTTGTTTTAAACTATTTGTAAACTGCTTTGGGGACTGTCAGGGAACTGCCATCAGTGTCCGAGGGAGAGAGCAAGCTCCGAAGGGATCCCAGAGAGCGTCCCGGGAGTGGGAGGGGCAGCCCATCTTCTGGGGGAGAGAATCAGTGTAGCTCCAGTGGAGAAGGGGGGGAGATGGGGGAATCGGCAAGGCGATCCCATGACTCCTTGCCTGGGACCAGCGGGGAGAGAAGGGGTCCTCCGCTGCCCACGCCCTCCTTGCGCAGAAGGCTTCCGTGCAGGGAGAGTAGGCGAAGACTGGGCGTCAAATAACTTCTTTGCTGGAAGAAGTTTAAGAAACGCCCACTGACGGATTCTGCCAGCGATTGAGACGGTCATGGGCGAGTGGCTGCCCGGACAGGAAAGGTTCACTCAGGCAACCCAGCCAGACGTTGGGACAAGCTTAAGCACGAGCAACCCCTAGAACCATTACAGGGACCTCTTGAACTAAAGCGGTGAGATATCAATATCTAAAATAAATGAACAAATATATATTTTAAGAGAAGACATGAAAAGGTAAAGGTAAAGGACCCCTGACAGTTAAGTCCAGTTGCGAACGACTTTGGGGTTGTGGAGCTCATCTCACTTTACTGGCCAAGGGAGCTGACGTTTGTCTGCAGGCAGTTTTTCTGGGTCATGTGGCCAGCATGACTAAGCCGCTTCTGGCAAAACCAGAGCAGCACATGGAAACACTGTTTACCTTCCCGCCGAAGTGGTACCTATTTATCTACTTGCACTTTTGGGGGTGCTTTCGAACTGCTAGGTTGGCAGGAGCAGAGACCGAGCAACGGGAGCTCACCCCATTACGGGGATTCGAACATCCGACCTTCCGATCAGCAAGATGTCACATAGAAAGCAGACCACAGGAGAAGCTGTTTGACAGCAAACAGGGTACAGACTGCCATGGATGCTCTCTCCTTTACTGGAAGTATTTGAGATGAAGTAATGGCACCGATGATCACTGGAACTCTCTGCTGCTATTAATATAGGCAGGCAACTTTGTGTGACTGGTTTTGACCCTGCTAAAACCTTTCTCATTTAGGCAAGTCTACCCATACTTATATACCTGTTGTCTTTGTCCATGGAGTTTTCTTGGCAGGGATACTGGAGTGGCTTGCCGATTCCTGCTCCAGGTGACAGCAGCCACGAAATTAAGAGACGCCTGCTTCTTGGGAGGAAAGCAATGGCAAACCTAGACAGCATTTTAAAAAGTAGAGACATCACCTTGCCAACAAAGGTCCGTATAGTAAAAGCTATGGTTTTCCCAGTAGTGATGTATGGAAGTGAGAGCTGGACCATAAAGAAGGCTGATCGCCGAAGAATTGACGCTTTTGAATTATGGTGCTGGAGGAGACTCTTGAGAGTCCCATGGACTGCAAGAAGATCAAACGCATCCATTCTTAAGGAAATCAGCCCTGAGTGCTCACTGGAAGGACAGATCGTGAAGCTGAGGCTCCAATACTTTGGCCACCTCATGAGAAGAGAAGACTCACTGGAAAAGACCCTGATGTTGGGAAAGATGGAGGGCACTAGGAGAAGGGGACGACAGAGGACGAGATGGTTAGACAGTGTTCTCGAAGCTACAAACATGAATCTGACCAAACTGCGGGTGGCAGTGGAAGACAGGAGTGCCTGGCGTGCTCTGGTCCATGGGGTCACGAAGAGTCGGACACGACTGAACGACTAAACAACAACAACAACACCCATACTTATAATTTTATATCGTACATTTGGTTTTTAGCACTGTTGAGTGAATCTATAATTTTATTGATAGTTTTATTATTATTTATTTGATTCATTAGTCAAATGCAACCACCACCCCACCCAGGTCTCTCCATCTGACCCTGGGGACTGTGCCTAGACCATACCCCTCTCTGTAGTTATGTGCAAACTCCTTTGGCTGAAATATGCTTCTTCTTAGCCTGGATGCAAGATGGGGGTGTGAGAGCGGATGAGTGGACACTAGCTTCCTGCAGAAATTTACCATCATTGCTGGGTTGTTGCCATTGCTTTAAAAAAATTCAAATAAAACTTTCCACATGGACATCTGAACTCTCGCCTGGCAGGTGGCCCCTTCAGTTCATCCCTTGGTCTAACCTCAGCCCGTGCTGTGAATCCGTCATTTCCTCAGGTTAAAGGCACCCTGTCCTTTAAAGCTTTGCGCCTGGCTGTGTTTTATTTTTTTATTAACGGCATTTCACATTCCGTTCACAGAGCTGTTTGTAATACCACGAAGAATGAGCCGCAATGGATATCTTTCAGACAAAATCTCTTCAGGTCTCTGTTTCATCCTTCTGGTTCGGAAAAGAGAGAAAGAGAAAAACCAAGCAGATTATATCAAAGGCTTCATCAGATGCCTATTGTCCTGTTGGGTTAGATTAATCTGAATGGCTTTCAAAAGAAAGCCGCTACCTGCTGGTATCTTATGGTAGCTGTCAGTTACCAGATGTCTGGCTTTTGTTGTCTGTAACTTCTATAATTTCTGCACAAAAAAGGACTCATGAAAAATGCTCGCAATTCTTCAGAACAAAATGCACCCGGTGCCAATTTATCCCAATGGCCTCCCCTTAGTCTCAAATTTTATTTTAGTTGGCTGACTGCATATCTTTTTCAACCTGCCTTTTTATATAGCCAAATGAGGCACCCTGCTTTAGCCTTTCAAATGCCATCTTCACATTCATGATCTTGCTTTTAAGAGCTGGAATCACTGCCATTTCTCCACGATACAAGGAATAGGTTGCAATTCATTGTTTCAATGGATGTCTTGGGTAGGGTTTGATGCCTCATTCCTGCTATCAGGGGACAACTACAGTGAGCCTGAGACCCTGGAAAGCAGCTCCTGGTCAGAGTTGAAAATACTGATACATTTATAAAAAAAAAAAAAAAAAAAAGAAGCATTTTTACTTGGCATTGTAGGGGAGGATATTAACAGAAGGATAGTAAATTGTTTTTACATGCAACAACGGCAGCAAGAGTTTCATTGGCACAGAAATGTAAACAAGAAGAACTACCGACGAAAGAAGAATGGCAGACGAAATTCATGGGCTATGCAGAATTAGATGACAGGAAGGATTCAAAACCTGCGGGACCAGAGATTCTCAGAGGACTGGAGCAAATATCTGAACTATTTGAAACGCAATTGTAATAAACAGATTACGCTAGTACGGCTGCAAGACGTTTTGTAAGGAGGACTATGCAAAATATTGCAGAGAAAATTATGAAGAGAATTATTAGTTAAGGATTATTAAAAGTAATAATGAAATTAATGAAATGTAGATTAAGTGATTCATGAGAGAAAAGCAGTAACAAACCTAGACAGCATCCTAAAAGGCAGAGATATCACCTTGCCAACAAAGGTCCATATAGTTAAAGCTATGGTTTTCCCAGTAGTGATGTATGGAAGTGAGAGCTGGACCATAAAGAAGGCTGATCGCCGAAGAATTGATGCTTTTGAATTATGGTGCTGGAGGAGACTCTTGAGAGTCCCATGGACTGCAAGAAGATGAAACCGATCCATTCTGAAGGAAATCAGCCCTGAGTGCTCTCTGGAAGGACAGATCGTGAAGCTGAGGCTCCCATACTTTGGCCACCTCATGAGAAGAGAAGACTCCCTGGAAAAGACCCTGATGTTGGGAAAGATGGAGGGCACAAGGAGAAGGGGAAAACAGAGGAAGAGATGGTTGGACAGTGTTCTAGTAGCTACCAGCATGAGTTTGACCAAACTGCAGGAGGCAGTGGAAGACAGAAGTGCCTGGCATGCTCTGGTCCATGGGGTCACAAAGAGTCGGACACAACTAAACGACTAAACAACAACAAATGACTAAACAACAACAGATTAAGTGATAAAGATTGAAAAATCTTCAGATGTGGTTGATGGAAGTCCAAAACATTGTATAAGATAAGAAAATATGTTATATGATTTTTGGAAATTATATGTAAAAACCAATAATAATATAATAATAAAAAATAAAGACAAAACTGAGCCAGATGGGCACATAGCCTGCCTTGTTTATAAACTTCTTACGTGCTGTGCTTTTTGGGAGAGAGATGTGTCCCAGGGGTTCCATGTATGTTTCTGAATAGGGAACAGCACCTGGAAAGAGCACTGTTGCACTCAGGTCCTGTTTGCAAGGTTTCTGGCCATTGAGAAGAAGGTGCTGGACTAGATTGCATTGCAGGGTCCCTTCCCTTGGGTCCCTTCCACCTCTAAGGTTCTGTGATTCTCTGACTTATGAGGAATGGCTAAGGGAGCTGGGCATGTTTAGCCTGGAGAAGAGGAGGTTAAGGGGTGATATGATAGCCATGTTCAAATATATAAAAGGATGTCACATAGAGGAGGGAGAAAGGTTGTTTTCTGCTGCTCCAGAGAAGCGGACACGGAGCAATGGATCCAAACTACAAGAAAGAAGATTCCACCTAAACATTAGGAAGAACTTCCTGACAGTAAGAGCTGTTCGACAGTGGAATTTGCTGCCAAGGAGTGTGGTGGAGTCTCCTTCTTTGGAGGTCTTTAAGCAGAGGCTTGACAACCATATGTCAGGAGTGCTCCGATGGTGTTTCCTGCTTGGCAGGGGGTTGGACTCGATGGCCCTTGGGGTCTCTTCCAACTCTATGATTCTATGATTCTATGACTAGATGGACCTTTTCTGGACTAAATGACAAAAGCATTAAAGGAGGTTGTGGATCAGGTTTGGTAAGAGGTGTGGCCTACCCCGTCTGAGATAACCTAGGGCCAATTATTTAGGACATTTACAAGAAAACCTAGGGTAAAGTATGACTTGGATTTGTATAGACTCATGTGTGAAATATTAGTGGCTGGGTGAGGTCTTGCCTTGCAGCCAAACATTCGATGATCTGGCCTTTTGTTTCCTTCTGACTTTGTTATTTCATGCCAATGGAAAATAACCTGGGAAGCAGCCCTGAACCTTCGCAAGTTCAGTGGCCAAAGATCACATGGTTAACTCCGGCAGTGGCCCTGGCAGCAGGTGTGAAATCTCTGCCATCATCCAATGTGCAGTTTCTAATCTCTAGACAAATGGATGGTGTCAGTTTCCAGATTGTCAATTTGCTGTTTTAAAAAGGTACACAACATTCACCGAAGAAAGAGAAATAGCATCTCGGTAGGTTTTCACCTTGAGGTCATCTTTATATTTTTCCATCCATCCCTTTTGACTCTCCTTATGACTTACTCGATCCATCTGTCTGCAAATTCCTACTTAGATATCCAAGTTTGCTGGCATGTGAATTTATTTGCATCACCTTTATCAATGCTACTGTATTATTCTGCCATCTTCTCTTGTCTTTCGTGTAGATTTGTTAACTCTGGAATTTACTCCAAAAAACAAAGTGGTGGCTGTCAGAGTGGACAGCCTCCCAGGCACCAGGATCCCTGGAAATTTTCATTTCCCAAGCTTTCTGGGCCCTTCATAAGATCCCAGGAGCCTTGGGAAGTTATAATTCACACAGATAGTAATTCCTAGAAAGCTGTTTAGCATGCCCATGGATACTAGGATCCTTGGGAATTTAACAGGACATACTGAGAGCCCAGAAGCCCTCAGAAGTCCTATTTTCCAGAGGTTTCAGCACACCAGAATGCTGTTTTCACCTAATTAATGCCACAGGAGCATTTTGGGGGAACGGAAGGGGCGGCTGTTGAAGAGCTGGGGTTGGATTAATTATAATCAAAGCCTGAAATATGGATTGATTTGGACTCTTCCCATAATCAGCCTGGAAGTTCTGAAGAAATGTATACTCTGAACTCCCTAATTTTGAACTTAAGAGCATTGCTAGTTGTGTGAAGAAGAACCTAGTTATTTATTTCATAAAATTTATATACTGCTTGATCATTTTTAAAAACAACAACCTCAAAGTGGTTTACAAAGAGAACAAAACAATAAAATAATCAGTAAATGCAGTGAAAGACAGCTATGTAAAGCATTCAAAAATCATCAAAATCAACAGTAAGTTAAAAGAAGGTTAAAACACATGTCAACATATCTGGGTAGACTTCCCTGAAGAAAAATGTTTAGTAGTAGTAGTAGTAGTAGTAGTAATAACATTTTTTTTATTTATACCCCACCCTCCCCAGCCAAGGTCAGGCTCAGGGTGACTAACAAGCAATAATAAAACAAGTTGAATGAATACAACTTAAAAACAAGATTAAAATACAACATTAAAATACTGAAACAGTAAAATATTAAAATGTTAAAATGCAGCCTCATCACAGGAGGAGAAAGGAAAGAAAGAGGTGGAAGGAATCAAATTGTCTCCAAGCCAAAGGCCAGGTGGAACAACTCTGTCTTACAGGCCCTGCAGAAAGAAGTCTGATCCTGCAGGGCCCTGGTCTCATGAGACAGAGCGTTCCACCAGGCTGGAGCCAGTGTTGAAAAGGCCCTGGCTCTGGTTGAAGCCAATCTAACTTCCTTAGGGCCCAGGACCACAAGGTCCTAGTACAGTGAAGGACCTACCCTAATGTCAAAAGGCGGGGAGTTCCCAAGTGTGGGTGCCTCCTTTTGGCAGTCCTGGCCTTACTAGCCCATCAGTTTATTTAAAAGATCCCAACTTGCAGTATTGCAAGAGGACAAAAATAAATGCCAGTGACCTGGCCACAAGAAGCACAACAAGGCAAGGCAGGCCAGTAGCTGCAGCACCCTGGACAGCTCCAGGTGAGCTCCTTGCTGCCATAAAGGCTCCAAGAGCATTCCAGGATTGCTGAACCTACCCCTCCATCATGTCCTGAGCAACCCAGTCCCATCGCCATCCACACACTGGATCTGAAGGTCTGGTGCAAGGAAGCTGATGTAGAGCAAGTTCCCTGCTTCAGACCTTAGGAATATGGGCATAAAGGAAGATGCCTTTGTGCCATTGATCCATTTAGCTCTCCAGGATTCCAGCTGGGAGATATACCAAGTCCTAGCTGGAGATGCTGGAGACTGAATATTGGACCTTCTGCATGGAAATCAGTTGCTTATCCACTGAGCTAAGGATCTTACCTAAATATAGAAACACAGGAAGGCTTACAGATCAAATGTTCTTCTAGCTCAGCAATGTCTTCACTGAATGACAGTGGCTCTCACGGATTTCATTCATTCCCAGTCCTACTTGGAGACTCTGGGGACTGAACATGGATCCTTTTGCAGGCAAGGCACCTGTTCTACCATTGAGCCATGACTCTTTCCCAGTGCATGGATGGTGGCAGAGTTGGGTCATTAGGGACACAACAATGGAGGTGTGGCCAGCAGGTGCAGCCCCCCCCCCCTTTCCTAGTCCATTCAGTTCATATGTACTGCTACCCCTGACAAGAGCTAATATCTGGGAATGAACTGAACAGTCAGTTGATGATAAAATCATCTCTAGCATTGAATTTCCTTTGGAGACAAGAGCAGAATGATGGGCGGCCATCCTGGAAATGGCACAAAGCTATCGGCAGTGCAAAAGCAGCCCGATGTGCTTATGATTGCCATGGCAAAGCATTCTGAAAATTGAAGGTATCACGGCAGGACAGAGGACGCCCCCCCCCCCATTCAAGGGTTAGGATGCAATTGCAGTTAGGCACTGTATATTGTAAGAGGTTTTCTTCCTTCCTTTGTGTGGGTTCAGTTCAGGGATCATTTATAATATTGAAGCCTAAATCGTTATCCTGTTGTCAATGACACACTGTAAATACAAGAGCAATTTTCAATGACTACCGGGGCACTGCTTTTTGGAGATAACAGATTTCTTGAATTAATGCACAAAAGATCCTATTCTGCAATATTTTAAATGGCTGTGGTGGGAAAGGAGAAGGTAATGACAGGTACACTCCAGGGATGATACAGTGAGAACGGGTTATTTGGGTAATTGGTGACTTTGCTCAATATACTTTTTCATGCAAAAAAAAGTGATTTTTTTTAAAAAAAGCAGTAGGTTAAAAAAGCATGGAAGGTGTAAAACTAAGTCATACTCAGAGCAGTAGATCCATTGAAAGCAACTTAAGTCATTTAAGTCCAATGATTTCAACCAGTCTACTCATAACCAACTATGACTAATATTGGATGTCATCCAACATATCAACACAGGAGATATATGAAATGGCAACAGTCACTTCCAGACATATGGAACAATTGTGCTGATTTGGTTTCACATTTGCGTGGAGGTCATATGACTCTGCTTTCAAGTGGTTGTTAATCTGCCCTTGTCACAATTTTCTTACTGCACAAAGTCCATGGGGTGGAAAACAAATTTGTTGCACAAGAGTGCTATGTAGCCATTACTGCTACACACCACACACCTGCTTTCTATGCGGCAGGTTCAGAAGATGCACATCTACTTGAATGAGGTGAGTGCCATGGGCCTCTTGGTTCCATCAGGATCTGGCAGAATTTGGCAGCCTCAGTTGGAAGAGAAGAAGAAGAATCAGGGGTGTGTCATAACCCACCTACTCTCAGCAACCAGAAACATCATAACCAGACTCTGGAGAGACCTGTCAGGAGTAAGCATGGACCAATGGTACCAAATAGTATGGGAAACAGCCCTACTAGAAAAATTAACCAATAAACTGAAACTGACATGGGAACAAATAGAAGAAGACGCCTTTACCCTAGAATGGCTCCTCTTTGTCACATACAAAGCCCAACAAGACAACGACAAGAATCCACCAACAGCATATGAATCAATATGGCTAACCTGATCCAAAAACAGCCACCCACCCCACTGACACATGAAAACAAAGTTCACCACAGCCAATCACAAACAAGCAACCACACCCTAGGCCAATCCCAAATTCTCTCACCACTAAAGGAACACAAGTGAATAGTAAAGAGAACCCAAACAAGTGACGCTGACACAAAACCCCACACATACATTAAGTAGAATAGAAACATCACCTCCCAACCCCACCTCTTCCCCCCTTTTCTTCCTAATGTAACCTTAATGTCTCAACAAATGAAACTGACTTATGGAAAATGTAACTTGAAAAAAGAGACATTGCGCATACCTTTGTAAACCAATAAAACTTTAATAAAAATATCAACTGGAAAGAATCAGGGGTGTGGGCTTGAAATCTGGCACCCAGGGATGGAACATGGTGGACCCTTTTAATTCCAGATATCAGAGAGAGGGAAGGAGATACACCAGCTCTCTCCATCACCCCTCCTGAGGAACACAGATGAGCACAGAGCCTCATAGGAGAGGTGGAAGATTTTGGCCAGCCAGTGAGAGGAAATGACCAGGAGGCACTGGGGGTCAGGACAGAGTCTTATCACTGAGAAGCAGTCACTGCCTTCATAGATCAGATCAGATGCACCCATTCAGGCAGAGAACACATATAGTCTTGTAAGGCGAGAGAATCTCATGAGTGAGCTCACCCTCAACTCACCTTTACAAGCTGGGTAGAAAGGGTGTGGCAATTGTTGAGATATCTTCATTGCTTCTGTTCTGGGTCTCTTGCCTTGCATGGCTTGGAAACATGGCTATACCACTATTAACCTGCATAAATACATTTTCCCTATTCTCAGGTAAGAGCTGCTCTCATTGTGTTTTGGGATGGGAGTATGGCAGTGAGAGATCCTCACAAAAGGGCAGCAGCCTGTTAGCACCCAAAGACGACGCAAGAAAATCGGGTGGGTTAACTGGTCTTCTGAAAATGCACGATGAATGAGAATGGGTTGCATCCAATGTTAGTTCTACTCAGAAAAGACCCATTGAAATTAATGAACATGACTAGCCAAGGCCCATTAATTTCAATGGGCATACTCTGAGAAGGGCTTATTTATTTAGGCCTGGAAAGCTTGCCTGAGTTGTGGGTTTCGGTTTTAATTTCACCTTCACTCCTTTCTTCCGTTGCTGCAAGTCATAGCTGATGATTCAAAGTAAAGATTTGGTTTGCAGTTTACTTCTGTGCTTGTCTTCCATGAGATAGAAAGCTACTCTGCAGAACATTCATCCTGTATTCTTCCTTGCAGGCTGTTTACACATCTTCCTGTTAGTCATTCATCCATCCCACACTTTTCAGTGCATTCCCCTGTCACTTTCCAACCTACAGGCTGCTTTTGTTTTTAAAGAGAGTTTGTTGTGTTCAAGCAGGAATGGGGGAACTGCGGATCTCCAGATATCACTGCACTGTAACTTCCATCATCCCTGGCCATTGGATGAGAGCTAGAGTCTAACAACATATGGAGGACCACAGGTTCAGCACCCCTGTGCAAAGGTGACAGATCCCTTTAAGTAAAGGTAAAGGGACCCCTGACCATTAGGTCCAGTCGTGGCCGACTCTGGGGTTGTGGCGCTCATCTCACTTTATTGGCCGAGGGAGCCGGCGTACAGCTTCTGGGTCATGTGGCCAGCATGACTAAGCCACTTCTGGCTAACCAGAGCAGCGCACGGAAATGCCATTTACCTTCCTGCCAGAGCGGTACCTATTTATCTACATGCCCTTTGACGTGCTTTCAAACTGCTAGGTGGACAGGAGCAGGGACTGAGCAACGGGAGCTCACCCCGTCGCGGGGATTCGAACCGCCGACCTTCTGATCGGCAAGTCCTAGGCTCTGTGGTTTAACCCACAGCACCACCCTTTGACCCTGCTTTAAATGCCTGGTCCTAAAGTTTTGGTATGCAACTGAATCACTCCTGTAAAGTTCCGATAGTGTGGAAGGGCCCCGAGTCAACTCTCCTGCCTTTTGTCAGTTAGATGCCTGCGGTTCCAGAAATGTTGTGATCCACGCTGGGCATTAAGGAGCAGTAATATATGCAAGCCAGTTCTCTCTCTCTCTCTCTCTCTCTCTCTCTCTCTCTGCTCCTGCCACCTCTAGTTGAGGCCTGCTGAACTCTCCAGGAACCTCACACTGGAGAATAACAATGGAGGGCTTTGAACTTATGAGACTCCCACTCTGCAGCGACGACAGCCACCCCAGACCCACCTTTGCCAATGAAACCGCAGCTGCGCACCACATGAATAGATAAACAAGCTTGATTGCAATGACAGCTCTCGATTCCTAATGCATTCTCCCAAGGTGCTTCTGGGCATCTGTTACATAATTAGCTTTTTTAAAAAAAGAGAGAGAAAGGCAAGTTATTTTGTCAATGCACAAGCAATTCCATTTTCAGCAACACTTTCTCACATCACTCCATCACGATTAATGGTGGTCTCGTTGAATTGATGGGTCTCTCCCGTGGTGTCGTTGGAGCCATGAGCCCAAGGAGAGTCAAAAAGTGCATGCATACAGCCTTCACCAAGGGTGTCATGGACTTTGAAGAAGCACAAGCTCAGGGTGAAAAGGAGAAACGAGCTAAAAGGAAGGCACGTTTGGCAAACCCTCACAGTGATCAGCTCCCACCCAGAAACATATGTCCCCACTGTGGAAGGATGGGTGGATCCAGAATTGGCCTCCACAGTCACTTACGGACTCACTGTTAAGACTGTGTTCATGGAAGAAGAAGGGTTTGGATGTGATATCCCACTTTATCACTACCCAAAGGAGTCTCAAAGCGGCTAACATTCTCCTTTCCCTTCCTCCCCCACAACAAACACTCTGTGAGGTGAGTGAGGCTGAGAGACTTCAAAGAAGTGTGACTAGCCCAAGGTCACCCAGCAGCTGCACGTGGGAGGAGCGGGGAAGCAAACCCGGTTCACCAGATTATGAGTTCACCTTTCTTAACCACTACACCACAATCTTACTCAGCTTCGAGTGATCGCCAAAGAAGAAGAAGAAGCATGCAGCAGTCTTGGTCCATTATATCAGAGATGGGGAACCTCTGGCTGGGGAACCAAATGTGACCTCCAGCCCTCTCTAAATCTGGCCCTGGGGACTCTCCCCAGGCTGCAACCCTCCTGAGGCACCCTCCTCAAATGTTTTTGCTAGGCTGGCACATGTCCTTGAGCTCTGACCATGCTTCTTGTTTACCTAGATCAGGGTTTCCCAAACTTGAGTTTCCAGCTGTTGTCAGACCTCAACTCCCATTACCCCTAACTAGCAGAACCAGTGGTCAGGTCTCCCACCCCAACATTGCACAGATGCACACACTCACACATACACATATCCCACAAATAGCAGCAGTACGTGGCCTAACGCCCAATAACCCTTTGCGTAGCGTGATTGCAGTCCCAGAAAAAGTAGAAGTCGCTGGTCATTTTCAGTAATGAGTCCCTGTGCTATATGAGCTGCCTTTCCATCTCCAACTTGCCTATCTTAATGGAGGTGGCAGGCTCAGTGGACTAGAAGCAGGCAAGGATTCAAGCAGGCAAGCAAGGCAGTCCAAGGGGAGATCACTTTGCACTTGAGCAAAGCCTTGATCAGATAGGGAGCCAGGCCAAGTCAGCAGCTGAATTCAGGAGCAGGCAAAACCCTGTGGACCTCTTCTTTCACCTGGTCCCTTCCAAGTTGCTAACTGCAATGCCACCGGCTGGCCACATTGAGTGTTGGCAGTGTAGAGCAAGCCAGCAGCTCTTTCCAGTGGCAAGCTGACATGACTTGACCTCAGTGCCACAGCTAGTACCTAGCATGTTGCAGAGGGGAGGGCTGTAGCTCAGTGACAGAGCATCCGTTCTCCATGCAGAAGGGGCCAGGTTCCATACTCTACATCTCCAGGTAGAACTGGGAGAGTCCTGCTTGAAATATAAGGAAGCCACCACCAGTCAGTGTGGACTATATTGACCTAGATGGATTAATGGTCTGACTTGGTAGACAACACCTTCCTCCGTTACTTTTTCAGAACCAGTTCTTTATTCAAGACCATGAGGACTAGAACCCTACTTTACCTTTAGGGGAAGGATAGCAGCTCAGTGGCGGAGCACCTTAGGTACATCTGTGAGGGAATCCTACCTTAAAACCCTAGAGTGTCTCCACCAGTCAGCGAAGACAATACTAAGCTAGAATGACCAATGGCCTGCCTCGGTGCAAGTCCCTTAGGCCTATACAAGAGTTAAGGAGAAAGCCTGAAATGGGGGAAGGAAATTGACCCATTACAAAATGGTGGCGAGTCCTTTTCATCAATTGGAAGGACATCCTCTGATTCCCGCATCATCTCCAGGTGCTGCATTATTAGAAGCAGGGAGGGAGATCCCCCCTGACCTCTTTGTCTCATAGCGTACCAAAAATAGAGAAAGCCACACTGAATAATTTAATAAGTCACGGCTGTTGCCAAGAATTGGAGGTGCTTCTGGAATGCAATCAGAGACACTCTTCTGCTCCACACGCAGGCTTATAGTTAGTAATTGAATCTAAATATGTGGAGTTTTTCACATTTCAAGTAGCCAAGCGCCGGGGAGACCATTTGGATCCAATTTGCTTGCCGCATGTGCTGTTGGCGATGGGCACTTTGACGAGAGAAGCGGGGGAGGTATTCTTTGGGATTTGAACGCCTGGGGTAGGCTGGCAGGCAAGGCCTGGACGATTGCCTTCGGGAACATAAAACGACATGGTCCCTTGTTTATTTTAAGGCAGCCAGGATTAATCGACACAACTGAATCAATAAGAGATTTGCTTGATGAGTGGGCAGGGAGCAATTTCAATCAGTGGGGCTAAGAATTAAGGAACTGCCCATAACAATGGCCAATGGGGAAAGAGTGTTAGGCCCCATCTGCACTGTGCATTGAAAGCTGTGTCGTACCACTTTAAACAGGGATTTCCCCCAAAGCATCCTGGGAGAAGTGGTTTGTTAAGGGTGCTCCTATTCCCCTCACAGAGCGACAGTTCTCAGAGTGGCCTAACAGTCCATCCAGGGAACTCTGGGAATTGCAGCTCTGTGAGGGGAACAGGGGTACCTTAACAACTCTCAGCACCCTTCACAAACTACAACTCCCAGGGTTCTTTATGGGGGTGTGGTCAGCCAAGACTGTTAAAGGGGCATGATCCTGCTTTAAAGGAATAGTGTGGATGGGGTTCCACACTTCTAGTTGTCTGAAGAGTTGCTTGTAGCTTGGTATGGACCCATAACTGGCACCAACCTTTCATGTGATTGGGCCTCCATCTGCACCAGGGCTGGCCCACCCATTAGGCAAGGTGAAATAACCCCCTTGGTTGGGAGAATCCACACAGGCAGAAAATCTAGCCTCCAAGGAATGCATTGACTGCTGCCGCCACCACTATGGCAATGGTGCCTGAGTCCTACTCCTTGGAGAATGGATTTGCCATCTCCTCAGCAACCCACCCCACCCCCCATCCCCATCAATGTCACCTCTGCATTAACCTCTTGGCAAATAGGAGGCAATGCTGGTCTCCTCCCACCCTGGTTCCTGATATAGATCTTCACTCACCCCTCCTTCTCTGGCTGTGAGGGTGCCATTTTGAGGTAGACTTGGCTGAAAGACAGTGACTGGTCCAAGGCTACCCAGTGAGCTTCCTGGTTGAGTGTGTATTCAAACCCTGGTCTCCCAAGTCCTAGTCCAATGCTCTGCTCAACTGTCTTGTGCTGGCCCTAACTATTTATATTTATGTTTATGTTTATGTTTATGTTTATGTTTATGTTTATGTTTATGTTTATGTTTATATTTATATTTATACCTCGCCCATCTGGCTGGGTTTCCCCAGCCACTCTGGGCGGCTTCCAACAGAATATTAAAAACACAATAAAACATCAAACATTAAAAACTTCCCTAAACAGGGCTGCCTTCAGATGTCTTCTAAAAGTCAGGTAGTTGTTTAACTGACTCTCTATTAACACTGTCCCCTCTTCAAAACAGCCCATACTAAAACTCTCTCTCTCTCTCTCTCTCTCTCTCTCTCTCTCTCTCTCTCTCTCACTCTCTCTCACTCTCTCTCTCTCTGAAACACTTAAGAAAAGTTCTGCTTAGTGGGAGATTGAAAAGAGTGCAATTTCCAAACAGCGATAGAATCACGGAATCATAGAACTGTAGAGTTGTAATAATAATATAATAACAATTATTTATTACTTATACCCTGCCCATCTTGGCCGGACCTCCTCAGCCACTCTGGGCAGCTTCCAACAGAATATTAAAAACACGATAAAACATCAAACATTAAAAACTTCCCTAAGCAGGGCTGTTTTCAGATGTCTTCTAAAAGTCCAATAGTTGTTTATTTCCTTGACATCTGATGGGAGGGTGTTCCAGAGGGCAGGTGCCACTACTAAGAAGGCCCTCTGCCTGCTTCCCTGTAACCTCAGTTCTCACAGTGAGGGAACTGCCAGAAGGTCCTCGGAGCTGGACCTCAGTGTCTGGGCTGAACGATGGGGTTTAATATGTGAAGGGGTGTCACACAGATGGTGGCATGAATGTTTTTCTGCTGCTCCAATAGGTAAAGCCCAAGCCAAGAGTTCTAAATTCTCAGAAAGGGAAACTGTGCTAACTTCCCAACAATAGGAGCTATTTCACAGCAGAACAGACTTCTGCAAGGTGGTACTGGTGTCACATGCATCTGATTTTGCAAGATTAGTCTCAGAAGATTTTGTGAATATGTTCACGTATTCATGTGGCTTGGGGAAGTTTTATTAGTATATTTAATGCAACCTCTTATGAACTGCATGAATGAAGGAATGAAGAGTGATCCTCTGCAAGGTTGTCAAACAAGGAAAACGGGCTCCCGCGACTGGTGGGAATCGTAAATAAAGAGGGCTTTGTTTCAAGGAGAACACCAGAATAAAGGAAAGGAAAGTTCCTTGGAAGATGAGCCAGCACAATCCAGGGCAGGTGTTTCCCATTTGCCTAGAGGCACCTTGATAAGCAACATCTTAAAAAGCAGAGACATCACATTGCCAACAAAGGTTCATATAGTGAAAGCCATGGTTTTCCCAGTAGTGATGTATGGAAGTGAGAGCTGGACCATAAAGAAGGCTGATCGCCAAAGAATTGATGCTTTTGAATTCTGGTGCTGGAGGAGACTCTTGAGAGTCCCGTGGACTGCAAGAAGATCCAACCGATCCATTCTGAAGGAAATCAGCCCTGAGTGCTCACTGGAAGGACAGATCGTGAAGCTGAGGCTCCAATACTTTGGCCACCTCATGAGAAGAGAAGACTCCCTGGAAAAGACCCTGATGTTGGGAAAGATGGAGGGCACAAGGAGAAGGGGACAACAGAGGACGAGATGGTTAGACAGTGTTCTCGAAGCTACTAGAATGAGTTTGACCAAAGTGCGGGAGGCAGTGGAAGACAGGAGTGCCTGGCGTGCTCTGGTCGATGGGGTCACGAAGAGTCGGATACGACTAAACGACTAAACAACAACAACAACACCCTGATAAGGCCAGAGATCCTCACCACTGCCATCTTCTTCCTCAGTTTATTTGTATGCCACTTTTCCACTAAAATTGTGCCCAAAGTGACTCATATAGTGGCATAGCGTGGGGGGTGCAGGGGGGGGCAGCTGCACCGGGCGCAACATCTGGAGGTTAGGGTTAGGGAGCGCAAATCCATGGGTTAAGGGGCGCAAATCCACGGGTTAGGGGACGCAAATTACTTGCCTTGCCCCGGGTGCTGACAACCCACGCTACACCACTGGACTCATAATATAACAAATGAACAAAAAATATAACAATGCAAAATGTATTAGCATGAATAATCGTAATATCAACAAGGTGTACCTGTTGTGTCCAAAACCCAGATCCCAAGATTATTTGGGTCCACCTCTGATTTGGCCAGAGTGGGTGGAGGCAGCCCCAGGTTTTCCCAGGTCAGATCAGGTCCACTCAAAGTGATCCAGGGCTGTCCAAGGGAGAGGATGGCCTAGAATTGAGGGGGGGGGGGGCTACACACATGGACCTCATTCCATGCAGGCAACAATTGAGTTGAATCCCATCCAATATTTTAATTGGTCTAAAAATATAGCCGTTGAAAAAATAATAATTTGGGGCAGCACTGAGCAGGAATTTGGACCCCTTGCAACAATGGAAACATTCCCCAAATTTGATGTGCCTTTGCACTTTTCCCATTCGTTGTTGTGTGAAAATTCCCTAGTGCATTATCCCCATAACCATCTTCTTCCACTTTCAGGGCTGTCACACTGCTGCAATCAACATTTTGAAAGAAGGATAATGCAGGCCAGTGCAGGCATTGACCTTTATAATACACATTGATACTTGCTGATGGGTGTCTTCTTCTGGTGGCTAATTTCAGATCGGTTTTGGCCCGAGTCAGGTTATATTTTTGGCTGGAAGGCTATGTTTGGCTAGTGAACTGGCAGGCGGTGTGCTTGGGGCCATTCCAGCTGTCTGCAGTTTCTGGAACGGAACATGCTTTCCACTGGCTTTGGCCAATACAGTGGGCATTAATTGAATAATTGTTAATTCTCCTCTGAGAGCCATCTGCTGAAAGCCAGGCGGGTTTGTTCCTTGCCGGAAACCTGTGAGACACCGCCATCTAGTGGTGCACGAACTGCCAGTGTTTTACTCCCAGAGTCCGTGCACTCTGCCACAATGAGAAAAGTTAAGTCAGCGTCAAAAACCTTCCAGCAAGTTAATGAATAAATGGCAATGCAGGATATGACAGCTTTACACACAATTTCTGCTCCTGCAAATGGCACACAATAAAGCACAGTTCCTTGATGCTAGCCTGTTGTCTGATTGCTAATCCCTCCTGATGTAAACTTCATTTTACCCATAGCCTATCATGACCTGGCAAATAGAAGGGGAAGAAATGGAGGCAGTGAGAGATTTTAATTTCTTGGGCTCCATGATCACTGCAGATGGTTACAGCAGACACGAAATTAAAAGACGCCTGCTTCTTGGGAGAAAAGCAATGATAAACCTAGACAGCATCTTAAAAAGCAGAGACATCACCTTGCCAACAAAGGTCTGTATAGTTAAAGCTATAGCTTTCCCAGTAGTGATGTATGGAAGTGAGAGCTGGACCATAAAGAAGGCTGATTGCCAAAGAATTGATGCTTTTGAATTATGGTGCTGGAGGAGACTCTTGAGAGTCCCATGGACTGCAAGAAGATCAAACCTTTCCATTCTTAAGGAAATCAGCCCTGAGTGCTCACTGGAAGGACAGATCATGAAGCTGAGGCTCCAATACTTTGGCCACCTCATGAGAAGAGAAGACTCCCTGGAAAAGACCCTGATGTTGGGAAAGATTGTGGGCACAAGGAGAAGGGGACGACAGAGGACGAGATGGTTGGACAGTGTTCTCGAAGCTACTAGCATGAGCTTGACCAAACTGTGGGAGGCAGTGGAAGACAGGAGTGCCTGGCATGCTTCTGGTCCATAGGGTCATGAAGAGTCAGACACGACTAAATGACTAGACAACAAGAACAAATTGTGACCTGTGGCTTAGTCACAAGTTTCTAGGCAGTGTTTACATACGGCTTTGACTGGCCAACTAAACCAGGAGAGGGTAGCTGATGAGTCTCAAGCCCTCGGTGTGTCAGGGATTTGTCCATACCTTCCAAGTGTCCTGATTTTCCAGGGGCAATCCTGGAATAACAAAAGCCACCCCAGCTTCTGATTTGATCCCTATTTCCCCCGCCAGCACCATGAACAGCGAGGAGGACGCTTGTCCCAAGTGATGACAATGGCAGCAGTGACAACTGCGAGAAGAAGAAGAGTAAGAGTTTATTTTTTTCCCTTGAAGGAGTGATTAGCAGCCATTCATTTGCATGAGGCTTAAATTTTTATTAGTATTATTTCTGTGTCTAATGCTTGCTTATCCTTAACTTTGTGGTTTTGATACTGCATCTTTATACTTTAATCTGCTGGTGTTCTTTTGGGGGGCATGTTTTGTGTACATATTGGTCAATGTGAAGGCAAAAATACAATTTTCCCAATGATAGTCAGCACCCAGACATTCCCCGTCCCCACTCCTTGAGGTCATGTTCCTTGGGGTGACGTCAGAGTGCCCTATTAGAAGAGGAAGAGGAGGAGGAGGAGTTTGAATTTGGGAAAGCCCAGCCAGATGGGCGGGGTATAAATAAATAAATTATTATTATTATTATTATTATTATTATTATTATTATTATTACTACTTGATATCCCACCTTTCACTCCCCTTAAGGAGTGTCAAAGTGGCTAACCTTCTCCTTTCCCTTCCTCCCCCACAACAAACACTCTGTGAGGTGAGTGAGGCTGAGAGACTTCAGAGAAGTGTGACTGGCCCAAGGTCACCCAGCAGCTGCATGTGGAGGAGCAGGGAAGCAAACCTGGTTCACCAGATTACGAGTCCACCGCTCTTAACCACTACACCACGCTGGCAGTGGCAGAGCTTCAAGCTCTGGCGGGGGGGGCAGAGAGCAGGTGGGGGCGTGGCTGGTGAGCGTCCCGGATTGCGGGGGGGCGGCTGGACTAGATGACCCTCGGGACCCCTTCCGACTCTACAATTCTATGATTTTTTCCAGTAACATCTGTACTACCTTTCAATCATACTGCTCTTTTATATCGTCCGTGCTGCACATTCTCATATAATCTAGTTTTCTTGTAGCCTCTCACATCAAGATGCACGGGTATCTATGGGCTTAAAAGTGATTGAAAGTGAGAAGATTCAGCCTCGATTCGCTGAATTAAAATCCCCTGCAACTCTTGAGGAGGGGCTACGCTTATTTCTCAGAACAGGACCGCTCTACAGGCCCAACAGGTTCAACCTGAACAACATTTTTAATTTGCTAACCTCATCCGTTATAAATAAAACATTTCCAAGAGGCCTGTTCTGACAGGAAGACTTAAGCCCTGGCCTGCTTCTGTCAGAAATTACTCCATTAGGCACAGGAGGGAAGGTGGCAGGAGGTCATGGTGTCAAAGACTTGGCTTGGCTTTGAAAACCAGCCTGCATAATTTCATGACTACTAACCAGGTTTCTTGAGACACAAAAGACAGCTAATTAAAGGATATAAAGAGGCAAAGGAGTCTGTTAACCAATCAGGCAAAAAAGAGTAACTAATCTCCTCTTATAGACCTTGATTCAGATGGCCGCTCACCCCTAATGCAAGGATAGCTGGGTGTTTACTAGGAAATGGTGGGTTTGTCCATTTTGATTCATCTCAGATTCTCATTTTTTTTTCTCCCCCTCTTCAATTCTCCACATTCCATATCAGTTTGCAAGGGAATAAAGAAGAAGTATGTATGAAAATTCACCACTGTTTCGGTGTCAGTGTCTCCTGACACACATTCATGTGCAATTTCGCCTAAAATACACTTTGTTCCAAAGCAATGCCCCCCCGCAATGCATTTTGCAGGTTGTTTCATTACATGAAATAATTCATGACATGAATTTGTGTGCAAATTTATATGCAGGTGTGTGAAAACTGCACTGCAAAATTAGAAGAAGCGTGGATTTCAAAGGACAGCAGCATTTTGCTTCGGATATTGTGTGAATAAAGGAAGTTCTCCTCTAAATGTGATTTAGCTGGATTCCTCCTCAACCCCTATGTAATGGTTCTGGGGGTTGCTTGTGCGTAAGCTTGTCCCAACGTCTGGCTGGGTTGCCTGAGTGAACCTTTCCTGTGCGGGCAGCCACTCGCCCGTGACTGTCTCAATCGCTGGCAGAATCCGTCAGTGGGCATTTCTTAAACTTCTTCCAGCAAAGAAGTTCTTTGACGCCCAGTCTTCGTCTACTCTCCCTGCGTGGAAGCCTTCTGCGCAAGGAGGGTGTGGGCAGCGGAGGACCCTTCCTCTCCTCGCTGGTCCCCAGCAAGGAGTCATGGGACCGCCTCGCCGATTCCCCCATCTCCCCCCCTTCTCCACTGGAGCTACGCTGATTCTCTCCCCCAGAAGATGGGCTGCCCCTCCCACTCCCGGGACATTCTCTGGGATCCCTTCGAAGCTTGCTCTCTCCCTCGGACACTGATGGCAGTTCCCTGACACCCTAGTGCTCAAACAAATACGTAATCACTCATAATGTGTGTTGCTGAAACACAGAACTATAGAAAGCTGCCTTGTACTGAATCAGACCAGTGGAGCATTGAGCTCAGTATTCACTACACTGCCAGGCAATGAGCCTCCAAATTTTCAGGCAGCAGTTTTTCCTAGCCGTAACTGTAGACATCTTGAATTCCACATGGGACCTTCATGCAAGGCAAATGCTCCATCACTGAGCTACGGTCCACCCCGCATCACGGGTAGAGCTCACAGTTATCACACAGCCGCGACTTGTTATGCTCTAGTTATCTCTCGCTTGGACTACTGCAATGCGCTCTACGTGGGGCTACCTTTGAAGGTGACCCGGAAACTACAACTAATCCAGAATGCTGCAGCTAGACTGGTGACTGGGAGCGGCCGCCGAGACCATATAACACCGGTCCTGAAAGACCTACACTGGCTCCCAGTACATTTCTGAGCACAATTCAAAGTGTTGGTGCTGACCTTTAAAGCCCTAAACGGCCTGGGTCCTGAAGGAGCGTCTCCACCCCCATCATTCTACCCGGACACTGAGGTCCAGCGCCGAGGGCCTTCTGGCAGTTCCCTCACTGTGAGAAGCAAAGCTACAGGGAACCAGGCAGAGTGCCTTCTCAGTAGTGGCACCCGCCCTGTGGAACACCCTCCCACCAGATGTCTAGGAGAGAAACAATTACCAGACTTTTAGAAGACATCTGGAGGCAGCCCTGTTTAGGGAAGCCTTTAATGTTTAATAGACTATTGTATTTTAATATTCTGTTGGAAGCTGCCCAGAGTGGCTGGGGAAACCCAGCCAGATGGGCGGGGTATAAATAATATATTATTATTATTATTATTATTATTATTATTATTATTATTATTAATTCCCCCTCCTGTTTAGGGTGGGAAAGCATCACTCAATTTGCCTTCTGCGCTTCTGTGGAGCGCTCATCTAGCCACACAATCAGATCTCTACCCTCCAGGAAGCATCACAGTGCAAGGACACATTCTAGGCAGGCAAGAGCATTCAAGGAGGCTGGTGTGTGAAATGACCTAGGCCAATGGTTTCCCCTGCAACAGAATCGCCGCATATGACCAGGGTGGGTGCACTCTTGAGGGGGACGGAGGGTGCCCTTCCAGGTGTGGGATAGCCACTCGGGTGCAGGGAGCGGCATGCGCACCCTGCAGCCGGGGGCGAAGCGAGCCACCCACGGGGGCAGAGCGAGCCACCGATGGCGGACATTCAGTGCTCTGCCCGCCCGCGACTCCCAAGCCTCCCTCAGGTGTCAAAACAAAGGGGGAAGGGAGGAATGGCGCTAGCAAAGTGGCGCAACTTCCCCGATGGCTCAGGGTAGGCTTGGGAGTCGCAGGCGGGCAGAGCACTGAATGTCACCCCCCTCAGTGAAGACACCCGGGTCAGACCGCCCCCACCGCACCCTCCTTCCTCCGCCTCTGGCTGCACCCAGGCTCCTCTCTAGAGCCAAGGAACCACCATACTTGCGCCCTCGTCTCTAGAGCTGCTGGAAATCCTAGAGGAAAGAGAAAACTGTTTTGAGTATAAAGCACAGGTCAGTCTTGATAATAATAATAATAAAAATTGATCTGATCCTCCAGCCTCCCGCTTTTTTCCGTCAAAAGACAGATTGTGCATAATGTAGCAACTTGTACCGACACTTCATTCAGCTGGTATCTCATGTTCCAGCGGTGCATTTACGCCGCTGCAGATAAGCTTGCATAATTGCTTCCATAATAGGGCCTCTTAGCTTTCTGCTCTTCTGGTGCATCATAGCTTTGTAACTTGTAACCCAGATCAAGTATGACTTTCACAAAGTAAAGAGCAGCTTATTGTTGCTTGGCCTTTAAATAAGCTCGGGTTGAGAAGGGCGACAGTCGCCTTATTTTACCCAAACGTGGTTTTCTTTTTTTAAGTATAGATAGTGCTAAATGCTTGTTTATTTTGAGACCTCTCTACTAAGCGCTGCTTATTTATTTTATACATCTCTACATCAGTTGCTTTCTCGTTTTGTGCATTGAAAAATCTGCACGGAACCAGTCAAGATTCAGCTCACAACATAGAAAGCTAAGCTAGATCTCTTGGAGTGTTAGTCCTAGCCTAGCTTTCAAACCGGAGGGGGGAGGGAGATTCTTGGGACCACAAGCCAGTGGTGGGTGGGGCCAGAAGCAAAATGTAGGAGGAGCAACAAATACGACTCTTAACTATGCATAGCAAGCTACATTCCAACCACATCAAAGTCAGGCTTCACTTTCAACACACACATCTCCCCACCTCCCTACCTCCCAACCTTTTTGAAAGAGGCCTTATCACCATCCAATGACCCATTTCAGCCAGGAAAGAGCTCGCAAGGACTGAAATACTGAATGTATTCAGTAGCCACAGAATGTTGAGTGCCTGTTGGAAAGAAAAATGGAAAACTGGGAGAGAGGAGTATCCTGGAATGGAGTGAGGCTGGCTGGTTAGAATTCTTAAGAGGAGAACTCCTATTGCAACATGATGGTGCAGGCCCCAGTAGCGATGATGAACGACAACAATGTCCTCAATAGTGTAAGGAATATGCCCAATGGAAAAGCCAAGTGATTAGTCACACTGCAATGTTGTACTGAATGTCTTGGTCAAGAAATGCTTGGTGATGTGTTCATGGGCCACCAATTCCTTGTCTTCTTAAATGTGTGTGTGTGTGTGTGTGTGTGTGTGTGTGAAGGGACGCGGGTGGCGCTGTGGGTTAAACCACAGAGCCTAGGACTTACTGATCAGAAGGTCGGCATTTTGAATCCCCATGACGGGGTGAGCTCCCGTTGCTCGGTCCCTGCTCCTGCCAACCTAGCAGGTAAAGGGCGTTTCTGTGTGCTGCTCTGGTTCGCCAGAAGCAGCTTAGTTATGCTGGCCACATGACCCGGAAGCTGTACGCTGGCTCCCTCGGCCAGTAAAGCGAGATGAGCGCCACAACCCCAGAGTCGGCCACAACTGGACCTAATGGTCAGGGGTCCCTTTACCTTTACAATATATACCGTATTTTTCGCTCTATAAGATGCACCAGACCACAAGATGCACCTAGTTTTGGGAGGAGGAAAACAAGAAAAAAAAAATCTGAATCTCAGAAGCCAGAACAGCAAGAGGAATTGCTGCGCAGTGAAAGCAGCAATCCCTCTTGCTGTTCTGGCTTCTGGGATAGCTGCACAGCCTGCATTCGCTCCACACACATTTCCCCTTACTTTTTAGGAGGGAAAAAGTGAGTCTTATAGAGCAAAAAATACAGTATATATCTGAGATATATATATATCAGATTTTTATATATATATCAGATTTTTAAATTTACAAATTTACAAATAATTATCAAACAACCAACACAGAAAGAGAATTCCAAAGCATTTCCAAGTGTTGTTCCAGTCCTGCTAATAATTTTAATTGTTTATAATGGTTTTTAAGGTAAATTATATATTTTCCTCATTCCTTATTAAAATTTTGGTCTTCCTGATTTCTGATTCATTTTTGCCATTTTGGCATAGTCCGTCAACTTAATCTGCCAATCTTCTGTGGTTTGGGACTCTGTCTTCTTTCCATCTCTGGGCTAGTAACATCCAAGCAGCAGCGGTCACGTACATAAATAGCACCAATTCCTTGTCTTTGACTATAGCAGTCCTGGTGGACTTCATTGAGATCCGGCAGCCATACTTTGAGTTCAATATACTCAAAAGAACTGGGCAGAAAAGCTATTGAATGAAGGACAACATTTTTACAGAGTAGAAAATTAAAGGAGCAACAGTGTGCAAAATCCCACAAAATGATTTCCAAAAGTGAACAGCCCAGTGTATACCTTGATGAGAGTGTGATTTGGATTGATTTTTGTTAGTATGATCAGTATTTATGGGAGATGAGAGTTTGATAGGCTGGAACATGTGCAGAGGAGGGCAACCAAGATGATCAAGGGTCTGGATGCCAAGTCTTATGAAGAACAGTTGAGGGAGTTGGGTATGTTTAGACTGGAAAAGAGGAGACTGAGAGGAGATACGACAGACATCTTCAAATATCTAAAGGATTGTCCCATGGGAGATGGAGCAAGCTTGTTTTCTCCTGAGAGAAGTGTGGCTCTCCTGATGAGAGCCAATGTGGTGTAGTGGTTAAGAGCAATAGACTTGTAATCTGGTGAACGGGGTTCGCTTCCCCACTCCTCCACATTAGCTGCTGGGTGACCTTTGGCTAGTCACACTTCTCTGAAGTCTCTCAGCCCCACTCACCTCACAGAGTGTTTGTTGTGGGGGAGGAAGAGAAAGGAGAATGTTAGCCGCTTTGAGACTCCTTCGGGTAGTGATAAAGCGGGATATCAAATCCAAACTCTTCTTCTTCTTCTTCTTCCTGCTCCAGAGGGCAGGACTCAAACCAAAGGCTTCAAGTTACAAGAAAGGGGATTCCAACTCAATATCAGAAAGAACGTTTTGAAGGTAAGAGCTGTTCAGCAGTGAAACAGACTCTCCTTCATTGGAGGTTTTTAAGCAACAGATGTCCATCAGTCGCGGGTGTTTTAGTTGAAATTCCTGCATTGCAGAGGATTGGACTAGATAACACTTGTGTTTAAACTTGATGATTTCCTACACTATAATTTTTCACAGAATGGTATTTCATATAAACAGGTGCAGGAAGGAAGAATTATCCAGGGTGCACATTTTTAAAAAAAAAAAAAAGTTTATTAAATAATACCAGTTTGGGCAAAGGGAGGGGTAGAGAGAATCTAAGTATTTTTATCAGAGCAACTAAATAGTTCCATTAGATATTTCTGCAAAAACAAAACATTTTTTCCCCCAAGTCCAACAGTAAATAATTTTTGTGCACAATGTACATTACCATTAAGGATTTTTGCACTGCGGTAATAGCTTTCATATGCCAAATTATAAATGGTTTTGCATATAGGGCTTTCTGTGTGGTACAGCATTTTAAAGAATGCAGGAAACTTGTGTTTGGAAAAGCCAGCGGAATTTATCATTTTTAAGGCTTCAGGCTTTATTTACTGTATTGCTTATTAACTTGGCATTGCTGAAATCTGCAATATGTAAATTGTTGGTTTCTATTAATGCGTGAAATACTTTTCTGGTGCAAACAGAACTAATTCTGGAACATTTAGACATTCATTTCACCCTTCTGGAGCTACACCACTTCAGACTGCAGTTGAAATAAAATTCCTGGATCTTCCTCTCCACATATGCAATGGCAGCTGGCAACATTCTCACTTTTTAGGGCTGCCATTTTTAACCTTGCTGTTTTCATCACAACAGGACTTTTATTCAGGGCAGTGTGTCATTGCACATGTGCAGAGTGCCCTTGCCTTCTTCTACCTAAAAAGAAAATCAATGATTCTCTCCACAGCTATGCACAGGGAAAGAGCTTCCATGCAAGAGAGCCATTCTTCTTCTTCTTCTTCTTCTTCTTCTTCTTCTTCTTCAATCACTCGAAGCCAAGTAAGATTGTCTTCCATAAACACAGTTTTAGCAGTGGGTCCATAAGTGACTGTGGAGGCCAATTCTGGGTCCACATGTCCTTCCACAGTGGGGACATTGGTTTCCGGGAGGGAGTTGATCACGGTGTGGATTTGCCAAGTGTGCCTTCCTCTTAGCACATGTCTCCCTTTTGTCCTGAGTTCGAGTGTCTTCAAAGTCCATGACACCTTTGGTAAAGGCTGTTCTCCAACTGGAGCGCTCGCAGGTCAATGTTCCCCTATTGTCGGTGTTTATACTACATTTTTTTAGATTTGCCTTGAGAGAGTCTTTAAACCTCTTTTGTTGACCACCAGCATTACACTTTCCGTTTTTAAGTTCAGAATAGAGTAGTTGCTTTGGAAGACAGTAAACAGGCATCCGAACAACATGACCAGTCCAGCGAAGTTGATGTTGGAGAATCATCGCTTCAACACTCATGATCTTTGCTTCTTCCAATACACTGGCATTAGTTTGCCTGTCTTCCCAAGTGATATGTAAAAAATTTTGGAGACACCATTGATTGAATCGAGGAGTTGGTGATGGCGTTTATAAGTGATCCATGTTTCACAAGCATACAGTAAGGTTGGTGGTACAAGAGCGTTGTAAACAAACATTATGATTTTCAGACACGATTGACTCAGTGCCTCTTATTTAGAAACTAAGCCATACAAGATGACATAAGTTTTTGAATGCATGTATTGTTTACACCTCCACATCCATTGCCAATTGATCAATCAGGTGCCAGGACAACATTCTCTGTTGCTGCACTCTGCATCCACGTAGCTCCTGTTCTTGGTTTTATATCAGGCGTGGGCAAACTCCGGCCCTCCAGATGTTTGGGACTATAATTCCCATCATCCCTAGCTAACAGGACCAGTGGTCAGGGATGATGGGAATTGCAGTTCCAAACATCTGAAGGGCCGGAGTTTGACTATGCC
Organism: Podarcis tiliguerta; assembly: GCF_965153285.1. NCBI lineage: Eukaryota > Metazoa > Chordata > Lepidosauria > Squamata > Lacertidae > Podarcis > Podarcis tiliguerta. The sequence continues at coordinate 52,440,144 of NC_139544.1, forward strand.
TGTTTTAGATCAGACACCCATCACTTAGGTGATTGTCCCTGTGGTCTTTTGAAATTGTAGGGTCTCCACATTAACACTTGTTTGTTCCTTCAGCCTGAGTCATCTTTCGCCAGATGTCCCTCATATTTCCATTTTAGCTTTGTGGCCTTTTCCACTACATCCACAACTTTTGATCTTTGCCATATCCAATCACTGACTTTTCTCTCCTGCTATTGCATGTTGCCCTGTTCTTAAGCTGCTTGTGTTTCTCTGTGTCACAGTCCAGCTCTCCAGCTCCATAATATATCACAGATAATATGCACATATTGAATATTTCAGCTTTCGAGTCTAGGGAAATATTTTTTTACATATTTCATTATGAAGTTGAGTTTTCCAAAGGTCACACACAACTGCCTTGTTCTCCTCTTTATTTCCACTGTTTGGTTTTTCTCTCCCCAGTATGACTTTTTTTTTTTTTGTCCTAAATTGAGATATTATTCAACTTCTTCAACTCAGCTCATTTATATGCTGCTTAATCAAAGTTTCAAAACAATGCTTCTACATGCTGGAAGGAGGCTCAGCTGGAGAGCTTTGTTTTGTTACATCCACAGCATGATACAACTTCTATGCTTCTTTTACAGTGGGGTGGCATTTGAGGGTGCTTGCCCCCTCTCTTTCTAGCCACTGCTGTCTCTGAGAGAATTCTTCCTGTTGTAAAATGATCAATTCAGATAGAATGGTGTGCATGCTTAAGCAGCTTTCAGAAAGCAAATAGGCATCACTCCCCGCAGTGCCTTCCTAAATGTAATGATGGCGAGATGAGTGGCGGGTTTTTGTTAATTTAAGATTGCCAAATGATGCGTGTCTAGGCTCCGAAGAAGGTGAGAAAGGCCAGTGTGAGTGCTGTACAGAACCTGGCTTGAAAGCTATGGGGCATAAGAATAATAGAATTATATAGCATTCAAAGGGACCCTCCTGCTCAGGGCATAGCTGTCAACATACAAATTTGAAAATAAGGGACCAGCAGCCTCGAAAATAAGGGATCAGCAGCCAAAATATGGAATTTCCTTTCCCCCCACCATGTGCCCCTGCTCCAGACAGTCCTTTTCCCCGACAAGGGTGAGTGGGCCGTCGATGACGTATCCATCCGATTCCGAGCACATGTATGTTCAACTTCTGAGCCCCTCCGAGCCAAAGGCAGAAAGCCCAGCCAGCAGCCAAACGAAGCCTCAAGCAGTGGTTCCCACAGCGCAGCAACCCGGCAAAGGGGATGCAGCAAGGAAAACCACCGTCACCTCTCCGCTGGGAAGCGCTGAGCAAAGGTGAGTCCCCAGGCAATGCGGCCGATTTGATCGGCACAAGGCATGCAAGCTCCACCCCCCCAAATGTTCACAGACTCCTTATTGGGTGAGCAATGCAGCCAAGCAACACAGTTGGAGCCTCCCTCCTCCCTGGCTGGCAGGGAGGGAGGAAGAGGAGCTGCTTCCTTTGAAACCCGGGAAATTTACGGGATATCATCAATCCGGGAGAGCAGCGGGACACGGCGCTGGGATAAGGGAGTTTCCCGCCAAATAAGGGACGGTTGACAGCTATGGCTCAGGGTCATCTAGTCCAACCCCCTGCAATGCAGGAATCCCAGCTAGAGAATCTCTGGCAGATGGCTGTCCAACCCCTGTTTTAAAACCTCCAACGAAGGAGAGTCCACCAACTTCCGAGGGAGTCTATTCCACTGTCAAACAGCTCCTGCCTTCAAAAAGTTCTTCCTGATGTTGAGGACTTGTAACTTGAAGCCATTGGTAGAGACCGATAAGGGAGAGACATGTTTTGTTGCAGCTGGGGCAGATGAAGGCGTCCAGTTGCGCTGCTGCAGATGCACCATGGCGTTTCTTCTTTCTGCGCTCCTCCCAGCAGCCATTGCTCTTCTGGTCACTGCTGCGGCTGCACAATCTGACTGTCTGCCTCCAGGCACTGCGGTCACCCGCAAGCAGTTCCCACACTGCAGGGTTGGTGTTGCCAACCTTCAGGTCACATTTACAGACATCTTTGTAGCAATTCCCAGCAACTTGCATTCACAGGCATTTTGCCTACAACAAGGCAGATAGGACATAGAATCATAGAGTTGGAAGAGATCACAAGGGCCATCAAGTCCAACCCCCTGCCAAGCAGGAAACACCATCAGAGCACTCCTGACATATGGTTGTCAAGCCTCTGCTTAAAGACCTCCAAAGAAGGAGACTCCACCACACTCCTTGGCAGCAAATTCCACTGTCGAACAGCTCTTACTGTCAGGAAGTTCTTCCTAATGCTTAGGTAGAATCTTCTTTCTTGTAGTTTGGATCCATTGCTCCATGTCCACTTCTCTGGAGCAGCAGAAAACAAACATAGCTATTGCAGTTGATACATGCTGTTCCTAGTGAAGATCTGACCTTTCGTGGTTCATCCAGCAGGGAAGCTGTGATCTCTTGCCAGCTGCTGCAGCCACTATTAAAACTTACATAGCTGCAGGGGGCAAGGAACCTGATCAGGTACTAAGAACATTGTAAAAGCCTTGCTGGATCCGAACATTGGTAAAGGCTTCTTTCCCTCTGTTTACCTGAAAGAGTTTCTCCACCCCCATCGTCCAGCCCAGACACTGAGGTCCAGCTCCAAGGGCCTTCTGGCAGTTCCCTCCTTGCAAGAAGTGAGGTTACAGGGAACCAGGCAGAGGGCCTTCTCGGTAGTGGCACCCGGTGTCACGGCAAAAAATTGGCCGCTGTTTCTTTAATGCTAAAAGAACTAAGTCAGCATGAGTCAGCAGCCTACAATGACTCATGCAACCTTTCACCAAATTGTACCTGTATATATACAGTGGTCAATGTTAGTGTTGGGTGTGGGTTGGTTGGATGGTAGAAAGCTGGTTGCGTTTGGTGTGTGTGAAAGCTGTCGGTCGTGGTTGGAGAAGAAGACTTTTTAAGAATAAAAGCAGCAATACTCTGCAAGAATACTCTTTCTCAAAGACTCTTTTGTGCCAAGTAAGGTCTGAGGACTAGGCAAAGGAGTAAAAAGGAGATCAGAACCCTTTCTTTTTCAAACACTGACACCCGCCCTGTGGAGCGCCCTCACATCAGATGTCAAGGAAATAAACAACTATCTGACTTTTAGAAGACATCTGAAAGCAGCCTTGTTTATTATTAAGATATTACTTTATTAAGTACCCTCAGGCTCCCTGCATCGCCTTTGCTTGGTGATTAAGTGACAGCTGAAAAAGAAAACTGTATTCAGTGGTGACCCACTGAAGGAGCGTCTCCACCCCCATCGTTCAACCCAGACACTGAGGTCCAGCTCTGAGGGCCTTCTGGTGGTTCCCTCACTGCGAGAAGTGAGGTTACAAGGAACCAGGCAGAGGGCCTTCTCAGTAGTGGCGCCCGCCCTGTGGAATGCCCTCCCATCAGATGTCAAGGAAATAAATAATCTGACTTTTAGAAGACATCTGAAGGCAACCCTGTTCAGGGAAGTTTTTAATGTTTGGTGTTTTATTGTGTTTTTAATATTCTGTTGTGAGCCGCCCAGAGTGGCTGGGGAAACCCAGCCAGATGGGCGGGGTATAAATATTATATTTATTTATTTATTTATTTATTTATTTATTTATTTATTTATTATCTCCTATACCCTATTTTAATCCAGCTAAAGTTCATGTACATGAAGCTATTGTATAGCCATTGCTTCTTCATCCCTGACTCCATTTTCCCTTCCCTTCCTGTAATGGCGCCATGCTTTCCTTCCCCTTTGACAGTAACTGCTACTTACCCACTTCAACCAAAGACCCACAAAACAGTCTCCCAAACAGAGAGACTTAGTTCTTCAATGAAGATAGATAGGGCTGTGATTTAGCCCCTTCCAGATCCCGCATTACTCCTCCAGATCAGACTGCGCTTCGTTGAGCAAACCTGATCTAATATACAAGGAGGCGAAAAGCTCCATTTTTCACTTGTAAGAACTTGCCGTCGTCTCAGCCATTCTTGGTTAGTGCTACACATAGCTGCCAATATTGGAACATCTGCAGGAAAGGAGATTGAAAGCTGACTGGACTATCACAGACTGCAAATGTCAGGTCTCCTCTTTGAGGCTCTCTCCATGTCAATAGCTGTTTTTTGGATAGTTTGTAGGTCCTCTAGATCTTAGAGCCCAATCAAAGCATGTATAAGAAGAAGAAGAAGAGTTTGGATTTGATATCCCGCTTTATCACTACCCGAAGGAGTCTCAAAGCGGCTAACATTCTCCTTTCCCTTCCTCCCCCACAACAAACACTCTGTGAGGTGAGTGAGGCTGAGAGACTTCAGAGAAGTGTGACTGGCCCAAGGTCACCCAGCAGCTGCATGTGGAGGAGCGGGGAATCGAACCCAGTTCACCAGATTACGAGTCCACCACTCTTAACCACTACACCAAACACTGGCTCTATAGAGGATTCAGTTTGCATTTTAATGCAAACTGACGTAATTTGCACTTCGCAAACCAATAAACGAACCAAAATCCTTCAAAATGTTCACTTCTCTGAATTTAACAATGCAGTTCTCCAACCTATTATTGCATAAAGGACCAGGTGCACAGCCTGGGGAGTTTTTTGGACTCACAGCTGTCCATGGAGGCACAGGTCAATTCTGTGTCCAGGGCAGCTGTCAATCAGCTCCATCTGGTACACTGGCTGAGACTCCAACTGCCTGCACATTGTCTCACCAGGGTGGTACATGCTCTGGTTGTCTCCTGCTTGGACTATGGCAATGTGCTCTTCGTGGGGCTACCTTTGCAGGTGACTTGGAAACTACAACTAATCCAGAATGCGACAGCTAGACTGGGGACTGGAAGCGACTGCTGGGCCATATAACATCAATCCTACATTGGCTCCCAGTACATCTTCAAACTCAAGTCAAAGTGTTGATGCTGACCTTTAAAGCCTAAACAGCCCTGGCTCTGTATACCTGAAGGAGCGTTTCCAACCCCATCATTCAGCCCGGACACTGAGGTCCAGCTCTGAGGGCCTGCTGGCGGTTCCCTCCTTGCGAGAAGTGAGGTTACAGGGAACTAGGCAGAGGGCCTTCTCGGTAGTGGCGCCCACCTTGTGGAACACCCTCCCATCAGATGTCAAGGAAATAAACAACTATCTGACTTTTAGAAGACATCTGAAGGCAGCCCTATTAGGGAAGTTTTTAATGTTTGATGCCTTACTGTGTTTCTGTATTTCCTTGGAAGCTGCCCAGAGTGGGTGGGTAAACCCAGCCAGATGGGTGGGCTTGAAGGACAAAGCTAGAAGGAGTGAGCCAGAAGTCAGGACCAAAGATACAGGAAGACCTTGTTTTTCAAGAAAGGCTTTCCTTTTATACACCATTCTCTCCAGATGGAAGTCACGCCAAAGCCTCGAGGTACAATGCAATTCTGGGCTGCATCAATAGGAGTATAGCATCTAGATCAAGGGAAGTAATAGTGCCACTGTATTCTGCTCTGGTCAGACCTCACCTGGAGTACTGTGTCCAGTTCTGGGCACCACAGATCAAGAAGGACACTGACAAACTGGAACGTGTCCAGAGGAGGGCAACCGAAATGGTCAAAGGCCTGGAAACGATGCCTTCTGAGGAACGGCTAAGGGAGCTGGGCATGTTTAGCCTGGAGAAGAGGAGGTTAAGGGGTGATATGATAGCCATGTTCAAATATATAAAAGGATGTCACATAGAGGAGGGAGAAAGTTTGTTTTCTGCTGCTCCAGAGAAGCGGACACGGAGCAATGGATCCAAACTACAAGAAAGAAGATTCCACCTAAACATTAGGAAGAACTTCCTGACAGTAAGAGCTGTTCGACAGTGGAATTTGCTGCCCAGGAGTGTGGTGGAGTCTCCTTCTTTGGAGGTCTTTAAGCAGAGGCTTGACACCCATATGTCAGGAGTGCTCTGATGGTGTTTCCTGCTTGGCAGGGGGTTGGACTCGATGGCCCTTGTGGTCTCTTCCAACTCTATGATTCTATGATTCTACTTATCAGCTGCAGCTCAATGGTTCACCACATGGGGGAGCTGCACATAACCCCTTCAGAGTTGATCCCTCCATTGGAAACCCAAAGAATGGGTGAAAAGGTCAACTTGCAAAACCTGAGTGCTATTAGAGGCAGGAGAATCCAAGCGGTCACTGCGAGCAAAGGAAAATGGGAAGAACTTAATGCCACAATGACTGTTAAGCGTTCCTATGAATCCACCTGGGTTCCAGGGGACTGGTTACAGCAGTCGCCACGGCAAAATGTCTCTGGAAGAGTTATCTATTGTGCCTTGGAAAAACGCCTTTCATTCCAGCAACAAGAGGCTTGTAATTAAATGAAAATGAGACTATTAATGCAAATTGCATTGAAATGTAATTTGGGTGATTTCAGACGGAAGAGCAAAGACGCAGCGACTAACTCATTATGAAATATACATGAAGGGTCTGATGCCTTTCAAAAATAGTTACATATTTATCACTCTCCTTTTTAAGTGGATTTTTCATGCTGGGGTCACGCTGCGTTTGATACTCCCAGAGCTCAGGCGGGAACATATGAAAGGTCCGACACTGAGAACATCTGGGGAGATCATGATGTGTGTTTCCTTGATCTGGCAGAGGATAAAGAATTCGTTATCATTATTCATGAGCCAAAAAAGGGACCGATGTGTTCAAAAACCTCCCCTTTTTAATAGTCAGGCTTGAGGTCCCCCCCCCCCCAACTTGCTGCAAAACATACCGTATTTTTTGCTCTATAAGACTCACTTTTTCCCTCCTAAAAAGTAAGGGGAAATGTGTGTGCGTCTTATGGAGTGAATGCAGGCTGCGCAGCTATCCCAGAAGCCAGAACAGCAAGAGGGATTGCTGCTTTCACTGCACAGCGATCCCTCTTGCTGTTCTGGCTTCTGAGATTCAGAATGTTTTTTTTCTTGTTTTCCTCCTCCAAAAACTAGGTGCGTCTTGTGGTCTGGTGCGCCTTATAGAGCGAAAAATACGGTACATATGCGGTTGGATGTCTGGATGGAGGGTCCAGAACCATTCAGAAGCAATTTGTCCAGATCTCCTTTTATAGAAAAATGAGTTTTCTTGCAAGGAGTGCCAGAGCCATCAAAGGGTGTTGATAATGCCAATCAGCATATGCCTCGTTTATCCACCTTTGCAAATTTCCCACTCCCCCGCCCAAAAGAAAAAAACTCCCTTCTAAGGAGCACAGCATCTGTACTGTTCTAATTCATGTACCTGCTGCCCCCTACTGGACGCAGTCTCATACTGGACCTAATGCCTAGCGAAAAACCTCCGCATTTGAAGATTCTTACAACCTGCGTTTTAAAAATGTAAGACTATAGGTAAAGGTAAAGGGCCCCTGGACAGTTAAGTCCAGTCAAAGGCGACTATGGGGTTGTGGCGCTTTTCTCGCTTTCAGGCCAAGGGAGCCAGCGTTTGTCCACAGACAGCTTTCCAGGTCATGTGGTCAGCAGGACTAAACTGCTTCTGGCACGATGGAAACCAGAGTGCACAGAAATGTCGTTTACCTTCCCGCCACAACGGTACCTATTTATCTACTTGCACTGGTGTGCTTTTGAACCGCTAGGTTGGCAGGAGCAGGGACCGAGCAATGGGAGCTCGCCCCATCGCGGGGATTCGAACCGCCAACCTTCTGATCAGCAAGCCCAAGAGGCTCAGTGGTTTAGACCACAGCGCCACCCACATCCCATAAGACTATATAACAGGAGCTTTGCAGGACAATAGATAGTTCTACCTTCATTTCGATCTGCTCATTTGACTCAACATCAGGGAGAACTTTCTGGTGGTAAGAGCTGTTCGATTGTGGAACAGACTCCCTCAGGAGGTGGTGAGCTTCCCTCCCTTGGTGGTTTTTAAGCAGAGGTTGAAATTCTTCCATTTCAGGGGGTTGGACTAAATGACCTTCAATATCTCATTCAACTCTACAATTTTATAATCTCGGGAAGGTTAGAGAAGTCTTGGGGTGGTGCCTGGAGGTTCTTTTGGGATGGATGGGGACGAACAATGAATCCAGGTGAGAAGATGAAAGTGGGGAAACCAGGTGATCTGGGTGGAGGTTAGCAACCAGGGAGGCTGGTTCATTAGAGTGAATGGGGCATAGCCCCACCAACCTCAGGCTGCTCCCACCTGCCTGCCTTCTTACTTACAAGCAATCCAGAGTTTTGCACTGACTGTCAGCTTCCTCCTCCGTGACGCCTTTGCAGACCACAGCAGGGAGGAGATTGAGGACAAAGCTAGAATTATTAGGCTCAGTCTCCTCCTGGCTGTAGCCTTCCTAATTCCCCCCCCTACCTGTCTCAAGAGGTGCCCATCACCACTCTTACCTTTGTGATACCATGTGACTTTAATAGAGGATGATGAGGTTGATGATAATGATGATAATGATGATAATGATGATAATGATGATGATGATAATAATAATAATAATAATAATAATAATAATAATAATAATAATAATTTATTACCTATTCCCTGCCCATCTGGCCTCCCTAGCCACTCTGGACTCCCTGGTTCCTGATACAGATCTTCACTCACCTCTCCTTCTCTGGCTGTGAGGGTGCCATTTTGAGGTAGGCTTGGCTGAAAGAAAGTGACTGGTCCAAGGCTACCCAGTGAGCTTCCTGGCTGAGTATGTATTCAAACCCTGGTCTCCCAAGTCCTAGTCTAATGCTCTGCTCAGCTGTCTTGTGCTGGCCCTAACAATATTTATTTATTTATTTATTTATACATACATACATACATACATACATACCCTGTCCATCTGGCTGGGTTTCGCCAGCTACTCTGGGCAGCTTCCAACAGAATATTTAAAACACGATAAAACATCAAACATTGAAAACTTCTCTAAACAGGGCTGCCTTCAGATGTCTTCTAAAAGTCAGATTATTTATTTCCTTGACATCTGATGGGAGGGCATTCCACAGGGTGGGTGCCACTACCAAGAAGGACCTCTGCCTGGTTCCCTGTAACTTTGCTTCTTGCAGTGAGGGAACCACCAGAAGGCCCTCAGAGCTGGACCTCAGTGTCTGGGTTGAACGATGGGGGTGGAGACGCTCCTTCAGCGGATCACCACTGAATACAGTTTTCCTTATCGGCTGTCACTTAATCACCAAGCAAAGGCGACGCAGGGAACCTGAGGGTACCTAATAAAGTTGCACAGCCAACATAGGGAGATTTCTCCCAAGGCTTCCCCATGGGCCGGCCAACCACCAGCACAGCTGAAAATCAACATGGAAGAAGCTTGTCAGCCTGATGGATTGCAAGTGATGGGTAATTGGATTCTCAAGGCTGGAAATTGCTTCTTAGTGATTGTCATGACAACTTGGCTACACACTAATGCATTCTGCCTAATTAAGAGCCCACACGGGGTATCTACCTTCTGGAGTAAATTCAGGCAGGACACTTGCTGGCATTTACTTGGCAAATCACTCCGACTCAGAGAGGAAATAGCTCCCAAAGAGTAGCAATCCCACCTTAAAGTCGGTATCTTTAGTTATAAGACACCTAAGAGGAACTCTCAGGCAAGTATGGCTTCTAGAATAGACCCTAACCCGAAACCTATTCCCCTCACAGAACTGCAATTCCCAGAGCTCCCTGATTGATTGTTAAGCCAATCTTGGGATCTGCAGAATCCCATAACAGCCAACTCTTAGGGGCCAAGGTCCCTTTGGGGCCCCTAATAAAATATCAGCTGCCAAAGTTGAAGGCCATTGACGTTCAAATGGTGTGCGTGCGCCACATCATGTGACTGATTATACAGGGTGGGGCTTACCTGCCCCCTCCCCCAATATTTTAATCCAGTTGGCACCCCTGGTGTCTCCTAACAACTCTCAGCATCCTTAACAAACCACATCTCCCAGAATTCTTGAGAAGAAGCCATGGCGGTTTGGAAAATGGTGTGAATGCGGCCTAAGAAGTAATATAGCTAAATACTTTGATATGAACTTATGTCCATGACTCTTTGCAATGGCTGCCTACCCCTTTCCCCCACTCGCACATCACCAAGGATGAGAGAGAAGAAAATTGATTCGGGGATGCAGGTGGCGCTGTGGGTTAAACCACTGAGCCTAGGGCTTGCCGACTGGAAGGTCGGTGGTTCGAATCCCCGCGACAGGGTCAGCTCCCGTTGCTCGGTCCCTGCTCCTGCCAACCTAGCAGTTTAAAAGCACGTCAAAGTGCAAGTAGATAAATAGGTACTACTCTGGCGGGAAGATAAACGGCGTTTCCGTGCACTGCTCTGCTTTGCCAGAAGCGGCTTAGTCATGCCGGCCACAGGACCCAGAAGCTGTACGCCGGCTCCCTCGGCCAATAAAGCGAGATGAACGCCGCAACCCCAGAGTCGGTCACGACTGGACCTAATGGTCAGGGGTCCCTTTACCTTTACCTATCAAATTCCCACTTTCTAAAGCAATATGGGAACTGAAGTGCAGCCATCCTACAGAACTGGAGTACACAGGAAACTCCAGAAAAGAGGATGACTTCATCTGCACGAGAGTCTTTTCTCTCACGGTTCTGAATTATACCCCGCATCACAGTTGCCTTCAGCTTTAAGAGCAGCCAAATTAGGAGCGGCAGCGTTTTTTATTTCATTATTTCTGTTTAGTGCTAATGTAGTGGAATTAATCCTCTCGTGCACCAGCGCAAGGCTGTCACCCCAAAACTAACGCTGAGGCCATCTCTTTATGCATCACTTAATTGCATTATTGAACTATATTATTAACAGCCGCTCGTTTGCGTGTCCGTTTGCCCTGAGGGTATTAGAGCAGAGATATTTTGGTGTCTGAAGCTATGCTTGTGGGTTTTAATATCCAATTTCGAGGGGGGGGGAGGAAATGTTTTACTGCCCTATTATATAGCCTGAAATGGTCTTTTCTCTCACCCTCCCACCCCACAAATGCCTTGTAATTGAAAATAATAGATCCAAATGGCTTTTATTTGACCTGTTTAAAAATGTACATGAACAAATGAATTGAAAACATAATATGGCAATGTTCTCTCTTTCCCGCATAGCATCAGGTCACACACTCATCAAAGGACAGATGGGCTTATGAATACAGATGACCGCTTATTAACTTGGAACTGAATCACACAGTCAGATGAGTCCTGGGATGTCTGCTACTTTAGTCAAATTACAGGTGGGGGAATCATTCGTTTTATCTCCCATTTCAGTGTTAAAAATGCTTCCCGTGCAGAGAAACCTAACATATTGGGACAAAGCGTAAGGGCATCCCAAAGCGCTGTGGGTTAAACCACAGAGCCTAGGACTTGCCAATCAGAAGGTCGGCAGTTCGAATCCCCATGACGGGGTGAGCTCCCATTGCTCGGTCCCTGCTCCTGCCAACCTAGCAGTTCGAAAGCACGTCAAACTGCAAGCAGGTACCGCTCCGGCGGGAAGGTAAACGGCTGTGATGGCCTGGGATTCAGACTCGGAGGCTGAACCAGAGGAATCCCAGCCTGCACAAGAGTCCCCACCTCCAGAACCAGCTGAGCCAGGGCTGGGGCTTGAGCCTGAAGGTCCTCACCTGTGCTGGATCCTCAGGTGCAGGCACCAGCTGAGTCTGCTCTGGCTCCTGAGGTGATGGAGGACCCATTGCCTGCAGGTGCTCCACTCTCAGCCCCGTCAGGGGAAGCTGAGGTTGCCTCTGGGTCCGGTAACCCTCCAGCCTCTCCTGAGCTGCAGAGGCTCAGGGCAGAGAGACGGGGGGAACTAAGTTCCCGCAGGAGGAGTGCTCACTTCCAGGCCAGGAGAGACGAGTCACCTGTGGACCGGGGCCTCCCTATGCCTCAGGGCAGATAAAAGCCAGCCAGCCCCAGTCCCAGGTTGCGGGAGCAACATTGTTGGTAGCCTGTTCCTGCCTGCACCCTGTCCTGCTCTTCTGCCAGAGTTCCTGACCTCACCCAATTCCCTGGCTTGGATCCCGCTTCAGCTTTGACAGACAGTCTCCATACCACACCCTCGACCTCGGACTGGACTCGGACCTCGCCGCACGGTTAACCCTCGGGACCAGCACCATGATGTTTCCGTGAGCTGCTTTGGTTCGCCAGAAGCGGCTTAGTCATGCTGGCCACATGACCCAGAAGCTGTCTGCGGACAAATGCCGGCTCCCTCAGCCTATAGAGCGAGATGAGCGCCGCAACCCCAGAGTCATCCGCAGCTGGACCTAATGGTCAGGGGTCCTTTTACCCTTTGTCCTTTACCTTAAACTGTCCATATTTTGCAGGAGGGATTGAAGTAGATATTGGGAAACTTGCATTTGTGGAGCTGGAAGGTACCAAGAAGGTCATGCAGTCCAACCCCGTGCGATGCTGGAATCTTTTGCCCAATGTGGGCCTCAAATCCACGACCTTGAGATTAAGAGTCTCATGCTCTTCTGACTGAGCCATGAAAGCACTCTGTTGCCCTAGTCCCACAAATCCACTTTTTAAAATGTACTTTTGCAGTTAGGAAAGTGACAAGGAAATGTGTTGAAAAGTGTGGCGTGAATGAATGGTTAACGGGAGGACATATAAGCACTCGGCAAGTGTTATGTACTGAGTTGAATAGGATCCAAAATGCAGCAGTCTGATTGGTCCACAGGTGCCACCCAAGCCAGCTCCAGGTGGAAGTGAATCAGCAACCTGATTGGCCTACAGGAGAATCCCAGAATTAGCCAATCATGTGGGTCCCATTGTGTAAATAATGTACAGTGGTGCCCCGCAAGACGAATGCCTCGCAAGACAGAAAACCCGCTAGACGAAAGGGTTTTCCATTTTGGAGGTGCTTCGCAGGACAAATTTCTCTATGGGCTTGCTTCGCAAGACGAAAATGTCTTGCGATTCCTGGGAGGGTTTTTTCGCTCCCCACCCCCTTTTTCTAAGGCACTAAGCTGCTAATAGCCTTTTAGCAGCTAATCCACTAATCCCTTAAGCCTTTAATAGCCGCTAATATCCGCTAAACCGCTAATCCGCTAATGGGCTTGCTTCGCAAGACGAAAAAACCGCTAGATGAAGAGACTCACGGAACGGATTCTTTTCGTCTTGCAAGGCACCACTGTGTATAAAGCAGACATTTCAGGGGAACTGGCATTCCTCACTACTAAGAGCTGAATAAAGAGCAAGAAATCCACACTCAACTCCAAGTATATTTCACTGGCGACGAAGGTGGGATACCGCTGAGCTGACCGCCACACACAGCACTGCCACCTGCCACACCGCTGCCTCGCACCGTGTATCCAGGCTTCAGCTCCGGAAGCCAAGGAACCCAGAATGGCCACTGACAGCAGCTTCTCGCCGTTCAACCCAGCATCCAGAGACTGGGAAGTGTACGCCTCCCATTTCACCTTCCTCCTAGAAACCAAAGGGATCACCAACAAAGAAGACGCCAAGAAGAGGGTGATGTTCCTCTGAATATATTTCAGCAAGCAAATTAGGATGAATGCTCATTGCTATGGAACCTCCCTGCAAACAAATCACACTGGATGTTTGATAAAGACCAGGTATCTGGCACTGGTTGAAGTTCAATAGATGACACAACCGTTACAGCCTGGCCATGCCTCTTTTGTGTGGGCTGTCTTAATATAAGAGGTAGGAGTTTGCTACAGGGAATCTAATGAGAGTGTGCATGAGAGATGAACTATTGAGGAACTTCCTGGTCCCACTCTTACATGGCAGCAACTATACGAGTAATGTAGCCCCGGTTCAAATTAGGCTCCTGTGTCTTTAACAGTTGAGTGGCAGGAAGAGGCCTGGGCGGGTCTCTCTTCTCAAATCTTTTTGCAGTGCTGAAAAAGCTGCCTCTGCCAAAGCTGCTACACAGTTCTTAAAGGCACAGGCACACTCATCTAAGTCAAGGGTTGGCCAAACCCAACACTGTTAGGGCAACCTTCATGTTATGAGGAAAACAACATTAAGTGCCAATTTCCAGAGCTCAACTGTTGAAAGGGGTTGGGCTAGATGACTCTTTGGGTCTCTTCCTACTTACAAGGAGCGTCTCCACTCCCATCGTTCTACCCGGGAACAGAGGTCCAGTGCCGAGGTCCTTCTGGCGGTTCCCTCAACTGTGAGAAGCCAAGTTACAGGAAACCCACCAGATGTCAAAGAGAACAACAACTACTAGAGTTTTAGAAGACATCTGGAGGCAGCCCTGTTTATGGAAGCTTTTTATGTTTGAATGACCCCCAGCCAGGGCCGTCTTTAACCTGGGGTGCAAGGGGTGCGGGGCACCCGGGTACCAAATTCTGGGAGGCACTCACCGCTGAAGCCGCATAAGCTCTAAACTATCTACCTGTTATGAAATAATAAATAATTTTGATCAAGCTAGAAAAACAAAATACAGTGGATGATCGGGTTGCGAACATGGTCCGTGTGGGATGCACATTTGCATGGTGGGCATGCATGGGTTGCAATTCGGCACTTCTGCACATGCGAAAAGCGCAATTTAGCACTTATGCTCATGCCCGACCGCCGAAACCTGGAACTAACCCATTCCGGTACTTCCATGTTTCAGCGGGTCTGTAACCTGAAAAAACGCAACCTGAAGCATCTTTAACCCGAGGTATGACTGTACATATATACCTAGGTATTACCAAAATATATACCTACTGTTTCCATTCTTAAGGAAATCAGCCCTGAGTGCTCACTGAAAGGACAGATCGTGAAGCTGAGGCTCCAATACTTTTTCCACCTCATGAGAAGAGAAGACTCCCTGGAAAAGACCCTGATGCTGGGAAAGATGGAAGGCACAAGGAGAAGGGGACGACAGGACGAGATGGTTGGACAGTGTTCTAGAAGCTACCAGCATGAGTTTGACCAAACTGTGGGAGGCAGTGGAAGACAGGAGTGCCTGGCATGCTCTGGTCCACGGTGTCACGAAGAGTCCGACACAACTAAACGACTAAACAACAACAACAAATACCTACAGTTTCACTTTCGACTTTGTGCGCAGAGAGAGTAGGAGAAGACTAGGCGTCAAAGAGCTTCTTTGCTGGAAGAAGTTTAAGAAACGCACACTGACGGATTCTGCCAGCGATTGAGACAGCCACGGGTGAGTGGCTGTCCGGACAGGAAAGGTTCACTCAGTCAACCCAGCCAGGTGTTTGCACCGGCTTACGCACGAGCAACCCCTAGAACCATTACAGTTAATTTGGGGCCTTAACTAAATTTGGGGTCCCTGGGCGGACCTTTGCACCCCGGCAGTGTGCATGCTAAAGACTGCGCTGCCCCCAGCATCCCTTCCAACTCTGCAGTTCTATGATTCTAACCATGTTTGGAAATTTCACTCTTTTCAAACTCCCACTAAGCCTAACTTTTCTTACATGTTTCAGAGAGAGGTGGGGTTATTGTGGGCTGTTTGAAGAGGGGACAGTGTTAATAGAGAGTCGGGGTTTGGTGGCCCAGTGTAAAAAAAAAATCTTTCACTGTTAAGCTGGTATCCTGACTCAAAGGGAAAATGACTCTCTCACACATCGGTAATAAATTTTCAGCATAGAAACAAGGAGTGGGGGAAAGCGCAAGCCGCAACATTAAGGGCAATTCTGCTGAGTGAGTGAGGAGACAATGCTTAAACGCATAATTACACTCCTCCTTGCTGTAACAAGTAGGCTCTGCAATTTGGCGGTTAACAGCAATCAGTGCAATTTTCGTCCTCTCTCGAAATATTCGTTGCATCCGGCATGAAGAGGATGCAACCCGATTCTGGTTAGGCTGATGCCGTTTTAATTACTGCAGCCTTTCGTTAGACAAAGAGGCAGGCCCACATATGCCCTTGTAATTAAAAATAAATAAATAAGGGTGCGGGTTGCCTGGGTGAAACTTGAATTAGGCTGGCAGATAAGCATCTTTGTGAACAACTGGCTGGTTCTTAATACCACACCCCAACCTGCAGTGAAACACACTGAGGCAATCTCTTATGGGGGGGGGCGGTTTAACTGGGAATGAGCAGACCTGTTCAGAGCATGCTCATCAGCCAGTGAGCAGAGTTGGAGCCTTCTTTTGGTGGAAAACAAAAAGACACAACTCCTAGCATGGCTTGATTTATAACATAGAACATGACTACTTTATAAGATGATCCTGAGACATCCAGAAAGTATGAAACAATGCAGCTACGTAAGAACACAAATCATTCCCAAAATATAATTGTGAATGAGCCTCTTGCATCTGTTCCTTATTAATGTATACAAATTCAATGAGAGGTGTGAGCTTGCTTTTGCTGGGAAATCTCATTTATATTAGGTCTAATTTGAGACAAACAAACTCTCCTCTCCTCATCAATGCAAAGGAGCTTTTCTCTTGTCTGATCTTCCATAGTTGCCAGAGTCGGAAATCCCTGATCACAGCAATATGTTGTGTGGCGAGTTCCCGCCTCCCACCAGTAGAAATAAAGACACAAGACACCATTATTAAGGTTAATGGGCTAAAATTGGCCACAACTTTATTGGTCACAGGTGATGAGAGGTATTGGCTTAGGCATTGGTCCTAATCGACTATCTGGCTTCAGTCTGTCTGCCTGAAGGCCGGGAAGGGTTAACACCAGCAGGGGGAGCCCTGCTGGTGCACATCAACGAGGCACTCCCCCGGGGTCACCACTTGGGGGCGTGCCTTGGGCCCTGGCCTCCATAGGCTTTGGACAGGGCCATGCCCCCCAGAATCCTTCAGTAACCGGGGGAGGTGATCGCGCTCCTCCCCCCCATACATCTACATAACAATGCCCATACCAATGCCTAACCGCCAAACCAAGGAAGTTGTGACAATTTGCTACGAGGTAGGCGAAAAAACCAAATGGCTGGTGCCAATTTGCCATGTGGAAAAATTCCTACCAGGCCCCTTAACGGCGACCAACCAAAGTCCATAGCAAGGTCAATGGAGAAACCTAAAGGGTGGGTGGGTGGGAAATTCCCCAGCTCATTGGCGGCAAAAGAGGACACTCCTCTGCCTCGCTTGCCTTAAATGCTTGCCGATTGGCTGGCCAGGGGGATGATGCGGCAGAGGATTCCCCTGATCGCGTGGGGCTGGGAACCAGCTTCCACGTGAGTGTTGGGGGCGTGAAGCCCCCAACACCACCTCCTCCCGAGGTTGGAAGTGGCTTTGTGGAGAACTGTAGAAGAATAACCAATCCTCTTGGAGAGAGGCATGGATACTCTTTCTGGTTGTCTATCCAAAGAGTCCCGTGGGATACTCCAGTGTTTCATTTTCAAGATGCAATCATCAAAAATGCAGGCCATTTCCTCCTCATCCAATGTACGGTAAGTCCTGAACAGCAGAAATTTGTGAAGGAGTCTCTAACCCAGTCAACTGGCATGCAGGAAGCTTGTCCATGGGGGATATAGCTCTCAGGATGGAAAAAAATATCCCCCACCCCTACTGTATCCAGCAAATGGGTCTGAATGCGTTGTTCCTAATTTTGGACTGGTAACTAAATACACCTGCAAAGCCGAATAGATGGGAATTGGGATCAAAGGCAAATTTAAGGGTTGATGCTGTGTGGCATCTGTTGGTGATCCTGGCTGTTCCTCCTCTGTAATCCATTTATTTATTTCAACTTTAGTACGCTTACCTTTCAGACATACCGTATTTTTACGTGTATAAGACTAGGTTTTTTCTCTAAAAAATAATGTCAAAAATTACGGGGCGTCTTATACACGGACCCAGGTGGTGCTGTGGGTTAAACCACAGAGCCTAGGACTTGCCAATCAGAAGGTCAGCAGTTCGAATCCCTGCGACGGGATGAGCTCTCGTTGCTCGGTCCCAGCTCCTGCCAACCTAGCAGTTCGAAAGCACAAAGTGCAAGTAGATAAATAGGTACCGCTCCAGCGGGAAGGTAAACGGCGTTTCCGTGCACTGCTCTGGTTTGCCAGAAGCGGCTTAGTCATGCTGGCCACATGACCCAGAAGCTGTCTGCGGACAAACGCCGGTTCCTTCGTCCAATAAAGCGAGATGAGCGCAGCAACCCCAGAGTCGGTCACGACTGGACCTAATGGTCAGGGGTCCCTTTACCTTTACATGGATGCATGTCTCTCCCCCACCCCCCCGCACACATTTTATTAAATCTGAGTCCCCAAAAATAGAGTTCATCTTATACATGGAGGGCATCTTATAGATGGAAAAATACAATACAGTGGTGCCCCGCAAGACGAATGCCTCGCAAGACGGAAAACCCGCAAGACGAAAGGGTTTTCCGTCTGCAGAGGCGCTTCGCAGGACGAATTTCCCTATGGGCTTGCTTCGCAAGACGAAAATTGACGGGAAAAAATCTATATTTTTTTTTTGCTCCAAAACCCCTTATTCTGAATCGCTAAGCTGCTAAAAGCATTTTAGCAGCAAAACCGCTAATTCCCCCCCCCCAAAAAAAGCCGTTTTTAGCCCTTTTTTAGCCAATAGCACTAATAGCGCTACTCCGTCAATGGGCTTGCTTCGCAAGACGAAAAAACCGCAAGACGAAAAGACTCCCGGAACGGATTCTTTTCGTCTTGCGAGGCACCACTGTATATTGAAACCATAAAATTCATCAAGGCATTTAAACATTTATTTTAAAAAGCACCAATATTGCACCAGCAGCCGTTTAGAACAGTACAAACATTAGATAAATTAAATCAATGCAGCTAAAAATAAGCAATTGTAGTAGCGGCAGTTTAGATTGCTGAGCGTTATATATTAATTAAGTCCAGCTTGGAATGGAAAGCCCATTTAAAAATCAACGATGTTCCAAGGTGAGGGGTGGTGGGGGGGAATACATACCTGCCCAGGGAGCAACATCCACCGATGTTCCATAAACATGGGGCACACACCAAAAAGGCCCTGTTTTTAGTGCCCACGAATTTCATATATACATGTTGGGTTCATGAGTAGTAGCCCTCTGAAACTGATCTTGGAGTTTAGGCAGGTTCATATGGGTGCAGACAATCCTTCAAATAACTTGGTCCTGAATCAAGGATGGCTTCCTTATTTAAAGGGTTGGCGCCTAAAGAGTTACTTCAACCACCACCAATTTGAGACCCAGCCCGAAAACTCAGCAGTGCCCTCTTTGTGCCCTACCATTCAAAGCTGGCACACAGAAACCCATTTTTGAGAGAGGCTCCCTGCTATGCTTGCTTTATTCATCCAAAGATCAGGGACTCAACTACATTAGTAAAGAAAAGGTGTTTTATATACAGTGGTACCTTGGTTTAAGAACAGCTTAGTTTATGAACAACTTTGATTAAGAACACTGCAAACCTGGAAGTAGGTGTTTTGGTTTGTGAACTTTGCCTTGGAAGCAGAACATGTTCCGCTTCCTGTTGAGTGTGTTCAATTTGTAAATTGAGTCCCCCGCTGCTATGGGAAAGCACACCTTTGTTTAAGAACGCTTTGGTTTAAGAACGGACTTCCGGAACGGATTAAATTCATAAACCAAGGTAAAAGGGTGAAGGTAAAGGGACCCCTGACCATTAGGTCCAGTCGTGGCTGACTCTGGGGTTGTGGCGCTCATCTCGCTTTATTGGCCGAGGGAGCCGGTGTACAGCTTCCAGGTCATGTGGCCAGCATGACTAAGATGCTTCTGGCAAACCAGAACAGCGCACGGAAACCCCGTTTACCTTCCTGCCGGAGCGGTACCTATTTATCTACTTGCACTTTGACCAAGGTACCACTGTACATTATATGCCTCTGTGACACCAGATGGCACTGTGGAGTTCTGTCGTTCGCCAGTGTGATTTCCCACTTTGAGGTTTACAACGCGTTTTCCTGAAATGCTTTTTGGATGTGTCTAGATCCAGCCAAAGACTCTAAGCACCTTCCATAAGCAATGCAATACTTTTATTCAGGCAAGCCTTGAAAGGTGTCAGGATGCTGTCAGCGGCTCCCGGTATACAGTATACAATATACAGACAAGGGAAGGTTTCTTACCGTCCTGTTTTATTTCAGTCGTTACAGAGAGAGGCTATAGAACCCAGACTCTTGAATAATGACATTGTCCCAAGTGAATCTCCACCGCCTGTCTCTCCCACTTCCTCATTCATCACTTCTACATGCCCTCTGTCTTTGAGCTCTTTGCTCTCCTACTTTTAAGGCTCACCGGGTTGTGGGAGACGGAGGGTCTGGGATGCTTTCCAATGACAACGTGTCACCTATGTGTTGTTCCGGCTCTCCCATGATTTCCCAGCTTTCCCTCTCATCTGCCTCTGAGCTGCTACCTCTCAAACCCCTGTTGTAAATCTATACTGTCTTCCTCTTCCTGCTCCCTGGAAGGGTCAGGATGGGGAGGTGGTCTCCACCATTCCTTCTCTGCCCAGACCCATCCCCTCTGGGCCAAAGGAAAGTAGAGCAATACAGTGGTAGCTCAGGTTACATACGCTTCAGGTTACAGATTCTGCTAACCCAGAAATAGTACTTCGGGTTAAGAACTTTGCTTCAGGATGAGAACAGAAATTGTACTCCGCCAGAGCGGCGGTAACAGGAGGTCCCATTAGCTAAAGTGGTGCTTCAGGTTAAGAACAGTTTCAGGTTAAGAACTGACCTCCGGAACAAATTAAGTACTTAACCCGAGGCACCACTGTACATTTGACAACAGCTTGGCTGCAGAAGTTGTCAGAAGAAGGCATGCAAAGTACCATAAAATGACATATATTGACATATATTAATATATTGATATATATTGACATATATTAATATATTAAAGGTATTAATAATAATAATACCTTTATTGTCAATGTACAACCTGTGTACAATGAAATTAACCGAGCCGCCCTCCCCGCTCCACAAACACTCAATCTCATTGCACTCTGTGTTCTTGTTGCACAACACACCAACCCAAAAAGTCAGTTGCACTATATTATTTTCCATTCAGCAGCCTAACAGCCCACAGATAGAAACTGTTTTTTAGCCTGTTGGTACAACTGATTATGGGACGCGGGTTGCGCTGTGGGTAAAACCTCAGTGCCTAGGACTTGCCAATCGTATGGTCGGCAGTTCGAATCCCAGCGGCGGGGTGAGCTCCCATCGTTCGGTCCCAGCTCCTGCCCACCTAGCAGTTCGAAAGCACTCCTAAGTGCAAGTAAATAAATAGGTACTGCTTTATAGCGGGAAGGTAAACGGCGTTTCCGTGTGCTGCGCTGGTGCAGGCTTGCCAGAGCAGCTTCGTCACACTGGCCGCATGACCCGGAAGTGTCTCTGGGCAGCGCTGGCCCCCGGCCTCTTAAGCGAGATGGGCGCGCAACCCCAGAGTCAGTCACAACTGGCCCATACGGGCAGGGGTACCTTTACAACTGATTATACAACTGCCCGAGGGTAGAAGATTCAAGAGGTGCTGGCCGGGGTGTGAATCCTCCCTGAGAATTTTTCTCACTCTCCTAAGGCAACGATCCCTTGTGATGTCATCTAGCGGGCTCAGGGGACAGCCCATGATATCATGTGCTGTGTTCACCACCCTCTGTAAAGACTTTCTGTCCGTGGCTGTCAAGCCAACGTACCACACTGTGATACAATATGAGAGGACACTTTCTATTGTGGACCGGTAGAAGGAGGTCATCAATTGTTGTTTAACACTGTTCTTTCGCAAGACCCTGAGGAAATGGAGTCTCTGATGGGCCTTCCTAACCACCTGAGTTATATTATTTTTCCAAGTGAGGTCTTCACTAAGGTAAACTCCCAGGAATTTAAAGGAAGAGACTCTCTCTACACAACCACACACACACCGATATACAACGGGGCTACTTCCTCCGAAAGGCCAACACCATCTCCTTTGTCTTACTAATATTTAAAGGTAAAGGGACCCCTGACCATTAGGTCCAGTCGTGACCAACTCTGGGATTGCGGCGCTCATCTCGCTTTATTGGCCAAGGGAGCCGGCATGCAGCTTCCAGGTCATGTGGCCAGCATGACTAAGCCGCTTCTGGTGAACCAGAGCAGCGCACGGAAACGCCATTTACCTTCCCGCCAGAGCAGTGCCTATTTATCTACTTGCACTTTGATGTGCTTTCAAACTGCTAGGTTGGCAGGAGCAGGGACCGAGCAACGGGAGCTCACCCCGTTGCAGGGATTCGAACTGGTGACCTTCTGATTGGCAAGTCCTAGGCTCTGTGGTTTAACCCACAGCGCCACCCGCATCCCTTACTAAAATTTAGGTGCAAGTTATTTAGGTGCAAGTTATTCTCTAAGCACCATGTAGATACTTTTTTAACCTCCCCCCTGTACTGGGGGCGAAACTAGCTGCAAAAAAGGAGTTTATTTAAATAGCACCCAAAAATGTGCATATTATGAGAAATGTACACTAAAATGTTGACAAAGTTTTTTAAAATAATAATGATAATAATCACAGGCTGCTGTGGCAATATGGAAAACCAAACAGAAGATTGGGAAAATGAGAAACTGAAACAAACTGATTTGTGTATCCCTAACTAGTGATTATCAGGCATGGAATAGCTTTTAATCATGGCTGAGGTGAGACATGACCTGGATACTTTTTTGTTCAGAGTCCCTTAGCAATTCTTTGGTTCTAGAAAAATTAATAGCAATACTGCAAGAAATGTTCTCCATCAGTAAAAGTTCTTTCTGAAGTTCCATTCGACACCCGAGAAACAATGCAGTTCTGGCTTCTCCTTTTCAATTAGGAGAGAGAGATTTACGATAAGCTTTGCAAAGGTGGCAAAGGAATTAGTGGTTTAGGGGTTTTTCTTTTGCCGCTGTTGCTTATGTACTTCATTTGACAGTTCCTCCTGCTCTGATCATCCTGAGATCAATAAAATGCTTCAGACAAGTAACCCCGAGCTATCCTTGTTAATTAGATTTGCTAACAATAGAAAGGGCTGCATTATTGCTAAGGCAGAGAAACCTAGACAGAGGAAAGTTTTTAAATGAATCTCCTGGAAAGGAACTGAATATAGAGCATATTTTAAAACTTGGAAATTTATTTAGAGCAGAAATGCACATTATGGCCCCCATCTGCACTATACGTTTATTGCCTTTAAAGCCCTACTTTGTTGCTTCCGGCTCTCCATCTTGACCCTTTGCTCTGTGATAATCCGGATTCCCTGATCTCTGGACTGTCTGATTTTGTATGTGGATTCTGCTCTCAGACAAGTGTTTGTCAGAGACTCCGAACCCCTGCTTATTCAGCAAAGGGGCTCAAAGGGGCTACAACAGCTTCCTTCTGGCAGGCCAGACCAACCATGGCTTTTGCTCAGTGGTACGTACATACACAGGATGCGGGTGGTGTTGTGGGTTAAACCACAGAGCCTAGGATTTGCCAATCAGAAGGTCGGCGGTTCGAATCCCCACGACGGGGTGAGCTCCCGTTTCTCGGCCCCAGCTCCTGCCAACCTAGTAGTTCTAAAGCATGTCAAAGTGGAAGTAGATAAATAGGTACCGCTCCGGCGGGAAGGTAAACGGTGTTTCCGTGCGCTGCTCTGGTTCGCCAGAAGCGGCTTAGTCATGCTGGCCACATGACCCGGAAGCTGTATGCCGGCTCCCTCGGCCAGTAAAGCGAGATGAGCGCCGCAACCCCAGAGTCGGCCACGACTGGACCAAATGGTCAGGGGTCCCTTTACCTTACCTTTATGTACATACACACACAGAGAGAAAGGTTTTGTTCAAATCTATCTTCTTTGGTTCTCTTTTTCGGCAATTTATAATTGGCCACCTTAATCCAGAAAGTTGGAAAGGGGAACTAGGAGAGAAAACAAGCAGAGGATCAGCAGACTAGGAATTGCAGAGGTGAGAAAGCGCATATTGATTCGACATAACCAGCAAAATGTTTAGTCAGCAGGCATCAGGGAAGCTTTTAAAGCCCATGGAGTCAGGGTATGACTCTTATAACAACCTGGTCAAATGCCATGCAATTTGATGGCACCAAATAAATAGCGGGCAATAAAAGGAATTTGTTCCTGCTTTATGTACCCAAGTGTCTCACAGCAAGAGCCTTATTCAGCCTGGTGCTCTCTAATGTACTGTTTCCCAAACTGTGTGCCATCAAAGTGAGGTGAGCTGAAGTGTGTATTTCCAAAAAAAAATTAACCCATTCTGTCAGGTGTGTCCTTCGTTCTACGTCCCTCTGAGCAAGGAAGCTTCAGTAGTATGGAAGTAGTATGTTATTTATTTTTATTACAGTGGTACCTCTGGTTACAGACACTTCTGGTTACAGACTCCGCTAACCTGGAAAGAGTACCTTGGGTTAAGAACTTTACCTCAGGATGAGGATAGAAATTGTGTGGCGGCAGCGGGAGGCCCCATTAGCTAAAGTGGTACCTCAGGTTAAGAGCAGTTTCAGGTTAAGAACGGACCTCCAGAATGAATTAAGTTCTTAACCGGAGGTACCACTGTATTGTCTTAAAGCTCAAAATGCTGAGGAGGGTTTGAGAGGCCAGTGCAGTATACAAAGAGCAGAAGAGGCAATTCATTTCCGTAAAGGTTTACCATGCAATAGACACATAACAAAAAGGAAAACGGATGGGGAGATGAGAGCAAAACAGGCAAATTCAGAAACCTCCAGCTCCAACACTCTCACCCAGTACAGCTGTGCTGGCTAGGGCTGATGGGAATCATAGTCCAAAAGATCTGGAGGTCTCCAGGCTGGCAAAATATGTACTATGTGATCCTGCAGTTCCTTTTTTTTTTTTTTTTAATAATATTTTATTAAGATTTTCACAAAGTGATACAAACAGAAAAAGAAAAAAGAAAAAAAACAATACCAGAAAAAATACAAAAAATAACAACAATTAAAAACAATTCCATCTCTCAAAACATGTCTTGCCTTAGCTTGTTTCTTGGACTTCCCCACACCTCCCTCCTTTGTATTCCAATGCAATTGTTTGTTCAGCAAATAATTTCCCTCTTTACCTTTATCTTAATTTTTATCTTAATATTTTAACTTTACCTTTCCCTCTGTTCCATTTTTTCCCTAATACTTCAAACTTTGTTGCTATAAACCCCTTAGCTTCAATCCAACATCATTCCATCATTCATTAATTTTACATTGTTTCTGTAAATAATCTTTAAATTTCTTCCAATCTTCTTCCACCAGCTCTTCTCCCTGGTCTCGGATTCTGCCGGTCATTTCTGTTAGTTCCATATAGTCCATCACCTTCATCTGCCATTCTTCCAGAGTGGGTAGTTCTTGTGTCTTCCAATACTTCGCGATGAGTATTCTTGCTGCTGTTGTTGTGATCCTGCAGTTCCATGGAGGTTGGATGTATGTTGTGAGAGCTGAATGAGAAACACAGAGAGAGAGAGAGTATAGAACCACATAGGCCTCCATTTTTAAAATTTTATTTTTCTTTAAAGTGCGCCACAGATCAAACGTTTGGGAGCAGAGCCAAGAAATTAAGCAATGGCTGAATGAAATGTGATTCTCTAGTCCTCTTCATCTCTTTTTTCTTCCCGTTTCCTTCATAAACTACCGTGGAGCAGCGAGTCATTTTCTCTTGTTCTTAATTCCAGTCAATTCCTCTTTGCCTGCAACTATAAAATTAATATCTTCCTTGCCACCTGCAAGGCATAATGTTCACTCACAGCAGTGACCGAGCACTTGAATTATTTGTACATGCTGCTAACGTAAAAGAGATTTAGTGGGATTAATAAGGAGAATAAATGAAAAATTTGTTAAAAGAGGGCAGGGAAAATAACCTGTGGATGGATCTCTCCTTCACGCTGGTGATTGATTTCCCTCAATTTAGTTCTGAATGAGAGTGTGGATGTTTTTCAGATTTACTTTTGAAAACAACATTTAGAATAAAAGAAGAGGAGGAGGAGGAGGGAAGGAGAGAGAGAAACACAAGCATCAGGATAAATATTTTCCTATCATCACTCTAGTATTGAATAACGAGAGAGAGAGCACAAAGGGTGAGATTATTCTGTATACAATCCCTTGGGTCATCTTAAGATTCGTCCATAGTTATCAAGACACCTGAGTCTAGCAGGGAGGTGGAGATGGAGTCACAGGCTACAGGATCACCAAGTGGGGTGTCAGGGCAGGCTCAGGTCTCAGCAGTGGCGTAGCAAGGTCAGATGGTACCCGGTGCAGAAAATTTATTGTTACACCACCACACAACACATTTAAATGTAGTTTACAGTCAAGTTGTTTACTCCCAAGAGACTGTGATCTACTCACAGTATAAAAAGACTGCCTGTGATCTACCCATTCTCATTTGTTGTTGAGTTTTGGGGGGGGGATTCCAGGGTTTGGGTCCAGAGTTCCCTCTGATTGGTTGCTCACCTGCCTCCTTTGCTTCCTCTCCCTGCATGCCTCCTCCAGCAGGGCTGTCAAAACGAAGTGGGAAGTGGGGAACGCCACAGCTCCCCCTTCCCCAGATGGATCGGGGTAGGTGGGAATCGCGAGCGGGCAGCACGCCAGATGTCACACACACACACACACACACACACACCTTGGAGATGACACCCAGGGCGGTCTGCCCCCACTGCCCCCACCTTGCTCCGCCCCTGGGACTCAGAGCTGACTGCATGTCAGGGACTGGACTGAACAGGAGGAATGGGAAATGAGCCCTTGGTCTGGTCGGTGCCTCTCAAAAGAGGAGAAGGAGTGGGAAGTTTCTCCCCCCCCCCCCTTGTCTCCAGCAGTTTCAGGAGGAGAGGGAGACAGGGATGATGTACAGCTGAATGAGGAAATCCCTAGTTACGAGATAGTGGAGGAGGAGGAAGTTAGAGAGCAGATAGCAGAGACCTCCCTGGAGAGTATGGGAGACCCTCCTAGTCCAAGGACTCACTGGGCCTTTCTATGTGGCGTTTGCCCTCCTATGTGTGTGACTGCCATATTTTTTGCTCTATAGGACGCACTTCTTCCCCTCCAAAAATTAAGGGGAAATGTGTGTGCGCCCTATGGAGCGAATGCAGGCTCCTTGGCTTCAGCGATAGCAACGCAAAGCCTCTGAAGCGCAGAGGGAGCGCTCCCTCCGCGCTCCGGAGGCTTCAAGTTGCTTTTCGCTGAAGCCTGGAGAGCGAGAGGGGTTGGTGCGCACCGACCCCTCTCGCTCTCCAGGCTTCAGGGATAGCCACCTGAAGCCTTCGGAGCGCAGCGCGAGTTCCCGCTGCGTTCTGGAGGCTTCAGGTTCCTTTTGCTGAAACCAGGAGAGCAAGAAGGCTTCAAGGATCTTTGAGGTAATTGTAAAATGACTAACCAATGGGAACCCAGGGGGCAGAGTTAACTGTGCATAAGGTTTAAGCACAGAGGGTTTTGGGGAGAGTTAGAGTTAGGGTGGTTGAGAAGACAGTCTGGAGTTAGAAGAGACGGAGAAGATAAGTCTGTGGGTTGGGCTAGTCTGGTGTGAGAGAGTGAGAGAATTTGTTAAGAGGAGTCAGTCAGACAGTTGAGATAATCAGTCAGAAGGTATTAGGAAGGTATAGGCCGGTAAAGAAACTAAAGTTAAGATACTGACAGGAATATTATCTGAGAAACCATAAACTTGTTAATGTTTGTAAAATAAACTTGGGGGGGGGGGTTGGTTCACTTTTAACAACTGACTGGACTTAGTGTTTTACCAGAGAGTAACTGGTTGGTGGCAGCGGGGAAGCGAGCACAGTGGTGGCACAGGGATCAATAGACCGTCAAACCTCCGGGGACCCTGTGTGATCGCCACATTCTGCATTCAAGAACAGAGGATGCTGAGGGTTGTGACTCCTGTGACTCCCCATAGGTTCCCAGGATGTTGTGGGAGATGGAAGAGGAGGGACTCAGAGTAGCCAACATCTCCTATGTATGGAGACATTGATCTTTTGTCTTGCAACCAGATGACTGAATAAAAAGCCATAAAATACGAACTGTTTGTTCTTCTTGCCTCTGAGGCTACCGGGGGAAGGAGAGCATACTCCACGCCTGAACACTGCAGGAGATAAGGAAAGCATTGCACCTGGGGCCATTGGGTAGGACCTCCCCAGAGGAACCTCCCAGGTCCTCAGGGCCTGCAAGACCACAACCTGAACCCTCACAGTTGCCTTCCTGAAGAACCAGATGACTCCTATCTCACCCATTTATTCCTGAAAGTCCTGGTTATTTGCCATATACAGCAGTGAGCACATTAGAGGTGACTTTTGATTTTTGCCTGACTAAAATCACCTCCCGCTACCCTCAGATTTATAAAGTTTTCCTGGGATTTCTGCATCTATCAAATCTGGAGGGAGTGAGGAACTTCTGCCCAGAGGGCCAAATGTGGAATTTGGATTTTGGATCTTACAAATACAAACTTTGCAAGTAAACTCAATTTTAAAAAAATGTTTTGATAATAGAAAGCCCAGAGAGGTGTCAGTTGTGGCTCCCCAGTGTATTGCGTAGGCTGACACCTGTATGATCATCTACCTCAGGCATGTCCAACTTCCAAGAGACTGCAATCTACTCCCACTATTAAAAAAAAAAACCTGGCAGTGATCTACCCATTGGATTGACCAAAGTTGTTGAGCTTTTTGGGGGTTGGGGGAGATCAATCGTGATCACGCGATCAACCAGGATCAATCACGGACGCCCCACGATCGACTGGTAGATTGCGATCCACCTGTTGGACAAGCCTGATCTACCTGATAGACAGAAGTTGTGGGCGTGTGCTCACTGCAGTGATCTCCTGCCTCTCAGGAAACAAGATCATTCCCTTCGGGCCGTAGTATGCTGCATTGATTCAAAGAGTCCCAATTATGCTTATGGTCCACTGAAAACAATGGACAAATTAGTCACATCCGAGACTGATGGGTTTCTTTCTTCTTCTTCTTCTTCTTCTTCTTCTTCTTCCTCTTCCTCTTCCTCTTCCTCTTCTTCTTCTTTAAAAAAAAATATTTTCAGTTTTTTATGATGATGATGATGATGATAATAACAATAATGATAATTTATTTGTACCCCGTCCTCCCCAGCCGGAGCTGGGATCAGGGCGGCTGACATCATAGGACTAACACAGTATAGAAAGAACATAACATAAAACAGGCAATCAATTGATTTTTTTAAAATCTTAAAATTAGCTCAGAGCAAATTAAAATCTGGACAGATGGCAGTCCACAGGGAAAATTGAGAGTGGTTCATATTCTCCAGGGCCAAAGGACCTGTGAGCGGGATAGGAGGCCTCTTTAATGCTTGTTCTTATACAAAAAGAAAAGAATCAGACTGAACCCAGACCAAAGGCATGGCGGAATAGCTCCGTCTTGCAGGCCCTGCGGAAAGATGTCAAATCCCGCAGGGCCCTGGTCTCTTGTGAGAGAGCGTTCTACCAGGCTGGAGTTATTTCCATACACTCATATATATATATATATATATATATATATATATATATATATATATATATATATATTACTGGGATTAAACAAACCCCCAGTTTCCAAATTTTACCCTCTTTTCTTGCATGTAATTATATTTATCCATACTATTTCATCTTCTTATTTTTTTACTTTAGTTCATATCACTTCATAAATGTTATAACAACCCTGCTAAAGTTTCTAAGTGACTACAGTGGTTTTTAAGGTATTCTACAAATTTTCTCCTTTCTTGATTAAATTTTTTGTCATCTTGGGGCCTGAACTTCATGGTCATCTTTGCCATTTTAGCATAAAGGTAAAGGTAAAGGTACCCCTGCCCGTACGGGCCAGTCTTGCCAGACTCTAGGGTTGTGTGCTCATCTCACTCTATAGGCCGAGAGCCAGCGCTGTCCGAAGACACTTCCGGGTCACGTGGCCAGCATGACAAGCTGCATCTGGCGAGCCAGCGTAGCACACGGAAACGCCGTTTAGCTTCCCGCTGGAAGGCGGTCCCTATTTATCTACTTGCACCCGGAGGTGCTTTCGAACTGCTAGGTTGGCAGGCACTGGGACCGAACGACGGGAGCGCACCCTGCTGTGGGGATTCGAACCGCCGATCATGCGATCAGCAAGTCCTAGGCGCTGCGGTTTTACCCACAGCGCCACCCGCGTCCCTCACCATTTTTGCATAGTCCATCATTTTGGTAATCCATTCTTCTTTTGTTGGGACCTTCACCTCCTTCCACATCTGGGCTAACACCATTTTTGCAGCTGTTGTCACATAAATAGTCTTTTTAGATCTCTTGGTATTTCTGAAACCAGTGGGCTTCAAGGTGTCTTAAGCATAAATAACTTCCTTTGGGTTTGTGTCAGGAAGTGAGAAGTTCTGAATCCAAAAGGTCAGATCCCAGATTTTTTTGGGACAAATCTGTCACTATCCATGTAGTTTGCAGGAAAGTATCAGTGAAGGATTTCAAGCAAGACTACAAAAAGAAGAAAAGGATCAGAGTGCATTTAATAACAGCTCCATTCCATCTTGTGGTAAAAGCAGTGCAATTTGGGAAAGACATTTTCATCCAACAAATCAATTGATAACTGCATGAAAGGCTTCCAGCTTCCCTAGTTTGTATGGGTGGCAAGCTGTTGACGAAGAATGAAATCTTTCTCCCATCCCCAAAATGTAATTACCCATGGAAGATTTATGTTGCATACTCCAATATGCAGAAGCCACTCTCAAGAGACGTTTATAGATCACAATGAAACTTTAGCAAACACAGACAGAATGTAATGGCACACAGATAGGTCACAAAGAGCTGCTCAAAAGGAGGAGTGCAGGATTCATCCCTCGGTGGAATTATTCAAGACTTCTTGTTGGATGAGAAGGCATTTGCGAACTCCAAAGTATGCAGAGCTGCAACAAGTGAATAAATAGCAGCAAAATCCTTAGCATGTTAATTCAGAAGCAAGTCCCTCTTTGTTCAATGGGGCTTACTCCCAGGTAAGTGGGCATGCAACGCAGATTTTATCTGCTGTGTATTGTGGCTGTTGCCGTGTAGCTCCTTCCACTGACTGACTGAACTGGTGTAATGGCCCAAAACATTCCAATGGCTCAGGGACATAGGCACCATCTCTGGGGAGCCCTGGGTGCCAAGGCACCCACAAAATTTGGGCAACCCAAAGCTTCACGAGTGTGACATCACAGGGTGTGCCAAGGCCCGATGGGGCTTGTCGCAGCCACGGGAGGGTCCAATGGGGCCCATCGTGCCATGTGACGTTCCATGTGCAAAGCACAGGATGCCATGCTCTCTGGGCACCCCCAATGTTGGGCAGAACCCAGCATCCTTGCTCAGGGAACAAATCTTTCAAAGTGTTTGCAGTTCTGCTTCTGTCAGGAAAGGAGAAAATGGTTGACTTCTGTTGAGATTAAAACTTCACAAAACTGTAGAAGTAGAAGCAGTTTGTGGTATGCGCTGAGAGAAGTCCCAGAGTAAGATCAACGCTTATCTTAAAGGTAAAGGGACCCCTGACTGTTAAGTCCAGTCATGAACGACTCTGGGGTTACGGCGCTCATCTCGCTTTACTGGCCGAGGGAGCCGGTGTTTGTCCGCAGACAGCGTCCGGGTCATGTGGCCAGCATGACTACGCCGCTTCTGGCAAACCAGAGCAGTGCACAGAAATGCCGTTTACCTTCCCACCGGAGCGGTACCTATTTATCTACTTGCATTTTGATGTGCTTTCAAACTGCTAGGTTGGCAAGAGTTGGGACTGAGCAATGGGAGCTCACGAGGATTCAAACCGGTGACCTTCTAATCGGCAAGCCCTAGGCTCAGTGGTTTAGACCACAGTGTCACCCGCGTCCCAACGCTTATCTTAAGTAAAGGGACCACTGACCATTTGGTCCAGTTGTGGCCGACTCTAGGGTTGCGACACTCATCTCGCTTTATTGGCCAAGGGAGCCTGCATACAGCTTCCGGGTCATGTGGCCAGCATGACTAAGCCGCTTCTGGTGAACCAGAGCAGAACACGGAAACGCCGTTTACCTTCCTGCCAGAGTGATACCTATTTATCTACTTGCATTTTGATGTGCTTTCGAACTGCTAGGTTGGCAGGAGCTGGGACCGAGCAACGGGAGCTCACCCCATCACGAGGATTCAAACAGGTGACCTTCTGATCAGCAAGCCCTAGGCTCAGTGGTTTAGGCCACAGCGCCACCCGCGTCCCAACGCTTATCTTACCCTTCCATTATTATGTGCCACATGGCACATGCCTCAGGGCCACATGCCTCAGGCCAAAATGGGCAGAGCAATTTACCTTTGTGGTCAGTTTGGCAATAGCAGATCCAGAGCCCCTGAGCCCCTGAACCCATCACTAGAGCCCATCGATAGACTCAGCCCACTCTGTGTGCCAGTCATAACAGCTGCAAAAGTCAAGTTCTGTTCCACTTCTATCATAATTCCTTGAGATGTGTAACATGTCTTTTGGGGGTCAGGTGCTTACTCCCCAAATCTTCTAGCTCATTCTAAAGGCAAGAGTTGAACACGAATTCCAGCGCTTGGCTAATATTGCTTCCAACACACATTCTTGGGTGGTGTTAAATAAACTTGACTTATGAAAGGTCCCTGCGGTTTGGAAACAAAACTGCCGTCCATCAATTCTGCTGCAAAATACATAAGGAAAAGTTCTCTGAAATGCAAAACTGTTGTATGGTTTGGCGTTAAGAAAAAGGCACTTTTGAAAAGCAGCATGGACAACGAGTAGAGAAAGGTCAAAGCCTTATTTTTTTATACCCTTATCTCATTTGTTGCAAAACTGGCATGTCGTTACTCAAAACTGTGATTTAAAAAATGAGGCGATCGCATTCTGTTTTACTGCTGTACAAAATCAATTCCTTTATATTTGAGACATACAGAGGCCAGCATTGCATATATCTGCGGCCTGTAGAGGGGAGGGGACAATGTAGATGTTGATTGCGATGGGATGCAACTCATGTAGCAATGCACTGATCCAAAGTCCGCTATCGGTGGAAGAGTACCCGATTCAAATCATGTCCCAGGGTATGGTCTGAAGGAGCATGGGGCCACCAGCTTGCTGAAACCAAGCAGGTTGGGGTTTGGTGAGCACCTGGATGGGACACCACTAGAGATGGCGGAGAAATCAGATTCAGTTCACATTTAAAGGTGAACCTACCTGATTCACACTTTCTGAAAAAATACACAAACTGAAGCACAGCTGTCCTTCAAAATTCACACTTCTCTGAATTTTGCGGTGCACTTCTCCAAACCCAGTAATGTCAACAAAAATGCATGAATGAAAGAGTGCATTAAAAATCCTTAATATGAGGGGAAATAGCTTTGCCCCCCCAAAAATCTGTGTATTAAGCAAAATTGCATTCAAAAATGTGTATATTAGGACAAACATGTACTCTGATGCTAATGAATTGTCACGAGGACTTTACAAAATGCAAACTGATGTATAAATGTGAAGAACTTGAACTGAAGACTGGATGGACAGGTAAATAAAAAGGTAAAAGACCCCTGGATGGTTATGTCCAGTCAAAGGCAACTATGGGGTTGCAGCGGTCATCTTGCTTTCAAGCCAAGGGAGCCAGTGTTTGTCCACAGACAACTTTCCTGGTCATGTGGCCAGCATGACTAAACCATTTCTGTTGCAACGGGAGACCATGACAGAAGCCAGAGAGTACGGAAACGCTGTTTATCTTCCTGCCGCAGCAGTACCTATTTATCTACTTGCGCTGGTGTGCTTTCAAACTGCTAGGTTGGCAGGAGCTGGGACAGTGCAATGGGATCTCACCCCGTCATGGAGATTCGAAACACCGACCTTCTGATCGGCAAGCCCAAGAGGCTCAATGTGCAAATCTACACCTTTTTTTAGATCTATGACATCACCTAGTTCCTAGCTGCAATTGGTCAAGCTACAGGGCTGGGCCAATTCCTATTTCCTTTTCTTCAATCCATTCCCGGTGTAGCAGTGGTGGGCTTTAAGCTTTCCAGTCAAACCTCTACCATTGCACACCCTCGTGTTTGTATGAGGGCCCTTCCAATATGTTCTAGCCACCAGCCTGAATCTAAGAGAATGAGGAAGATGGGGTGCATTTATTTGACCTGCACCAGAACCAGGAGGACCCCGCAAAGACAGCTTGCTGTAGGTTTTAGCCCCTCCACTGGCAATGAACAGAGCTGTTGTCCAACCAGCATCCATTCAGCGCTGCCCAAGTCACCAGGCGTCTTCCTCTAACAATTTGGTTGACCACAAACTTGACATGAGCCAACAGTGTGACGCGGCAGCTAAAAAAGCCAATGCAATTCTGGGCTGCATCAATAGGAGTATAGCATCTAGATCAAGGGAAGTAATAGTGCCACTGTATTCTGCTCTGGTCAGACCTCACCTGGAGTACTGTGTCCAGTTCTGGGCACCACAGTTCAAGAAGAACACTGACAAACTGGAACGTGTCCAGAGGAGGGCAACCAAAATGGTCAAAGGCCTGGAAACGATGCCTTATGAGGAACGGATAAGGGAGCTGGGCATGTTTAGCCTGGAGAAGAGGAGGTTAAGGGGTGATATGATAGCCATGTTCAAATATATAAAAGGATGTCACATAGACGAGGGAGAAACGTTGTTTCCTGCTGCTCCAGAGAAGCGGACACGGAGCAATGGATCCAAACTACAAGAAAGAAGATTCCACCTAAACATTAGGAAGAACTTCCTGACAGTAAGAGCTGTTTGACAGTGGAATTTGCTGCCAAGGAGTCTGGTGGAGTCTCCTTCTTTGGAGGTCTTTAAGCGGAGGCTTGACAACCATATGTCAGGAGTGCTCTGATGCTTGGCAGGGGGTTGGACTCAATGGCCCTTGTGGTCTCTTCCAACTCTATGATTCTAACTTCACAGTGAGTTCCGGCACCTATTTTTCTTGGAAAAAAAGCACTTCTAAAACAGCACCCTTGTTGGAGCTCAGAGGACATAATGGGACATATAAGAGGGTGACCTCTAGGGTTATGTTGGGATTGACCCATTTGGGATTTCTGCAAAACTATTGCCATCTATTCTGCCTGGAAAAGAACAGAGAGCCATTGCAGATGTTAGAGCGGTGATGTAATGTGTTGTCATCCCTTAGCAGAATATGGCCTTCCTTCCTTGCAGTATGTCATCTTGCATAGATTTACAGGGCTGCAGCTTGGATTCATTGCCCGGTCAAAATAGATTTTGTGCCAGAGCCCCATTATTACAGCTGACATGCAATCTTCCATGTTTAAAGTTTCATAGTCCCCGAGTTGACAGGTGAGGTCTTGCTTGCAATAACGAAGAAAGCGCTGTCAGTGAGATGTAATAGAGAGAGAGATTACTGCAAGGGCATTTATGCAGAACGCGCTGGAGGAAACCTCACGGATGCTCCTCAAAGTGGCCGTTTGTCACCGGTTTGGGATGAATTCATGAAAGACATTGTGAAACCATGCTTTATAATTGGATGCCTCTGGCTGCAGCTCAGTGCGGCATAGCAGACACCGGGTTCCTGTCCCTGTGCTTTGCTAGTTAGCCCGGCATCTTCAAAAAGTTTGTTTTACAAAACATTGTCAGGGAGATGTGTGACGTCCCCCACAAGGTTTAGGGACGGCTCAAGTTGTGCGTTTCAGGCTCTGGGTCATGATTTGTGCAACGTCAAAACTCTACTTGTGGAGAATGAGCTGATTGCTGATCATCACGGTCAGAACTTCACGGACCAGTTTACTCAGCAGTTTCATGTTCTTTATGGTGTGACACAGAATGAACACCTTTTTGAGCATTGGTTCCCAGACGTCAAAGAGAACAACAACTACCAGACTTTTAGAAGACATCTGAAGGCAGCTGTGATGGGATGAAGAGCTGCTTGTGTGTAAATTGCAATCCCTCAGAGTTTGAACAGCTTCTCAAACCTCTGCCTGTGACGGAGCCCCTCCAGCATGGCTGCGTCAGTCGCTAGCAGAATCCGAAAGTGGCTGCTTTCGGAAACGTTTCCAACATAAAAGCTCCTTAACGGAAACACGTCTTCTGGACTCTCTGCGTGACAGTTTCCGCCGAGGAACGGGTGTTCCTATAGGAGGTCCTGAGACCTCCCCACTGTTTTCACTGGAAGCATCTCTGAGCCATTCCTCTGACTCTCCTTCCCTTGACGTTCCTGTTCGCCCCCTACTGGTTCCCTCTTCAGGTGTCAAGTCTCTCTCTACCTCAGAGAGCCTTGGCACCTCCTGTCCTGCCGATGGCAGTTCCCTGACATCCACCTCCCCTCCAGGGCCCCCTTCACCCCCTCCCGTCTCCTCCCCTACGGGTTGTGAGGAGGTAAAACCCCGGAAAGAACCTTCCTCATCGTCTGAAGTTTCGAACACCTTTCTCCACTTGTTGTGGTTCCTAGTCTCTCGGTACTCCTCGTCATCTGAGTCCGTTCCTTCTTCCAACTCCGACTCCGCGAATCCTTCCAGTTCCTCTTCCTCGTCTGTGGTGCCGAAATACTCCCTTCTAAACCTTGCTACCGGCTGTGGTTTCCGCGGGAATCTTTGGTGGAACGTTTCTGTTAAAACCTCGTCATTGACCTCCTCTGCAGTCACCCAGGTGTTTTCTGACTCCGGTTCCCCTTCCCACCCCACTAAATACTCCACCTGATTGCCCTTCCACCTGGAATCGAGGATTTCCGCTACATGGTTACTGCTTTCCCTCTCTTCCAAGACCGGTCCCCTGGTGTGCTCCCCTTCACCTCCCCCCTTGTACGGTGACAGTAATGACCTGTGGAACACTGGATGCAATTTCATGTGGTTGGGTAACCGGAGTTTGAAAGCCACTGGGTTGACCTGCTGAATGACCTCAAAGGGTCCCAATCTCTTGGGTCTTAATTTCTTACAACCCCCTTTGAACGGCAACCCTTGGGTGGACAACCACACCTGATCCCCCACCCTTATGGTTTCACCTTCCCTCCTGTTCTTGTCTGCCTGCTTCTTATATTGAGCCTTGGCCCTTTCTAAGTTGAGCTGAAGCTGACGATGGATCGCTTCTATCTCTTCTACAAAATGTTCGGCCGCTGGGACGCTCCATCTCTCGCCTCCCTCCCCCGGGAATGCCCTGGGGTGACACCCGTAATTGGCCAAAAAGGGGCTCATCCCTGTGGACACATGCTCCGCATTGTTGTAGGCAAATTCTGCCAGCGCCAGCTTTTCGACCCAATCATTCCCTCTGTCATTGACATAACACCTCAGATATTGTTGGAGGATGCCATTTGCTCTTTCCGCCTGCCCGTTGGTTTCAGGATGCCGGGCCGTCGAAAAATTGACTTCCACGTGCAGCAAGCTCATGAGCTTCCTCCAGAACCTGGAAGTAAATTGTTTCCCGCGGTCCGATACAACCCTCAAGGGGGCGCCATGCAGCCGGAAGATGTGTTCTACAAACAACTTCGCTGTTTCTTCCGCTGTGACTGCATGTGAACATGCTACAAAGTGGCACATCTTAGTTAACAGGTCCACTACTACCATGATGGCCGTCTTCCCTTTGGATTTGGGCAGATCCGTCATAAAATCTATTGATACCGCCTCCCAAGGCCGTTCTGGCGTGGGTAGTGGTTCCAATAACCCTGCCGGCGCCCTTCTTTCCCCCTTGGCCCTCTGGCATTGGTCACACCCTCTTACATACTCCTTTACATCTTCCCTCACCTTGGGCCACCAAAACTCCCTGGTGACCATCCACATGGTCTTGTGTTGTCCAAAATGTCCCGCCGTGGGACTATCATGCAACTGCTTGAGTACCCTCCCTCTCAATTCACCTTCTGGTATATACAGTGCCCCTTTGTAATACAATGCCCCATTTCTTTCTTCAAAACCCTCCGGGCTCTCACCCTCTCCCCTGAGGCCTCTGAGCTTATTTTGGGCATATTCGTCAGTTTCCGTTTCTTCTACCAGCTCTCGTCTCCCCACCAGCGCCGCCCCACACACCCAGCGGTCCTCAGGAATGACATGTCTTTCTTCGCTTGCCCCCTCCCCTTCCAAGTACTCTGGTTTGCGTGAGAGAGCGTCCGCCCTGACGTTCTCTGGGCCTGGTACATAACAAATCTCGAAGTGGAATTTGGAAAATTCCTGTGCCCATCTCACTTGTCGTTGGTTGAGTACTCGAGCTGTTCTCCAATACTCCAAATTCTTGTGGTCGGTGCACACTTGCACCTTGTGTTGTGCCCCAATCAATAAATGTCTCCACCTCCGGAACGCTTCGTGAATGGCAAGTAGTTCCCTGTCATACACCGTGTAGTTCCGCTCGGACTTATTCAGCTTCCTCGAGAAAAAGGCACACGGTCTCCACTCCGACGTATTTCTTCCCGGCTGAAGAAGCACAGCCCCCACCGCTCTGTCTGACGCGTCTGTCTCCACCCTCATGGGCTTCTGTAGGTCCACATGCAGAAGTTGTTCTTCCGAAGCGAAAGCCCTTTTCAGTTCTTCAAAAGCTCTCTCCGCCTCCGCCGTCCAAACAAATTTCTTCTTGCTACTGAGGCAGTCGGTGATGGGCGCCGTCAAGTGTGCAAAATTCTTGATGAACTTCCAATAAAAGTTCCCAAACCCCAGGAATCTTTGCACATCCTTCTTGGTTTTCGGTGTCTTCCATTCCAGCACCGCCTGGACCTTGCCTGGATCCATGGCCAATCCTTGGTCTGACAGGCGGTACCCCAGGAATTCCACCTCCTTGGCATGAAACTGGCACTTCTCCAGTTTCACCCACAGCTGATTGGCTTGCAGCCGGCCCAACACTTCTCTCACGTCCCTCACATGCTGCTCTTCATTTTCCGAATACACCAACACGTCATCCAAAAAGGCCACACAATTCTTGTAGAGCAACGGCCCCAGGACGTGGTTGATAAAACTTTGAAAACATGCGGAGCCGGCTTGGAGACCGAAGGGCATTACGAGGTATTCAAATGCTCCCAAAGGGGTGAACATGGTGGTCTTCCATTCATCCCCCTTCCTTATTCGTATCAGATTATACGCCCCCCGCAGGTCCAGTTTTGTAAAAATCTTCCCCTTCCTCACCCTGGTCAGAATGTCATCAATTCGGGGCATAGGAAAGGCCAGGGGTTCCGACACGGCGTTTAGGGCCCTGAAATCCACTACAAGTCTCGGCTTATCTGTGTTTTTTTTGTCCACAAAAAACACTGGGCTGCCCCCCACCGCTCGGGACTCTCTGATGAAACCCCTCTTCAGGTTTTTGTCAATGAACTCCCTCAGCTCCTGCATCTCCCTGTCTGACATGGCGTACAGCTTGCCCACTGGGAGTTGAGCCCCCGGGAGTAGGTTGATTTGACAGTCAAAGGGTCTATGCGGCGGCAGTTTGTCCGCTTCTCTTTCGCTAAATACGTTGCTCAGATCTGCATATTGCGGAGGCACCTCCCCTTGCTTCATTACCTCCATCCCAGCTAAGGTGAGCTTGGCTCCCCCTGGATCCTTCCCCTGCTTGCAGTGTTCCAGGCAATGCGCCGACCCAAAGGAGACCACACTCTGGTGCCAGCCCACTAGAGGATCGTGTAGTGCCAGCCAGCTCATCCCCAAAATTATGGGAGCTCCTCCCAATGTGGCCACATTAAACGCTATCCTCTCGGTGTGTCTTGCCACCCTCATTATCATGGGAACTGTCTGTTGGTTCACTTCTCCTCCCAACAGCTCTCTGCCGTCAATCGTGGTTACCTGCAGGGGTTTACTTAAGGGGAGGGTTTGTATCTGGTGCTCAGCTGCGAACTCCTTACTCATGAAATTACAGGAGCTGCCTGAATCCAGCAGGGCCTTGATCTGTAGGGGGTGTCCATTTGGCAGCTCTAGCAACACCTCTATCACTAGAGCAGGTCTGGGAGGTTCTGGTGCGGGCACTCTCACTGCTTTTGAGCCTGGCTGCTGTGCCCCGACGGCAGCCAGGCGTTGGCTTTTACTTGCTCTGTGCTTTCCTCCTCCTCTCCCCCAACAGCTCCTGCCATGCCTTGCCATTCCTTTCTCCGTGGCAAAGTGTCCTGGCTGTTGGCAGAGATAGCATTTCTTCCCGCCCTTTCCCTCTTTCTTCCGCCCTTCACCGATGTTTGAAACTGTGCGCGCACGCGCTGTTCCCACTTCCATCGGCTCTGCCGGCGGGAAAGGCTGCTCTGGAATGTCTGGAATGCGGAGCTCCCTCCAACGTTCTCCTTTCCCCTCCCGCTTCTCCAAAGCCCTCGCTTCCTGGCGCGCTCCTATGGCTAGCGCGGCTTTAGTCAGCTGGTCCATAGACTCTGCTCTGGGGTTCCGGGAAAGTTCATCTTTCAAGGACGAAGACAGACCTTCTTCGAAAAGCATTTGAATGGGCTCAGAAGACAAGTCCCACCCCAATCGATGAATCAACATAGTGAACTCAGTCCAGTACTCACGGACAGTCCTGTTTCCCTGTTTGCAAGCCATTAACTGCCTTCGCACCCCTCCCTGCTCAATGTCACTGGAAAACATCAGGTCCATGGCACGAAAAAACTTCATCGCGTCCTTTAGGATCTCATTATTTGCTGCCATCAAGGGTCTAACCCAGTCCTTCGCCCCTGATTCGAGATGGCTAATTACAAAAGCCACTCGCGATTCCTCATCAGGGAAGTCATCGAATTGCAGATTGAGAGCATATTGCATCTCTGTCCTAAAGGCATGGTAGTTCCTGGGGTCCCCCCCAAATTTCTGCACCAATCCTGGCATCTTTCTGTTGAGTGGGGTGGCTTTCTCCCTCCCCCTCTCTGCATCCTGAGCCCTCCTTTCTTCCAGCCTCGCCGTCTGCAAGGCAAGCTGGATTTCCAACGTCCTATACCTTTCCTCCAGGCTTGGACCTCCTCCAGCTGCCCCTCCGGTTCCTGCTGGTTCGCTCATGATGCCTCTCCCTGGCACAAGCTAGCTGTCGGTGACTTTCGGATTGCTGTGATGGGATGAAGAGCTGCTTGTGTGTAAATTGCAATCCCTCAGAGTTTGAACAGCTTCTCAAACCTCTGCCTGTGACGGAGCCCCTCCAGCATGGCTGCGTCAGTCGCTAGCAGAATCCGAAAGTGGCTGCTTTCGGAAACGTTTCCAACATAAAAGCTCCTTAACGGAAACACGTCTTCTGGACTCTCTGCGTGACAGTTTCCGCCGAGGAACGGGTGTTCCTATAGGAGGTCCTGAGACCTCCCCACTGTTTTCACTGGAAGCATCTCTGAGCCATTCCTCCGACTCTCCTTCCCTTGACGTTCCTGTTCGCCCCCTACTGGTTCCCTCTTCAGGTGTCAAGTCTCTCTCTACCTCAGAGAGCCTTGGCACCTCCTGTCCTGCCGATGGCAGTTCCCTGACAGCAGCCCTGTTTAGGGAAGCTTTTAATGTTTGATGTATTACAGTATTTTAATATATATTTTTGGAAGCCGCCCAGAGTGGCTGGGGAAGCCCAGCCAGATGAGCGGGGTATAAATAATAAATTATTATTATTATTATTATTATTATTATTATTATTATTATTATTATTATTATTTTTAATGTCAAATGGCAGCAGGAATCCAGCCGTTCACACCACAATCTGAAAGGACTCTTTCTAATAGTCAAGAAGATTATCTGATTAATATACCAACCTCTGCTAATCTGGGCCCCTCCAAAAGTGTTGCATATAAAAAGTATATTGAACTACGGCTGCCATTCTGGCTGGGGTGATGGGAGTTCAAAACATCTGAAGGCTGGTATTTTGATGAAGGCTAAGGTATACTTTTCATATCCAACTCTTTTCTGTCACACTTTCTAGCAAAGTATGCGCTCCTTCATTATTGTATTTGTTCGGTCTCTTTGAAGGACTTTTTTTCCTCTTTGAATTTGCAATTCTGGTATACTTCATAAAAGTACAGTTTTAAAAGAATAATCATGGCTTACTCATGCATATATGATCCAGCTCTTAGCATAGCTTATATCAGGCTTCCTCAATCTCGGCCCTCCAGATGTTTTTGGCCTACAACTCCCATGATCCCTAGCTAGCAGGACCAGTGGTCAGGGATGATGGGAACTGTAGTCTCAAAAACATCTAGAGGGCCGAGGTTGAGGAAGCCTGGCTTATGTGATTTAAACAATTACATAATATAGAAATAAATGTTCAGTGTTGATGTTGGGATTTCAGTAAATAATTTCTCAAATTATTTGTAGCAAACTTCATTTTATAATCACTCGCCAGTATTACTTGGGTTTTAAAATTTGATATCCGATGAGCAAAACAGAGGTGTTGGAGTTTAATTAAATCCATTAACTGTTGCTCTCTTACATGAAACGACCACTAGAGGGAAGAAAACACTTAGATTTTTCACTCTTTTAAAAACAAACCTACAGTTGAATCCACAGTACAGTGGTACCTCGGGTTAAGTACTTAATTCGTTCCAGAGGTCCGTTCTTAACCTGAAACTGTTCTTAACCTGAAGCACCACTTTAGCTAATGGGGCCTCCTGCTGCTACCACGCCGCAGGAGCACGATTTCTGTTCTCATCCTGAAGCAAAGTTCTTAACCTGAGGTAATATTTCTGGGTTAGCGGAGGCTGTTACCTGAAGCGTATGTAACCTGAAGCATATGTACAGTGGTATCTCGGGCTACACACGTAAACCAGTGTTTTTTGTTTTTGTTTTTCTATTATAGATTTTCATGATTTACAAAAGTGTGTGCAATGTCTCTCTCTCGTATTCCCCCCCCCCCCAGTAACATTTATACAAATCAGTTTCATTTGTTGAGACATTGGGAAGAAAGGGGGGAAAGAGGTGGAGTGGGGAGGCGATGTTTCTATTTTACTTAATATATGTAGGGTTTGATGTCAGCGTTGCTTGTGCAGGTTCTTTGCTGTTCACTTGTGTTCCTTTGGTGGTGAGAGAGGTTAGGGTTGGCCTAGGGTGTGGTTATTCATTTGTGGTTGGCTGTGGTGGTCTTCATGTATGAGTGGGGTGGGTGGGTGTTTTGGATCAGGTTAGCCATATTGATTCGTATGCTGTTGGTGGATTCTTGTTGTTGTCTTGTTGGGCTGTGTATGTGATAAAGGGGAGCGTCTTCTTCTATTTGTCCCCGTGTCAGTTTCAGTTTATTGGTTAATTTTTCTAGTAGGGCTGTTTCCCATACTATTTGGTACCATTGGTCCATGCTTACTCCTGACAGGTTTCTCCAGTGTCTGGCTATGATGCTTCTGGCTGCTGAAAGTATGTGGGTTATGAGTTCTTTGTGGTGTAAGTGGGCATTGTTGTCTTGGAAGATGTTTATTAAGGTCAATTCTGGGGTGATTTCTAATGCTCCACAAACCAGTGTTGTAAATCTATACTGTCGTCCTCTTCTCTGGAAGGTTCAGGCTGGGGCGGCAGTCTCCACCACTCTTCCTCTGTCCAGTCCCTGACAGTAAGAGGTGTCATGATACAAGTTTATAAACGTATACATGGTGCAGAGAACAGTTTTTTCCCCATCTTTCATAACACTAGAACTCGTGGACATCCAATGAAGCTGTAGGTTGGAAGATTCAGAACAGATAAAA
Organism: Podarcis tiliguerta; assembly: GCF_965153285.1. Classification (NCBI taxonomy): domain Eukaryota; kingdom Metazoa; phylum Chordata; class Lepidosauria; order Squamata; family Lacertidae; genus Podarcis; species Podarcis tiliguerta. Next base: position 52,483,333 of record NC_139544.1, read on the forward strand.
GAAAAGTCTTTCTTCACAGCACATAGTCAAACTATGGCTCTCTGGACTAGATGGGTCATTGGCCTGACTTAGCTGGCTCGTCTTATGTTCTTAAGGTAAAGGTAAAGGGACCCCTGACCATTAGGTCCAGTCGTGGCTGACTGTGGGGTTGCGGCACTCATCTCGCTTTATTGGCCGAGGGAGCCGGCGTACAGCTTCCGGGTCATGTGGCCAGCATGACTAAGCCGCTTCTGGCGAACCAGAGCAGCACACGGAAACGCCGTCTACCTTCCCGCTGGAGTGGTACCTCTACTTGCACTTTGATGTGCTTTTGAACTGCTAGGTTGGCAGGAGCAGGGACCGACCAATGGGAGCTCACCCCGTCGCAGGGATTCGAACTGCCGACCTTCTGAACAGCAAATCCTAGGCTCTGTGGTTTAACCCACAGTGCCACCCGCGTTATGTTCTTAGGTTTTAGCAAAATCTGCTTCTGAGCCTTATTTGTGGCCCTGTTCCTAGCTATACTCCTTGATGTTGTTTCTGATACAAACTGTACAATATATATGTCTATAACGACCTCATTAGAAACTTCACATCCTATATATGTTAAAAGCAGAACCATGCTGGACTATAGCAAGCTCATCCCTGCTTTAGACAAAGGAATCTCCTAGGACCAATATCGCCAAGACTGGGTTTCTGCTGTTCTTCTTTGCAGAGGCTTAAATTTGTGCTGCAGTGATCCAAGAAATTAACATTTGGTTCTTTCAGGCAGCAACTAGAGACATTGCCCGTGTATTGACCCATTGATGAATGTTTCCTTTTTTAAAAAAAAATTAAAACTGCTGCCAGACACAGAATTATATCTTTGCTTATAAAACGCCAATTAAGGATCAATGTTGGCCAATTAAAATTTTTTTATCAGCAAGCTTTAGAATCGGCCAGTGATTAATGGGTTAGCAATTAACCTTTTCACCTTTCCCAAGTTGGAGAGTATATATTTTTTTCACGGCCAGGAACTTGTTCAATTAAATATAGATTAATGGTGCCCGTTGCTGAGTTTATCATCTTTCTGGCTCACGGTTCATTCGTTATCACATAGATCGCTGCGACAGCCCACGCTATCTACAGATGCACCTGTTTTCAATTGGCCTGCCTTTCTAATACTTTGGCTATCTTTCGGACACCCGCTAGAAATAAGAATCACCCACTCAAATATGTTTTTATTAGGCTAATAGAGGTCATCTCTTACTGAAACCCCAAGAGAGACTCTGAAATGCTATGCTGTTTCTCCCATTCTCCAGTAGCTCAGTTAAGGTTGCCAACTTCTTACCAACCCTGCTCCAATGCCTTCAAAAGCAGGTGTGCCGCACAATAAATAAATACATAAATAAGGATGTTCTATGTTTTAAAGGGATTGTTTTATTGTGTATTTTAATGGCAGGTGTTTATATTTTCATGATTGCATGGTTGGTTTTTATACTTGTAAACCACTTGGAAGCCTATGCTGGCATTCAGGGGTATATAAATGAATAAATAATCCACCTGTAAGGTAAGTCAGCATTTTTATTCACCCTATTGTGTGGGGTGGAGTTGGGGTTATCAAGAGTGGCTTGCCCAACTCTGTCCTGAGCAGTGGCGTAGCGTGGGGGGTGCAGGGGGGCCGGCCGCACTGGGCGCAACATCTGGGGGGGGCGCTCGCACTCGCAGCTCTCTGCCCCTACCTGGCTCACTCACTCACTCTCACTGCAGTGCTGGCTGTGCGAATCCGATCCGAGCCGCCGGGTCGCCGCCCACTGTGGAGGGGAGGGTGCCAGGCGTGCGGTGCGGTGTGGAGAGAGAGCGAGGGAGTATCTGGGGGAGGGACAGTGCAGCGGGGGGGAGGGCGCAAATTACTTGCCTTGCCCCGGGTGCTGACAACCCACGCTACGCCACTGGTCCTGAGTTCATGACAGAGGCAAGATTCAAACCGGGGACTCCATGATTCCCTCCACCGGCTCCTGCAGCTGCAAAGAGTACATTAAAGAGAGAGAGAGAAACAGCTCAGAGTATGATATCAAATGCTTATTAACAAGGGGTACATTTTATGCTTCCGCCAGCAGCATGCCTCTAATCTATTATACAGCGAGGAGAGAATTACATAAACCTGAATTCCAAGCATGGCTAGGCTGCCTAACAAACCCCATTCCCCCGAATGCTGAAATAATTAGGATACTGCTCATTCATAAAATTAAAGCCACAGATGTAAAACTGCAGCTGTGCAAGGGTGGGTTTTTTGTTTTGTTTTTTTTGGTCGCCATGCAGAGCAGGGGGAGAAATTACACACTTTTGTGCACAATTCTTTCTGGGGGATGAGCAAGAGGCCAGGATTGCCACGCAAGAATTCTTTTCTCTCTCTTCCCAAGATGTGCTTGTGTTTTTTGGTTTTGAAAACTTAATAACTGAAAACATACAAACAAAACAAAAAAACAACAGCTGTACCTTGTTGCACGTAGAATAAAATAAGCAGAAAGTTCGGTATACTTTAGCAGACATCAGAATAAAATGTCGCATGCCTCTGCGGCTCTTACTTCCCCAATGCCCCTTTGATGAATCTATTTCATTATGTCACAGTTCTTGTACACGATATAAGACCCTCTATGCTATCATATCCAAATTGACATTTGAAGCACCAAAGGATTAAGCTCAGGCTGTGCAATAATTCATAGAATCACAGAATTCCAGAATTGGAGGGTTATCTAGTTCAGGGGTCAGCAACCTTTTCCAGCAGGGGGCTGGTCCCTCAGACCTTGTGGGGGGCCGGACTATTTTTTTGGGGGGGGGGGATGAACGAATTCCTATGCCCCACAAATAACCCAGAGATGCCTTTTAAATAAAAGGGCACATGCTACTCATGTAAAAACATGCTGATTCCCGGACCATCAGCGGGCCGGATTTAGAAGGTGATTGGGCAGGATCCGGCCCCCGGGCCTTAGTCTGCCTACCCATGATCTAGTTCAATCCTCTGGAATGCAGGAATATGCAGCGGTCCCAAAAGCGGATCAAACCTGCAACCTCAAGGACTGCCTCTTTCCATATGAACCTACCTGGACCCTGAGATCATCTTCCAACGCCCTCCTTCGTGCGGCCCCTCCTTGAGAGGTCCAGGGGGTGGCAACATGAGAACGGGGCCTTCTCTGCAGTGGCTCGCCGTCTGTGGAATGCTCTCCCCAGGGTAGTTCATCTGGCACCTTCATTATACACCTTTAGGTGCCAGGCAAAAACATTCCTTTTTAACCAGGCCTTTGGTTGATCCAATTTATATCCTATGCCCTTTAAAATGTGATTTTGGGTTGTTATTTTTATTTTTATTAGGTATTTTGTGGTTTTATAGCTTGATTTTATTCTGTGAACCGTCCTGAGACCCCCGGGTATAGGGCGGAATATAAATTTATTATTATTAATAATAATAACAATAATAATAATCAGCATGTTCTAATCCAGGGGTAGGTAACCTAAGGCCCACGGGCCAGATGCGGCCCAATCGCCTTCTCAATCCGGCCCACAGACGGCCCGGGAATCAGCATGTTTTTATATGAGTAGAATGTGTCCTTTTATTTAAAATGCATCTCTGGGTTATTTGTGGGGCATAGGAATTCGTTCATATATTTTTTTCAAAATATAGTCCGGCCCCCCCCACAAGCTCCGCGGGACGGTGGACCGGCCCCCTGCTGAAAAAGGTTGCTGACCCCTGCTCTACCAGCTGAGCTATCCAGGCCTTTGTTATAGTGCAGCCCAACAGTGCAGCAAATGGCCAGCAAGCAGCTTCGGCCCCCAGTAATCCCAGTTCAAAGGATCTCGAGTTGCAGAACTAGGACAATGTCAGGCAGGCAGCCAGAAATAAATCACATGGAGCACATGAAGTTAACTCTTTATTAGTAGAATTTGCCCCTCCCTCCCTTTCATGCCTCTTCTGCTCCTGGAAGACCAGAGGGAAGGGGAGCATTTTGAGTCCCCTCCGCTCCAGCCTCTGCTTCTGCTTCTGGACTGCTCTCCACCACAGCTTCTTCCTGCTCACTAAGCCCTGTTACCTCATCAGCTTCTGACACCTCCTCCTCCTCCTCTGCTCCCTCTTCTTCCTCTGACCACTCAGTGCCGTCCCACCACAAGTCCCTAGGCTCTGAGCCTTCTTCCCTTGGGCACTCTCCACCTACTGCCTCCCACCATTCCTCTGTGTCCAGCCAGCCTGTGACATTAACATATGAGAGTGCTGGAGGTGAAATAGTTAAACAAGTTACCCAATCAGAACTCAGGGGGTGGAGTCAGAGGGACTATAAAACCAGCTCTGGGAGGGGCAAAGGGAGGAGTTTGTTGGGAGTTGGTTGGTTGGTTGGTGGGTGGGTGTGGGAGTGGGAGTGAATTGGGATAGAGTCTGTAGGTAGGTTGACTTAGTGTAGAGAAATAAGCTGAGTCAGGAACAGTTAGGAGCTAGGAAGCCAAGTACCGTATTTTTCGCTCTACAAGATGCACCAGACCATAAGACACACCTAGTTTTTGGAGAGGAAAACAAGAAAAAAAATATTCTGAATCTCAGAAGCCAGAACTGTTCTGTTCTGGCTTCTGGGATAGCTGCGCAGCCTGCATTCGCTCCATAAGACGCATACACATTTCCCCTTACTTATTAGGAGGGGAAAAGTGAGTCTTATAGAGCAAAGAATACGGTAAATATCTGAGAGGTGGTTTAGTGAGTTAGAGCAGGTAGCGGAAGTTATAGGTCTGGATAGGCACCCCATGATTGTAATTGACCGATACCGTTTATGAAACCACACGCTTGTTAAACTGCAATAAATAAACAGAAGTTTATGTTCCAATTTAAACCTGACTGGACTCAGTAGGTCCTGGGTGGTGGCAGCGAGAAATAAAGTGGTGGCACAGGGATCGATAGACGGTGAAACATCTGGCGACCCTGTGTGATCGCCACACAGCCCATGACAGGCAATCATTTCACTGGACATAGGACAGCCCGTTTTCTAAGTATAGCGTTGTATCTTTTCTTTTTCATATGGGTAATAAAACCATTTTTGCGCTTCTCGTGAGCAGCTGGCCATGCTCTGGGAGTTGACAATCGCAACATTTTTAGAGGTTCTGTAGTTCTTCCCCCCTGCCTATGGTTAGAGCAGGAACAGAGACAGAACACCATTAAATCACTTTGGGAGATTTGCAAACCGTTAGTCCACATGGTTTCCAGCCTATTAAAAGAAATTCCAGGGAAAGGTCTAAGATGCCTTTCCTAGAAATCATGGGAAGATCCCTTTGTTATACATATGTCCAGAAGGGTGCTTTTGTGTGGACTCCATCTCTAACAAAAGGCACTGAATGTTGGACTCAGAAAGTTCTGGAATGCCCCACGGCAGTTGGAAGTCGGCTGGAAGGAATAGAGACAAGCAACTTTTCATAGAAAAAGAGAAGGGGAGTCAGAAGGGAGTATGCAAAGGAGAAGATTGCAAGGTAAGATAAAGTCTGTGGCTGTGTGTGTGTGTGTGTGTGTGTGTGTGCATGTGTGAGTGCGTGACCTGAGAGTGAATGAGGGAGTGGAAAAGAGAGAGACTAAAGGAAAGGGATGCAAAACAGGGAACCTTTCTGATGAACTTAAAAAAATAACTATCACCTTTCCAAATTTAGATTATCTTGATCATCGGCCAGCCAAAACAAAGCACACTTAGAGGTAGAACTATTGCCCTACGTTTTCCAGGTTCACATTTAGAGCTCCATGTCCCAGTGCTCCTTTTTTTCTCCCCTGAGCTTTCTCTGTGAAAACCTGCTCCTTAAAGCTGAAGCACAGCAGACGTCAATTCAGTTTTTCTGTAGATTGCTGTTTGCTCCGATTCAGCAGTAAAGAGCAGGCTTTCATGGGGAAAGCTTCAAAGCAAAAGCAAAAGCAAAAGCGAGAGAGAGAGAGAGAGAGAGAGAGAGAGAGCTCAAGCACAGGAAATTCCTCGTGGGTCTTTTATTTTTATTTTTTATATTATTATTAGTTTGTATTAATTTTCTGAATATTTTAACTGTTTTGACCAATAAATTTATTGTTTTAATCTTTTTGCAAACCATTTTGAGGTAGGTTTGTTTGTTTGTTTTTCAATCGTATAGAAATCTTAGGAAATCAATCAATTAATAAATAAATTCAGTTCAAATGAGATGCCAGAGAGTAATCTGTCTCATGAAAAACACATTGATCTATTGCTTCCCAAAACAATAGCAGACTTCATCAGAGCAATGGGCATATATTTTTTAATTCTCTTTTCTTGACCCACCAGTAGCATGCAGTCAGTGGGCCGGGGGCGTAGGCTAGTCCCCTAAATCTTCCCCTGGTGCCTCCTCCCCAAAACCCTGGAAGCTTCTACCTGGCTTAGGGAAAGAGGCATGATGCTCTTATGCATCCGAGAGCCCTCCCGCCACCATCCCAAAGTCGATGGCCTTTGGGAAGGAGGCAGCAGAGCTCCAGGGATGCTCACACACACAACATTGGTCCCCTGCCCCAATTGCCCTCGCAAGTGAGCACCTCTGGCCCTAACTTTTGCCCTACGGAAAGTTTTACCACATGCCACTGTTACCCACACACCCCAAACTACTGTGTATTGTAGCAACTATGTTGTTGTTGTTTAGTCGTGTCCGACTCTTCGTGACAAACTCATGTTGGTAGCTTCGAGAACACTATCCAACAATCACGTCCTCTGTCGTCCCCTTCTCCTTGTGCCCTCCATCTTTCCCAACATCAGGGTCTTTTCCAGGGAGTCTTCTCTTCTCATGAGGTGGCCAAAGTATTGGAGCCTCAGCTTCAGGATCTGTCCTTCCAGTGAGCGCTCAGGGCTGATTTCCTTCAGAATGATTAGGTCTGATCTTCTTGCAGTTCATGGGACTCTCAAGAGTCTCCTCCAGCACCATAATTCAAAAGCATCAATTCTCTGGCGATCAGCCTTCTTTATGGTCCAGCTCTCACTTCCATACATCACTACTGGGAAAACCATAGCTTTAACTATACAGACCTTTGCTGGCAAGGTGATGTCTCTGCTTTTGTAGCAACTATGATGGTGCTCTAAATGTTAAGACTCCAACTGCAATCAGCCCCAGACAGCCTGGCCAATGGTTAGCGGTTATGGGAGCTGCAGTCAAACATCTGGAGAGCAGCAGTTTAACCACCCCTACTGCAGTTGATAAGAGGGATGCAGGTGGCACTGTGGGTTAAACCACAGAGCCTAGGACTTGCCGATCAGAAGGTCGGCGGTTCAAATCCCCGCAACGCGGTGAGCTCCCGTTGCTTGTTCCCTGCTCCTGCCAACCTAGCAGTTCGAAAGCGTCAAAGTGCAAGTAGATAAATAGGTACCGCTCCGGCAGGAAGGTAAACGGCGTTTCTGTGCGCTGCTTTGGTTTGCCAGAAGCAGCTTAGTCGTGCTGGCCACATGACCCAGAAGCTATACCCCGGCTCTCTCGGCCAATAAAGCAAGATGAGCGCTGCAACCCCAGCGTCGATCACGACTGGACCTCATGGTCAGGGGTCCCTTTACCTTTACGTTACTACAGTTGATAAAAAAGGTAAAGGTAAATGACAAAAGCAACATAAGCCTGATGCTTATGTTGAGACCAACGTAGCAAGGATTGCCATGCAGTCAGCTGTAGCAGCATTAGCCAATCACATGGCAGAACAGCCATGCTTCTGTTTCAAACAGAAAAGCACCTTACCCCATTCTGCTGGTTGCTCAGCTGCAGTGACAAAATACATACTTAGCTAGAAGGACCAATAACCTGAGTCAACATAAAACAGTTCCTTGTATCCAGCTGCTGTCTGGAATTGACAGCCTTTGTTTCCACAAAATGTTTTGATGCAGAAGTTTCGGTGGAACAGAAAGAACCACTCTGAGTCTGGGAAGGCCTTGTGATCTTTTTGAGTAATAGTCATAGGAAGCAGTCTTATACTGAGTCAGACTTTTGGCCCATCTAGCTCAGGATTTCTGTGCTCACATACCCTCCAATATCTGGACAGTGAAAACTGGGACACAATCTTCATGGACACCACCTTCCTGATTTTTTTTATGGCAAGAAAATGGCGGCCATTTTGATCGCTGTGATCTTGCTCGATTTCGTGCCACAATTCACTCTTTTCCCGGGAGGAAATCACAGCACGAAATGATGCAAGATCATGCCAACCAAAATGGCTGTGTTCTCTCCCAAGAAAACAGGGGATGTCCCAGTTTTCCTGGGACACTTGTGGGGAATAATAATAATAATAATAATAATTTATTTATACCCCGCCCATCTGACTAGGTTTCACTAGCCACTCTGGGCAGCTCATAACAGAATATTTAAAACACAATAAAACATCAAACATTAAAAACTTCCCTGAACAGGGCTGCCTTCAGATGTCTTCTAAAAGTCAGATACAGTCATACCTCGGGTTACAGACGCTTCAGGTTGTGCGTTTTCGGGTTGCGCACCACGCCAAAGCCGGAAGTACCAGAACGGGTTACTTCCGGGTTTTGGCACTCGCACATGCACAGAAGCGCTAAATTGCACTTTGCGCATAAGTGCCAAATTGCGAGCCACGCGTGCGCAGACGAGGCGCTGCAGGTTGCGAACATGCCTCCCGCACACAACCCGAGCATCCACTGTAGTTGTTTATTTCCTTGACATCTGATGGGAGGGCATTCCACAGGGCGGGCACCACTACCAAGAAGGCCTCCTGCATGATTCCCTGTAACCTCACTTCTTGCAGTGAGGGAACCACCAGAAGGCCCTTGGAGCTGGACCTCAGGGTCCGGGCTGAACGATGAGGTAAAGATGCTCCTTCACGTATACTAGGCTGAGTCCATTTAGGGCTGTAAAGGTCAGCAGCAACACTTTGAATTGTGCTCAGAAACATACTGGGAGCCAATGTATGTCTTTCAGGACCAGTGTTATATGGTCTTGGTGGCCACTCCCAGTCACCAGTCTAGCATTCCACATCATTGGCACAGACTGTCCAGGATTTCACACAGGGATCTCTCCCAGCCCTGCCTGAAGATGTCAAGGGTTGAACCTGACTTCACTCTGCCCTCCCAAGTCTCAGAGGTGATGACCACAAACAGCAGTATTTACCTGAAAGCTCTCCTTCCTCCACGTACTACATACTTGGTTGTTGACCCATAACTAATTATGGATGGTCCATGAGGACAATGGGGCATTGCCCCACCAACCTCAGCCAGCTTCCACCTGTCCTCCCTTCAGTCCAAAGCGGGGAGGACAGACGATCAGCTTCCTCTTCCTTGGTCTTCCATTGTAGAAGAACAGGAGCAAAACTATAATTAGTTGGTTCTCTGGCTCCATCTGCTATTGGTCTGTCTGCCTTCTATCGTAACAGTTCCAATAGATACCAGCTACCACGGACCATAACTATGGAACTGAAGGCCAAACCACCCATTATGCTCTACGAATAGCATGAAGCTACAACATCTCTGTTTTTTCCTTCAGTTACAGGCCAATGAGGCAGTTGTTACTAGGATTCTTCATTTACAACCCCCCCCCCAAAAAAAACCCCTATTTCTATACTGCTGTAGCATTGTGTGTGTGTGTGTCTCACATCACACAGTGGTTTACAGCAATATAAAAGCCCCAAACCACACAGTAAAATCACAAAAAGTTAAAAGCAAAAGAATTTAAAACAGACCATTGTGAGTGATGTGCTCTTCATTGCCTGCATAGGCCTGGCAGAATAGAAAAAGTTTTCGGATGTTTAAAAGCTGGCACAGAATGACCTTCCCTCAAGGTCCCAGGGTGGCTTACGGTATTAAAGCACAATATTAAAAACATATAGATAAGGAAAGGTGCTAGCAAAGTTTGTCCTTCTATCGGAAGAGTTAACCAAAGTAGATAATGGTGCAAACTATCCAAGCATTGTCCAGCAGCACTAAACATTTTTAAAAGAACACAAACATGGCCTGGATATTTATTTTAGGTAAATATTGTCAGAGCTGGGCTCTAAGAGGCTGTTCCATGGGCCTACTGACTTTCCTGATTAACCAGTAAGCTTTTATAATCTGCAATTAAATTTTTAATGGATTAGCCATGCAGATGAATCAATTAAATTCCAGGACCTCCAGTTGAGTATTATTTTAGACTGTTAACAGTCTGCAAAGATTTATAAATGAGAGACTCCAGGTCATCTGAGGCTAGTTATGGAGGCAGATCACATAATCCTAAATACTTGTGGACGTTTCCCAGGATTCCCAATGTGCTCCTAGCAGCTGCATTCTCCCCTTGAGAAACTAAACAGCCTTCGCCTGTTGCAGCAGGGCTTTAAATGCAAACAAATTTAGAGCAGTTATACAAGAGGAAGTCACAAGTGGCAACTGCAACAAAATGCTGCAGTCTGTTCTTCTCCCCCCCACCCACCCAAAAAAAAGCATGCTTCTGCTCAGGATGCCAGCAAGCCATTTCCTCCCAGCAAAGCATTCCACTCCCCTTTCAAAAACAGTTCAGTTAGGACTAAGCATGCTCAGCAGCCTCTGCAACCTGGAGAGGGGGCGTGACGCCCTTTGGGGTTTCGTTTTTACTGCTTTTCCTTTTATAGTTCTGCAAAACATAGTATTCCCCAGAAGCATGGGAATATCTCTCTTTCCCAATGGCCCCATTTTGACTCCAGGCCTGTCGGCACTCAGCACCTGAGCTCAGTATTAGATGGAGTGATAGAAATAGCTACTCTCTCCAGTCAACCATGGAGAAAGCAGGTTTTTCCTATGAAGAGCTATTGTGTTCCTTTGGTGTCTAAGTTATTGCCTTGACCTTCTGTCAAAAGTGTGTGTGTGTGTGTGTGTGTGTGTGTGTGTGTGTTTAGCCTTTCTTAGGACCTTACCCCAACAATTCCTGTGCTTCTTAGAGACCAGTTAGTTATGACTTGAACAGCCAGACTTCTTTTATGCACTTAAAAATATACATCCTGTTTTCTCTCCAAAAGACGGCCTTGAAATGAGTTACAAGAATGCCTTTGATGTTCCGCCAGGTTGTGGGGAGTGTGCCTGTATACATGTGTATATAATTTTAAGGGACGTGTAAGTTGAGTTGTTTATGTGCATTCACAGCCAGCCATGGTGCACATTCACCAGGCCACGTACGGATTGGGCACATGATCTATTCACGAAGATGGAATGTTGTACATTCTCCGGTCATTATGCATAATCCCCAACTGACTTTGGAGAATGTGCATATATCAACTGAATTTTGTACATTCTCTGGACATTTCAGATACAGATATCTACCCACCCACCACAAACAAGTGAAAAGCTGAAAAGATGAGCATCCCAGCTGGAGTAAAGGGAAATAGGGAGAGACACAGGCGAATGGAAAAAGGAACAGCAGACGGGGGGGGGGGAGACTGTCATTGTCCAAGGCAACTAAGCACATTTCTATTTATTCTGTTGTGTCAACATTTGTTTCATTTCAGCAGAGTCTCAAGAGGCAAATTCTAATGAGCACAAGAGCCCTGTCGGATCAGGCCCATCAAGTCCAGCACCCTATTCTCACAGTGGCCAAGCCCATAAGGAGGACCCACCTATGATTCCTACCAAACGGTAATACTAAATGGAACCATGCCTTCGTGTTTTGTGCAGATAGCAAAGCACATATCTAACTTTATATATTTTTCTCTGAAAGTGCTAGGACAGACACACCCTCAGTCCAACTATCAAGTTTAGGACCGAATAGTCTTTCCATGGCCACTCATGCTCCAAGGCAGCTTCTGTCCATTGGATAGTGCCCATGACATCACAGCATGCCTTCTTGAACCCACTGTCATTTCAAAAAGCTTTCACTCCTTTTTTTTTTTTTTTTACCTATCTTCTAATCCCTCCTTCCCCCATCATGTAGGGATAGCGTTAAAGAATTGGTCAAAGTGATGCAAACGCTTCTTCCTTCAACACCATCCTATTTCCTGGTAACATGCAAAGCCCTCCTGAATTCTGTGGGGATTCTACTTAACTTTCTTATTCATGTAAAAGCCCACATTTGTGGAACCGGCAAACCACTTAAGCTAGGACAGTGGGGCGTTCTGAAATCCACAGTCCAGTCCTATTTGATGTACTCAACAACACCATAACATCCCAATTTCCACTGAGATACATTGGCACAGAAATCGCTACACCCCTTCCGAACCCGTCCTTACTATTTAATAGCAAAACAATCCTTAGAATTAGGCTATTAGTCTTATTGATGTCAGTGGGGCTAAAAGCCTTCTTAAGTGGTTTGTGGGTGTCAGCCAGGATGACTCAAAAGCATATTTGCAGAGCTTCAGGCATGCAGGAAACATAAGACGCGTAGCAAAGGCAATATGTGTGTCATCCTAACTGTTTTATATCACATAAAGTTTGAATAAATATTTATTTTCCAGGGGAAAATGATGAAGGTTGGCTTAAAATAGAGCCTTGCAGATAGTCTGGAAACAGTCTAAGCTCACACCATATTGGGATTTCTCCATAAAGCATGTGTCCACAGGAAAAGGATGAAAAATTCAGTCTTCTATGACCTACTTTCCCCTCTAATATTCTCCTATGTAACAGTAACTTTAAAAAAAAGGCTGTGGAACAAGTTAACAAGGGAGGTTGTGTGATACTTATCACTGGAAGACTTAAAAAAACTAAACTGGATAAACAGCTCCTATCGGAGAGCTAAGGTGTAGTTCTTCTACCCTCACAGTTTAAAAACACATCATCAGCTCAAACTTTGTTAATTGTAAAATTATTCAGAATGTTGCAACTCCCAAATTGAGCAGCAGACTCAAGTTGCCAGCCTAAGTAATAGGCCCTCAGACTCACATTTCATCTCAACTCTTGTCTCCCAGTACTGTATACATTTGCATAAGGCCAAATGGAAAATGGTTTTTTTGGGGGTGGGTTGAGTGGAGACATTTTCAATCATATTGTTTGAGTTGCCTTCTCCCTTGGACCCATAAGCACTACCTTCCCATTGGCAGCATTCAGATATTGGTTCAAACAGACCACTCCATTAATGGTAGCTGCTTGAGAACGCCAGCTTCATGCAAGCTGTTCTAAGTGGAAAATAATTTGTCTGAAGCAGCCACCACTCATGAACATGAAATTTATTACGGTCAGAGACCAGCTTCTAAAACACAAATGGAACTACAATCCCAAAAGCAAAACAAACATTTAAAACAATATACATTTAAAACAATAGCAACCACTCTAAATCACCAGTTTTCAAACATTGTTGGCTTCTCCACTGTGTAATGCCACGTTTGCCATGAAACCTCTGTGTACTGCAGAGGACGTGGGGCATATTCTAGGGTAGAGCTTTGGGGTCTGAGTTGACCCATGTGCTCCCGATATTCCCCCTGCACACTGCAGAGGAAGATCAAGATTGGTTCGCAACCTGTCCTTCGAAGAAGCTTGCCTGCCATTACTGATCTCCCCAAGGAACCCCTTTTACGTTTGAAGAATCCCAGCGGTCCCTAAAACAAAGTCTTAAAAACCACTGCTGTGGTACAGATATAGGGAGAACACTGTAAGCCAGGCTTCCTCAACCTCGGCCCGCCAGATATTTATGGCCTACAACTCCCATTATCCCTAGCTAGCAGGACCAGCCGTCAGGGATGATGGGAATTGTAGTCTCAAAACATCTGGCGGGCCGAGGTTGAGGAAGCCTGCAGTGTAAGCAATTTGCTGGCGACAGTTTTACTTCTCCTTTACATCGGCAAATGAGGCAGTGGATGGGCTGGATCATTGCCTTGTCTCAGTAATGGAATGGATGAGAGCTAACAAAGTGAGGCTCAATCCAGATAAGACGGAGGCATTCTTAGTGGGCGGTAGGGTTGCCACCTTTGTCCTGGCAAAATACAGGACAGGCTGGGGTGGTTGGGGATGTGATCTCCCCCCCCCCAAAAAAAAAATATGTTGCGAAGTGACTTCAAAGCAACCCATTACAATCTACAGTGGTGCCTCGCAAGACGAAAAGAATCCGTTCCGCGAGTCTCTTCGTCTTGCGGTTTTTTCGTCTTGCGAAGCAAGCCCATTAGCGGATTAGCGCTATTAGCAGTTTAAGGGCTATTAACGGCTATTAAAGGCTTAAGGGATTAGCGGATTAGCTTCTAAAAGGCTATTAGCAGCTTAGCGCTTTAGAAAAAGGGGTTGGGGAGCGGGGGAAAAACTCAAAAATCGCAAGACATTTTCGTCTTGCGAAGCAAGCCCATAGAGAAATTCATCCTGCGAAGCACCTCTGAAAACGGAAAACCCTTTCGTCTTGCAGGTTTTCCGTCTTGCGAGGCATTCGTCTTGCGGGGCACCACTGTATTTCAGCCTAACAGGATGACCCCTCTGGAATTTGTCACATACACACGTGCACAAGAATTTGTAAATCCTTCTGTGCTTGGCTACCCAGAGCTTAAAGACATGACCTCTCGCACACTCTTTCAAACATGCATTTGGAGAGGATCCCTAACTTGGTATGCACACACACACACACACACAGGGGCAGAGACGACCTGTAATACATGACAAAAGTGTATCAATGCAGGACATAGCATTTTCCGCTGAAATACGGGACAATCCTGTATTATAAAGGACAGGTGGCAACCCTAGTGGACCGTTCCCTAGATCAGCTAGATGGGATGTTGTCTGCTCTTGATGCGGTTACACTCCCTCTGAAGGTGCAGAAATGTAGCGCCTATATCTGGACAGGGATAGCCTAACTTCTGTCACCTATGCTCTGATAACCTACAGGTTAGATTACTGCAATGTGTTATACATGGGGCTGCCTCTGAAGGTGGTTTGGAAACTTCAGCTGCTGCAGAAATTGGTGGCCAGGTTGCACACCTAACACTTGTTGTGTTAGGAATCCACATCATCTGGCCTTTTAGTTTTCCTTTTGTTTTCGCTAGTTTTAGCATATTACAACAATCCTGGCCTGACTACACCAGCTGCCAGTGCCAGTTAAGTTTCCAGGCCCAATTCCAAGTGCTGGTTTTAGTGTATAAAGCCTTAAATGGCTCAGGACTGCCTCTCCCCATATGAATGGATCCTACAGTCATCCTGAGGACCTTCTTTGTGTGCCTCATTTCTGCAGTGGCTCCCCACTCGTGGAATGTTCTCCCCAGGGCGGCTCGCCTGGCACTTTGATTATATATCATAACATAAACAGGCCTTGAACTGATTAAACATTCTATGGCCTTTTTAGATGGTGGGGGGGTGTTCTATTATGCATTTTGTGTTGTGAACCACCCTGGGATCTTCAGGTGGAGGATGGTTTACAAATTAAATAAAGACGGAAGACATTTCTCCTTTCTGCCACTTTTAAGAAACCTGATGGTGAGCAGCTGAACATTGACAAGGGGTAACTTAGCCCCAGCCTGCAAAAGGCAACTTGGCCTGCTCACCCAAGAAACCTTTTCCAGGCAATTCTCCAGGAAGCACTGTAAAGCAAAAAAACCCAGAAACCTTTTTCTTTTGGAGAAAGAAATTCACATGCGCTTTTGCAGATTTTCAGCAGAAGCTTGTTCTGGAAGGAACTGGGCAAGTTCCCCACACACTCTCTCTCTTTTGTCAGGGTTGGTGCCACCCTGCCATTTATTAAAAAGGAGGCTCGGGCTTTCCTGGGTGGAAGCCATGCCTTTGATCTGGGGAAGCTTCTGGGGGCGAGAAAAAAGTAAAAAAAAAAAGTTGTGCGCGCGCAGGTGCGTGCATTCTGTGCATGTTCAGAGGCACGCTTGTGTGTGAACCTGTCGAATTATTATTATTATTATTTAAAAATGGCATATAATCTCTGGACGGGCGCCTATCCTTTGTCTCCTGCTCCTCCCTCGCCTCACAGCGGCTCCTGCCCTTCAACCTTCCCTCCCTCAGGCGCCTTTGCCTTTCTCCCTCTTCCCTCCGTTCCTCTTCCCACGCGGGATGAGGGGGGCGGGGAGCGGGAAGCTGACCGAAGGCCGGGGTGAGTGAGGGGTTGGGCCAGGCCAGGCCGCGGAGGGCAAGCAGGGCAAGGCCTCGGCTCACCCGGCCGGCGCCGCCGCCGGCGCCTCAGCCTCCCTCCCGCCCCCGTCACAATACCCGCCCGGCCGACCCAACAATCCTGCGGGGCCTGGCGGCGAGATTGGGCCCGAGGCGAGCGAGCGAGGGCGGGCGGGCGCGTGGATGGTGTCTGAGGAGACCAGAGGGCAGGAGGGAGAAGAGCAGCAGGAGGCGCCGCCGCCGCCGCCCTCTCCGCAAACGCCGCCGCCGCCGCCGCTTCTCGCCCCGCGCCCCTTTGCCCGTCCAGGCGCGGCCGGAGCAGCCGCTTTCCCCCCCTCCGCCGCCTCCTCCTCCTGCGGCCGCGGCAGCAGCCACCGCCTTCCCGGGGCCCTGCCCAAGCGCCGGCTGCTGCTGCGGTTGCTGAGCCGCCGCTGCCACCACCCAATCGCCCGGCTGGGGGAGCGGCGCGGGGCGGGGCTGGAGCTGCCTGGGCCGCCGCCGCCTGCGGCCGCCGCCGCCGCTGCTGCTGCTGGAGGAGCCGGCGGGGGGAAGCCGCCATGGAACAAAAGAAGCGCTGAGCCGAGCGGCGGCCGTGGCGGCGGCACCACCGTCGTCGTCGCCGCCGCCGCTCCTGCTGCCAGCGCCTCGCCTCAAGCCCCGCAAGAGGCGGAGGAGGAAGAAGAAGAAGAGGAGGAGGAGGAAGAGGAGGAGGAGGCCGTCGTCCTCGCCGCCGCCGCGGGAGAGCCGGCAGCAGCAGCAGCATGTCGCCCAGGAGGGCCCAGTAGCCCCAGCGCGTCGCCCCTTCCTCCTCTTCCTTCTTCTCCGCCCGCTGCTGCTGCCGGCGGCCTTGCCGAGGCCATGCCGAGCGGCAGCGCCTCGCCGTCGCCTCAGGAGGAGCCGCCCGAGCTGGTGGGGCTGCTGCTGCCGCCTAGGCCACCGCCGGGCCTGCTCCTCCACTATCACCACCATCACCCGCTGCTGCTGCCGCCGCCGCCGCCTTCGCCGCCCATGCTGAGGGAACGCCTGGCCGGCTTGGGCCTGGGCGAGGCGGCGCCCGTTCCGTCGCTGGAGCGCCCGGAGGAGGAAGAGGAGGGCGGCGGCGGCGGCGAGGAGGAGGCGGCCCGCGGCGGCGGCGGCGACCTGGAGCTGGACTTGGAGGAGCCGCCTGACGAGGAGGACGACGACGACCGAGGAGGCGGCGGCGGCGGAGAGGACTTGCTGCTGGAGCCCGGCGGCGGCGGCGGCGGCGTCCCGGCGGCCTCCCTCCTGCTGCTGCCTCCGCCGCCGGCCTTGCCCCCCGGGCTGGGCTCGGTCATGCTGCCGCCGCCCCTCTCCGCCGGCTCGGCCTTCGAGGCCCAGGAGGCGGCGCTCGGCGGGGCGCTGTACGGGCCCGGCGACGATGCCCACCACGGCGGCGTGATGGCGGCGATGCTCTCGCAGGGCTACGGGCCGCCCGGAGGAGGTGTGGCGGCGGCAGCGGCGGCGGCCGGGATCCCTCCGGTGCCGGCCTTGAACGGCGAGCAGGCGGCGCTGCTGAGGAGGAAGAGCGTCAACACCACCGAGTGCGTGCCGGTGCCCAGCTCCGAGCATGTGGCCGAGATTGTGGGGCGGCAGGGTGAGTGCTTTGGGGGGTGGGAAGGAGAACAGGAGGCGGGGGAGGCTGAGTAGATCGGGGATCGGGGCCCCGAAATTAGGTGGGCGCTGGGGAAGGAAGAGGAGAGGCTGGGGGGGGGGCGGGGATCTGGATAAACTGGGTTCGGGCGAGGCCTCCCTAATTATTATTATTATTGCCATTGTTGGAGGCTGCCCTGTTCTATTGTGCATGGGAAGCACGAGGGGGGCGGGCGGGTAGCATGGCCCATTGAATGCACACACACGAAATTTGCACGAGGCCAGGGAAGCCAAGGGTAAGTGCAATGGGATACTGGGAAGGGCTTGGTCTGATGGAATGGGATGCACGCGGGATGACTTGGAGCGAAGGCGAAGTTCCGGGGTGTGTCAGGAGACCCCCGGGCATTCGGAGCAGGAGGAAGTTGGGTCTGAACCTTGGGATTGCCAGGATGCCAGATGGGGGGGAGGGGGAAATTGTCTGGAGGATAAGGGGTTTGGAGGGGTGCGACCTCGGACGATGCAGGATCATAGCTGTCAACTTTTCCCTTTTCTTGCGAGGAATCCTATTCACAATGAGGGAATTTCCCTTTTAAAAAGGGGAAAGTTGACAGCTATGTGCAGGATTGACATGTGCTGGAAGTTGGGAAAGACCTCTTGGTTTTGGAACTTGGGGGGTTGGGATTGGTAGGTGCCCTGCCCTGTTACAGGGTTGCTGAATGGGTTACCTTGGTGGTGGGAGGTGAGTGGGTAATACCAACAGGTGGGTGAGGAAGTGGCGTTCCGAAATGTGGGTGCTTTCTGTTGTTCCTGTGACCTGTAGAGAAAGGGAAGCTGTGCAAGAGTTCTGAGCTGGATTGGGAAGGAAAGGTCCAAGGTATTTTAAAACTAAATGTAGGAGGCCTTTGGACAGGCCTGGGCATGTTCCACAGAAAGCATGAGCAGATTTTGGTGACTTAAGTTTTCACAGACAGTAACAACTTAGTTTGTATGGGTGGTAGAACTGAGTAGGGCCTGTGGGGTTTGTTTTTTTAATGAAGAACAGACACTTAGAAAGAATGTTTGCTTCCATTAAGTGGGGATTTGAATACTGTATATTGATCGTAGAGAAAAGATCAGAGATCTTTCAGGAAGCATTATTTTGGAGAAGACGAATAGAACATTTATCGCAGGTAGAACTGTGCCCAAAGTCTTATTGTTGCATAGTTTGGAATGGATGATATCGAAGCCTGATGTTAGGGAAAACTTTCTATGTAAGCATAACTTAGCAGTGGAAAAGATTGCCTGGGGTGTGGTGGAATCTCCACCCTTCAGGCCAGGGGGAGGTTAGGAAAGAATTGAGTTGGGATAGGTGATGAATTCAATGCCTGGGGCTGGCAAGAGGCATGAATATTGAGATGACTTCCTGGTAGAAAGCTGGTGTGATGTTAAGAGTACTAGGGAGACCAGAGTTCAGCCCCCAACTTGGTCATGTAGCTCACTTAATGATGCGCTTGTCACCTGCTCAGTCTTCATTGTAAGAAGAGGTCCCATTTTCCTTGGAAAGATAGACATGTAATGTGGTGTGAGGCCATTGCTAATATACACAAGCACCTTATAGGACTCCTACTATAGGGCTACTTCAGTTGTATGATTCTGAGAGCTCTTTCAATGAAGGATTTGATCTATCTTAACTGCATGCTATGTGGTGATTTGCTATCTGCAGGGATACACTTGGGAAGATGCTGTTTTGGTGCTGTAGGTGGTCTGTAACGATGTCAGTGGTAATATAAGTGTGGGAAGGCTCTGGCGACAGATCTACTGGAATATAATAATTTATAGTTGAAGGGTTGGCATAATCCAAGCTGGTGCAGTATCAGAGGGGTGGGTTAGAAGTTAACTAGCAGAGCTCCTTTGCAAAGCAATATGCAAATAAAGATGGGGCGCAGCCTCTTTTTCCACAGCTTGTGCTTTCCTTGTCCCCCTCCTCTCCCATCTACAGTGTAGAGTACTGTATTCCAAGTTTCATAAAAGCACAAAAACAAACTAGCTGAATTAATGCCACTCATCCTTTCCCATTCTCTGTCAGTTAATTGTCAGATGCTTTCCTGTCACCCCTCCTCCTCTTCAGAGTTATCCCCCATCTGTCCTTTTTTGTCTGGGAGCACAATAATAACCTGAAGTTAGTGGGAAGGCGTATTCAAGGACACAACAAAAGCGCCAGGCTGGTGTGACCTGTGAAGCAATAAATAAAAAGCTGAAGCAGACATAGCTGGCTTTGCAGATACAAGGATAGGCATCATTTGCTGCTATAAATTTTAAGTGCCTATCCTTTCCCAAAAAAAACTTGATTTTGTTGTTTTTTAAAAACTTTAGCTCTGATTATAACTGAATATGAAACCTATTAACCTCAGGCCAGATGCTGCCGCCAGGCTTTTAACTACCTCTGTTAGCAGTCAACTGACTTGTTAGGGACTGACTCAGATGAGCAAAGTTATGCTGCTGTGACTTTTACTTTGACATGCTTCCCTTTGTGCTGAATCAGGCCATAAATAAAAAGAAATGGGTTTTACAGTAAGCAGATTTAAGGAGGGAATACATGTATTGTTTCATGTTTGCCTGGCCAATGTCTCCAATCCTCCAGCTTCTGCTTTCTGCTGTTGCTTCTACCAAGTACCCTGTTTCTCAGCTTGTGCTTGTCTGATAAGGACATGACTTGTGATGTCATAAAATCAAGTTATCACTTCCTTGTGGATGGTGTGGTCAGTGATAAAAGCATTCCCATTAAACCAAAGTACTATATAGCATGTGTGGGGTTTTTTGTTATTTGATAAACACTTCAAAAGTTTGGCTGTCTCTTGTGTTTTAAAAGTATTTTTAGTCAATCATTGTGCTTCTTAACTGATGAATCGGCTACTTTAAATTTGGTTAATTTGCATATTATTTATGATGCTGAAAGTCATTTATTATTTAATAAACGGTACTTATTGCTCATTATTAGAAAATATTAACAATCCTCTTTCCCTGTATTTCATTCCATGTCACAATAACATTCCAGAACCAATAGCGTTTCTGCTTCAAGCTAGATAACCTTTTAAAGATTACTCATGTGATGTACTTATTTCAGTAGGGCAAATTGGACTATACTTTCCTCCTACCCGTGTCCATCATGTGGAGAGGAGACTGGCCCACTGACCTTCATCTCTAGCATCCTCAGCTGTCCATGTGGGAAAATTCAAATATATCCAGCACTCTTGGTAGGGATCCCCTTGCCCACAGGCTTAATTATGCTTGGCCAAGCCATGCCTACCTGCCATACACCTAACTTCATATGTTGTCAGGTATGGGCAGATAAAGGCACAGTGGGGCTGCAAGGATGTCAAGTCAGCTGATCAGCGGGACTTGCATAGTCCTGTGCATGAAAACTCTTATCAGCTGATTGTTGGAGCTTGCAGAGCACAGGGTTAAGGCTTCCATGCTCATGCTATGCAAAAACTGGTCATTGTGATGCCAGCTGATTGACAGGTGGATAGCCCTGTCCACCTGTCTAACTTAGCCCACGAGGCTGTGGGAGGTTAAAAGCCCACCAGCCAGCCAAATCCTGTTCCCACTTATGTCCTAAATCAGGCACGTGCAACAGGTAGATAGTGATCTTCCGGTAGATCACTGGATGTCTGTGGTAGATCACTAGACAATCACTGGCTTCCCCCAAAGAAGTTCAACATTTAAACCGCCCTGCACCCAAAAAAATGGGGCTTTCGTCCTCACTAAAAACACTCAACAACCTTGACCTGAACCCAAAAAAGGGGGGCTGATCACTGCCAGTCTTTAACTCTGTGAATAGATCACAGTCTCGAGAGTTGGCCACCCCTGTCCTAAATCATCCTTCCACAACCTAGTGTATTTTAGACTGAAACTCCCATCATCCCCACCCAGTTGTGGAAAATAATGGTAGTTATAGTCTAAAAAGATCTGGAGGGCATCCAGAAGGGAACACTTATCTTATGCGCATAAAATTCAACATGTGTAAGTCAAATCTTGTAATCAGTTTATTGACAAAATCTGCTGATGAATAATATACACTTTTAGCTTGCGCACATAAGAAATTATGCACTTAGATAGTATCTGAACATGGCATCCCCATGGTTAGGGGCATCAGAGACTAAGTGGAGAGAGCATGCATGCTTGTGCTTCTCTCCACGTAATAGACTGCCTTTGGGGGCATGTAGTCCTGTGGATTTTATTACCTTGGTAACTGGCAAAGGAGAACACTATTTAGAGATTAGAGCTGCCATGGAAGTCTATTTTAAATCTCAGAGGCAGATCATAGAATTGTAGAGTTGGAAGGGATCCAAGGGGTCATCTAGTCCAGCCCTCTCCAATGCAGAAACCACAGCTAAAGAATCTTTGACAGATAGCCATCCAACCGCTGAAGGAGGAGAGTGCACCACCTTCCGATGTAGACATCAAACTGCTCTTATTATCAGAAGGTTCTTCCTAATGTTTTGTTGGAATCTCCTTTCTTGTTATTTAAATCCATTGGTTTGGGTTCTACCCCCTGGAACAGGAGAAAACAAGCTTGCACCATCTTCCATGTGAGGACTTGCCAATCAGAAGGTAGGCAGTTCGAATCCCCGCAACGGGGTGAGCTCTCGTTGCTCGGTCCCAGCTCCTGCCCTCCTAGCAGTTCGAAAGCACATCAAGTGCAAGTAGATAAATAGGTACCTCCAGCGGGAAGGTAAACGGCGTTTCTGTTCACTGCTCTGGTTCACCAGAAGCAGCTTAGTCATGCGGGCCAAATGACCTGGAAGCTGTACGCCGGCTCCCTTGACCAATAAAGCAAGATGAGCTCCGCAACCCCAGAGTCAGTCACGACTGGACCTAATGGTCAGGGGTCCCTTTACCTTTTACCTTTTATGCTATCCTATAACCTCTTGGTATTATCTTCTCCAGGCTAATCATGCCCAACTCCCTCAACCATTCCTCATAATGCTTGGTTTGCAGGCCCTTATTTATCTTGGTTGCCCTCCTTTGCATACATTCTAGCTTGTCAATATCTTTCTTAAACTCTGATGCCCAGAATTATGTGCAATTCCCTAAAAGGCTTTATTGAAGTAGTAATATTTTTTTAAAAAAAACTAGTTACAAACTATATGTTAAATAAACAGCTGTCCCATCGTTTCTTGTGTGACTTAGGTTGAAGTTTCTTGGGTGCCTGCTTTTTATTTTCATGTTTATGACAAACAGGCTCTTCTGCTCTCAAATTTATGCCCTATTTACTCTATAGATTCATTATTTATAGCTGTCCTGAGGATCTTAATACATTGCACAAAAGCAGGAAATCATACTTTCAAAGAAGAAAATACATTTTTAAATGTGGACCTTTTATACAAACAAAAGCAGAAGAAATGTGTTGGAGTGTTCACAGTTACTCCTTTTAAGAGAATTGCAGGCATTAGGGAATTTAAGAAATTGTGTGACCATTTACAGTGCAATCATGACTCCTACATACAGCACATCCCCACTATTCCAGCTGGTATATTTTTCACCCCGGCTGAGCTCTTCTTAAGCTGGCGACATAACTTGGCACATTTGCTTAGACTGTCTGTGTTCAAGCCATACTGGCACAAATCAAAGTGGTGGTGGGGGAGAGAGAGAGAGAGAGAGAGAGATTAGGGCAAAAAGGGTTCTGTCAAGTGTGGGAAATGAGTGTGCTAGGGTGGGGAGAGGTATAAAACGACTTCATCCTGACTCCATTCACTGATCCTGCCCACCTGTTTGGTGTAAGATACACCACCCAAATACAAGTGTAACTAAAATTCATCCCATAGGCATCAATGGAAGGGCAGAAAATGAAGGTTTACAGTGCCACCTATATACAACATACACACAAGAGAAGTTAGGATGTAGTTAAATTTGCATAGAAGATAGGTTGGATTATCTGCCTCATTAGTATTTCTCTGGAGGCTAGAATCCTATGCACAATTTACTTTGGGTGTAAGTCCCATTGAACTTAAGAGTTGTCTACCTAGAAATAAATTCCTGCATAGGATTGCTTTGCTAGTCCAGTAGCTGTCAAGTAATATCTTCTGCAGCCTGGATTGTACTAGTTTCTTTGATTCTACCAAGAAGCAAGGAAAGAAGTAGCAGCCAATCTAAATACATTGTTTCCCCAATCTCCGTTCTCAGTTCATAACAAGTGGTTGAACCACCTTTTCACGGTGAGGCGTGAGCTGCTGCAAAACAAGCACACTATAGGATCTGTTGCTTGGCATCTGTCATAATGGTTGGTATGCAAGTTATGTTAACTACCTGCAATTAAATGTTGCAAGATACAATCCTCAAGTGTGGTATATGCTTCTGATATGCTCCTCAGTGTTGAACAAGTAGCTCTTCCCCAGAAGTACTTTATCAGGGATTCAGTTCCTTCAAACCAGATTCAGAAAATGTTATTTGCGTAAGAATTGAGTCCTGTTCTGTTTCCCCACCACCACCACCAAAGGTTATTGTTGTTTATTGCAGTTACTTTTCGTACTACATGTTCCTGCTATTTAGTTTCTGATGCCACTACAGAGTCAGCATAGCAAAGAACATGTCATAAATAGATTTGTGGCTCCGCAAAGAAATTCCTGTTGAAAAGAATGTTTTCTGTAAGAGGCATGAGTGAGGAGAGGAATAAACAAACATTAGTGCATCTGTACATTTTAAACAGTTCTCAAAATTATATTGTGCTATTTGCACCTAGAAAACAAAAGTTGGCCAGTTGAGATGTCTGCATTCAAGACTACACCCGGCCAGCTCAGCATTCTATGCCCCCATGGTAGAATTTAACATTTCTGAAAGTAGCTAAAACAGTTGCCCAGGTTATTTCTCCAGCCTTCCAAAAGCCAAGTGGGTGGGACAAAGGAACTGTGTTTCATCCAGAGGCAAAAACCCCCACTAACATGAAGGAATCTGAGTAGAATTTGCCTTTAAAAGTGGATGAGGCTAAATGGATTTTCCTTACTCCCATGATACCTGCTTTGCCAGGCATGCTCAGTGACAAAGTTGCCATAAGAGGCATAGTTAATCCAGGCTAATATAACCTCAGGTAACAACCTCCCCCCCCCCCCCCGTAGTTTTTTTGTGGGGGGGGGGGGGTTATCACCATTTTATAGTGAATGGCTTGTTCCACTTAAAGATGTGGTTGTCATAAAACATTTTGAGGAATGTTGAAAAATAAATACCTGTTCAGAAGGACATTTTGTTAGAATCCTTGCTTACATTGTACAGTACAATTGTACACGCCATGTAAAGTCAGAGCCTGTCTTACCAAAGCAGGTAGAGCTCCATCCCCTTTGCTATGGATGGGCAAAGGACTATTGGTCCCATTTTGTACGATCAGCTCCATAATATTCTTGCAGTGAAGCTGGTAAACTGTGGGTTGGGTGATGTAAGTCTTAGGTAGATTTGTAGCTGGATGTCTGACCATACATAAAGAGTGCTCACTAACGGTTCCTCATCATCCTGGAAAAAAGTGGCAAGGGCGGTGCTGCAGAGTTCTGTCCTAGGCGCATTGTTGTTCAGCATCTTTATTAACTACTTGGATGAAGAAACTGAGGTGATGGTCACCAAATTTGCAGATGGGAGGGATAGTTAATGCCACGGATTCACTCTGTCCTTAACAGATTGGCGAACAGGGCCCACACTAATAATATGAATTTCAATAGGGACAAATGTAAGTTTCTGCACTTAGGCAGGAAAAAACAGCTGCACACATATAAGATGGGGGACACTTAGCTTGGCAGTGTGATGCAGCAGCAAAAAAGAAAGAAAAGCTAATGCTATTTTAGGATGCATCAACAGATGTACAGTGTCCCATTCAAGGGAACTCAGTAGTACCAGTCTGTTCTGCCTTGATCAGACCACACCTGGAGTGCTGTGTCCAGTTCTGGGCACTGCAGTTTAAGAAGAATATTGACAAGCTGGAATGTGTGCGGAAGAGGGCAACCAAGATGATCAAGGGTCTGGAATCCAAGCATTGGAAGGAATGGTTGAGGAAGTAGGGTAGCCTTGATGAGAGGAGACTGAGAGGAGATATGATAGTCATCTAAAAATCAGACTCAGACTCATTTCCTCTCCAGTGTGGCAAAGTCACAAGCAGGGGAGGAGCAAAAGCTCTTTTGTGTTTTATTTGCATTATTGTACATAGTTTATGTTGTGTGCAAACTAGGCCAACGTAAGTTTTTTTCTCCCAACACAATTTGACACTTCTTTGAGGACAAGTATAGCTTCTACAATGCTATAGAAAGGTAATAAATTGAAGGCACATTACATGTTATTAAAGTACTCATTTGACATAAATAGTAATTTTATGAAAAATGGATTTAGTTAAATGATGGTTAACAAGGAGGAAAAAGCTCCAAAGGTTTTAAGAACAGTAAATGGCTCCCCTGCTAACTAGGCTGCTCATTTTTACCCATTGTTACCTTGTTTGTTCTTTGCTGACTGAAAAGTGTTAGGTTTAAAAGGTACTTGAAATTTTAATAGAGGTAATATGGGAGGAAGGGACGCGGGTGGCGCTGTGGGTAAAACCCAGTGCCTAGGGCTTGCCGATCAGAAGGTCGGCGGTTCGAATCCCCGCGGTGGGGTGCGCTCCCGTCTTTCGGTCCCAGCTCCTGCCCACCTAGCAGTTCGAAAGCACCCCTAAGTGCAAGTAGATAAATAGGTACCGCTTTATAGCGGGAAGGTAACTGGCGTTTCCGTGCACTGCTCTGGTGCTGGCTCGGCAGAGCAGCTTCATCACGCTGGCCACGTGACCCGGAAGTGTCTTCGGACAGCCCTGGCTCCCGGGCCTCTTAAGTGAAATGAGCGCACAACCCTAGAGTCGGACACGACTGGCCCGTACGGGCAGGGGTACCTTTACCTAATATGGGAGGACCTCTGTGCTTTATAAAGGCAAAACAAAAAATACAATAAAGCTGATTTATTTAGCTGGAAATCGCCATTTAAGTTTGCAATTTCTTCAGACAGTCTTTTGTATACTCCACATTTGGGATGGAGGATAAATCAAATCAAGTTCATAGAGGATAGGTCTCTATCAACAGGTATTAGCCATTACAGTTATATGGAACCTCTGGATTCAGAGGCAGTGTATCAGATGCTGAGAAGGTCTTCTGTCTTCCTCTTCAGCTTGTGAGCTTCCTGGAGGTATGTGGTTGGCCATTGTTGGAAACAAGTTTCTGGGTCAATATGATACAGTAGGGTACCTCTTAAATTCTTATGATGACTCCTGTGAAATTTGCACTGCAAGAAACTGAATTCCAGAGCATTAATAATTGGGGTAGAGTAGTTGCAGATGGAGTGATTTATTTTGTAAAGGAAACTTTACAATGGTGAAAGATTTGTGAGCTTTCTGAAAACAGGGCCAGATGGACATTAAGATTACAGTTCTTGAGAGTGGTAACTTAACAGAAATGTGGTAACCTAACCAAGCAAGGTAATTATGCATCTTGATGACAGATGTTTTCCATCCAGAATTAGTATATATTGAAATATGCTAGTGGCATATTCTTGTAACTTCCACTGTGGAATATTAATACATCAGAGTTCCCAGAGTCCGAAACTGGAATGTGTTAGATATTTTAGGTCTTTTTTTCTTTTTTTGGCCTTTGTGTGATTTCAGTGGGTGGGCATTATGTGTGCACATTCCATTTCTTCAGCTGCTTGCGAATTTATAGCCTTACATTCAGCACCGTCAGTACTGAAGCCATTGCTGGCAGGGCTGCAGTAAGTATCTCACAGCTCCATTCACTACAAGCTTTGCTCTGTGTTATGAGGCACAGAGTCATCCAGAATGATTTGCTGCCAAAAATGGACAGTGTTAGGCACACTGCACAGCAAGCAGAGAATTCAGGCCAGGAACAAGTCTCAATGACCACCTTGAGAATAGGTTGGTGACCGCTGCTGGCTGGCTTGCTTTGTCTCCAGCCCAAATTTGGTGGCTGGTCTCACCTGCTGCATGTGGTGACATCACAGAAACTTGTAGTACCATTTCCAAAGAGGAGGGCCAGGCAGTCCCCAATCGAAGCTTTCTTGGAGTCTGCACAACTCCAAACCTCCTTGCAATAAGAATAGGGAGGTCAGAAGGGGGGAAAGGAAACCTAGCCTTTGGTTTATTGAATCTCCAGAACAGAGGTCAAAAATTAAAAAGGAGGCAAACTTCTAAACCTGCTAAAGAAAATGCTGTCATGTCTGTCTGTTTGTATTTTATATAAATTATGCCTTTTGAGTGCCAACATCAAGAGGCAGCTGTGGGTATTTGACTCCTGAATTGAGTAGGAACATAGGAAGTTGTCTTGTATTGAGTTCATCTAGCTCAGTAGTTTATCTAGCTCAGTATTGTCTACACTGGAAGGCAGCAGCTTTCCAGGATTTCGGCTGGGGTCTCTGCCAGCCCTTCTAGCCGGAGATTGAACCAGGGACTTTCAACATGCAAAGCAACTAATCTCTGACCCTGCCACAAATAAAAATGAATTTCTTTATCTTTGTGGACATGGGGAGCTCCTCATTCGGAGGATAAGAAATCACTTCGAGTAATAATAAAATATTGGAGTGCATTTCCTGACATGAACTCCAAAGTCAGAGAAGTTAGGGGGAGAGTCCCATATTGCATGCTTAAATCTCTTCATGCATTTGCCTAGTCAACTTGTAAAACATTTCCGATCTTTTCAGACCCCGCACCCACTTTTAACTCAAACATGCATTTGAGGGACCCATTTCTTAATCCTTTACCATATATATGCATGGTGTTAGTTAAAACATTTGAGAAGCAGTGATACAATGGACCCCCTCCTTTTCATGGTGCTTTATTTTATTTGCTAAAATAAATAAACAAGCATTGAAATGCAGACATACAGGACTCCAGGAGTGTGAGGCTATAGAGCCCTTGAAACTTTCTGTGTATTTATCGAATCTGGCGCTTTTGAAGGGGTATGGGACTTAGGTGCTTT
Organism: Podarcis tiliguerta; assembly: GCF_965153285.1. NCBI lineage: Eukaryota > Metazoa > Chordata > Lepidosauria > Squamata > Lacertidae > Podarcis > Podarcis tiliguerta. Next base: position 52,511,846 of record NC_139544.1, read on the forward strand.
GTTTGGTGTAATAGAACATTTAAACCTGACTCAGGGAGGTGGGTGTTCAAATCACCATCCAGCTGTGACTCTCACAAGGTAATCTGTTGTTGTTGTTTAGTCGTTCAGTCGTGTCCGACTCTTCGTGACCCCATGGACCAGAGCACGCCAGGCACTTCTGTCTTCCACTGCCACCCGCAGTTTGGTCAGATTCATGTTTGTAGCTTCGAGAACACTGTCTAACCATCTCGTCCTCTGTCGTCCTCTTCTCCTTGTGCCCTCCATCTTTCCCAACATCAGGGTCTTTTCCAGGGAGTCTTTTCTTCTCATGAGGTGGCCAAAGTATTGGAGCCTCAGCTTCACGATCTGTCCTTCCAGTGAGCACTCAGGGCTGATTTCCTTAAGAATGGATGCGTTTGATCTTCTTGCAGTCCATGGGACTCTCAAGAGTCTCCTCCAGCACCATAATTCAAAAGCGTCAATTCTTCGGCGATCTGCCTTCTTTATGGTCCAGCTCTCACTTCCATACATCACTACTGGGAAAACCATAGCTTTTACTATACGGACCTTTGTTGGCAAGGTGATGTCTCTACTTTTTAAAATGCTATCTAGGTTTGCCATTGCTTTCCTCCCAAGAAGCAGGCGTCTCTTAATTTCGTGGCTGCTGTCACCATCTGCAGTGATCATGGAGCCCAAGAAAGTAAAATCTCTCACTGCCTCCATTTCCTCCCCTTCTATTTGCCAGGAGGTGATGGGACCAGTGGCCATGATCTTCGTTTTTTTGATGTTGAGCTTCAGACCATATTTTGTGCTCTCCTCTTTCACCCTCAATAAAAGGTTTTTTAATTCCTCCTCACTTTCTGCCATCAAGGTTGTGTCATCTGCATATCTGAGGTTGTTGATATTTCTTCCAGCAATCTTAATTCCGGCTAGGGATTCATCCAGCCCAGCCTTTCGCATGATGAATTCTGCATATAAGTTAAATAAGCAGGGAGACAAAATACAGCCTTGTCGTACTCCTTTCCCGATTTTGAACCAATCAGTTGTTCCATATCCAGTTCTAACTGTAGCTTCTTGTCCCACATAGAGATTTCTCAGGAGACAGATGAGGTGATCAGGCACTCCCATTTCTTTAAGAACTTGCCATAGTTTGCTGTGATCGACACAGTCAAAGGCTTTTGCATAGTCAATGAAGCAGAAGTAGATGTCTTTCTGGAACTCTCTAGCTTTCTCCATAATCCAGCGCATGTTTGCAATTTGGTCTCTGGTTCCCCTGCCTCTTCTAAATCCAGCTTGCACTTCTGGGAGTTCTCGGTCCACATACTGCTTGAGCCTTCCTTGAAGAATTTTAAGCATAACCTTGCTAGCGTGTGAAATGAGTGCAATTGTGCGGTAGTTGGAGCATTCTTTAGCACTGCCCTTCTTTGGGATTGGGATGTAGACTGACCTTCTCCAATCTTCTGGCCACTGCTGAGTTTTCCAAACTTGCTGGCATATTGAGTGTAGCACCTTAACAGCATCATCTTTTAAAATTTTAAATAGTTCAGCTGGAATACCATCACCTCCACTGGCCTTGTTATTTGCAATGCTTTCTAAGGCCCATTTGACTTCACTCTCCAGGATGTCTGGCTCAAGGTCAGCAACCACACTACCTGGGGTGTACGAGACATCCATATCTTTCTGGTATAGTTCCTCTGTGTATTCTTGCCACCTCTTCTTGATGTCTTCTGCTTCTGTTAGGTCCTTACCACTTTTGTCCTTTATTATGGTAATCTTTGAACGAAATGTTCCTTTCATATCTCCAATTTTCTTGAACAGATCTCTGGTTCTTCCCATTCTGTTGTTTTCCTCTATTTCTTTGCATTGCTCATTTAAGAAGGCCTTCTTGTCTCTCCTTGCTATTTTTTGGAATTCTGCATTCAATTTCCTGTATCTTTCTCTATCTCCCTCGCATTTTGCTTGCCTTCTCTCCTCCGCTATTTGTAAGGCCTCATTGGACAGCCACTTTGCTTTCTTGCATTTCCTTTTCATTGGGATGGTTTTCGTTGCTGCCTCCTGTATAATGTTTCGAGCCTCCATCCATAGCTCTTCAGGCACTCTGTCCAGCAATTCTAAATCCTTAAACCTGTTCCTCACTTCCACTGTGTATTCATAAGGGATTTGGTTTAGATTGTATCTTACCGGCCCAGTGGTTTTTCCTACTTTCTTCAGTTTAAGCTTGAATTTTGCTATAAGAAGCTGATGATCTGAGCCACAGTCAGCTCCAGGTCTTGTTTTTGCTGACTGTATAGAGCTTCTCCATCTTTGGCTGCAGAGAATATAATCAATCTGATTTCGATGCTGCCCATCTGGTGATGTCCATGTGTAGAGTCGTCTCTTGTGTTGTTGGAAAAGAGTGTTTGTGATGACCAGCTTGTTCTCTTGACAGAACTCTATTAGCCTTTGCCCTAATCTACTCTACAGTAGATTAATCTACTGTAGAGTAGGTAATCTACTCTACAGGTAATCTGAGCTCTCTGGGAGAAAGGGATATGCAGATTTGTCAAAATTAAAACACATTTTTCCAACCATGATCATAAAGACACACAATAGTCACCTTAATAGTGATGGGGTTTGAGAGCTATTGCAAAACTCTGTTAGTCCTGCAAACATAGAGGAAGGATTGCTCAAGGCTGTAGATTCTGGGACAAGAAGCCGGGCTAGAGGCTGTGTTGTGGGTTAGGGAATTCTGATGATTAAGGAAGTTCTGCCCATGCTTCCTGCTCGCATCCTCTCTGGTTTCAGTCTTTTGGCAGGCGCTGTCTGCACGTGATTTTAGTTTTGCTTGACAGCTGTGAGGGCTCGAAGCACTTCTCTGTGTATGTTTTTGTTAGGCTTATTTTAATGAAAGCTGAGTTCCCAGAGTCCTCCTAAGAGGCCAAGGCCAAGTGATCTGATCACAGCCATGGAGGTTTTGTTTATAACTCTTCTCTCTGTTCCATAACCTTTGTGACTAATGGCAGTCGGTGCCCTTTCCATGCAGAGTGATTGTGAGTGTTATCTGAGGGCAAGTTATGAAGCTCATTTGGGCTCAAAAAAAGAAAAAAAATGCTGAGACACTTCCTCCAGTGCAGTTGTGAACTCCAAATGTAATTCAGCGTGTTATGTATTAATATTGCATGGGTTTTTTTTTCATTATCATTCTTACTGGGGGATTCTAAATCAAATTTCAGTGACTTGCAGTTCCCTTTCAGTTCTTAGGAAGTTCTGGAGCATTTTCCCCGGGACCCCCTGCAACTTATTTCATTGTTATGGTTACCTTTTGAAGGTGAACAGATTTGTGTCAGCCACTGAAAAATCTTGGTAGCGGAAATCTAGAGGCTTGGTGAATTCTGGCTTTTAGAATAGTTTTTCCCATTTGTGATACATTAGTATTTCAGGCTTATTTCTGCATCTCTTTAAATAAATTTGTTTAAAATCAGTGCTAAGGTAGTGCTTCAAAAATGCACCAGTACTCACAAATAATGTGTTACTGAGGACTCAGCTATACAGCTGCAAATAAAACGTTTTAAATGTGTTGTAAAATACAACATACAAATGTGACACTAGATGGTGATGGCGAGCTATGGCAAATTCAATATATTTTTCAAAACATTTTTAAAAAAGCATTTTCACAGCATTTTTCATATGTGTGTATTTTCCACATGAGGAGGGATTTCAGTGCTCCTCTGGGCTCCTCCTGCTTGCAGCTGTAACAAGCAAGATAGCACTGTGTTTTTTATACTGTGAAATAATATCTACTTATAGGCAAGTACAAATGGGTGAGTTACCATTGGACTGGCTCAGAACCAGTTTGATTCGAATCTCCTACCCATACACAGATGACAACGCAGCCAATAGAGAGAAAGAACTACTGGCTGTATGAAACATTTCCATGCATCTGGTGATCACACGAGACATCAAAGTTAGTCCACATAGTGGGAAACAGGCAGCACTGCCCAAAGTACGTGCTTGGGGCCACCACCACTAGGGACCCTCTTTCCCAGTGACACTTGGTAAGTATTGGCATCCCACCAGTATAGTGTTCATAAGACTGGTCTGTAACAATCACCAATATCTTTTCAGAAGCAATGAATTGTAGTTAAAACAGAACAAAGCAGTATTTTCTGTGTAGTGCAAATAGACTATTCGTTTTGTTTATTTTGTTTATAGAAATTATTTCAGAACTTTAATACATTGCAGTTCCTGGGTAGTTTAGCATATATATGATCATCATAAGTACTCGGTGTATGATCCTAGTGAGGTACAGAATGGCATCAACTAGATTCTGCTGCCAGGGATCAAACCATAATATGAGCACATGGACTCATTGTGCTGCAATGATAATTACTGAATATGTTTTCCCCACAGTGATTGCTTTTCAAACAGTAGCCTTTCATCAAAAGCTCACATGAGTGACATAAATACAGTTTTTAAGAGATACAGTGGTACTTTGGAAGTCGAATGGAATCCGTTCCAGAAGTCTGTTTGACTTCCAAAACGTTTGGAAACCAAGGCGCAGCTTCCGATTGGCTTCCAATTGGAAGCTGTGGAAGCAGCGTCAGACGTTCGGATTCCACAAAACGTTCGCAAACTGGAACACTCACTTCCGGGTTTGCGGTGTTTGGGACCCAAAACGTTCGACTCGCAAGGCGTTCGTCAACCAAGATATGATTGTAATGGGCGGGATTCACCTTACAAACCCCCTCAACAGAAACCCTGTGCAACTGGGCTTCCTCCCTTTTACTCCCTGTTCACCCTGAAATTGGCTTGGGGTGTGTGTAGGAGAATCCCCAGTAGGGGGGCAGGGGATACTATCTGGCAAGGCTGATAAGCTTATGCAAACGAAAACACTTGTAGTATCACATTAAATTCCACCGTAAATGTTTGCATTACATTAAGATTTCATTTTTACCAGGTTTTTTTTAAATAGAAACTTGTTATACTTGAAGCTTTTACAATCTGGCAATTTTCATTAAAATAAAACTTTAAAAGTAATCAGTTTTTATCTCTCCTGGCAGAGGGTGGATGAGATAAGGAGGATATGATAATGTGTCCCACATACTAGTTAACTATGTTTAAGGTTGAGGTTTTTTACAATCAGGCGGTTGTGCCCATTTTCTTAAATAAATGAATTCACCCGTACCATTTCTGTAGCTGTGACTTTTAAGCTGCTAAACATGGATAAACCATAATGCCCAGATCAGTCTTTGTATATAAGCTACACTATATAATTGCGTGGTTCTTTCTCCCCATCCCCACCAGTTTAAGTTGAAGTTTTGGAGACTAGTTAACAGGTGTCATTGAACAAGTGCTCCACCTTGTTTTGTGTAATTAAAGTTGATGAATTAATTGCTCCTTTGATTAAAATATACTCACTGTAAGACTAGTTGAGCTAGTATAACCTGGCTTCTGGCCTTTGAATCAGTACAAAATAGTGAAAGTTCCCTTTTGGGCGTAGGGTTATTATTTAATGAATTTATTATCCCGCCCTTCCTCCCAAAGGTGCCTAGGGTGGCAAGCAAATTCACAGTTGTTGTTTTTGTAAAATCAACCTTCTAAAACAAGATAGAAGGAACTGGTCCACCTAGCTTAGTATCATCTCTTGAAATGGACTTAGTTCTCCAGCCCTTAGGCAGCAGGCTTCTCAACACTATGCTACCTAGCTTCTTTTAGCTGAAGGTGCTGTGGACCGAACCTGGGCCCTTGTGCTTACAAGTACAGTGGTGCCTCGTAAGACGAAAAGAATCCGTTCCGCGAGTCTCTTCGTCTAGCAGTTTTTTCGTCTTGCGAAGCAACCCGATTAGCGCTATTAGCTGTTTAGCGGCTATTAGCGGCTATTAAAGGCTTAAGGGATTAGCGGATTAGCTGCTAAAAGGCTATTAGCAGCTTATTGCCTTAGGAAAAGGGGGTAGGGAGCGAAAAAGAATCGCAAGACATTTTCGTCTTGCGAAGCAAGCCCATAGAGAAATTCGTCCTGCGAAGCGCATTGAAAAACGGAAAACCCTTTTGTCTAGCGGGTTTTCCGTCTTGCGAGGCATTCGTCTTGCGGGGCACCACTGTATATGTTCCACCTGCCAACTTATATGGCAATCACATTTTATTTACAAGAGCTTGGAACCAGAGACGTCTTGCACAAGCAGAAAAGCACTTACGCAAGGCAGTCGCCTGCCAATTTATCTCTTGTTACCCTGCCCTGCTATAGTCCCCCATACCCAGTCACATGCCATTCCAGAGAGTCCCTCACCCTTCAGAAGTGGCTTTCCAGGGATCCTTGGGATTGCGGTGCAGATATGTGCCTGGAAAGCCCTGCCGCATGAGTGGAATTCTGCTAATATATCTCAAGATCCGATGTTTTAATTGCTATGCGTTTCCCCCACAAAGATGTATCTTTCGGTGTGCTTTATTGTAGTGTTTCTTCCAAACTGACCTGATTTGGAGCCAAGTACTTTGTCTTCAGCAGCCTACCTTGAGTGAGAGTAAGAGGGAGCTATCAGGGATTGTTAGTTACTTAAGAAATGTGCATATATTCTTCTAGTTTACCTCGGCAGTATTTCCATATGTGCTGTTTCCCTCTATAAAGTTATGCATTTCAACATGGAAATGCTAATAGTAATTACTTAACAGACATGCCTTGCAGAGACTAGCGCAGGCTTGTTACGTGAATCAGTATTTGGGGGTAACTGCCAGAGTTCCCTTGGGTATTGTTTTTCTCTCTCTTTAGGCTACTCCAAGTTGCCAGTGAACAGACAGTTTTGTCGTCATATAACATAACTTGCACTGTAAAACTAGCAGAGCCAAGCAACTAACTTTGTTTGGTTGGTGTTGCTTTTCTCATCACAGGAAAGGGTCCAGACTCCAGAGCAGGATTGGAATATCTGTGGCATTTGCCATGTGCTGACTGCCTGCAAACTTTAATTTTGTGGGGAGTCTTTTGCACTCTGATACCTGTTACCAGTCATAAATGTGGAGGAATATGGGGTGCCTTTGCATGTGGCTATGCGGTGCAGACAACCGGCTCCCCATGTGGTTGTGTGCATCTTGCAATCAAATAATTGTCACTTTTGGTTCACCCTTTGCTGTTGGAAAGAGAGAATGGTAAAAACACATGTAAAACAGGCAAAGGAGGGAAGGCTGCAATGATACAACAGATTGGTGGGTGGGGGGTGTATGTATATATACACAGAGAGAGAGTGGACACTGACAAACTGGAACGTGTCCAGAGGAGGGCAACCAAAATGGTCAAGGGCCTGGAAACGATGCCTTATGAGGAACGGCTAAGGGAGCTGGGCATGTTTAGCCTGGAAAAGAGGAGGTTAAGGGGTGATATGATAGCCATGTTCAAATATATAAAAGGATGTCACATAGAGGAGGGAGAAAGGTTGTTTTCTGCTGCTCCAGAGAAGCGGACACGGAGCAATGGATCCAAACTACAAGAAAGAAGATTCCACCTAAACATTAGGAAGAACTTCCTGACAGTAAGAGCTGTTCGACAGTGGAATTTGCTGCCAAGGAGTGTGGTGGAGTCTCCTTCTTTGGAGGTCTTTAAGCAGAGGCTTGACAGCCATATGTCAGGAGTGCTCTGATGGTGTTTCCTGCTTGGCAGGGGGTTGGACTCGATGGCCCTTGTGGTCTCTTCCAACTCTATGATTCTATGAGTGCCCTGCTTTTCCTCTTTGAGACTGTTGTCTGTCAGTTTATTGGCATACAATAAGCCTGATAGCGCATCACATTTTGCTGAAGTGCAGAAATGCAAGGAGACAGGTTTTTGGGATCTGTATTCCAAAATGTGGGAGCTTCCTATCATTCGGGGACGCGGGTGGCGCTGTGGGTAAAAGCCTCAGCGCCTAGGGCTTGCCGATCGAAAGGTCGGCGGTTCGAATCCCCGCGGCGGAGTGCGCTCCCATTGCTCGGTCCCAGCGCCTGCCAACCTTGCAGTTCGAAAGCACCTCCGGGTGCAAGTAGATAAATAGGGACCGCTTACTGGCGGGAAGGTAAACGGCGTTTCTGTGTGCTGCGCTGGCTCACCAGATGCAGCTTTGTCACGCTGGCCACGTGACCCGGAAGTGTCTCCGGACAGCGCTGGCCCCTGGCCTCTTAAGTGAGATGGGCGCACAACCCTAGAGTCTGTCAAGACTGGCCCGTACGGGCAGGGGTACCTTTACCTTTACCTTTCCTATCATTCACACTTTTTTGGTGCAACTAGAAAAATGTCTGCCCTAATTAGAGTTAAAAGATGTCCAGAGACTTTAGTGGTTGCCTTGACTGTAGCTAGAGGACCAGTGAATTCAGGCACTTCTTAACCTCTATAGAACTTATTGTATATATTAAGCCAGCTTTTGCCAACCTTGTGGCCTTTAGATGTTTTGAACTAAAACCCCACCAACCCCCAGCCATCACTGCCATATTGATGCTGGTGCTGATGGGAATTGACGCCAAAAAGATAGGGAGGACACTAGATTGGTGAAGGCTGTATTAAGCTATATACAGAAGTCATGCGTTTGGCCTGCATATCCCAAGGGAAGCTAGCAGATTTTAAGGTGTGCCAAGTCTAAACAGATGTCAGCGAGAGAGGTGAGAGGGCAACTGGAACAGCCGACCTCTGAACTGCCACTGTTCCAGACCAGAGGCTGACGGGTAAGCACGAGTTTTCTTGTTTCAGTTCCTTGTTCTTCAAAGACCAGCACTTGCAGTGACGTAGGCAGCACTTCCTTAATTTGGTGCCTCTATTCCATGTAAAGAGGAATAACCAAGTAGAAGGAAACAGGTGGGCTTGACTGCTAAGAAGAGCTGTACATTTCAGCAGACAGTGTAACATTGCCACACATGTGCAAGCAGGACTCCTGGAGATTAAAGCAAGGACTGAGATATGCTCAGCTGGGCTGTTTGGGGAGTTTCTGCCATGTCCTTGCTGTGCCTGAGGACATCACCTGTTGACACTGAGATGCCCTTTCTTTGAATAGGAAATAATTTCTTGGTTGTTGAGCAGCAAGCTTATTTCCACACTCAGCTGCCTTGCAAATATCCTGAACGGTAGTTAATTAATCCATTATACTTCTGGTAAGCGTTGCTCCAAAATTGCTCATCTTTGTGCATTATTATTTTATTTTTTTAAAAGTAAATTCTGATTATGGTTTAGAAAGATTTTGGTTGTTCAATTGCTTTTGGGTTTGAAGGGTTGTTTTCAAAAGATCTTGGGATATACAGTGGTACCTCAGGTTAAGTACTTAATTCGTTCCGGAGGTCCGTACATAACCTGAAACTGTTCTTAACCTGAAGCACCACTTTAGCTAATGGGGCCTCCTGCTGCCACTGCGCCGCTGGAGCACGATTTCTGTAATCATCCTGGAGCAAAGTTCTTAACCTGAGGTACTATTTCTGGGTTAGCGGAGTCTGTAACCTGAAGCATGTGTAACCCGAGGTACCACTGTATTCTTCAGAAGGAAGCAGTGGGTTAGATCAGGGCGGTCCACTTTTCATACCTGCAGGCCATGCACTACCTTGTTGCACAAAGTGGGGAGCCAGGCCAAAAGGGGGGGACCCCACCCTTGTGCTGCCTTCTCAAAGCCAGCTAAGCGAGGTGTCGGGCTTTAGGAAGGAGGCACAAGGCTCTGGCAGGGTTCTGAAGTCTTCCCGGCTCCTTTGGCGCCTTACCCAGCTGTGGGAAGGTAGCACGAGCGCCACATGTTGGACCATACTGAGTTAGATAATGCAAAATGATTTTTTTTGTTCTCAGCCACTTTTAAAATGTGGTCATTTGTAAGGGAAATAAGTAAGCTATAATGGAAGGAGTGTAATAACTTAGGCACAGGCCACGAGTCCCTAGAGAAACATTTCTGAAAATCAGTGAAGATTCAGTAACATTTCATTCTGTGGTGGAGGAGAGACAAAGAGATGGAAGAAACATCAACTTTGTTCTCGTCTGACCCCAAACCTGCCATGTTTGATTTTGAGTAGATCTTTCCTTGGCTACATAGTATTCAAAAATATTTATTTTTGGTGTATTATAATTTGTTTCTCTGATGTGATGTCTAAATAGAAGCTGTCATTTCTAGAGTTCTTCTAGTTGCATAGCAGCCAGTTATTTGCTTTCTACATTTCCAGGAATAATTCTTTCTGTGCTTGATACAGGGGTCAGAGATATTGGCATGCCTTGGTACCCAGCCAAAATCATAGAATCATAGAATCATAGAGTTGGAAGAGACCACAAGGGTCATCGAGTCCAACCCCCTGCCAAGCAGGAAACACCATCAGAGCACTCCTGACATATGGTTGTCAAGCCTCTGCTTAAAGACCTCCAAAGAAGGAGACTCCACCACACTCCTTGGCAGCAAATTCCACTGTCGAACAGCTCTTACTGTCAGGAAGTTCTTCCTAATGTTTAGGTGGAATCTTCTTTCTTGTAGTTTGGATCCATTGCTCCGTGTCTGCTTCTGTGGAGCAGCAGAAAACAACCTTTCTCCCTCCTCTATGTGACATCCTTTTATATATTTGAACATGGCTATCATATCACCCCTTAACCTCCTCTTCTCCAGGCTAAACATGCCCAGCTCCCTTAGCCGATCCTCATAAGGCATTGTTTCCAGGCCTTTGACCATTTTGGTTGCCCTCCTCTGTACACGTTCTAGTTTGTCAGTGTCCTTCTTGAACTGTGGTGCCCAGAACTGGACACAGTACTCCAGGTGAGGTCTGACCAGAGCAGAATACAGTGGCACTATAACTTCCCTTGATCTAGATGCTATACTCCTATTGATGCAGCCCAGAATTGCATTGGCTTTTTTAGCTGCCGCGTCACACTGTTGGCTCATGTTAAGTTTGTGGTCAACCAAGACTCCTAGATCCTTTTCACATGTACTGCTCTCAAGCCAGGTGTCACCCATCTTGTATTTGTGCCTCTCATTTTTTTTGCCCAAGTGCAATACTTTACATTTCTCCCTGTTAAAATTCATCTTGTTTGTTTTGGCCCAGTTCTCTAATCTGTCAAGGTCGTTTTGAAGTGTGATCCTGTCTTCTGGGGTGTTAGCCACCCCTCCCAGTTTGGTGTCATCTGCAAATTTGATCAGGATGCCCTTGAGTCCATCATCCAAGTCGTTGATAAAGATGTTGAATAAGACCGGGCCCAAGACAGAACCCTGTGGCACCCCACTAGTCACTCTTCTCCAGGATGAAGAGGAACCATTGATGAGCACCCTTTGGGTCCGGTCAGTCAGCCAGTTACAAATCCACTGAGTGGTAGCATAGTCAAGACCGCATTTTACCAGCTTCTTTACAAGAATATCATGGGGCACCTTGTCAAATGCCTTGCTGAAATCAAGGTAGACTACATCCACTGCGTTCCCTTCATCTACCAGGCTTGTAATTCTGTCAAAAAATGAGATCAGGTTAGTCTGACATGACTTATTTTTCAGAAATCCATGCTGACTATTGGTGATCACAGCATTCCTTTCTAGGTGCTCACAGATTGTTTGCTTAATGATCTGCTCCAGAATCTTCCCTGGTATTGATGTTAGACTGACTGGGCGGTAATTATTTGGGTCCTCTCTTTTCCCCTTTTTGAAAATAGGGACAACATTTGCCCTCCTCCAGTCTGCCGGGACTTCGCCTGTTCTCCAGGAATTCTCAAAGATGACTGCCAGTGGTTCTGAGATCACATCTGCCAGTTCTTTTAATACTCTTGGATGCAGTTCATCTGGCCCTGGAGACTTGAATACATCTAAACTAGCCAAGTATTCTTGTACTATCTCCTTAGTTATTCTGGGCTGTGTTTCCTCTGCTGAATCATTTCCTCCAAATTCTTCAGGTCGGGCATTGTTTTCTTTATCGGAGAAGACTGAGGCAAAGAAGGCATTGAGGAGTTCAGCCCTTTCTGTGTCCCCTGTTTGCATTTCACCATCTTCTCCTCTGAGTGACCCCACTGTTTCTTTGTTCTTCCTTTTGCTACGAACATACCCATAAAAGCCTTTTTTGTTGCTTTTAACCTCTCTAGCAAGCCTGAGTTCATTCTGTGCTTTAGCTTTTCTGACTTTGTGTCTACACGTGCTGGCTATTTGTTTGAATTCCTCTTTGGTGGTTTCCCCCCTTTTCCATTTTTTGTACATATCCTTTTTTAATCTTAACTCAGTTAAAAGTTCTTTAGATAGCCACCCTGGCTTCTTTAGGCACCTTCCATGTTTCCGTCTCATTGGTATTGCCTGAAGTTGTGCTTTTACTATCTCCCTCTTAACAAACTCCCAGCCATCATGAACTCCCTTTCCTTTTAGTATTACTGTCCATGGGATCTCACCCAGCACTTCCCTAAGTTTTATGAAGTCGGCTTTCTTAAAGTCAAGAAATTGAGTCCTAGTATGCTTGGCTGCTCCTTTCCGTTGTATAGTAAACTTCAGAAGAGCATGATCACTTGCGCCTAATGATCCTTCCACTTCTACCCCATTAACCAGGTCATCGACATTGGTTAGGACCAGATCTAAAATGGCTGTTCCTCTTGTTGCTTCTCCCACTTTCTGGACAATGAAGTTGTCTGCAAGGCCAGTGAGGAATCTGTTTGACCTTATGCTCTTGGCTGAGTTTGACATCCAACAAATATCTGGGTAATTGAAGTCCCCCATTACTACTATCTCCCTTCCTTTTGCATGCTTGGCCATCTGTTCCAGGAAGGCATCATCTATGTCCTCCGTTTGGCTTGGGGATCTATAGTAAACTCCCACAATGAGGTCACTATTATTCTTCTCTCCCTTAATTTTGACCCAAATGCTCTCACTTTGGCTTTGAGGTTCTAAATCTTGGATCTCTTCACAGGTATACACATCCCTGACATATAACGCCACCCCTCCTCCTTTCTTGTCTGGTCTGTTTCTCTGAAATAGATTGTATCCCTCCATTTTTACATTCCAATCGTGGGACTTATCCCACCAGGTTTCAGTGATGCCTATTATGTCATATTTAGTTTGCTGTACCAAGAGCTCAAGCTCATCTTGTTTATTTCCCATGCTTTGTGCATTAGTGTACAGACATTGAAGTCCATTAGTCATTCCCCCGTGTCTCTTATTTAAGGATTTTTTCCTCCCACCACTAGGTCTGCTTGCTGTTTGCTCCATTTGGTCTATGACATTTGGATGATCATCTTCATCAATTAATAGACTCCTACCTTCAGGAGCACTGTCTCCCTCCCCCGCATTAGTCAGTTTAAAGCCCTCCTGATGAGGTTTCTTAGTTTTTTGGCAAAAACATTCCTCCCAACCGTTGTGAGGTGCAGCCCATCGCTTGCCAGAAGTCCATCCTCAAGAAACTGCAGTCCGTGATCTAAGAATCCAAACCGTTCCTGTTTACACCATTTGCGAAGCCAGCTGTTTACTTCCACTATTTTCCTCTCTCTCCCTGGGCCACGTCGTTCAACTGGGAGGACAGATGAGATGACGATTTGTGCATTTAATTGCTTCAATTTCCTGCCCAGAGCCTCGTAGTCTCTTTTGATCTTCTGGAGGCTATTGCTTGCAGTGTCATTGGTTCCCACATGAACCAAGAGGAAGGGGTATTTGTCAGTGGGTTTTATGATTCCTTGCAGTCGTTCAGTTACATCTTGGATCTTAGCCCCGGGGAGACAGCACACTTCCCGAGACATCTTGTCAGGCCCACAGATCACTGCTTCTGTTCCCCTCAGTAAGGAATCCCCTATCACCACTACACGCCTTCTCTTAGGTTTGGTCAGGGTTCTTCCGTGAGCGGTCCGTTCCAAGGTCGCCTGCACATTCCCTGAGGACTGACTTTGCTGCTCATCTTCATATACGTGATCGACTGTAATGAGGGAGAGATCCTCAAATGGAGTCTGCTCTTTGTCTTCCATGCTAGGGGAGAGGACCTCAAAGCGATTGCGTATTTCTAGACAATCAGAGCGAACCCTGGGCCTCCTACTTCTTTGAGTCACGTTTCTCCACATATCGGGCTCCTGTGTTGGTGAACTAGCCGCCTCCTCAGGGGAGTCCCCTGTCTCCTCCTTGGTGGAGACGGTGTGCTCTGTTGCTTCCAAGAAGAGCTCCAGCTCTCTAATTCTTTGGAGCGTAGCTACACGTTCCTCCAGTTGCTGGACTTTGTCTTTTAGGAGGGCAATCAACATGCAATTGCTGCACGTAAAGCTGCCTTCCTGTTGTTGCACTATCCCTCCCCTCCAGAGACAGGGATTCCTCGCACCCAAACATGCAAATAATATGGAATGATAACAAGAATAGGTTTTAGATAACATGGCGGTCAAGCTTAGAGTAGGGAATTTCAGCACCCCACTCCGTGATAGATGGCTATTGCCAGTTACCCGATTCCAAGCTGACTTGAGTCCCATCAGGGGGGAAAGCAGAGTATAAATAAATTTATCATCATCTTCATCATCTACCATGTCCCATCTCCTTGTATTTTCTCTTTCGATCATCCTCTGCTTCCATTGACAGCCCCATTAAAGGTCAAAATCTGTTGAAAGCATCTATGTTGAAAGCTGAGTTTATGTAAAACAAATGCATGCAAATCTGCATAGCTAAAATAATGTATTCTAACACAGAGTTTGCACTTTCCTGGAAAATAAAATAACATTTGTACGCTGCATACATCCTACCCACAATACCAGAGAGAGCGAGAGAGAGAGCGCGTGAGTGTGCGCAAGATCAGCCCAACAGATGCAGAAAGTATCAACTAGCTGACTTGAAGGATAAATCTATTATTATGGAAATATAACCCAGGATACATGTAGAAAAGTTTAAAACTACAAATACTGCACAGATGTGGGGGCAGTGAGGGGAGAGGAGTGGTGAACCTACTCAAAAGCATGGTAGGAGCAACCTCAATTATTGCAAGCAGCTTCCAGTATTAAATTTTCCTAGTGATGCGAAGAGCTTGATAATAAGCATCTATCAAGGAAATTCTGCTCCAGCCCTAAGGAATGTATAAAAGAAACTCAGCCAGAAAGAGGGGTGGGCACATCCCTTTTATATTAGGTAAAAGGTAAAGGTACCCCTGCCCGTACGGGCCAGTCGTGTCCGACTCTAGGGTTGTGCACTCATCTCACTCTAGAGGCCGGGAGCCAGTGCTGTCCGCAGACACTTCCGGGTCACGTGGCCAGCGTGACAAAGCTGCTCTGGCGAGCCTGCACCAAAGCAGCACCGCTGGAGTGGTGCCTATTTATCTACTTGCACTTAAGAGTGCTTTCGAACTGCTAGGTCGGCAGGAGCTGGGACCGAACGACAGGAGCTCACCCCGCCACGGGGATTCGAACCACCGACCATGCGATCAGCAAGTCCTAGGCGCTGAGGTTTTACCCACAGCGCCACCCACCTCCCTTGCCCTTTTATATTAGCAGCAGCAAAAAGCACCTTGGCGCAGTAACCTTTTGGACATGGCTTTGAGAGAGGGCAAAAAGATAAATCCCTTGAGAGTGAGGGCAGTCCTGCTATGTTCCATCTCAGCCACACCAGCATGTTGTCAACTTTGGCACCATCTTCCTCACTATACGATACCCACTAGGCAAGGATCATCAATGAGATTATTGCCAGGAAGAAGACTCTGTTTACTTACTCATTTTGAGGATTTATAGCCCAACTTTTAATTGAGTGGATTAAATTGAATGTTTTCTTTTTTAATGGCATTGAAGGAGACTAGTAAAAAGCAGCGGACTGAATGGCAGTAAGCAGGGGGTTTTTAAATAAAGAATGTTCACAGCACTGGTGGGGGGGGGGAGAGGAAGGTGCTATTTAGCTCTGTTCCCAAAGCAACATTTTCTCCCTGAGCATGAAGCTGGCAAACAATAAGGACCGCCCTAGTATGTAATTTGGCCAAGCTTTTACCTGTTTGTACCAGTGGTGGTAGAAGAGAGCTGGAAACAGAAGGCTCACAACTATTAGGGGTGCAAACAGTCTTGCAAAACTTAGGAGATAGATTGGAGGAAGAGATCTACGCAGAAAGAGAACTGATTTAGGGAATAGGAGCCTGCTCTATCTTATTCTCCTCCCCCCAAACCCCAATTTCCCTTCAAGTATTGCTCTTGGAAATTATTATCTCCAGGTGTCTGCTGGCTAGGACAGCAGTGAAGGAAAATAATAAGAAAAGCCTACTGGACTAGGCCAGTGGCCTGTCTAATCCAGCACCCTGTTCTCACAGTGGCCGAACTGGTGCCTTTGTGAAGCCTGCAAGCAGGATCTTAGCACAATAATACTCTTACCTGTGGTTTCCATCAACTGGTACTTCTGTATGGTTTCCAGAGTTCCTACCACTGAAATGAATTCTGGAACTGTGCTCTGGGAAACCTTGGCTCAAAGAGAAGGTGGAGGAAACAGCAAGGTAGTACAGTGGTACCTTGGGTTCAGAACGTGATTCGTTCCGGAGGTCTGTTCTTAACCTGAAACTGTTCTTAACCCGAGGTACCACTTTAGCTAATGGGGCCTCCTGCTGCCGCCACGACGCCACCGTGTGATTTCTGTTCTCATCCTGAAGCAAAGTTCTTAACCTGAGGTACTATTTCTGGGTTAGCGGAGTTTGTAACCTGAAGTGTCTGTAACCCGAGGTACCACTGTACCAGCTAGCACCGTGGTAGCTACAGCTGGACAATCAGATCACATTTTAGATCTTATTCCACCTACAACGGTTGCTTATTTGCTTCTGATCACTTTAATGCCAGTGTTAACCTCTAAAGCCCCTACCAACCTAGGTTACCTCAAGGACTATCTATTTATGTGTAAAGGTGCCTGGTTTTTAAAAAATAAATGTCAGAGGACATCTCCCTTTCTATTACAATGTGAGATTAGTCAGGCAGGTACAAGACACAGCATCTTCTGAAAGCACCAAAACTATGAGATGCCCTTCTTGTGGAGATTCATCTACTCATAAACTTTTCATCACAAGCTTTTAATGCTTAACAATTTGCTGCTTTTAGGGATCTTTATGGACTGCCGCTTCTAACGTGATTTTTTAATAGTGCTGCTATTTTTAGTACTTTATCAGCTGTAATTGTATTCTACAGAAAGGTAGGATATAATTAAAATTACCGTAATAATACTGAGGGGTCTGCTTTTTGCCCTCATCAGCAGCCTAGACACCATTCACTGAGCCATCTTCCAGAGAAATCTGAGGTCCTGGATCTTGCTGCATGTCATACTGGACTGCTGCAGTAAGGAGAAGCAGCACTGGTCTTGGAAGGAAACCCGGATCTGTTTTACCACCTGAGAAGGCTAAAAGTAAATAAGAGTCTGCCTTGCTTCTTCTCCAAACTTCTGGAGACTCTGGAAAAAGGGGAAGCTGCTCATGGTGATCTGGAAAGAGGGATTTGCCAAGCATTCAGGGCGTGGACACATATTTCCATACACAACCTCCTTATCTCACACACTGATGCAGGAGCATTTCAGCCAGTTCACCACAGATCCACCCAAGCAAATCAGACCAAAACTTATGCGCCACAGAGCATCATACCTATAATGCCAGCCACAGTTGGAAACAAAATGAAGGACTTGATTGTCTGTGGGTCCTATCCAAGTGACTCTTAGAAGGTTCCCAGAAAGCTACTTAAAGCAAACAGTTTCAAGCTGACCCAATCACATAGTCAAGCCACGTGAAGCAGAAAAGCTAACAAAAGTAGTCGGATCCAACAGTCAATCTGAGCAGAGAAATTCTTGTCCAATTCTAATTAGTGGTCAGTGGTGAAAAATGAGCCTATGCTAACTTCCTGGGCAGTGGAACTTCCAGAGCAGTTGCATTGGAAGGCAGACTGCAATATAGTTTGCAGGCTGCTGAACATGGGACTATATTTACTTTTATTCACAAGTATGGTGATGGAATATTTCACCTAGCAAATAACTAGTCAGCTGCATTTGTGGAGGGGGGCGGGTTCTCCAACAAATTCTATGGTCAGAAAGGGCAGCAATGGTGCATACTGAGTATCATGGTCTTTTTGGGAAAGGGCAATGATTAGATCTCCTAGTTGTATGAGGGATTTGGCACTGAGTAGCTAAAGAGAGTTTTCACATACACATGCACACCAGAGAGTAGACAAAAAAAGGTCTTACAAATAGAGGTTGATCGAACCAGAACCCTGACATCTCTTAACTGCACATGGCCAAAGGCATGGGTGCAATAGGCATACATCTTGAATTCTCTACAGTCTCTGTCTCCCTCCTGCCGCAGTAGGTAATGGGCACAGCTTCTGTCTTAAGCAGGTCGAGAGGTTATAACGGTTAGTGTCCTCCCCCCTTAACTATGTCATCAACACATCACACAGGTTCAAAGATAAAAGGGAAAGGACCATAGGGCTTGCACAAAGTGCACCTTGCAGCATGCAAGCTCCAAGCTCTCCCCCCCCCCTTCAAAGACGCAGTGAGGGATTTACCTTGGAGGACATGCACCCTCTGGTCCAAACACCCAGTGGCCCAATTCCCTCCTTCCTGAAGCATTGTTTTAGCTGCAAGGAGAACGGCCCATTAACAAGTTGCAAGAGGAGCAGAGGCTTTGCCTTGCAAATGCACTTCCTCTGAGCCCAATACCTCCCTCTCCTTTTCCACCCATGAAATGTCCACGTATCCCAGTTTGTGGTGCATTTAGACATAGTAGTATATATTTTGCATGTACATACTGAAGAAAATTACAGCAGCGCTGCCCCCCTGAAAACTATATTTGCTTATTCCCTTCATCCTTCTGCACATACCTGGCTGACAAAACTTGGGCCGCCTCAATGTGGTCTTTCACCTGTAGAAATAAGAGGAATAATGAAAGGGGACTGATAAAGTATCAATTAAAAAAAAAAACCACTTGAGAGAAGGACTGTGTTTGCCTGCCAAGCTTTTGCTTTTACTAAAATTGTTCATTTTTGTTTAGAGCGATGGAAATATTCAACTCGCAGGCAGGCATATCTGTACATACATCTTGGTGACTACATTGGAACACAATGTAGTCTTTCGGTGTTCCGCATCCAGAATTGAGCATGTAGTTCAAGGCCTCAGATAAGAAAAAACAACTTCCCATAGGTGGATGTCTGTCTGTACATACAGTTACACCACCTTGTACCAGTAAATAGGGAATCACCTGTGGTAGTTTGTTCTCATAGTTCTAGATCAGTAGCCCTAGGTTTATTCATGAACTGTGTGTATTCTTTAACATCTCTTTGAGCGTGTCTGGAGACAATATCTTGCTAACAAATCAGCACTGCACAGTTTAGCTCAATTTTTCCAAGCATCAGATCTATTCTGTTATCACAACAGAAAATGCATGTGGCAATCTCTCACACGTCCAGGGATTTGGAAACAAGGTGTGGGAGATTGTAAGTTTCCCTCCTTTATAGCTTTGGGCCTCAGCATCCAGGACAGAGTGTTAGAAGCCTAAAATGTACCAGTAACTCACCCTAGCTTAATACTTTTACCAGCCAATTAGATGGCATGTTGAAGACGTGATTTAATGGAGAAGACAAGGAAGGCAGCAGACACGAAGGTCAGCCAGTGGAACTACAGAAGAAGGTTAATGGCCTGTGTTTTGGCCTGGCTGCCTTTACAGTAGTCTATTGCATCTGTATCTTGCTACCAGTTCCTTACAAACGAAACTCATTTAGCATTGATTGATGACTCATTCAGAAGTTTCAGGTGTCGGAGGCTGCAGCTGTTTCTTCTCTCCAAATAACAAAGGAGAGATTGACCTTGGAGTCTGTAGAGTCAGCTTTCCTGTAAAAGTCACTTTAAGAAAAACTTTTTAATGGTCTCGTTGTGTTGGCTTTTCACATAATAGATCGGGACTTGGCATTTTTCGGTGACGTCTCAAACCGCATGCATTTCTCCTGATGAGAAACCTAAAGCCACTAAATAGGGTGTCTTCAGCTTGGGAGGCTTAATTCTGTACTGTACTGTATATGTGATGTTTTAATGGTACAACCCTGCATGTGTCTACTCAGAAGTAAGTCCCATTGAGTTCAACAGAAATGTCTTATTTTTGGCAATCTCTCTTCCGAAAATTCACAAATTCCAATTTCAAGTAAACCCTTTGCCTAACTTTCCTAAACCAAGCTAAGTGGGTAAACTTTGTCAAATATAGTGTATCCCACACTATTCACCCTATTATATTTCTGCACACCTTGAATTTTTTACTTTTTAAAATTTATTTGCCACCTCAGTTGGAGTTGTAAAATATTAAGTTGCATTCCAATTCTGCAGTCTTCAGATGGTATTATATCCTCAGTGTATCATAGAATAATTCTTACTGGTGATGGCAATAATGGAAATGTGCGCAGTGATTCTAATCTCAACAATTTCCATCCAGTGCCCTTCAGAACCCCACCACATATGAAAACCACATACTCTGTGCTGGAAATACATTCACTCTGTCATTACCCTATTCATTTTTGCTTAATTTTAAAGGATTGAAATGTTTTTTGTATAGAACTTTATAATGATTTTCCTTTAAAGCAGTAGGAATTGAGATATAAGAGTCTTTTATGAAAATAGCTTCACCACCCCACAATAATTATTCCATCTAGCTTTTAAACCTATCTATATTTGCTTTGCTTTCCTCAACCATTATTCTCCAATATATTTTAGATAATTATTCTTTAGAGTTCTGTAATTGTGAAGTTAATTTTTCAAACCCTGTTGTCTATTAATTTCATTTTGCCTTATAAGGTCTTCTAGCAGGCGCATTAATTGAAAACATTCAAACCATTGAATTCTATTATTCCATCTTGTGCAAATTATCAAATACTGCAAGACTTACCATCTTTTTTTTGGCGGGGGGAGTGATATTTAACAAAAACCCACATTTTCCTGGGCTATGAAATTGTAAATGTTATTGTTGAATATAGTTAAAATATATATGCCACCAAGCAATATCTGCGCTCAACTAGAACTGAACAGTTTTCCAGTTAATAAGAAAAGATTGTATCATATAATTAACAGAGATATCAGATGACCATCTAGTATAGTTATACCTTTATTAACACCTTTAATAAGATCTCCAGACCATGTTTATTCTTTTATCTATAGTAACTCTTGAGAAGGCAGCACCATACTATTATTGGACCGAACTTTGTTTATTAATTTCAGTGAGTCTTCTCTGGGTGTGCTTTTTGTTGCTCACTCATATGTGGTTATGTTGCTTTTTCTGCTTCTGTTGACCTTATATGTGTTTTACTCATTTTATTGTAAACAGCTTTGATATTCTTTGATGAAAAGCAGCATATTGAAGAAAATTAAATCTCTTGTTCAGTTAAATAACCTTCATGTAGCTTCTGTTTAATTGCTATATACGGAATGGAATGAAACTGTCTGCTACACCATTGATCAATGTGTCTTTGGCTTCAGCTAATTACTTGGAAAAGATTTCTTTGAAAACCTAAGTGCACTGGCATTAGAGCTTGTTTTGCACTCCTCAGAGAAACAGAACAAATACAGAAGTCAACAACATTTGTTAGCTTAAGACAATAATTTGGAAGAGGCTTGTAAATAGTCACTAGCCAGGCAAGGAGGCTTTTCAAAAAGTTAGCTGTCTTTTTCAAATTGCAGCTTGGTATGGATGGGTAGGTTGCTAAAGGTTTTTGTGAGTTACTTTGTGACTTAACTACCGGGCTTCCTAAGCACTTGTTCTCAATAGCAACCTTCTTTAATTGGGTAATTGCTGTTTTCACTGTAATGGTGTGATTTTGCACTGATCTAACAGTGGGGAGAGGGAGATGGGGAGAGGGGATGCGGGTGGCGCTGTGGGTTTAACCACAGAGCCTAGGACTTGCCGATCAGAAGGTCGGCGGGTTGAATCCCCGCGACGGGGTGAGCTCCCGTTGCTTGGTCCCTGCTCCTGCCAACCTAGCAGTTCGAAAGCACATCCAAGTGCAAGTAGATAAATAGGCACCACTCCAGCGGGAAGGTAAATGGCGTTTCCATGTGCTGCTCTGGTTCACCAGAAGCGGCTTAGTCCTGCTGGCCACATGACCCGGAAGCTGTATGCCGGCTCCCTCGCCCAATAAAGCAAGATAAGCGCCGCAACCCCAGAGTCTGCCACGACTGGACCTAATGGTCAGGGGTCCCTTTACCTTTAACAGTGGGGAGAGGGAGATGTTGAGGATCAGAGTGTCAGCACAAAGCAATTTTCAGAGGCTAAGTGCTTCTTGCATCTTTTTCCATTCAAGGTTCTTCACTCAAGCACTGTTATTTGTGCTTTCTCCACGCAGGTTGCAAAATAAAGGCATTGAGAGCCAAGACAAATACCTACATCAAGACCCCTGTCCGCGGAGAAGAACCCATTTTTGTCGTCACCGGGCGCAAAGAAGATGTAGCCATGGCCAAAAGGGAAATTCTTTCTGCTGCTGAACACTTCTCCATGATCAGAGCTTCACGCAACAAAAATGGCCCAGCACTGGGAGGACTGTCCTGTAACCCCAACCTACCAGGCCAAACTACAGTCCAGGTCAGGGTGCCTTACCGTGTTGTGGGGCTGGTGGTGGGCCCCAAAGGCGCTACAATCAAGCGGATCCAGCAGCAGACCCACACCTACATAGTTACTCCCAGTAGAGACAAGGAGCCAGTCTTTGAGGTTACCGGTATGCCTGAAAACGTAGATCGTGCTCGCGAAGAGATAGAAATGCACATTGCCATGCGCACTGGAAACTACATTGAACTGAACGAAGAAAACGATTTCCATTATAACGGTACGGACGTGAGCTTTGAAGGAGGAAACCTGGGATCTGCCTGGCTTACTTCCAACCCAGTACCTCCTCCAAGCCGCACTAGGATGATTTCTAATTACAGAAACGACAGTTCCAGTTCTTTAGGAAGCGGCTCCACTGATTCCTACTTTGGAAGCAATAGGCTGGCTGACTTCAGCCCCACCAGTCCATTCAGCACAGGCAACTTTTGGTTTGGGGAAACGTTGCCTTCTGTAGGTGCGGAGGACATTGCAGTTGACTCTCCTGCGTACGACTCCTTGCCGACGCCTTCTCAAACCATCTGGACACCCTTTGAACCCGTGAACCCGCTCTCCAGTTTTGGTAACGAACCTGCTAGTAACGTGAAGGCTCCACGGAGAGGGAGTCAGCCATCCACTCCTCGCCTGTCGCCTACATTTCCCGAAACCTTGGAGCATCCGCTGGCAAGGAGAGTCCGAAGCGATCCACCCAGTACAGTCAGCCAAGTTGGCCTTCCGATCTACATCCCTGCTTTTTCCAATGGTACCAACAGCTACTCTTCTTCCAATGGTGGCTCCACATCTAGTTCCCCTCCAGAGTTGAGAAGGAAGCATGACTGCGTGATATGCTTTGAGAACGAAGTAATCGCTGCCCTGGTTCCGTGTGGCCACAACCTATTCTGCATGGAATGTGCCAATAAGATCTGTGAAAAAGACGTACCCACGTGTCCAGTTTGCCAGACAGCTGTTACTCAGGCGATTCAAATTCACTCTTAAATATATAGAGATATTATATATGGACTTTTTAAACTCTTAATGGCTTGGATGTAATGGTACCCCCTAAGTAAACTTATAATGAACTCAGACTGTTATTGGGCTTTCTTGAGATTAGGCTAATGTTGTTTGAAAGGCATGTACTCTCTTTTTTTTCTTTTTCTTTTTTGGAAAAGGTCTGTACAGTTTAACACTAAGCCTAGCCAGTCTTTGTCCATTTTGGTTGCAGCTGTGGCACCTGTAGCAGAGTTCTGGAATGAAGTTGTGAGGTGATAGGAGGGTCAGGAACAGTTTCAGAACAGAACGGAGCGTGAGGCTTCGCAGGTCATGACAGCAAAAGCCTGGCACAGCCCTGAAACTGTCGGTTTATAAGAGGGAAGGGTACAAAGGATTATCAATGTATCAAACACACTTCCAATGCTGCCTTCTTTACACTGCCAGTTTTTCAAAACAGGTTTGGGGGCGCTTCCTCCCCCCCCCCCTTTACAACATAGGCTTAACTTACCTAATGTTGCAAATAATTTTATGATGCACAATTTGATTTCCTGGCATTCAGCAAGTAGCGTAGCGGTAACTTTTATTAATGTGATCATTGTTCATAAGGGGACAGAGGACAGGGCAAAATGGCATGGGTTGACCACCACCTCCTCCAATATGCAAATGGGGCATCTTAAGAGAATCAGGAATGTGCGGGTCTTCCGTTGCTGAAGCGTGGGAAAGTCTGCCTTGCCTCGATCAGTGCTAAGGGACCCGGGGGGCTCCCAGCGCAAGCAGAGTCTGTCCCCCCCCCCACAAGTGTCTGGCCTCCCCATTCATTTCAAGGGAGGGAGTCGGTCCTGTGTTTTGGATCCGTAGATTGGCTCACCCCGTTGAGAGTAGGGGGACCCCTCTGCTTGCCCTGGAGCTCTCTGTGTTCGACCCACACCACACATGGAATCCATGTGGAGAGCTGTGGTGTTCCGAGCAGCCCACCAAATGTCCCTTCCTTTCCCCCTCCCACCTTCTCTCCCCCCCCCCATCTGCTTCAGAGGAGGGGGCGTCTGGTGGAAGGACAGCTGTCGGGTCATTGCGCCCTTTGTATCGGATAGCGAGGATGCTAACATTCCATTGGCTAGTTTGATCAAGCTGTTCTTAAATTGACTATTTTAGAGAATATCAGAGTTCAAAAAATGTGAATCATTTTTACGTTTCAACCATAACTTGCACATTATGTGAAGCATGTATTTTATTTTTAGTAATGTAAAAGGGGGGGACGACGACGACAGAGAAGCAGTCATGCTCTTGTATCATTCATGAGAGCAGCTGCGACTGGCCCAGCGAGGGCTTTATCTCATTTCAAAGCCACCCATCTTCCCCTTTGCAAGTCAATACGAGCTTCTCCCCGTTCCTTTCCTTTGTGTTTTCTTTACATTTCAACCTGTGGATGTTTTCTTGCTTCTTCATATTCAGAATGTTCCCAAATCTGTGCTGGCATTTGAAAAAAAAAGAACACTCAGAAGTTCTGGTGGATTTCTTTATTTTTTTATTTCTATCTTTTCTTTTCCTTTTGGAGCAATACCTTCCCGAGTTGAAACAAACAGATTCCCCGCTCCCCTCAGTATAGCAAATTCTATGTGTATTGAACTAGTAAATATACAGAAATCTTTATTTTTTATTTCCACTTGAAAGGGTTACATTTCGTATTAAAAAAAAAAGTTTACAGATAACGGTTTTTATTTTATGATTTTTTTTCAGTATAAAAGTTGCCTTGATGGCATATTATTATTATAATATTATTATATTATGAAATGCATAACTTTAACGCTAACAGCTTGTAGGATAGTTTAAATGTCAGTATTGAAACCTTAATCTTTAGCTGCAGTCTTGTAGATATGAACAATCTCGTTCACCGAGCATGTATTTTGTACTCTTGCATTGTACACTGCAACTAATAAGCCAAGGAGTCGACAGACATTAGCTGCGTGTACCGTTTCTATAAACCACAGACTCAAGAATGACAAAGCTCTCAATATAGTTTAGTATTTGCTAATTTTACTACACTCTTTTTGTTATGTATATGTAGGGAGGTCATAGGGATTATAAATTCAATTTGAGTAAATTTAAAAAAAAACAAACCATATATTTTATGATAAAGGGCCTTTAACTTATGGTGGCCAAAGCACTGATATTATATATTTGCTGTAAAGAGAATTATAAGAGTTTTATTTTTCTGATATTAAAAGTTACTTAATAAAGACTTGTTTCCATTAACTTGAATGTTTTCTTGACTTCACTCTTTTCATGGTTTGCATGTCGCTTCATGTTAAACGACATATTAGTAACCCGTAACTGAAGAATTCATGGAGGGTAACTAGTACACTGAGAAGAAAACAAGGGAGGCAAGCAAAAAAAAGTCTCCATCTACACTATTACCTTGTGCACGCACACCCCAATTCAGGGCCATTTACCTCCCAATGCCAGGGTCAGCCCAAGACATACTGGCACTCAGGTGAACCACAAAACGGTGCCTCCCGCCAGGGAAGAAGGGCTGAGTGAAGATCTACATCAGAAACAAGAGGGAAAAACAGATCTGCATTGGGAACACAGTGGGAGGAGACCAGTACAGCGGTACCTTGGGTTAAGTACCGTATTTTTTGCTCTATAAGACTCACCTTTTCCCTCCTAAAAAGTAAGGGGAAATGTGTGTGCATCTTATGGGGCAAATGCAGGCTGCGCAGCTATCCCAGAAGCCAGAACAGAATATTTTTCCTTGTTTTCCTCCTCCAAAAACTAGGTGTGTCTTGTGGTCTGGTGCATCTTATAGAGTGAAAAATACAGTACTTAATTTGTTCCGGAGGTCCGTTCTTAACCTGAAACTGTTCTTAACTAGCTAATGGGGCCTCCTGCTGCCGCTGGAGCACGATTTCTGTTCTCATCCTGAAGCAAAGTTCTTAACCCAAGGTACTATTTCTGGGTTAGCGAAGTCTGTAACCTGAAGTGTATGTAACCTGAAGTGTATGTAACCCGAGGTACCACTGTAGTGCCTATTCACCAATAGGTCTTCACGGTGCCTGCTGCAGCTATTGCTGCCACCATGGCAGCAGTGGCAGTAGGAAGTACCGTATTTTTCGCCATATAGGACACACTTTTCCCCCTCCAAAAATGAAGGGGAAATGTGTGTGCGTCCTATGGGGCGAATGCAGGCTTTCGCTGAAGCCTGGGGAGCGAGAGGGGTCGGTGCGCACCGACCCCTCTCGCTCTCCAGGCTTCGGGCAGCTCCCCACAAGCCTTGGGAGCCCGGCGCGACTTCCCCCTGGGGGGGGTATAATTTTTTTTTCTTTATCCCCCCCCCAAAAAAAAACTAGGTGCACCCTATAGGGCGAAAAATACGGTACATTTCTTGGAGGCGGCAGGAGCTGCTGCCGCTGTGGATCCTGCCACCTGAGGCGGTCACCTTGCCTCATGGATGGGCCGGCTCTGCCAAATGCCCTCAGAATAGAAAACCAGGTGGCACTCGTTGCTCCTGTGGGACTGTAAGCCACGTTCTGGTACCAAGGCGGAAAGCAGACTTACCCACTTTATAATATTGCCAGGAAACTAACTGATTTCTTTTCTCGCACAACGGACCTGGTACAGCCAGCTATCTCAACAATGTGTTTGAACCACAGCTGGGTGGATTGTGCAAAGGAAGCGTTGTGGAAGATGGTCGCCATTTTGGCGTGGGATTCGGTCATATCAGCAAATTCAGGCTGCCCAATCATAGTCCCGTTTGGGAGGGCTTGCGCAAGAAACCCGCTTTCCCCAAATTTTTGTGAGAAGGAAATTGGTAGGGAAAGCAGTGGTAAGTGTGAAATGGCCCCACTTCAACACAATAATGCTTCAACCTGTGTTGACTGGTGTTACACTCCCCTTGAAGACTCAGGCTTGTAGTTTGAATGTTCTGGATTTCTCCAGCTTTCAGTGCTGGCCAGGAATGTGTTTGCACAATTACAGCTCGTGCAGCTCGTCTGGAGGCGTTTGGAGGAGGGATGGCGGCTAACAGATTGAGATTGAATCCTGACAAGACAGAAGTACTGTTTCTGGTGGACAGGAGGCGGGCAGGTGTGGAGGATTCCCTGGTCCTGAATGGGGTAACTGTGCCCCTGAAGGACCAGGTGTGCAGCCTGGGAGTCATTTTGGACTCACAGCTGTCCATGGAGGCACAGGTTAAATCTGTATCCAGGGCAGCTGTTTACCTGCTCCATCTGGTACGTAGGCTGAGACCTTACCTGCCTGCAGACTGTCTCGCCAGAGTGGTGCATGCTCTAGTTATCTCCCGCTTGGACTACTGCAATGCGCTCTACGTGGGGCTACCTTTGAAGGTGACTCGGAAACTACAACTAATCCAGAATGCAGCAGCCAGACTGGTGACTGGGAGCGGCCGCCGAGACCATATAACACCGGTCTTGAAAGACCTACATTGGCTCCCAGTACATTTCCGAGCACAATTCAAAGTGTTGGTGCTGACCTTTAAAACCCTAAACGGCCTCGGTCCAGTGTACCTGAAGGAGCGGCTCCACCCCCATCGTTCTGCCTGGACACTGAGCTCCAGCACCGAGGGCCTTCTGGTGGTTCCCTCACTGTGAGAAGCCAAGTTACAGGGAACAAGACAGAGGGCCTTCTTGGTAGTGGCGCCCTCCCTGTGGAACACCCTCCCACCAGATGTCAAAGAGAACAACAAGTACCAGACTTTTAGAAGACATCTGAAGGCAGCCCTGTTTAGGGAAGCTTTTAATGTTTGATGTATCACAGTATTTTAATATTCTTTTGGAAACCACCCAGAGTGGCTGGGGAAACCCAGCCAGATGGGCGGGGTATAAATAAATTATTATTATTATTATTATTATTATTATTATTATTATTATTATTATTATTATTATTATTATTATTTATTACTGTGCCCTTTCCTTGCAATGTTGGCTATGGCCATGGTTATGCATACCTTAGTTACATCCTACCTGGACTACTGTAATGTGCTCTTAAGTGGGACTTCCTTTGCAAAGTGTTCAGAAGCTTCAGCTGGTCCAGAATGCTGTATCTAGATTGCTAAGATCCTCTGGTGAGCATCTTTTCTCACTCCCATCAATATCAGACACATTTTGTGGTGACACACAAGATCTGCAAGTGACCTGATTTTCATATTCTTCCAAGACTTATTTTCCCTGTCTGTGTGTTGTGGCATGTGGAGATGAGCAACGCATTTCAAACAGGACTTGGGAAATCACTCAGATGTTCATGAATTGCCATATTTGATACTGCTGCTGCTAAGGCAACGCACCGCTCTCTTTTGTAACAGCTTATATTCAAAGCAGTTGAGACTAATTACCTTTTAGCAACGTTTTGCTTTATCTCAGCTTTGGAAGAGGAATATTAAGTCAGATTCAAGTTCTTTCAGGCTTTTAAAACTGCAAACTGGAGAAGCATGTCTCTGCATGCATACATTGTCTTTTTTTAAAGAAAAGGCGACTGATCTAGACCTGTGCACATTAACTGTTTTAAGAAAATCTACCGGCTGCTCCATACTTATTATGTATTAAATTTCTATACAGCCCTTCATGCAAGGATCACAGAGCGGTTTATAATAAAACACAAAAATACATAAAGTAATAAACAAAAACAATGCACTTGCACACACAGTTTAAAAGGATATAGAGAGTTGAATGAAGAAAGGCCTAGGAGAAGGGATTTGTCTAGAGATGACTCACTTGTGTAGGTAGAAACCAGTGTATAGCAAATTGTATCCGATAGTTGTCATGTGCGTGTTTGTGCATATTTGTTGGAATGGTGACAGTGCAATGCTCTGTCTACTCACAAGTAAGTCCCACATGAGTCCAGTGTGATTTAGGGTGCTTTTGACACAAAAATTTGTTGTGGAATCATGCATGTGTGCACATTTGTGGGGGGGTTTTTTTTGCAGAGACCACAACAAAAAGTTATCCCATATTCTCCCCCCTGCCACACACATTTGATTCAGATTTACCATTTTTTGTTTTTATTTACTTATTGGATTTTTAGCCCCAAATAGCTGTAGGGCACCAGGGTGGTGTGCTAGACCTTTGATTCACTCATGCCTAGTGACTAGTGGGGTGCCACAGGGTTCTGTCTTGGGCCCGGTCTTATTCAACATCTTTATCAACGACTTGGATGATGGACTCAAGGGCATCCTGATCAAATTTGCAGATGACACCAAACTGGGAGGGGTGGCTAACACCCCAGAGGACAGGATCACACTTCAAAATGACCTTGACAGATTAGAGAACTTGGCCAAAACAAACAAGATGAACTTTAACAGGGAGAAATGTAAAGTATTGCACTTGGGCAAAAAAAATGAGAGGCACAAATACAAGATGGGTGACACCTGGTACATGTGAAAAGGATCTAGGAGTCTTGGTTGACCACAAACTTGACATGAGCCAAGAGTGTGACGCGACAGCTAAAAAAGCCAATGCAATTCTGGGCTGCATCAATAGGAGTATAGCATTTAGATCAAGGGAAGTAATAGTGCCACTGTATTCTGCTCTGGTCAGACCTCACCTGGAGTACTGTGTTCAGTTCTGGGCACCACAGTTCAAGAAGGACACTGACAAACTGGAACGTGTCCAGAGGAGGGCAACCAAAATGGTCCAAGGCCTGGAAACGATGCCTTATGAGGAACGGCTAAGGGAGCTGGGCATGTTTAGCCTGGAGAAGAGGAGGTTAAGGGGTGATATGATAGCCATGTTCAAATATATAAAAGGATGTCACATAGAGGAGGGAGAAAGGTTTTCTGCTGCTCCAGAGAAGCGGACACGGAGCAATGGATCCAAACTACAAGAAAGAAGATTCCACCTAAACATTAGGAAGAACTTCCTGACAGTAAGAGCTGTTCGACAGTGGAATTTGCTGCCAAGGAGTGTGGTGGAGTCTCCTTCTTTGGAGGTCTTTAAGCAGAGGCTTGACAACTAGGCAGGG
The DNA here is from genome assembly GCF_965153285.1 of Podarcis tiliguerta. Taxonomy (NCBI): domain Eukaryota; kingdom Metazoa; phylum Chordata; class Lepidosauria; order Squamata; family Lacertidae; genus Podarcis; species Podarcis tiliguerta. The sequence continues at coordinate 52,542,203 of NC_139544.1, forward strand.
AACCAGGCAGAGGGCCTTCTCGGTACTGGCGCCCGCCCTGTGGAACGCCCTCCCATCAGATGTCAAAGCAATAAACAACTACCTGACATTCAGAAGACATTTGAAGGCAGCCCTGTTCAGGGAAGTTTTTAATATGTGACATTTTAGTGTATTTTTCATCTTTGTTGGAAGCCGCCCAGAGTGGCTGGGGAAACCCAGCCAGATGGGTGGGGTACAAATAATAAATTTTATTATTATTATTATTATTATTATTATTATTATTATTATTATTATTATTACCATATGTCAGGAGTGCTCTGATGGTGTTTCCTGCTTGGCAGGGGGTTGGACTCGATGGCCCTTGTGGTCTCTTCCAACTCTATGATTCTATGATTCTATGCCTGGACGCAGCAGAATGGACCCTCTTCAGAGGCAGCTTCCCTGGGGCATTTGAATGAATTGCACAGAGTTGCATGCAGCAGGCTCTCTTCAACACAGGGCATTGTGTGTGTGTGTGTGTGTGTTTATAATATACTGGAAGGGCTGAAGCATATGGGATTTGGCATAATTTAGGTTCAAATCGGGTGGCGCTGTGGGTTAAACCACAGAGCCTAGGACTTGCCGATCAGAAGGTCGGTGGTTCAAATCCCCATGACGGGGTGAGCTCCCGTTGCTCGGTCCCTGCTCCTGCCAACGTAGCAGTTCGAAAGCACGTCAAAGTGCAAGTAGATAAATAGGTACCACTCCAGCAGGAAGGTAAACGGCATTTCCGTGCACTGCTCTGGTTCGCCAGAAGCAGCTTAGTCATGCTGGCCACATGACCCGGAAACTGTACTCCAGCTCCCTCGGCCAATAAAGCGATATGAGTGCCGCAACCCCAGAGTCGGCCACAACTGGACCTAATGGTCAGGGGTCCCTTTACCTTTACCTAGGTTCAAATCTGGCTGCAGGGACCTTTGATCTGTGATTGGAGCCACAGCAGTGCTGAGGTATAGTGGTACCTTGGGTTACAAACGCTTAAGGTTACAAACTCTGCTAACCCAGAAGTAGTACCTCGAGTTGAGAACTTTACCCCAGGATGAGAACACAAATCATGCGCCAGTGGTGCAGCGGTGGCAGGAGGCCCCATTAGCGAAAGTGAGCCTCAGGTTAAGAACGGTTTCGGGTTAAGAGCAGACCTCCAGAATGAATTCAGTTTGTAGCCCGAGGTACCACTGTACTTTGAACCTTTTCCTCTATGACATTTCCTGGGTCTAAATCCTGCTCTTCCAACCTCCAGCTACTATTTCCCCAGCTGGAAGGGACGGTGGAGAGCAATACAGACAGTGGAGAGCAATACAGACTGCGCCACTTGGCGCAGCCTCTTCTAAAAACCTGTTAGTGCAAGTTGTTATTCTTCAGGTTTCAGTTGACTATCCCTCAGCTGCAGAAGTGCCAAAACCAATTACAACTTTCCATTCACAGAAAGGCTTTTGATCCAGAGACTAATGGAAGAGGATTTTCACCAATTTACCCTATAGGCCTTCCGCCCCCGCCCCCCCCCCCATTTGCTCCAGGACTGGGGGTTGGGGGCCCTTCCAGTTCTGCATTGAAAGCGTTGGGGGAGGGTGTTAGGGGAAATGGAAGTCGGCAAAAATCACCTCCCCTGGCCTGTTATCGGAGACCCATTACCTGAAAGGATTGGGAATCCATTGCATACCTGCAATTTCAGATTGTGCAGTTATAGCTGATTGAGCACAAGAAGCCCACTTGCCCCAAAGGAACTTTATGTGATAAGGAAAAGTGTCAGGGGAAAGTATGGGATGACGTCATCTAAACTCCCCACAAGCGAAGAATGAATACTTGCATCCAACATCATCTAATCTCTCCAGAAACAAATGTTTATGACTCCTCAAAGTCCTCTCTTCTGCGTACCAAAGGACTCTCCTTTTGTAAAAGGGCACAATTGCATCGTGTCTCTAGTGCCCATGTAGGCAAATGTATGCAGATGAAGAAGAAGGTCTCATGCCTTTGCTGCGGTTGGAGGATGGATGGCAGCCAATGGATTGAGGTTGAATCCTGACAAGAAAGAAGTACTGTTTTGGGGGGACAGGGCGGGTGGGTGTGGGGGACTCCCTGGTTCTGAATGGGGTAGCTGTGCCCCTGAAGGACCCGGTATGCAGCCTAGGAGTCATTTTGGACTCACAGCTGTCCATGGAGGCGCAGGTCAATTCTGTGTCCAGGGCGGCTGTCTACCAGCTCCATCTGATACACAGGCTGAGACCCTACCTGCCCGCAGACTGTCTCGCCAGAGTGGTGCATGCTCTAGTTATCTCTCGCTTGGACTACTGCAATGCGCTCTATGTGGGGCTACCTTTGAAGGTGACCCAGAAACTACAACTAATCCAGAATGCGGCAGCTAGCCTGGTGACTGGGAATGGCCGCTGAGACCACATAACGCCGGTCTTGAAAGACCTACACTGGCTCCCAGTATGTTTCCGAGCACAATTCAAAGTGTTGGTGCTGACCTTTAAAGCTCTAAATAGCCTTGGCCCAGTATACCTGAAGGAGCGTCTCCACCCCCATCGTTCTGCCTTCCAAGAGATTTTGTCTATGTAGTTTGCACCTTGTAATTACAATTCCCAGCAACTCTTAAACTTACAGTGCCCACAATTCTTTGAAGCAGGAAATGGGCTTTGACTGTGCTTTAAAGGTCTAATAGGTCTAATATTTCCTAAAGGTTATTTTCATCTGTTCTGCTTCTGTCCGGCTCTTACAAAAGAGGCTTCCAGTGATCTCTTAATCCCAATGAGTGCTACACCTGCCTTACTCAAGCAATTCTACAGCATCTGCAGCTTCCGGACCATTTACTAGTCCCAAGGCAATAGTATTTTGAATTCAGGCAGGTGTACCTGAGGACAGAATGTACAATGAGAACCATCGTACATCAAACAACTCCCATAATTGGTTAGCATGACCACATCTCCAGTGTCACGGAGTCGGACACAGGTTTTCTTCCTATCTTGCTTTGTCAAAGCACAGTGCTGTTCTGGGTATATTTCCTGTTAAGAATACAACAGAAGTTGGAAATGAGGGTGAGTCAGCCAACTTGGGCCTTGTTTTTCAAGGTGTGGCTATTGCTGTTCCAGAAAGACCAGCGTCCTTGAAAACAGTCCGTGGGATAATTTCACCAGTGACTCACCTGTACTGCAAATAAAAGAGCCCAAAGGTAATAATTAATGGTATATTGCAACATCTGGATAATTGTCTGCTTTTTGTGGCTGATGTGAATGGCGGGAGGGGATTGCAAGGCTGCAAAGACTTCAGAGGACTGCTCATTGTTAAAATTAATATTCAAGGTCTACTTGACCCTGCAAATTTAAGAAGTAGCTATCTAGTATAGTACTTAGGGTGGTGAAACCTTTGCTGATGCTTGGTGGTGTTATTAGAAACTATTTAGCTGCTCAGGGGGCAGTTGGACAGTCCAGCTTCTTTGAGGGAAGGGCACATTGTCAGTTTGGCTTGGCTGGGAAGAAAACCTCCAACACAGGCAGATTGGAAACTCAGGAGAGGATCTCAAGACCTATGGAAATAAAGAGGAAAGGGAACTTCTAGGCAACACAGCAGAAGGATGAGAACACAGCAACTTGCAAAAAGGATAAGTGGAGAATGAGACTTGCCAGGTAAGGACAGAAAGGGAATTGAAAAGAAAAGGTGTTAAATCAGAGAGGGAGCGCTGAAGGAACTTCACAGCATGTAAGATGAAAAGGAGTTGCATGCTAGGGGGCAAGGAAGAGTACTTAGGAGTTTGGGCAAGAGCTGAAGCGGCAAAGGAAAGTGGGACAAAGTAGGCAGTGATCTGAAAAGCAAGAACCTGAGGGAAGAAGTATGCGGTGACGACAGGAGTGGAAGAAAGGAGGAGCTAAGAACAGAGGAATGGAGTTATGTGCTGTTAGGAAGTGAGCGAGCAAGGGAGAGTTGGAAGACTGGCAATTATGGACCAGGGAGCCAAAGCACAATAGGGTCGCTACAATTGGAAATTCGACCTGTCAAGGGAAGTCGGCTGCGTGGGGTTTCTCACAGCAGTTTTGGGAGCTGACCACAGGTGGTTTTTTTAGTGGAAGTGCTTAGATGTGCCACACACACACCCCTCTCACCAGCAGCCCAAAATACCATCTAGTAAGAGCCAGCAATGTCAAAATCCCAAGGAAAGAAACTGGACTGCAGAACACAAGCCATGTTGTTGATGTCCAATGGGCATGCTTGACTTCTGCTGTTTTCCCCAAGCCTTCAAAGTCTCTAATGTGCATTGCCAGCCAGTGTGGTACAGTGGTCAAGAGTATTGGACTAGGACTTGAGAGACCAGGGTTTGAATTCTTGCTCGGCCATGAAGCTCACTGGGGAACCTTGGGCCACTCACTACCTCTCAGACTAACCAACCTCACAGGGCTGTTGTGCGGGTTAAATGAGGGAGGAGAACCATGTACACCTTGGAGAAAAGGTGGGATATAAATGCAATAAATTTATATTTGCATCTTCTATGCAAATAGAAGCAATGCTTCTATTTGCATAGAAGACGCAGCCAACAATTGGAAGAAGAAATGGCATTTGTGCACCCAATACATTAATGTCTTGTCTTAAGGGTCAAACTAGATTCTTGCAAATAAAGCTTTCTTTCTTCATGAGGAAAGGATGAAGCAGACACATTTTATGAGACATTTCCTTCCAAACGTGGAAGAGTGAGGACACCTAGTGGCAACTTGCACTGTCAAGAGTTGTTTCAAGCAGCCCAATTATCATCAAAATTTAAAATCTGCCCCGATGGATCATAGCAGAGCCAGCTTCTATTCTAGTAGATGCAAGACAGATCCCGAAACCCTCTGGACATCGTGGTTAAACAGGAACTTCCTGGCCACCACCAGCTGGCATATGGTTCACAGGAAACTCTGGGAGACAAGTTAACATTCACCACACGTCTCATTGGTCCACTTCATGGCATTAATCTTGCAGATCTTGACCAAAAGATTTTTATGTGGGCATAAGCTTTCATAATAGGAACGCGGGTGGCGCTGTGGGTTAAACCACAAAGCCTAGGACTTGCCGATTAGAAGGTCGGTGGTTTGAATCCCCGTGACGGGGTGAGATCCCGTTGCTCGGTCCCTGCTCCTGCCAACCTAGCAGTTCAAAAGCACAAAGTGCAAGTAGATAAATAGGTACCGCTCCGGTAGGAAGGTAAACGGCGTTTCCGTGCGCTGCTCTGGTTCGCCAGAAGCGGCTTAGTCAGGCTGGCCACATGACCTGGAAGCTGTACACCAGCTCCCTTGGCCTATAAAGCGAGATGAAAGCCGCAACCCCAGAGTCGGCCATGACTGGACCTAATGGTCAGGGGTCCCTTTACCTTTTTAAGCTTTCATAAGCACAAACCAGCCAATGAAACTTTTTTTAAAGGTGCCTACAAGAACGCTTGTTCTTTATGTAGTCTGAGACAGACTTGATACAGCTGCACCTTTTAAGGATTTGCAAACTCATGCAATCCACAACTGCCATTTTCCCCCCTGAGAACAAAGGTTAAAATTAAAAACCACTTGGTACAATCGGATTGAAATCTGCAAAGACTAAATACCTTGGCTGCCATAGACAAAAAGCAAGTTATCACAGCAGCTCAACATCTACAGCAGGTAAGGTGTTTTTCATGGCCAAATAATGCAGAAGTGGGGTTGTTCCCCCAAATATGCATCTCTTATCAATTCCTTTGTGCAGCACAGCTAATTGTTATTTTCAAGCAGTGAGTGTGTGCTCCAGGGGGCGTTCTTGCTTAAGAATATCCCAGCAGGCAATTATACGCAGCCTATCTCTATATTTTATTTTGCAACAGGAGTGACATCAGCTCCAGAGGTTTTTGAAAATGGGGAGTGTTTTCTTTTCCACTTTGAAAGACCTAGAGCAGAGCTGTTTCTCAGGGAAGAGTTTCACAACCAGGAAGGTGCCAGGACCATAATTACCTCACAATTCTACAACTGCATTATGCAAGCACATACAGATCCTAGAAGCAGAATTCAGCCTGAGAATTTCAACTTCCACTTACTTATTTACTTACTTATTTTTAAAGAAAAAAGTATCTTGTCCCAAAGACTGTAAACAGAAGCAGGGGATAAGGGAGGTGTCCTATGCAGGTTTTCCAACATGCCCAGTCTCGTGACAAGAGGAGGAGGAATTATGCAAAATAGGCAAGTATGCAAATTTGCTTTATTTCTATAATTCGTACAGTTTGAAGCATTCCATTTTTCTTCACACAATTCTGGGTTTTCATGATATACATAGTCTCCAGGTTGGAAGAAATTGTTTGGCTCCCCCCCCTTTTTTTTTTTACATAAATTGGAACTGGGGCTACACAGGGTACTCCTTCCATCACTGACCATTCAAAGTAGCCCAAGATGTATACGGAGGATAGACTTGGGAGGGGAGCAAAATCTGGCACTCACACATACTCTCCCCACAAGGCCTCCCATGCTTTTTTTTTTGAAAGAAAGCCAAGGCAACTGGTACATTTGCATCTCTGAAGTGAGACTCGCCTAGGAAAACCTGTCTGACTGCTTTGATGCTTCTTGCACTATTTACAGACTTGGAAAAGCTCTAGCACACATTGGGTTCCAGCTGGTGTGCTTGTCAGGCCCTACACTGATGACTAACTCATTCAGAGGCTACATCTGGGGCTGGGTTAACCATTCTGCTGAGCCTGATTTAGAGCAGCCCCTGTGTTTCAGTTCAACATTTAAGAGCAGGGCAAAAAATTCTCTTCCAGGAATTGCAAAGTTTCAAACACCCACACCCCACCCACAAGATGCAAAGCTGTGTTTTTTTGCTTAAGCTTGGGGGCGGGGAAGAAATTCTACATGAAGAATTAAAAAATGCTGAGTACTTAAAATTACTTAACTTCCATTGGGGCTGTTGCTCATTTAAAGAACTCTTTCGTTGATTAATGGTATGGCTTTTAATTGATTACTCAATTAAGTCTGCATACGTTTGCATAGGAATAACATAGTTTTGAAGAAAAACCATGCTTTGTCTTTAGGTTATAAAAACAGGCACCATCTTACAGAGCACTCCTTTTTCAGGCAGCAGGGGAGAGGGACACCTCCACTAAAATTGGAGGTTGCCACCTACAGTTTTATGTACGCACTTATACTGGCAATTATTAACTTTAAAATAAAATTTAAAAGTTGCCTGATTAATCAGGACACCTTTTCAGATGATTAGAAGTTTTATAATCCTTTGGTTTCATAGAAAACTGGAGGGCGAGGCAGAAAATAAGTCAGGCTGAATTGAGGAGGGAGACTAATACAGGCAGGAGACTTAGATACCAGGAGCTGGGCTGGGCATAGGGGAGAGATGCTGCAGGCCAGATGTGCTCCTCACTGTTCTGTATGCCTGCTAGCTAGGGGAACTGCCAGTGTCCATTCCTGCCACCGTTTGTTCTTATAATACTGGACCTACGTAAAGGGGAAAGACAGCTGACACCACAGGGTTTGAAAGCAAGCTGGAAAGTGGAGAGAAACCCTCCCATTGCTTCCTGCAGAATTTTCAGGCAGAAACTTTATCCAGGACTCCAGATGAAAGGATTCAAAACGTAGGAAAATACTTACAAAAACTGTCGATAAATTTCTATCAGAGTGCTGAGAGTTTTTTTCCAGTAGTTTTATTAACTAGAGAAAGCATAATATTGCATCTGTCATACAGCCAATACATTTGCAACTTCTACCTGAAATTCTCTATACAAAGTCAATGCAAATAGATAAAATCATTGATGGGATAAAGAGCTTAAAATAACCAAGAGGTATAAAAACAAGTTTGCCATCTTGCCCTGAGTAGAAATGTTAAAAAATATAAAATCTGGATTCTCGGCGATGCAACCATCAACATGATTATGAGGTTCTGAAATGGCACTCCAAGTGCAGTAAAACACATATTAATGCTATCTCAACTGTCCAGGTTTTACAGCCTTTTCACTGTAGCGGAAATCAGTTGGGAATAGTAATGAAAATATGTATCATTGCACACTGGTTACATAATTTAGCTGGCAGTTTCTCCTTGCTGAATATTTTATGTTGCATTTACATTTAGTGCCAGCTTCGAAGCCCATCCATTTCTAGTGTGTTTCAAATGATTATGTGTACATAAATATTTCACATACAGAGCCTTGCTATGAGACGTGCCCCAGTGCTGTAGCAGAGTACAGCACCAGAAACCATCCCTTTAGAATAATCAACATGATTTTGCTCATTTGGGGTGGATCTAGCTAAGGGGCAGGCTGAATAAGTGCTTAAGAGGAGCCCCCCAAAATCCATGCCGCCAAGAGAATGGAGCAGGGGAGGGGGGTTCCCTTAATCAAGCCAAGTGAGATTTCCAAGGCTTAAGCACAGCAGTGATCACGCCAAGACCACAATCAAAACTTTGCTGCTTGGCGTCAGCTTCCCACAACTACAGAACAAGCCCGAAGGTGTGAAACTATTCAGAATTCCTGCAGGTTCTGATTTATTTATTTTCTGCTGAGAGCAAGGTGGCAAAGACATTTTCTCTTTAAAACCTGGTTAAAAGATTAAGCAGAACGGAAGCAAAATATATCTTCCGGTTAATAAAATTGTATTTTACAATCCGCCATCCTCACTCTATAACAGCTAAGAACAGCAGCAAGGTCTCAGTCTAGGGGCTGGGGGTCTGCAATAGGCATGGTATGAAGAACTTCGTCTAGGAGCTGCAGGGCCCGATGCAGGTGGATTTCGATCCAACATGGCGTCTCCTTAATGCTCTGCCTTGGGTAATCAGGTCCCCAACCTTTGACAAAGCTCATCCTGAGGATGCACAGGCGACGAAGGTCATCCACGCCAATTCCGGCTGCAGCAGACAAACCTAAAAAGAGCCAGGGACTGCATTAAACACCCTTCTTAGCTTTCGGTTTCAGGTAAGCAATTTGCCAGCCTCAACCCAGCTTTCGAGTGGCTTGGGTGCTTTAACAGCAACAATGCTTGCTGCCAAACACTTCCCAGATTTCTGAAAATATTTAAAATTTGTTTGCTGGGTGAGCAGCAACAGTTTCCAATAGTCTCAAAATATTTATGCTCTTGGCTAAGGAAAATATGCAACAAATGTGTAACAGCTATTACTGTCCTATTAGCTTCCTCAAGGCCTAAATCCTGATGCCAAAGCTCAATTTAACAGAGCCTAACATTCCAGCGGGAGGCAGGTGGCGCTGTGGGTTAAACCACAGAGCCTAGGACTTGCCGATCAGAAGGTTGGTGGTTCGAATCCCTGCAATGGGGTGAGCTCCTGTTGCTAGGACCCTGCTCCTGCCTACCTAGCAGTTGAAAGCACGTGTGCTGCTCTGGTTCGCCAGAAGCGGCTTAGTCATGCTGGCCACATGACCCGGAAGCTGTACGTTGGCTGCCTCAGTCAATAAGGCAAGATGAGTGCCGCAACCCCAGAGTCGGCCACGACTGGATATAATGGTCAGGGGTCCCTTTACCTTTACTTTAACATTCCAGCAGCATTTCAGAAGAAACTTACACTACCCCACAGAATCCATGATTCTTTTGTCCAATTTTGGTAGCAGGTCGTAGCTGGTCCTAACCATCTCCTGCTTCTGCCCTGCAGGGAACTTTTTTTAACCATCTTCCAGATTTAAAAAGCAGTAGGAGATATAGCTGTCTCATCTGAACTGCAGCCTCCAGTTTCCTGCTACATGACATTCCAAGCATTTATCAAAAACTGCGGCACCGTGTGAATTCCCATGGGAAAGGAATTCTGTAAATGCTTTCACACCCAGCACTCCTGTCAACTCACCATAGGGGTATATCATGTTGAAAGGAGACACAACAAATTCCCTGATGAAAAACAAGATAGACACGTGTACAGCTCAAGCCAGACACCGTGCAAAGCTATGGTTCAATAGGGTTGCAAGCCACGGTTTGTTTTGTCTGAACTGACAAACCGCAGTTCTATTAATTTGTCTGCCTCCAGAGGTCACTGCATCTGGAAACGGGAGTGATGAACAAAAAAAGGAAACGAGTGAACAACTATAAATCATGGTTTGTTTACACATTTGGAAGATAAAACTACAGTTTGGCATGATCAAATTTAATTTATCCCTGCCAAAATCTTTTCAAAAGTGAATACAGTGGTGCCTCGCAAGACGAAAAGAATCCGTTCCGCGAGTCTCTTCGTCTTGCGGTTTTTTTCGTCTTGCGAAGCAAGCCCATTAGCGGATTAGCGCTATTAGCGGTTTAGCGGCTATTAGCGGCTATTAAAGGCTTAAGGGATTAGCGGATTAGCTGCTAAAAGGCTATTAACCGCTTAGATCAGCTGATAAGCGGCTTAGATCAGCTGTTAGGCGGCTTAGCGAACAGCTGTTAAGTGGCTTAGGCGCTGGGGAAAAAGGGGGGAGGGGGGGGAAAACCCAGGAATCGCAAGGCATTTTCGTCTTGCGAAGCAAGCCCATAGCAAATTCGTCCTGCGAAGCACCTCCAAAACGGAAAACCCTTTCGTCTAGCGGGTTTTCCGTCTTGCGAGGCATTCGTCTTGCGGGGCACCACCATAATAGCAAAAAGAGGTGGGAAAAGCTGGTAATTTACTTTTATATGCCACTTACTGATGGCTGGAGCGATTCCTCCTACAGATCCTGGCCCAGGAATATTTCCTGCAACTGCAGCAGCTTGAGCAGCAGCTGCAGCCTGTGCTGTAGCAGCCTGCTGTTGCATCTGACGGTGACACTGACGCAAATCGAACACCTTATTAAAAAAGAAACAGCAGAGATTACAAATTAGTCTTTGAGAGAACACCCACCAAAATTAAAACAACTGGGAATTCCCACCCCTTAAGGCTTTCACAATGCAGAAAGTGCAGGTAACTCAAAAAATTAGGACAAACTTGTCTGGCTAAGTTTATTTCTAGAACATAAAGCTGACTGTTCTCTCCCTTTGCTGTTCTCCTTCTAAGAATCTCCTTCTAAGATTCTGACGCCACTGGTTGTATGCACTGTGGAAAACACAACAAGAGCGCTGCAAACTGCGAAGGCGGACACCAGGAATCATGCAGAAGAAGCCACATAAATGTATTCTGTGTAGGGATTGTTACTACATAGAGTAGCAACTGTTTGTTAAGTTCCTGCCACATGCTTCAGGAACAGAAGATCATGGACCACACTGAATGATGGTGGCTTCTGTGAAAAGGCACACAGGCAACTTAGGCACCAAATCAGACCAAACTATTTGTGCACATGAGAATTATAATGAATGGCTGGGCAACAACATAAACAGCACACTTACACCACATGGTTTGAGGCTACTGAATGTTGGAGAAGTGACATGTTGGAAAGACAGAAGCACACACACAGCTGCCCCTGGGGAGGAAGCATTAAGGTTGGGGGTATAGGAAAAGAACGAAGCGAGGGAAAAGTGCTGAAGGGGGTGGAAGTGAATTTGGGGGAAAGAGTAGGGATCTATGGTAAATTATTTGGGAAACTGCAGCCCAACACAAGCATGCATGAGTGCTAGCTAACACATGAAGGTTTTAAGACCACAAGAGTTTTGTTCCTAGTCTCAGCTAGGTCACACCCCTTCTCTTCCACAAGGGAAGCTGTTTCTATCCCTTTCTCAAACTCTCTTGCTGCCATGTAATCCACCAGGACGGATGTGTATGAACTTGGTCCAAGTTCAGACCACATGTTTGAAATTATATGCTGTATTTTGCACAGAGGAGTAATCTACCTGTGCTCTCCTTGCTGCTGCATGGAATAATACATGAACCAGTTTTGGATTTAGTAATTAGAACATTTTAAACTTATTTATAACAGTGTGTGGACTGCTCATTGCAAGAAGGGTAGAAAGCGGGGCAAGCATTTTATGGTAGACTAAACGGGATATGCAAAAGGGTTTAACAACCAATATTCCACACTGTGCTGTTAACTAACTGGAGAGTGTGCAAACCCTCATGTTTTGAATCTAGGCGCCCAGCCAAGTCTTTTGTTAAATACCCACACGTGGGTCAGATCTATTTTCCTTCCACAAATTAAGGGAGATCAGCCTGATTTCATGAAGTTTGAGAAAGGCCACAAATACATGTTGGCATGAGCATGGGTTGAGTTCTTAAAACAGCTCACATTATAGGTAGAATTAAAATGGCAACCTGTCAACATCTCACAAAAATCAACTTGCATAAAACGATTAATTTTGATGTTTGAAGTCATCAAGCCTAATCAAGGGTTTTAAATCTGATCGTGGGTCTCATGGCTTACAGAGAGAATGAATGAATCCAATGTCTGTGAGCCCAGCAGCAAACCTCAAAGGAATAGTCTCTATCTTCCCACCCCTTCCTAAGACTGCTCTTCATAAGCTTATATTTCAATTCTTATTTTGCCTATAGGCTGTTCTTAGAAAATAAAAACTTGTTTCCCTTCTACTTGCAATGCCAAACACAATTACAGTAAAAAGAAAAAAAACAAGTCAGGAAAGGCTTCTAGGAAATATTGACTGCCACCCAACAGATTCACACAAACCTTTATATATGCACTTGGATAAATTTTGTGGACCGCATCGCCGGGCGCACGCCCTGCTTCCCGATCTAGGTAGTAACTCTGAACAAAGACCGCATGATCACTGAGGCACCGAACCCACACGTCACCTTCACCTTTGCATTCCAGCTGCACACCTTTGCCTATATGCAACCTGAAAAAGACCAGACCACTCAATGCAAGAAGGGGAAACAGTTATATAGAAAATCAGTTCAGTTTGTAGGCAGCTCCTTCAGGGGGAGGGATACTTAAAAAACATTAATTTCCAGTAGGATAGCAGTCCTAATCTGTGGACAGCAAAAACAATAAAGAGTCTTGTGGTACCTTAAAGCGACAATTCCATGTTTAATACTGCACAAAACAACTGTTGGTAACACAGGGATCCTGGGATTAGTGCTGCCTTTTGTCTGTCTTGAATATCCCAACATTTAGCTTCATTACATGAAATTTCCCTCTGTACCTGCCTTTTTTCTAAACTAAAGCTCCCCAAATGTTGCAACCTTTCCCCACAGATTCGCTCCAGCCCCTTGTTCATTTTGGTCGCTTACTTTTCCGGAAATAACAAAACATACCTCGCTCTCTCAATGGCTTCTGTTCTATGAACGTTGGAGAGCTGTCCGAGGCAAAAGCGGTCTCCACCTGAAGGGTCCACATATCCATCAACTGTAACAATTGGGCAGCTTGAAGGTACTTTAAATGTTTCGCCAACTTGGACATCCATCTCAAAATAGGCAATTGAACACCAGTATTCTGGGGCTGATTTTTATCCCCCCAGGAGTAGGGAGGAGGAAGAAAGAGAAGAGAAGTGAATGCAGAGCACCAGGCAAACAAGCAGCAGCAGAGAAGGAACATAGGGAATCAACTTCTAGAACATAGTTGTTCAAGCTTTTGCTAAATCTCTTCACTGTGTGCCTCTAGAAATAGGGAGCTTATTCAATTTGGCTCCCAGTACGTTTCCGAGCACAATTCAAAGTGCTGGTGTTGACCTTTAAAGCCCTAAACGGCCTCGGCCCAGTACACCTGAAGGAGCGTCTCCACCCCCATCGTTCTGCCCGGACGCTGAGGTCCAGCGCCGAGGGCCTTCTGGCGGTTCCCTCATTGCGAGAAGCAAAGCTACAGGGAACCAGGCAGAGGGCCTTCTCGGTAGTGGCACCCGCCTTGTGGAACGCCCTCCCATCAGATGTCAAAGCGATAAATAACTACCTGACATTCAGAAGACATCTTAAGGCAGCCGTGTTCAGGGAAGTTTTTAATCTGTGATATTTTAGTGTATTTTTGGTTTCTATGGAAGCCGCCCAGAGTGGCTGGGGAAACCCAGCCAGATGGGCGGGGTACAAATAATAAATTATTATTATTATTATTATTATTATTATTATTATTATTATTTCCTTAAAGCTTTCAAAACTGTAACGTTTTTCACAGGTTTCTTTAAAAAAGTTTACATATATTTTTTAAAGGTTGCCCATACATCAAATGAATGGTAGAAGAGATTTTAAAGGGAGCATGAAGCTGCTTTCAATTTGACTTTCTTAGCTCATAGAAGAACACCAATTCAACTGAATGTTCTTTATATGCACTTACCAGGGTGGTTTGATATAGGTGGCTGGAATGCAAGTTCATTATGAACTGGCCCTAAAAATAAATAAATAAATAAATAAATAAATACAGTCATGGTGCTTATTCTTTGTCTACTCTCCTCACAAGTCCCTGCATCCTCCAAAAACAAATGACCACTAAATATTTGGATTTATTAGTTACAGTAAATAGGGCAGACAGTAGAAATTAGTGGGGGGATCATGTACAGTGCAAATTTTATACATAAACTCAGATAACTCAGCCTTTATAGACACACATAGAGAATGCCCAAATGTGTAAGGCAGAAACGACTTGTGGAATAGTACCCCAACCATTGCTCAAAGTGCTGTTTGTACAAACACTTTCAGTTTGTTAAACAGAAGAATAAGAGATGAGCATGCCTACCAGAAACATGCGTGGAGTTTTCTTTATTTTGTTTCATTACATTTATATCCCACCCTTCCCATATCATTTCCTTTCCTGTGTGGTAGGTTCGGGTGAGAGACAGCGACCTGCCCGAGACCAGACAAGGGCCTCTGTAGCTGAGCAAACACCTAAAGTCAGATCTTTCTGGTCCAAGCCCACTGCACCATTACTGCCTCTCCTGCAGCCACCAAGATGCTGCACAAAAAGTAAGTGCATCTCAATGCGGTAATAAAAGGGTGCTTACAGTAATGTCCAGGATGGGGCATAGGTGGATGATGTTGAAGATGCCCATTCTGATGGTGAGGGATGGTAGGTGTATAGGCGGCAGTTCGACTCCCAGTCCATGTTGTTGTACTGTCTTAAAAATGCAGAGTAGGAAAGTCTGATCAATTTGCTTTACCTAGGAAACCCCTTCCCTGCTCCATTTCATTTGAAAAACTACCAGTGCCTTAAAACACTGATGTACGGTATAAATAATACTTACTGTGGTGGTAAGTAGCGGGCTGAGCTGTAAAGCCATTCTGCTGTGTCCCTGGCTGAGGCCCTGAAGCAATCTGCAAAAGTCCATCACTGTGGCTACCTGGCAGCATACTGGGGGGTTGACCTGGCAAAATGTAAAACAGTTAATACCTGCCTTAAAATGAGTTATCATTTCTAATAAAAAAAATAAAATAAAATGAGTTATCATTTCATTAGACAGATGTTAGCATCACAATTCTCCTTCTTTGCCCTTTATTTTGTAAAATTACTTCTTTGATTTTGGCACCTTCAGGAAGCCATGACACAAAATATGGTTCATTACTAACACCGGCTGCTTAATGCCAAATAACTTATAAATGGAACTTCTCTATATGCCCCAAACCTGTAAGGTGGGAAGAGACAACCTAGAACAAGGAGATAACTTGTGGATGTTCTGCAGCGTGTGTGAATGGGCCAGGGAACAGAGTTCTAGCATGCAAGCTAAGAGAAGGCTGTGGATCAAACTATATCAGTGCTGATAGAAGTATGGGCTACATACACCTTTCCCCCACCCCAACAAACTGTAATGCAGTGGATCTTGTTTGATTCCCTATTCTTTCATTTACATGCGTATGAATTAATGACAAAAAAGACACCGCTTGACAGCATTTTTCTAAGTTATACTTGGAGGTGCATGGGCTTATTTTCTTCCTCTGGGTAGGTTTTAAATGACAGTCTGAAAATCTTAGTATTAACTTCCACATAAGTTAGTTTGTTTATTCGTCATGGTGGTTCCGTGTCTTTTTGTTTACTGAACAAGTGAAGTGCAATGATGTACAGAAAACTCCCCATTTACATTCGCTCTATTTGCGTGCAATCTTGTGGTGCCGGGATCTCAAAAGTGGAACCTGGAAATGGGGAACACATCCTCTTTGGGCTCTGGGGAGGGTCTTCTTGTGAGCTGGAGGCCCAGTGGGGCTTTGCTGAGGCCTCCCCACCTAACAGCTGATGAGCAGGGTAGCGCAACAGCAGCCACTGCCCCATGTGCCAGCTGTGCAAGAGCCTGAGAAGAAGAAACACTTAGCTGAGCCACTAGAGGAACAGCAGGGCTTGCTGAGCAGCTCAGCTGATGCGTGGGGGCTATACAAGCCCCACTGCCCCTCCGTGATGCTCCCAATAAACATGGTCTCTGTTATATGCAGGGGCCCCCGGAACATAACCCCCACATAAATAGATGTTGCCTGTAATGCAGATGTACTAACATACTTTATTGAACAGATAACTTCCTCTGCTTACTTATTTACCTACTTCTTGAAAACTCAATAAAACTATTTAAACGAAAAAAGAATTAACTTTCACATGTTGATACTCAATGGTAGATACTTTCATGAACAGTGTTATCCAGCATGCACAGAGTAGTAGTAATCAGATGAGCAAACAGGACCACTGTAAAGTGTTTATTATTATTGTTGTTGCTGTTGCTGTTGTTGAATTTATATACCGCCCTATACCCAGGGGTCTTCCATTAACTCTTCACTATCAAGTCACTAAATCATTTCTCAGTCTTCTGACTTCTGTACGTACTTCAGGTAACTGCACAGACAAGTTCTCTCTACAACAATGGGAACTAGAACTGAATTTCAAAATGTTTTCTAATGCTAAACTGTTGACCACATACTTGCACAAACAAATCTGCACTCACACAAATCTACACAGTTGTGAGCATGCAAGTGTGTGTGTATGTGTGTAAGTTTTGCCATGTTTCCACTGCTCGTATCTTATCTTCTTCAATCCAATCATTTGCACAACACTAGGGATCAAATGATAACAGCTTTCAAGACTTACATTCCTACTCAACTTAAGGGTTGAGTATCAACCCAAAGCATATCAAATTTCCCCACTAATTAAATTGCAGTAAAATCAACAATGAAATGTAACGAAATATCAATCAAGGATGTGAAAAGGAGAAAACATGTAAGGTAATTTGAGACTGTGGCTGCATTCCAAACCCCTGACCAGCAGCAGTGGGACTTAACAGGAGTGGTGCAACCACTGCGGCATCCACAGTCCTGCAGTTCACCCTGGCCAGAGTGGAAGGGAAGCAGGGAGAGAAGAGAGGGAAATGTCTGTATGCTACACTAGCCCCCATGCTAGCACAGTGAAGAGGCCAGAATGGGCAGCCGCCATCATGTGACAGCAGCACAGCCAGCCCTACCCCCTCCGTCGCATTTTGGTGTGTTCCACTGGCAACAACCAGCAGGGAGAACACTGGAAGTAGCTTCCATTTGGGCAGGTGCCATGGGGCGTTCTCCTGTGGAAAAGCTCCTGTGCCAGCACAGCCAGGTGGAGGAGGAGGAGAAGAAGAAGAGGAGTTTGGATTTGATACCCCACTTTATCACCACCCGAAGGAGTCTCAAAGCGGCTAACATTCTCCTTTCCCTTCCTCCCCCACAACAAACACTCTGTGAGGTGAGTGGGGCTGAGAGACTTCAGAGAAGTGTGACTAGCCCAAGGTCACCCAGCAGCTGCATGTGGAGGAGCGGGGAATCGAACCTGGTTCACCAGATTACAAATCTATCGCTCTTAACCACTACACCACACTGGATGAGGAGCACCACCACCTCATCCAAACCCCCTCCAATACGGCAGATCAAGTTTTGCGTTGCTCTTTGAACCACATCAGTATTCCAATTTGTAATCTCGCCACTTTGTAACAGAAGTTAATTTTGCCAAGTTTGAAAGAAGTTGAAACAAGTTTTGTAATCTTTAAAATAAACAGAGTTCTCTTACTTGTGGAAGCGACAGGAATGTTGGGAAAGTTGGTGGTGCTGGTAGTGCTAGACTCAGAAGGAGCTAACATGGATGGGGTGCTGTAGGTTTCAGTAGATGCCCTGTTACTAGGCGGATGTTGGATAGTCTGAACTGAATGGCCTTCAGCAGTTGACAGCGATGTCTGCCCCTCAAATTCATGAACATATTCATCTTTCACCAACATGCTTGAGGGTGCTGTGATAAGAAAAAAGGTTAAGTTACAAGGAAATATTAAGGGAGGGAATACATTTAAAAATAAAAAAAATCTCAGAAAGGACAGCAATTGTTAACATTATCCACAGACTACAAAGAGAAGATACTGTTTTAAATTACAAGGAAGGAAACTTAGGATAAGTGAACTGGGGAACCTCTTCTAACTATGAGGGCAGATCTGTAATAAAGTAAGCTGCTTGGTGAGCTATTCAAAATAAGGTTAGACAGGCAACCCCTTTAGGGATGTATTTTTCCCCATTATTTCATAAAATGTGTACACCACTTGACTGTAAAAGAAAACATCAAAGCAGTGTACCAAATGAGTAAAGCAATAAAATTATATTTAAATGTGACTAATTGAAACATTCAACAATTAAGACCAGCAATAAACTAAAAACAGTCATCAGCATTCTACATATCTGGGTAGGCTTCTATAAACAAAAACATTTTAGGTTCCAAAACTCTTAACATTCAGAACTGGTATTATGCTTTATGTATGTACAGATTATTCAGTTTTGGAAAGCGGAGCAAACAAAGCAATTCACATCCTTTTCAAATCAAAGCCTATTTGCCTTGTCTATGCCTATTCCAGTCCACTTTGCTAGGCCTCCCAATCCCTTCGATCCATCTCACATTTGTGCTCTAGGAATTAAAGCTGAAATCTCTGGGGCTTGCTTGGAACCCCTAAAAGTTTCAACTGCTTTAGAAAATCAAAATAATACAGATCAACTATAATATGAATAGAACACAGATACCTCTTTATATTACGTAGGTACAATTCAGCACCATTATCCAAAGATTCACATTTGGATATGCAAATAATTCAGTGATAAAACAGAAGTGGCCATCAAGAATGCACAAAACTGATACTGCAGATATACAGACTTCCTACACTTTTTTGGGGGGGGGATTTTCACTTCCCCAGAAAGCAATGGAAATGGATTTAATTCCAGTTTGACAAAATGAAACCATCAACAATTCCTAAACTTGTTTTCAACAAACTTTGCACAGAAAAGAGTTGTAGATATCCAACCTAATCATCTTCTGTTAGTGAGCATATGGAACAAATATAATTAGAATTTTAACATTTTAGATACACGCAATATCTTATTAAGATTGCTAAATTAGTTAGCTACATTCAGTAGCAGTGAAATCATTGGTGTAAAATGTCAGTAGACCCCAGCCTAAGAACCCTTCTCTCTCTACCCTCATGTCTGTACACGTTTGTGTGGCCCATAGTACAGGCGACTCCCCACTTACACAGGGGTTACCTTCCAGTGCCCCTCACGCATAAGTGAAAATTGCGTAAATGGGGAACACTCTCTAAACACCCTTTAAATGCCCTCTCTGATGTGCTCTCCCCAAAAATCAAAAATATTGTACCCAAAATATCCACAACTGGAACTGAAGCTCTGGGGCTGACTGGAGATAGTGCAGGAAAGCGGCAGCTACTGCTCCACTACCCCACATACCAGCTGTTAGGTGGGGAGGCTAAGCAGCATGAACAAAGCCCTGCTGGACCTCTCTTCTCCTCTTCGGACTCTGGGGAGAGTCTCCTAGCGAGCCACAAGGACTCCCCGTCTCTCTCCCTCCATTTCCAAGTATGAATTAAATTATTTTACTATTTCCCGGCACCACGCCTATACGCAGGTGGGCGTGAGTCCATCACACACAAGTGGAAGATGTCTGTATATCAATTAACTTGAGTATTGTCAAAGTAATTTCCCTAGCAATGCTTTGCATACGCTTTAAATTGAAGAGACATTCACCTTAAGAGATATTGCTGTTTATACTTGTTATGATTTCACGAATAGCTTACCTGAACTCTGCAATGTCAATCCTGAAAGATCTTTAAAGAGAAAAGAACATATTAAGTCACTAATTCAGTTTTAAATACCAGTAAACAAATATTTTACTATCTATAAAGCCTATAAACAGAAAGTGGGTAAATAATTGCAGGCATACTGTATATGGCAGTGAAGCACAATTAAACATTTCCTTCAGTGTTTGTGGAAAACTGGAAAAGTGAAATTTTACTCTTAAAATACTCATTAAAATACAAAATAACTTTCTATCACAACTTTTGTAACAAACTAGAAAACTGTCTCCTTACCTATTCACTTCCCTCTACCACCAATACTGGAGCTAAATATGGAATTGTTTCTAAATATGGAAAGGTTTTAGTTGTTTTTATATGTGATAATGTTTTCAATTTTTTTGAATTGTTATAATTGCTTTTAGATAGGAAACTGTGTAATTGTTGTTATAGCTGATGCTTTTCATGTGAAATCATTTTGAGATTTCTATGTAAAGCAATTCATAAATGGAATTTAATGAATAAATTACATGATTAAGGTCTTCCCTGCTCAGTCAGTGAGGTGGCTTTAATAATAATAAAAAGCCAGCAGATCTCCAAACCTGGACAAGGGACCGACCCTTCCTCTCCAACCCATCTTAGAGGAACTTTAAAAGATCCTTCAAAAGGAAGGAAGATTCATGAGACACAACTGTTTTCAAAAGCCTTCCTGAATGCTCTATACATTTTGTTGGAAGACACTGCATTAGCAGTAGGTGCCACCTGTGAGAGATAGCCTAAATCTTGTAAGATAGAACAACATTGCTCAAGGGTCAACTTTCAGCAAGAACAGGTTGGCTGCAGCAGTACAGAACACAACTGCAAGGAAAAGACACAGCTAGACAAAAAATGCCAGAATACCACAGTAACCGAAGCCAAAGAAGAATTCCCAAGGTCATCTATGGCACTGGACATCAACTGGTAGCACAGGACCTACTCCCAGGTCATGGCCTAATCTAAGGTGGCAGGACTAAGGTAAAGGTACCCCTGCCCGTACGGGCCAGTCTTGCCAGACTCTAGGGTTGTGCGCTCATCTCACTCTATAGGCCGGGAGCCAGCGCTGTCCGCAGACACTTCCGGGTCACGTGGCCAGCGTAACAAGCTACATCTGGCGAGCCAGCGCAGCACACGGAACGCCGTTTACCTTCCCGCTGGTAAGCGGTCCCTATTTATCTACTTGCACCCGGGGGTGCTTTCAAACTGCTAGGTTGGCAGGCGCTGGGACCGAACGACGGGAGCGCACCCTGCTGCGAGGATTTGAACCGCCGACCATGCGATCGGCAAGTCCTAGGCGCTGAGGTTTTACCCACAGCGCCACCCGCGTCCAGGCAGGACTACCACCATACAAATATATGGCCTTTTTATTTTTTTTAAAAAAAGGGAGGGTCCCCAATGTTTAGGTTGGGTCTCAAGTCAGAAAATGGTGAAGACAATTGCTCTGTGATTCGGTATTTCAAATAACCCTGTCCAAAGAGAGGCAGGAACTCTCTACTCATGTTAACCCCACAGCTGTTGTACCTCTTCCTGCTATTGCTTTCCCTAAGAGCAGAGGAATACAGAACATCACTCCGTGGTGTAAGATTTGGCCTGCATCCTCACTAAAGTGGGAAGGAAAGGTCTGGGTTGTTCCACTGTCAGGAAAGCCTGTTCTCCCAGCAGATCTCCCCAAGCGCTGAAGTTACTTTGTGTGAGGGAAAGGCACAAACCAAGAACTGCTGGCTTAAGTGACAGAAGTGAAGATCAAGAGCACCTGAGGGCTGCAACCTTGCTTCTACCAGCACAGCATTCATGGTAAGCAGCAGCTGCCACAGCAGCAACCTACCTATAGACTAAAAAGCAGTATATTCCTTCGTCCCTTAAAAGCAGCAAATACATGCAACTGGGTTTTGGAGGGATGGGCCCTTGTCCAGCCCCAAGGGTGTTTTGCAATAATCTAGAATCAACTGGCTACATGAGGTATCATGAAAAAGCCCAGGACAGCAGGGTGAATGAAAAACCTGCAACACTCAACCTAATGAAACATTAATGAAATGCAACTCCACATACAGTATGAACATACTTACCAATGCCGGGTGATACAACACGCTCATAATGATATGGATTCACGCAGACACTATCACACTTCAAGTCAAAAGCATACTGACAATATTTGACATGTTTGAGTTCGTTTTTGTGAAGATCAGGCCACCTCCATAGCCGTGCATAAATTACATGAGGGAAACCCTTACGACCAGCCACCTAGAAAGATTGAAGATCATAAAAATTTCAAATGAGAAGAGAAAATCACAAAGGATGACAAGGATCAGAATCAAATGTCACTAAGTGGTAGCAACACAACACTTTATACACTGTGAATACCACCACAAGGAACCAACCCAGTTTATAAACCCCAAATTGATTTCCATAACACAAAGCAAATTATGCTCTCGTACCACTACTCCCCCTACTTCAAAATGTCCCATACCCTGCTGCTCTCAGAGTAAGGATATTAAGGTATCATATGTGCTTCTACCAACCTGAAGTCTTCCATCCAATGTTCTCTGAATTGTAACACACTTGCTAGGATGAGCTCCATTTGTAGTTATAGCTGTAATCAAAGAATCCAATTCATCTTTTTTCTCCTTCAGTTTCTTTACTAAGCTTTCAATTGCTCGCTTTGCAAATGTTTCACTCTCCCCTCCTTGTCGATGGCACATCAAACTGTGAACAATGCTCAGACAAGCATCATTACTTGTTGGTGTGTTAGTAATAGACATATTGTCCATTTGGTACAGCTTTTACTTCCAAGACCAAATAATCTTGCCAGTCAGCGGGCCAAGAACTGTCTCCAACATGCACCTAGAAGGAACAGAGAACAAACATCACAAGAATGGCCATGAAATGTTTACTGTCTGGGCCACCAGGAAGTATCATGTATGAGAAATCAACATGTTTTTTCCATGTGCAATATTTGAGTGTGTTCAAGCTATTTTTCGAGACGATTATTCAACAGGAAGCAAGCATACTCCTGTTCTTCTGCAACTATGTAACAGCCTTCCCACAAGTATCTATACTTATTTGACAATGTTTTATTCTGTTCCCTGCCCTCAAAATTTAGCTCAGTGGATCTATGTGGTTTAACCCTTTATGCACTTTGTTTTTCAAAAAGTAACCACTGTAATAGGATTGCTGCATTGATAAGAGCCAAATCATGCATGTGAGTTTATCTCAATTTTAAAATTAGTACCGCTAAGAAATTGAGTGAGGGGGTGAGGAAGAGCCCATCATTTTCATTAATCACCACACATATTTTTATAATGTCTAATTCCGCTCTCAACAGCCACAGTAGACATCAAAGCAGAGGATACATTTAGTGTCTTCCAAATTATGTTGGCTTTTTAATATTTTGCCGCTGCCAAATCAGAGATTGGGGGGGGGGGGTCCAAATCTGACTGGCAAAGCAGCAGGGCCGAAGGAGTGTTAAAAGTTTTCCTCATGCACAATTTTTGCTTTCCTTTATAAAGGGGGAAAGATATGGAGATGAAAGCAACTGGGAAAGGCAATTCTGATTTGATAAACAGTCCAAAGAAAAAGTGCCAAGCATTCCACACACATACACATCTGCACCAATATTTAAGTTTCCTGGACACACTAAGCCCTTTTTGCAATAGAATATAACAGAATAGAATATTACCAGAGAGCAAGTTCATGCTCCTAGCTCTGCCCCTGAAGATATAGTTTCCCCTACATTCTCTATTCCATAGTATTCACATATTAGGCATGCTTCATGATGGATTCCAGCTCTAATGGAAACCTATGCACATAGGCTTTCCCCTTGCGGAAGTCCATGTGAAACCCCGCTCTCTGGTAACTGAGAGTCTTGGATGGCCTCAACTATGGGCTGCATCCAGACTTAGTCATATTTACAGCAGACTCACTGAAATAAATGAGAATTGAGTTAGTCATAACTTGTTCCTTTGATTTCAATGGCTATACTCTAAGCATTTAGTCTGTATCCAATCCACTATACCCTGTCAACAGAGTAGCCGTAATTCTTTCCAATTAAGACTTATTCTACAACTGACATTTAACATTCAGAGCAGCCAGGAAGTTATAAAATCACTTCCAAGAAAGCATTAGCAACACACATCAGAATACATTTTATGCATGTGTGGCTTAAAGTAGTCCCCACAAAAATGCCACTTTGAGCTGACCAGTGCACTGATTTGGTATGGGATTATGTCTTTTCAACGGAGGCGTAGGAATTCAAAGCAGATGGCAGTTCTTCCAATTAACATTGCTATTATGGTGCAACATGCTGCCTCTTTTCATTCCTCGGGATATTTCTGTCCCAAAGGGGTATTTGAACAATTAAGAGACAACATTTGTAAGCTGCATTGCAAAGATAATGCCTTGCATGCTTTAAATGTCATTGCAGATACAGCATAGCTTGCTTTAGCATCTCTTCTATTTACTGGTGTTTACGCCAAAGAAAGCAATATAAACAGGGATCTGTGAAAATCACAGGATGTTCTGATGTGTCAATTAAAAGTTAGAAATTCCTTCCTTCACTTCCTGGTTCCCTCCAGATGCTGCTGAGCAGCCATGAACAGCCTCAGCTCGCATGGCCAAATGTCATGAACAAGGAGAGTTGCACTCCAACAACAGGTTGGGGCTGAATGCTTTAGCTTCTCAGCTTAACACATACCACCCGCTTGCTTTTCTCTCAGTCACTGATAGGATAGCCCTAATTTGCTGCCATTTGCTGCCTTGTGGTGCTGGGGCACACATGATTCAGAAGGTGCACATCCATAAAGCCAAAATCCCCTGCATCAACCTTCTTGACCTTTGGGTCCCCAGATGCAGCTAGACTACAATTCCTTTCACTCTTGGCTAAACTACCGTATTTTTCGCTCTATAAGATGCACCAGACCACAAGACGCACCTAGTTTTTGGAGGAGGAAAACAAGAAAAAAAATATTCTGAATCTCAGAAGCCAGAACAGCAAGAGGGATTGATGTACAGTGAAAGCAGCAATCCCTCTTGCTGTTCTGGCTTCTGGGATAGCTGCGCAGCCTGCATTCGCTCCATAAGACGCACACACTCCCTTACTTTTTAGGAGGGAAAAAGTGAGTCTTATAGAGCAAAAAATACGGTATTTGGAAATTATCACAGTTGGAGTCCAGAGCTGGGAACCCAAAGTTGAAGAAATGTGCACTTTATTTTTTTTAAGAGTTTCAATAGAAAAGACGACAGGCAAAATGCTCTCTGCTAGTGGTGATTCTAGATGGCTTAACTACAGCATACATGTAAAATCTCCATCTACAGATGTCCTTCCAGTACCCTATTCTCTCAAAGGATCTCTATTATCTACTCTCAGGGTTGACGGGTATGTGTGAGTAAATGCACATCCCCTCAGTCTTGATGCTTAATTCCCAGGGTGCAGTAGTTTTGTGGGGGCAGATTCATCAAGGATGGGTAGGATCCATCATGCCAAGGGACCCTAATCAATCTTACACCACCAGCTCCAATTCCTCATCACCCACATACTCATAAGAACAGATACAAAACCATTATTATACATTTGGCACAAGCGGAAACATGGAAATGTAAAGTGCTTCTCATGATGTGGCCACCAAATGCAAGGTGCTTCAGCTTAGATTGCTGTGACATCTGTTCCAAAAGCCCTGGCTGGCATACAATTAATAATATACTTCATTAATAAAGAATAACTAGAGGCCGCAAGCTGCCACTGCATCTATTTGTGAGCTATATAGACTTGAAGGTAGCGAGGTGGGGCAACACAAGTGCAAACTTGTCTTCCATGTTTGCAGGTTACATTGCTCTACATGTTTCCCTCTTTAACACCCTTCTCTTGTTGGTTGCTTTGTTTTCCTCCTTGCTTCAGGCACCCGATACCTTCACAAGTCTCTTCCTCCTACATCAGGGTTGGCTAACTCGAGGCCCTCCAAATGTCATTGGGCTCATATCTCCCATCAACCTTACCCAGTACAATGATCTGCACCCCTGCTCCTCCTTTTCGCTTCCTAGCTACAGTCTGACCCTGGTTCAATACACAAAATGGACAAACTGAAGCTCAGACCAATATGTTTACTGGAATCCTGCTGAATCGGTTAGTGACCTGACTGTTAGTCTTGGAAGTTGAAATCATGCTTATCACTGTAAGAGGACTGATGTGATGGATATATTATCACAACACTTACTCAGCCAGTCTTCAGTTGGCTTTCTGGACTATATTTCCTAGGGGACAGCTGTGGCCCTCCAGGTTTCATTGTTTCCTGTACCTCTTAGCACTGCCCAAGACAGCAGGGGTTGATGGGAGTGAAAGTACAACATAGGTACTGCACCACAGTTTGCTCACTGCTGCCCTATGCAATTCATAAAGACCAGAACCAGCCCATTAACTCTTCCTCTTTCTGATCATGTACACCGTATTTCTTCTGCCCAGGCAGACACATGTGGTTTAGAGAAGCAAAAATACACCCATATGCATGTGAAGTATTTTATATACAATCGTAGAATTGTAGAGTTGGAAGGGACCCTGAGGGTCATCTAGTCCAACCCCCTGCAAAGCAGGAATGTCAACCAAAACATCTATGACAGATGGCTATCCATCCTCTGCTTTAAACATCCAATGAAGGAGAGTCCACCACCTTCTGAGGGAGCCTGCTCCGCTGTCAAACAGCTCTTATCACCAGAAAGTTCTTCCTGATGTTGAGTTGGAATCTATTTCTTGTAACTTGAAGCCATTGATTCAGGTCTTACCCTCTGGAGCAGGAGAAAACAAGCTTGCTCCATCTTCATGGGTCAGCTCTTTAGATATTTGAAGATGGCTATCATATCTCAGTCTCCTCTTTTCCAGGCTAAACATACTCAACTCCCCCATAGATGATGCTAAATAGACTGTTTTGAAACATATTCCTAGAATTGGCCTCTTCTGTTTTTTGTGTGTGAATATTTTCTTAATAAATTAATAAGGATGTCAATAGCCAAGATTCAACACTAGAGTGATGCTGCTACTGAAATATAAGGTAAAACAATAAATACATATCTCAAATGATATGTATTAAACCATCTAATGGACCAAAGCTTTGACCTCAACTCATTTCTAGACCAATAATCTAGTACACAGCTTAGATACTTAACTGCTGAAAACATGGCACAAATTCAATAATCACAATCACTGACACCAGCTACAACAAATTTCAAGGCTGGGGTGAATCATTCAGCAACTGTGCAGAGCAATAATGCTTTTAAGATCATCACGCCACTGGTCTAATGGAAGCCATTCAAGCACTTGAATCAACAAGAGGCTACTGAAGTTTTAATCTAGCTTTTGAGAGCAGTAGCAACCGCCACTGCCTTCTCAGCAAATAAAAATAGGATTTTAATTTGTATTCAAAAGGGGGGGGTATTCACTTGCCAGTCAATCAAAGGAAAGCAATTAGACAGCACCCATTAAAATTAATGGACTAAGCTAGTCAGGTCTTTTCAATGGATCAACTCTGAACAGGACTAACATTGGATACAACCCCCAATTTTAACCTTATGGTGCATAACTACCTCATCCTGCAACATCATATATTTATACATTTCCTTTTACTGACCTGGGTGAAATATGTTTAATTAATGTTGTAAAAACAATATAATAGGAGAGCAACTCAGGAATTCCAGATATTTAAGCTTGCTTGCTTACTTTAAAAAAAAAATCTACCTGTTTTTTATTTGTGTGTGCACACATGCACACTCACATTTAACTCTTTCTTACACATGTTTAATTCTCAGGTTTATCTGTAGATTCCGATCCAATGCACACTTACCTGGAAGTAAATTCCTTTAAGCTCAACAGAGCTTCCCTCCAAATTTATCTCTATCTATACATGACTGCACTGTAATAGGGCTTACCCACACTTCCCTTTTCTCCTGCTCTTTCTAGGAAGGTATAATGCTCCGTGTCCGAGACAGAACGGGCTCCCATCCCCAAGCTTTCCCCACAAAAACCCATTCTTCAAAGTTCAATCAGAGTAAACATCAATTCAGGTTTCGAGCAGACTGATGCTTGCTCTGACTGAGCTTTAAAGAGTAGTTTTGTGGGGAAAGCTCTGGAGAAGAAGAAAAAAGAGTCTCAGACACGAAGCTTTAAATCACAAATTGTGCCTGGAAAGAGCAGAGGAAAGGTAAGTGTAGATAAGCCCATAGTTGGCATATAAAGTGATCAATCCTTAAAGAAATATAATCATCATTATATAGCCTCCTTCCTCTGAAAGGCACCCACAACAGAGTGACTAAGACTGCAATCCAAACCCATCTACCTAGGAGAAAACTCCACTAATTCAATGAGATGTACTTCTGAGCATACATACCGGTAGTTAGGATTGTGGCCTAATCTGATATTTGCTATGGTCAAATAAACAACAAAGCTAGCTTTACAAGTTAACAACCTCTATAAACCTAGGTAAATAAACATTAACAAAATGTATTTATTGTAGAATTTATATTGCACCTATTTACAGTTGAAGGCAGCCAACAATGCAAAAAAACCCACACAATAAAAATGGTGACAGAACAAAAAAATAAAAAACAGGAGCTTCTAGAACATACAAAGCTGAAGGAGTAGAAGCTAAATCAAACAGGAATATTCTTTACAAATGTACAACTAATCCAAGCTTGTAAATAGCAGCTTGACGGGTCACCTGTCCAGCAAACCCAGTGCTTGTAAATTGGAAATATGTCAGTTCTTTTTTTTCATGTAGTTGAGATGCCCACATGACTAATAGAGCCATTGCCAATGTTTTTGAAATGTTCGTATTGTTTTCACAATTTTGTTGTTTCCTGTCCTTTGGAGGAAAATGACTTAATAGAAATGAAAATAACAGTAATAATCCTAAATTCAGTAGTCCAAAATATGTGGAGGGTAGCAGGCTGGGGAAGGCTCATTTAGATTATTCACTGACTGGTGTAAATCTGCTTCAATGAAACGCATTCTACAAGAAGTAGACTTAAGTGTGACTCTCACTGTCCCCTTTCTACCTCAAAAGACCTCCTCTTCTTGTCACCAATTAAAATGTGTTACCTTTAAGTAGCAAGAAGTTGTTTTTCAAAAAATGCTTCATGTGGTTGTATAAAAGGATCATGAAAATGACTGCATTTGTCCATCTGTGCCAAACACTGAAACCATCAACTAAGCACCCAACTCCATTTGATCTTTTTATTCACTCCAGAAGTTATGTGGCTTTTATCCTTGTTAAAAACCTGTGACAATTTTATTTAAAAAATCAAGAAGTTACATCTCACTTTACAGCCACACAAGGCTCTCAAAAACATTTACAAAATCACCACAATAAAAACATCGTAATTATCTAAAAGTAGCAAAAAGCATACAGTAAGAAAAGCTTTCCAAAGAAGCCACAACCATCACATGGAAGCTACAGTGGTACCTCTGGATGCGAACGGGATCTGTTCTGGAGCAGAACGCAACCTAATAATACAGTCGCGTTTTGCCACTTCTGCGCATGATGTCATTTTGAGCATCTGCGCATGCGTGAGCAGCGAAACCTAGAAGTAACGCGTTCCGTTACTTCTGGGTCACTGTGGAGCACAACCTGAAAACGCTCAACCTGAAGCAACTTTAACCCGAGGTATGACTGTACTGAGAAGGTTCTGTGCCTTGTAGCCAGCCAAACTTTAGAGTCTAAAGGCAGGTGGGTTATCTGGGATGACTTTGAATGCTGCTGGGATTTATGATGTATTGCGTAAGGTTAGGGTGACCTTCAGTGTGTGCAAGAATGCTTACATCAAGGATAATTACTAAGTATCTTAATGTCTGAAGGCACACCAGTCCCAGAATGTGAATCCATAAACTGAAAAAATCTCAAAACTCATAGATTTAAAAGCTTAGTTTTATATTCTGTAAAACCTAACTGTTAATTAAATGGGAACTCAGGTCTACTATGTGATTCTGTTCTGCATGCACATTTGATTTCCTGATGGCATAATGGAAATTCAAAATATGAATTTGATTATCAAGGGGAAATCCATGTTAATAATAATAATACAGTAAGGGGAGGGCAAATAAATAATAATTTATGTTTAGCCATGGGTCAAAAGCTCTGGGTTTCATTAAAAAGTAGCATCAAATTATATTGTGTGAAAGCATGGTTTAGCATCAAAACAAAAGAATAATGAATAGGGAGTATATACAAACAGGAAAACTGATGATAAAGATTTCAACATAGCAACATACAATAATGAGATAAGGGACAGCAAAGACTTAAGACATATAAATGGATACTTCTGTCAGAAGCAAAAACAAACAAATAAACCCCAAAAGCTTTGAATAATCAAAAGGAATCACTTAACTCTGGCTAGCAATAGGACACTGTTTTGTTTAAGAATGTGAGAAATCCCACATAATAGGGGGAGGAATGGAAGAACGGAGCTGGAGAGCAGTGAGAGCGCTTGCAGCATGCAAAGTGCTTGAATACGATAAAATAAATAAGTTTCTATAAAGTAATTGAGATTATAATGTCAGAGGTGTCCCTAATACTTAAATGACATTAAATGAGTACACTAAAATGTTACATACTGTTACTAGCCAGAACATCCAATCCATTAACAATACAAAGAAAAAAAAAGATGTAATGGCAGGATGCGGGGGAGATTGTCAGGAGCCAAAGAATGCTTATTTACTGGAAACACTCTCAAATGTTTGGTCCCAGTAAAAAGCCATTTACATCTGCATATCACCTGAAAGAAAACAGCAAGGAAAGGGTAGCTAAAAGTGTACAGAATTAACTTAATGGACAGTTAGGATAATTTGCTTAAGTGTAGCTATAGCAAGGGAATCTAATCACAGTCAAAAAGTAAGATGCCTACAAGATTCCCATATTCTCTGATATCTAGGAAATGTGATCATCCTATTCAGAATGGATAGTAATTTTTTCATCTAAGGAAAATTCGACTCACGACAGCTTGACTTAGCCCACTCCTAACAGGCTGGTGGACTCACAGTCAATGATGCATACAAGCAACTGGTCAGTTTTTTAATGTCAAAGAAAAAAAATCATTGGTGCATTAATTGTGGTGGGGAAAACTATCTAAAGAGAATGTATCCATAAAGCATGGGTGCTTGTCTCTGGCCCTCTAGATGTTGTTGAACTCTGAACTCCCATCTGTCCTAGCCGGTGTGGCTAATGGTCAGAGATAATAGAAACTGTGGTACAAAACATTTGAAGAGCCACAGATCACCCAGCCCTGCCACCAAGTCCATTGGAAATAGCCATCCAGCTCTATCACCCACTGAATGCTACCACCGCACTGTCAACCCTTTCAATGGCAGTCACAGTGTCTAACCTTTTCCAATGCCTGGTTGCCTGAAGTTGGCCTTCATTCCCAGAATACTGTCTGCTCATAAAATGCTCATAGCTTTATTCAACTCTGTTAGCTGGACTTGTTCAAGGATGTGTTATCATCCGACATTACTTTCAATCCACTCCCTTCCAACACCTGCCAGCACCCAAGGCTACACACTAATCATGACACATGTTCAACACATTCGCTCTAATCCTTGCTTTTCATCTCAGTGATATTTTAGAAGAGGATTAGACAAATTCATGGATGAAAAAGCTATCAAGGGCTACTAGCCATGATGTTGATGCTCTACCTTCATGGCAGAAGACAGTAATGCTTATGAATAATAGTTGCTGGAAACTTCAGCGCTCTTGTGCTGCATGTGGATGTCCACAGGCACCGAGCTGGCTACAGTGAGACCAGCCTTATCCAGGAGGCTCTTATGTTCTTAATCCACATTAATGATAGCGAAAAGGGGATAAAATGTGTGTGATTGCATGGGATGGATGACATGCATCCCTACTTGACAGATGAACAGTAGAAAAAATATTCACAGCAAATCCATCCCTACTTAATATGTGATGGAAAAACATCTTGTAAGCTATTATAAATTCGTTGCCATTCACAATAGAGCTCTTTTACTATGCAGTATTTTTTATTCACTTAACAAAATGTATATAGCGCTTGATTGTAATAAAACCACTCAGTGGTTTATGTACCTCTGAGCAATGCAATGAGGCAAGATTAGTTTTAACACAGTGCATTGGGGAAGTTCTTTTGCACACAACTCTGAGCTAAGATTAAAGTCAATAGATAACCCACCCTTCTTTTCACAAACTAAGGCTGAAAGGCAATAGCTAGCAATACCCCAAGGCTAGATTTGGAACCTAGATCCAACACTGACTCACATTTCTACAGTACTTTTACATCAGGCTTTGTGTTTTAACAACAATGTGAAGAAGCATAAAGAACTTCTTCAGACATAAAGAATAAAGCATAAAGAACTTCTTCTAAAGAAGTGAATAGCTTCTATAACCTTGTATTTCAGTACTTCACAATCCTTGTATGACAAAGACAAGCTTCTTATATTGATTGTACAAAATGCTTCCCACTTACTACCACTGATTCAGGCAGTATTATTCACTTCCAGATCACTTTTTTTGGGCACATCACAGCATGCTTTACAAAGCTTCTCTCTCGACCCACCAATTCACCTCTTGTGGGTGTGTAATCTCCTTCCATATTTTAAATATGGATGGGGGCTATTATCCAGAAAGACATAATAATAGAGCTTTTAAACATGACATTCAGGAGCAACTTTTCAGATCAAGTTTTAATGAAGTTGGTTATAGCCAACTTCTTCATTAACTTACTGTAGAGGTATACAGCAACCCACAGAAACATATGAAGCATTACAGCTAATTATTAAAATTAGTTTTCTGAATTCATTCTTTAAATGAAAATTAACAGAAGTATCCATGCATTTTATAATAATACACACAGACATAATTGTCTCATGTTGCTGAGGGCACTTCATTACTATGGTTACTACTAAAGGCTAACAGGTGTTTTTTTAATAAAAATAAAATGGCATGAGCTTTCACGGACTAGCGCCTGCTTCATCAGATGCAGAAGAACTCATCACAATAAGACTGCTAGTCTCCAAGGTGCCACAGGACTGTTAACCGCAATAATTCAAAAAGAGCAGCTTTGTGACCCCTGAGAGATTTAGCAGATGTACGGTGGCAACAGTTTTTCTTCCCTGCATCAGATGAAGCAGGCGCTATTCCATAAATGCTCATGCAAACAATAACTCTGTTTTAGGTTTTTACGGTGCCACTAAGCTCTTTGTTCTTCTCGCCACAACAGTGTCACCACAAGCTTTACAATACTTTAAAAAAACTAGCAGGTTTACTGTGGCAAGTGTTCTTGCTCTGCTGCAAACAAAACAAAAACCCACTCATGCCATTGCACGGGGGTGGACTAGACCCCCCCCCCAAAAAAAAAACCCTTCACGATTCCACCAACTAGTCCCGTAAAGCCTTTAAAAGGTACCATATTTTTAAGGGGGGTCCTCCTTCCGCTGCAGGAGCAACAGATGAAAGAAACACTCCTGGAACTCTTACACCGCGCAAAGGGGGCAGGAAAAAAAATGAGAATAATGAAGCCTCGAAGCGGATTTGCAGGGGGCTTCCACGGAGAGCCCCCCTTACCCGCCCAGAGCCACTGCTCGGGCTTCAATCTTAGGCAGGAGTTACTCGGGAGTAACTCAAGTAGAGTAAACGTGCAGAGTTTCCTTTCTAAATCATTACAAAAGGGGGTCCCGGGGGAGGGGGGGAGAGTAGGGAAAAGAGACCTCCCAGGCTCCCTTTGTCTCTCCTTCTCTGCTCGCGGCAGATTTATTACAATCACAGCCTCGCAATGTTTATATACACAGGCAGATTACTACTCCTCGCCTCTTAACTCGGGAAGGAGCTTCAAGGCCGAGTAAGTAGTAAATAAAGCGAGCAGAGCGAAAACAAAAGCCCGAGCGGCGGAGAGGGGAAAAGAAGAAGGGGCTGAGGGGGCGTTACCTGGGCCTCGGCCGGGACCCCGTGTCGGGCGGCGGTGGCAGCAGCAGAGGCGCCGCCGCGGCCTGCCCGCCCGCCCTCCGGTGAGGGGCCTTCCTGGGCGCCCCTAACCCACCTCCTCGGCCGCCCCTCGCGATCGCCTTCCCGCCTCCTCAGCGGCCCTGAGGGAGACGAGCCGGGAGGGGGGAGGCTTCCTGAGGGGCGCCGCGGCCTCTCGCTCTGCGCACGCGCGCAGACGGCGGGGGGGGGGCCGAGGCGTGAGGAGGAGGAGGAGGGAGGAACGTTCCAGCCGCCGCCGCTGCCGCCACCTCCTACGTCGTGCCCCTGGCTGGCTGGTGTTGTTGTTGGTGCCGCTGCCGCCGCAGACACGGCCAGGCAGGCGCCGTAGCGCGCATGCGCCACATCCGGGTTTTTCCCCTCTCTCTTCCCTTCTCCCTCCCACCCTCCCGCACTTGCTGCTGCTTCTCTCTGTCGCGCCGCCGCCCCACGCCGCCCTCTGCTACGGCTCTTTCACCACCTCCCGCAAGCGTGCACACAGCGCGCATGCTCAGTCGAGGGCAAGCCAGGCGACGGCGCCCTAGCATAGGTTTTTTTTCCCCTCTCCTTGGAAAAGAATGCGGGCGGGCGCGGAGTAACCGCGGGAACCAGGAGAGGGAAAGGGAGTTGGGTTTTTGGTTTTCAGGAGCGTCGTCAGCGTGCGAACACAGAACGGGCGGGCGGGTTTTTTTAAAAAAACTTTCTTTTGCCCTGAAATTGCTGGCTGGCAATTTCCTTCAGGGAAATACCGCCGATTTTGCTAAAAAAAAAAACCGCACTGCTTATTGTTTGCAGCGTGCACGCGGTACCTGCGACAGCCACCAGCCTTGATCTGCCAGCAGCGCTGGGTGTAGGGCACACACACATTTTCAAGCAGAGGTTGAATGGCCATAAATCATAGGTGACCTAGTTGAGATTCGCGCATTGCAGGGGGCTGGACTAGATGATCCTCAGGACCCCTTCAAACAAGTCTGTTTGTATAAAGCAAGGGATCTGAGGAGAACCACGAAATGACCTCCCCCTCCTCACTTTTGGGATGGGGTGTAAGGTCCTTACACCCAGCCCAACTTCAGCTTGGGTCAACAAGGCAAGAGAATCCAATTGTGAAAAGCTGGGCTTGCTTGCTGGTTGCCAAAGTCCAGCGATTTCCACGGTTCAGATTTCCACACCAACCATAAAAGCACCTAGCACTTGGGATGCGATTAGATGCAGTAATTGCAAGTTGGATCAGGGACCTGCTTGCAGGGAGAAAGTGTTGAACTCCCAGTGATTAGCTGCAGGAAATTTTTCCTTGGCTTGGGACGCTGAACAGGAGGGAACCCTGGGGATAGCCGAGCCAGGCTATGCTATTTAAAGGGGAGAATGTGCGCAGCGGTTGGGATCTTTGGCCCAAGCCACGCCCTCTTTCTTTGAACATGGGAAAGATTCAGCCTTCATGCCCAATGTGCCTGCCAAGTTTAAAATTAGATCAAGGACATCTGAGCTCGGATGGGATCTCGGGGGAGGCAGAAGTATTTTTAAACTCTGGATGCACTTGGATCCAAAAAGCAAAAGGGGAAGTAAAAGATATCCAGTTTCGTGACATTTTAGAAGCTGCAGAGGAGATGAACCACATTTCACAATCCCGCGTGCATCTCTCTTCTATGCAGCGGCTTCTGCTAAAGCGAAGCCTCCAGCACAGAGCTGCCTTCTGCTGCATTCCTTTCCATGCAACACAATGCAGGAATTTGAACACCAGTTCTTGTGGTACTATTAGTAAAGGTAAAGGGACCCCTGACCATTAGGTCCAGTCGTGGCCGACTCTGGGGTTGAGGCGCTCATCTCGCTTTACTGGCCGAGGGAGCCAGCGTACAGCTTCCGGGTCACGTGGCCAGCATGGCTAAGCCGCTTCTGGCAAACCAGAGCAGCGCATGGAAACACCGTTTACCTTCCCACCTATTTATCTACTTGCACTTTGTGCTTTCGAACTGCTAGGTTAGCAGGAGCAGGGACCGAGCAACGGGAGCTCTCCCTGAAGCGGGGATTCAAACTGCCAACCTTCTGATCGGCAAGTCCTAGGCTCTGTGGTTTAACCCACAGCGCAGGTGCCAAATAAACTGCATTTGTAAGAAACTGATATTTGATTACGATGGTACTGCACTTTGGAACTGCTTGCCTCTTGACATGAGGCAGGCACCTTCACGGTACTCTTTCTGCCACCTGCTAAAAAATATTTGTTTATACAAGCCTATGTAGATATCTAACATGTTGGTGTGTGTGTTTAACCTGTTTTTAGTTTATCACTTATCATATATTGTTTCGAATTGTAAAAATAGTTGTTCTTAACAGTTTTGACTGATAATTTTAGCGTTCTTTTTGTAAACCGCTTTGAGGTTTCTGACAATCAAGTGTGATATAAATTTTATGAAATAAATGAACAGTGGTTTTGTGAGTTGATGTGCAGTCTGTGGATGAGATCGTGCACTTGCGTTCTCTGACTGCACATATTTCCAATCCCTGTTTTATGATTTTGCCACATTGCACAGGTCTGTGTTATGGCAGATGGATCATGGAGTCTGATATCACCTGCAGGCACTAGGGTCTACCCACCTTTCCCCATTATAATCCCATCCCAGATTGCACTTCACTCCAAACCTATATTTAACAGATATGCATTATGACTCTTAAAGGACCTCTGACCATTAGGTCCAGTAATGACCGACTCTGGGGTTGTGGCGCTCATCTCGCTTTACTGGCCGAGGGAGCCAGTGTACAGCTTCTGGGTCATGTGGCCAGCATGACTAAGCCGCTTCTGGCGAACCAGAGCAGCACACGGAAACGCCGTTTACCTTCCTGCCAGAGCGGTTCCTATTTATCTACTTGCACTTTGATGTGCTTTCAAGCTGCTAGGTTGGCAGGAGCAGGGACCAAGCAACGGGAGCTCAGCCCATCACGGGGATTCGAACCGCCGACCTTCTGATCAGCAAGTCCTAGGCTCTGTGGTTTAACCCACAGCGCCACCCGCGTCCCATTATGACTCTTAAGAATGCTTAGTTTAGGAAAGTGAAATTTGTAATGGTTTGCCTGAGATCAAAGGCTAAACCAGCTTATTATGCCTTCAGCAGAAAGTAAGCTTGCTAGCTCAGTCTTTTGATGATTTAATTAATATATTTGTCAAAAGGAAAGCACGGATGAGGTCTTTCAAGTAGGAAAAGTACCCATAAGTAAGTCCAATGGATCAGGTCCGTAAGTACCTCCAACTGGGCATTAAAAAACTAATTTGGAAGTAAACTATAGCTAGAGGTTCAGCCTATCAGCAAATTAATTTGGCTGTGCTATTGTTACTTTTTTCATTGGAATATCAATGGTCATAAAATCCTCGGCTAACACCACTTCTTGGCCATCCAATACCCACTCGGCTTGCCTCTTCAGCTCCATGACATCCACATCTCCTTCGCCAGTCTGACCTGCGGGCTTGTATCTCTGACTGAAGTGAGACAGAACCAGTTTCTTCACTTTGCACAACTTTGCAAACTCCGCCGCCACCCGTGGGGTGCTGTGACCGTGCTCCTTCGCCTTGTCTGCCTGGGCATCGTCCAGCGTGGCTTCGTGAACCAAGAGATCGGCTCCGTAACAAAGGGCCGCCGCTCCGTCTCCTACAATGCCAGAGCAGTCTCCTAAAATGCAAACTTTTCTCCCAGGAAGCGGGTCTTCCATGACATCTGAAGGAAAGATGGTTGTACCGTTTTCCAGGACAACTGTAGCCCCGTCTTTCAGTCTGCCGTATATAGGGCCTGGTGGAACTCCTAGAAATTAAAGCACAGGTCCAAAGCTATTTGTCAAGAAGCTTGGCTTGCAACAAAATTTTAAACACACTTTTGAGCAATCGGCAGTTCCCCAAAAATTCACGCATCCATGCCACCAAGTTTCTAGTCCTTATGAATGCACATTTGCAATGATCTCATAGAATCATAGAGTTGGAAGAGACCACAAGAGCCATCGAGTCCAACCCCCTGCCAAGCAGGAAACACCATCAGAGCACTCCTGACATATGGTTGTCAAGCCTCTGCTTAAAGACCTCCAAAGAAGGAGACTCCACCACACTCCTTGGCAGCAAATTCCACTGTCAAACAGCTCTTACTGTCAGGAAGTTCTTCCTAATGTTTAGGTGGAATCTTCTTTCTTGTAGTTTGGATCCATTGCTCCGTGTCCGCTTCTCTGGAGCAGCAGAAAACAACCTTTCTCCCTCCTCTATGTGACATCCTTTTATATATTTGAACAGGGCTATCATATCACCCCTTAACCTCCTCTTCTCCAGGCTAAACATGCCCAGCTCCCTTAACCGTTCCTCATAAGGCATCGTTTCCAGGCCTTTGACCGTTTTGGTTGCCCTCCTCTGGACACGTTCCAGTTTGTCAGTGTCCTTCTTGAACTGAGGTGCCCAGAACTGGACACAGTACTCCAAGTGAGGAGACACAGTACTCCAGGCGAGGGGTCCATAACCATTCCTTCCCTGCATCAGTGACCACTGCTAAAGAACATTTAGCTGGACAGCTCAGATGGTTAGAGTGTGGTGCTGATAACTCCAAAGTTGCAGGTTCAAACCCCATAAGGGCCAGTTGCATATTCCTGCTTTGCAGGGGGTTGGACTAGATTATCCTCAGAGTCCCTTCCAAGTCTGTATGATTTAACATTTTATGCAGGGGAAATACTGAGTTTAGAATAAAGTCCATGCAGGGTTTCTATTTTTAGGTACTGAATTGTTTCTGTTGCCTAACAAATTTTACACATGAAAAAGTTCCATCCTATTCAGATTCCTTTTCAACCCTTTCTCGCTGCATTCATTCCCACATGACTTTTTGTCCCATAGATGATATATACCGTATTTTTTGCTCTATAAGACTCACTTTTTCCCTCCTAAAAAGTAAGGGGAAATGTGTGGGCATCTTAGGGATCGAATGTAGGCTGCGCAGCTATCCCAGAAGCCAGAACAGCAAGAGGGATTGCTGCTTTCACTGCGCAGCGATCCCTCTTGCTGTTCTGGCTTCTGAGATTCAAAATATTTTTTTTCTTGTTTTCCTCCTCCAAAAAGTAGGTGCATCTTGTGGTCTGGTGCGTCTTATAGAGCGGAAAATACGGTATTTTAATACTTACAATATCTGCAGTGCTTCAGCCAAGGCCAGCCTAATACTCCAACCCCGCACATTAAATATAGCTCTCTGTTAGCCTTGGTTGAAAAATAAAAAAGGTAGAGCTATAATCTTATACAACACTGATTTTTACTTCCCTGTTACATGAAGGATGCTCTACTTTGAAATGCTTTTTTTGGGGGGTGTGGGGGTGGAAGGAGCTCGGCTCTTACCCCCCATAGATTTCTGCACTAAAGTTTTCAGATTTGATCAGAAGCATTAACCAACATTACCTGCGTCTCTAAAAGAGGGGAATATGTGCATTAGTCTATAACAGCGAAGGGAAAGAAGAACGCAGGCATCTCAAAGACTGGCCTCAAAAGCACATCCCACATGAAACCAATAGCGATTACATAGAGCAGGCCGATGGCTTTGAAGACACACACACACACAAGCACTGTGCTAAATTAATTATTCCCTAAGGTGCCACAGCACTCTCTTTTATGGGTAAAAGCAAGACGTTTCCCCTGCTCGGAAAGTTATTAGTCACACTCAGGAGCTGCGGTGTGACGTCAGCGCTCACGACAATCAGCAGAGGCGCTGTGGGATTTTGAATCCATCAAGTGTACAGCAGTGGCTAAGAGGTGGCGCTGTGCACCAGGAAGCCCTCTGCTCAAATCTCTCACGGCTCCCTCTGCCAGCAGCACAATAATGCAGTGGCGTAGCGTGGGTTGTCAGCACCCGGGGCAAGGCAAGTAATTTGCGCCCCCTAACCTGTGGATTTTAGCAGGGGGCAGAGAGCTGCGAGTGCGAGCGCCCCCCCCAGATGTTGTGCCCGGTGCGGCCGGCCCCCCCTGCACGCCCCACGCTACGCCACTGCAATAACGACCTATAATTCAGGGTCGTTGTGGGAACAGTTGAGATACTCTGCCTGAAGTAGATGCTAAGTACGGCCATCGTTTACAAGTAGGCCTGGCTGATACAGTGGTACCTTGGTTCTCAAACGCCCTGGTACTCAAACAACTTGGAACCCAAACACTGCAAACCCGGAAGTAAATGTTCCAGTTTGCAAACTTTTTTCGGAAGCCAAACATACTCTATTTTAAGTGTTACGCTTCCGATTTGCGTGCCACACTTCCGTTTTGAGTGTTACGCTGAGGTCTGTCTGTTTTTGCTATTTATTTTGCGTTTCTGTTTTTGCGGCTCTTTTTGTTTTGTTTTTGTGACTGTGTGGAACCCAGTTCGGCTACTGTTTGGTTGACTGTATGACTGTGGTACGTTGTTTATTGCTTTCATTTTATGGATCAATGGTCTTATAAGATAGTAAAATTCATGTTAAATTGCTGTTTTAGCGGTTTTTTAAAAGTCTGGAATGGATTAATCCATTTTGCATTACTTTCTATGGGAAAGCACACCTTGATTTTGGAACGCTTTGGTTTTGGAACGGACTTCCGGAATGGATTAAGTTTGAGAACCAAGGTACCACCGTATATCAATATATCGCCTAGGAACAGACCGCGATGTCAGCTTCATTCAGCGGTATATTGCTGGTGAAACCGCCACTGCTCCTGAGTCCCTCTGCTAGCGACTTCCTCCAGCGAGTGTTGCTAGCAGAGGGACTCAGGAACGGTGGCTGTTTTACCAGCGATATACCGCTGAGTGAAACCACCATCCCACTCTGCCTCCCTCTGTATCTTTAACTGCTTGGCTGAGGAGTGTGCAGTTGCCACTACCCTCGGCAGAGCAATTAAAGGAGCCCCCAGCCCAGCGCTGGCTCCCATGCAAGCGGGGGGAGTACCAGGGGTGTCTCAGCTGGAGATCGGGAGCACTCCAGCACGCCAGCTGAGCCATACAAACAAGCTGCTTTGTCCCAGCCCACTGGAGGTAAAATCGAACCTTGACTGGGATCCAATGAATATTAGTACATTGACCAGGATTTGGCACGGTGTGTGCTAATGTTGATTGGACCACCGGATTAACATGATCAGGAGCACCCTATATGCTAACAGCAAAACCATTCTTCAAGTATCAATCCTTATGTAGCCAAAACAGAACCATTCACACACAAAAGGGTACAATCGGGGAAATTGCAAAGTTTGCCGATGTAAAAATCTTACAAAAAAAACCACACCATTCTAATGAGCATGCTCAGTGGCCACAGAACACTGTCTGCTGGGCAAGGGAGGGGCAATGGAATGGAGTACCCTGAGGAGAGGGCTTGGCTGGCTGGCACCCTGAACAGGAAACCTCCATGCTGCAACTTTCTGTTGCAGGTCTCACTAAAAAAAAAAGGGGGGGGGAGACTAGAGGTAACCACTGGGTGCCCTTCAGAGGTGTAGATTTCCATCATCCATAATCAATGGCCATGCTGGAAGGGGCTGCTTGGAATTGATATCCATGAAATCTAGAGGGTACCTGTTGGTTGTCCCTGTTTTAAGACAAACTTCAAAACACCTGCTACAGGACAGTATTCTCAAGGGTTGAAAGAGGCAGGTCTTTTATTACCTAGTTCCTTCAGCTTCTGGGCGTTGAGTTTACCAGGCCGTGGCTTCTCTTCCACGAGAAATCCGAAGGAAGGTATGCGGTGAAACAGCCTAAACGCCTTCACCACAAACTGAGAGTTGTCCACCAAGGTGTACGAGTCTTCTAGAGGGTCCAGGCGAAGGGTTTTTCCTGGTGCCTCTTCAGACGAGACCTTGTCTCCGTCCACAAAAGACAGTTCCTTCCGTTCCTCTGCAGGGCATTGGTCTGGCGTCGGCACCAGTTCGTGAACGACCCAAGGGAAGGCGAGCTGCGAGTGGGAAAGCTCCAAAGTTCTGCAGATGAAGCTCCTCAGCCCAAGAGGTCCATAAATCTCAACCGGCAGCTTGTTTGTGGCAGGGCTACTCTGGAGGCTGATTGTACAAAGAAGCCCAGGCAGGCCAAAGACGTGGTCGCCGTGGAGGTGTGTTATAAAGATCTTGGCAATCCTACCTAAAAACACAACAATGGTTTGGAGATGAGAGAATTCAGGAAGCATACGTTGAAAACAGCACATGGAGAAAACAGAAGTTCACACCAGAGAAGTACAAATATGTTAGGCTATAGTTCCGTTCCACCTTTAGAACAGGCATATGGAGTTGTTCTTTTTCTTAACT
This sequence comes from Podarcis tiliguerta, assembly GCF_965153285.1. Taxonomy (NCBI): domain Eukaryota; kingdom Metazoa; phylum Chordata; class Lepidosauria; order Squamata; family Lacertidae; genus Podarcis; species Podarcis tiliguerta. The sequence goes on from NC_139544.1 coordinate 52,584,262, forward strand.
GCCATCGCTTCTGTCGGCGAGGTCCACAGAGGTAATTTTGGTTCCAATATTCCTTTATATTTTATCCAGATCTTATATAATGATTTCCTTATTAGATGATTGAGGAAGACTTCACCTTCTCATAAATTAGATAGGCATGCCACCCATTATCGAATATCATAATCGGTATGAGTCAATATTTTATTATTGTGATGCCTCCTGGCCTGCACTTTAGATTCTTCATTTTATTGCATTCTTGGCTATGTTTGTCCTTCTTAACAAAATCAATAAATATTATATGAAATAAAACATCAAATGAATAATAATAATAATAATAATAATAATAATAATAATAATAATATATTGTTTATACCCCGCCCATCTGGCTGGACTTCCCCAGCCACTCTGGGTGGCTTCCAACCAAATATTAAAATACAGTAATACATCAAACATGAAGGGCTGCCTTCAGATGTCTTCTAAAAGTTTGGTAGTTGTTGTTCTCTTTGATATCTGGTGGGAGGGCGTTCCACAGGGCGGGCGCCACTACCAAGAAGGCCTTCTGTCTGTTTCCCTGTAACTTGGCTTCTCGCAGTGAGGGAACTGCCAGAAGGCCCTTGGTGATGGACTTCAGTGTCCGGGTAGAACGATGGGGGTGGAGACGCTCCTTCAGATATACTGGACCGAGGCCGTTTAGGGCTTTAAAGGTCAGCACCAACACTTTGAATTGTGCTCGGAAACGTACTGGGAGCCAATGTAGGTCCTTCAAGACTGGTGTTATGTGGTCTCGGCGGCCGCTCCCAGTCACCAGTCTAGCTGCCGCATTCTGGATTAGTTGCAGTTTCCGGGTCACCTTCAAAAGTAGCCCCACGTAGAGCGCATTGCAGTAGTCCAAGCGGGAGCTAACCACTACTTGGTTGCATGCACTACTCTGGCGAGGCAGTCCACGGGCAGATAGGGTCTCAGCCTGCGTACCAGATAGAGCTGGTAAACAACTGCCCTGGACACAGAATTGACCTGTGCCTCCATGGGATAATAAATGGTTGGCAACACCTCGATATATAGGATTGCAGCCTTAAGCATGGAACTGGAAACACATACTTTTCCAAAGCTGCCAGCTTGGCTAGAACTTTTAGCTTCTACCAGTGACTTTAGAAAAGAGCTTGTTGGTTATATCTGACTCGAGAGACAATGGAGTTTGCTGACCTGCTTTCAGATGACTTTTCATGAACTGGGTTTGTGTCCCCTCGCCACAATCGAACAACCAGCTTTCTCCTTCAAAACGGACCACCGTAGCCGAGGCCCCTCTCGTTGGAGACGGGTAGGCAGCCCCGGTTCCCAGGAAAGTAACATCCATCGCCATTTTGCTCCAAATCAGCGCGGTACCCTAGCGGAGACAGTAACAAATGGGATTTACTTTTGGGCTTTCTGGCCCCATGCACAAAGAGAAAAGCTACGTGACATCAAAATGAACTGGTAAAGGCTTAGGCTGCAATCCTACGCACACTTATTAAGGCGTAAAGGCCTAAACACCAGGACTCTTGAATACCCAATGAAGCTGAATGTTGCAAGATTTAAGGCAGACAAAAGAAGTCTGCTCCCAAAGAGGTAATGACTGATGGCCGCCAAGTTGGATGGCTTTCAAAGAGGATTGGACAAAGTCACGGAGGACAAGGCCTTCAGTGGCTACTAGCCATAATGGCTATGTTCTACCTTCACTGTTGGAGGAATTTGATTCCGAACACCAGCTGATGGGGATTGTAAATAGAAAGCATACAGCTGTGCTCAGCTCTTGCTTGTGGGTTTTCCACAGGCATCTGTAAGAACAAACTGCTGCCTTTGGTCTGATCCAGCTGGAGTCTTCCTAGGTTCCTAAATTCAATGGAGCTCAGGTTTACTCCTATCATAGAATCAAATAATAATAATAATAATAATAATAATAATAATTTTTATTTATACCCCGCCCTCCCCAGCCAAGGTCGGGCTCAGGGCAGCTAACAAGCAATAATAAAAACAAGTTGAATGAATACAACTTAAAAACAAGATTAAAATACAACATTAAAATATAGAAACATTAAAATATTAAAATGCAGCCTCATCACAGTAGGAGAAAGGAAAAAGAAAGAGGGGGAAGGTATCAAATTGGCTCCAAGCCAAAGGCCAGGCATAACTACTCTGTCTTACAGGCCCTGCGGAAAGAAATCAGATCCCGCAGGGCCCTGGTCTCATGAGACAGAGCGTTCCACCAGGCTGGAGCCAGTATTGAAAAGGCCCTGGCTCTGGTTGAAGCTAATCTAACTTCCTTAGGGCCCAGGACCGCTAGGGTGTTGCTATTTATGGACCTTAAGGTCCTCCGTGGGGCATACCGGGAGAGGCGGTCCCGTAGGTACAAGGGTCCTGGGCCGTGAAGAGTTTGAAGTAGGGTTACCACATGTCCCCGGTTCTCAGGGACAGTCCCCGGATTTGCAAATCTGTCCCCCGACAAATTCCGTGCCCGGAATGTCCCCGGATTTGCAAATCTGTGCCCGGGAAACGTGGCAGCGGCAGCCTCGGCAGCCCGGAGCCAGCCTGGTAGTGCAGTTGGCTCTGGCTGGCTTCAGGAGCTGCTCGCTGCTGCCGCCACTGCCGAAGGAGAACCGGGGACATCTGGCAGTACAGATCTGCTGCCCCCTTCCCCTTTGACAGATCGAGGGAGGCTCAGGAGTCATGGGTGGGCGGGCGTTGCCTAGGAGGGGCGCAAGGTCCTCGGTTTCTCGGCCAGACAAGGTGCAAAGCCCTTCTTTCGCACCCTGTGAAACATAAAAGCACAGTTTTTTAAAAAACTGGGCAATGGCCGCCCACCCACGACTCCCGAGCCTCCCCCCGATAAGTCAAAACAAAGAGGGAAGGGTGAGGAGATTGGGGAAGGGGCTTGGGAGTCACAAGCAGGAGGAGCACCTTTGCTCAGTTTCTTAAAAACTGTGCATTTATGTTCCACAGGGCGAGAAAGAAGGGCTTTGCACCTTTATACAATATGCACGTGTGCTTGGGCCCAGGGTCTTTTGCCTCACCATCCCCACTACTGACTCCCTGTTGCTACTCATAAAAAAAAAAAAGGGTCCCTGGATTCATTGAAAAAAAATTTGGCAACCATAGTTTGAAGGGACTTCAAGGGTCATCTAGTCCAACCCCCTGCAATGCAGGAATCTCAGCTAAAGCATCCATGACAGATGGCCATCCAGCCTCTGCTTAAAAACCTCCAAAGAAGGAGAGTCTGTCATCTCCCAAAGGAGTCTGTTCTACTGTCAAACAGCTCTTAACTGTCATCAAATTTTCCTGATGTTTAGTCAGAATCTCCTTTCTTGCAACTTGAAGCCATTGGTTTGAATCCTACCCTCCAGAGCAGTAGAAAACAAGCTCACTCCATCTTCCATGGGACAGCCCTTAAGATATATGAAGATGGCAATCATATCTCTTCTCAGTCTCCTCTTTCCCAGGCTAAACATACCCAGCTCCTTCAAGCGCTCCTCATAGTTTCCAGACCATTGATCATCTTGGTTGCCCTCCTCTGCACATGTTCCAGCTTGTCAACATCCTTCTTAAATTGTGGTGCTCAGAATTGGACACAGGATTCCAGGTGTGGTCTGACTAAGGCAGAATGGACACTATACTTCTGTTGATGCAGCCTAGAATAGCATTTGCTTTTTTGCTGCCACATCACACTGTTGACTCACTGTTAAGCTTGTGGTCCACCAAGATCCCTAGACCCTTTTAACATGCTAGTAAGCCAGGTGTCCCCCATCCTACATTTGTACATCTGGTTCCTTCTGTCTAAGTGCAGAAACTACAGCTTTTTGTTGTTGCTGCTGCTGCTTTGTTAATAGTGTTTTATAGATTGTAATGGTTTTATTAATGGCTTGTTACTATAGATCGTAATGGTTTTATTAATGGTTTGTTAATTATTTTACATGATCTGTGCTGGATTTGTGGTGCTCGATTATGTTTTATTATGGTTATTGCTATTTATTATCTGTGAGGGACGCGGGTGGCGCTGTGGGTTAAACCACAGAGTCTAGGACTTGCTGATCAGAAGGTCGGTGGTTCGAATCCCCACGACGGGGTGAGCTCCTGTTGCTTGGTCCCTGTTCCTGCCAACCTAGCAGTTCAAAAGCACGTCAAAGTGCAAGTAGATAAATAGGTATCACTCCGGTGGGAAGGTAAACGGTGTTTCCGTGCGCTGCTCTGGTTCGCCAGAAGCGGCTTAGTCATGTGGGCCACATGACCCGGAAGCAGTACACCGGCTCCCTCGGCCAATAAAGCGAGATGAGCGCCACAACCCCAGAGTCGGTCACGACTGGACCTAACAGTCAGGGGTCTCTTTACCTTTACAGTATATTAATAGTGAAATTTGGGGGGTGGGCCAAGGGAGTGGGGCCCTAAGCTATAGCTTGTTTACCTTATACGTAAATCTGGCACTGCAACCAACCAACTAAATCAAACATTCTGCAAGAAAAGCGTGTCTCCCCAGATAAAATGGCCTGTGCCACTTCAGGTTGCAAAGGAGGGATAGCATTGCTTCCAAACGGAAACTCTCGCTGCAGGAAGAAAACCAGCATTGATCAGTGCTAAAACCAGGCTGTTCCGTGTCAAGTTTTCCTTTCGCAGAGAAAATGCTGGTGTGGTTTTTTTGTTTTAAGACAAGAGCATTTAAAAATGGCATGCATTTTAACCCTTTCCTGGCATGCATAGAACCTCAGCCAATCTGCAGACGGCATTCATCGACCTGGGAATTCCGCCCCGCCCCCATAGCGTTGGACTACAATTCCCATCATCCCTAGTCATTGCTGGGGCTCATGGGAGCTGGAGTTCGCCACCTGATTTTGCTCCTGGGCTTAAAAGCAGCTCGTTTACAGTTTCCTGGGGCGTTTGGGGTGTGTGTGGTTTTTTTTTCCTACCCACCTTGGGTTTTCTCTCTCGGAGTCCTCTTAGCTTGAGAGCCCGGCTACCAAGGAAGGGAAATAAGAAAATAAAGAATAGGTGATTTTTGTTTAAAGAGGAGGGTTTTCCGGGGCTGTAGCAAGCCTCCCTGCTTGAAAATCAGTTTTGCTCATTCGGACCTTTCCCCGGTCCAAAACGAACCTTGCAAGCAAGCAGCCGGAAGCGGAGGAATGAACTGCTCTCTTTGCAAGCTCAGAGGCGCCCTTCTCCCGCGGGATGGGGGGCTATTCCGCATGCTCAGGAAGTGAGCATAATAGGAAAGGCAATAGGTTCCGGGGTTGAGTCCGTTCAGGGGGAGGAGGAGGAGGAGGAGGAGGAGCCGCTGCAGAGGAAGAAAAGGAACCGCTTTGGCATTTTGGATGCAGCTGCTGGCGAGTCTGGAGGTGAAATGGCTGGAATTCGGGAACGCTTCTAATTTCATTATTTTATGCAAAGTATATTAAAAGGAAAAGGTACAATCGGCAGCTGAAACTGATGGAATAGGCTGAATTAGCAAGTTTAACTAGTAAAATTGGACTAAAATGGTCAACCCAAAGCTTTACATTTCTGGTGTTTATCACCACAACAGTTCTCAACACTGGGTTTTAGGAAAGCAAATAATTTAATTAGGCAGCGCCTATATGATACTGAGCGGCAGAAAAATTTGGCCGCGACAAGGAAATTTTGTCCATGGTTATGATTATTTCCCACCTAGTCATTTTGACACGTTGGCACTCTATTTGCAAAATTTGGCAATTCCAGAATACAGACTGTACTTGAGGGTCGATTTCAAAAAACTCCCCTGGGAAAACGGTTATGTCCCTGTGGAAATGGCAGTATTGAATCAGTAGCTCACGTGTTTCTGGTTTGTACTCTATAAAGATTTGAGGAGTGAGGTTATTACTTATTACCCCTCTACTACTATCCATACCACATCGCTCAACCGTTGCTACTGTGTCCTTTCTTCTAGCAGAGAGATAGAATCATAGAATCATAGAGTTGGAAGAGACCACAAGGGCCATCGAGTCCAACCCCCTGCCAAGCAGGAAACACCATCAGAGCACTCCTGACATATGGTTGTCAAGCCTCTGCTTAAAGACCTCCAAAGAAGGAGACTCCACCACACTCCTTGGCAGCAAATTCCACTGTCGAACAGCTCTTACTGTCAGGAAGTTCTTCCTAATGTTTAGGTGGAATCTTCTTTCTTGTAGTTTGGATCCATTGCTCCGTGTCCGCTTCTCTGGAGCAGCAGAAAACAACCTTTCTCCCTCCTCTATGTGACATCCTTTTATATATTTGAACATGGCTATCATATCACCCCTTAACCTCCTCTTCTCCAGGCTAAACATGCCCAGCTCCCTTAGCCGTTCCTCATAAGGCATCGTTTCCAGGCCTTTGACCATTTTGGTTGCCCTCCTCTGGACACGTTCCAGTTTGTCAGTGTCCTTCTTGAACTGTGGTGCCCAGAACTGGACACTGTACTCCAGGTGAGGTCTGACCAGAGCAGAATACAGTGGCACTATAACTTCCCTTGATCTAGATGCTATACTCCTATTGATGCAGCCCAGAATTGCATTGGCTTTTTTAGCTGCCGATGTCTAACTGGTAGATCCCGTGCTGATCCTGGTGGATCGCAGGATCCTTGCGTACAAAAAGTTACGGGGGGAAAGCTAAAAAAAACTGCAATCCTCCCCCCAAAAAAGTTCAACAACTCTGGGCAATCCACCCACACAACGCACAATGGGTAGATCACTGCCAGGTTTTTTTTATACTGGGAGTAGATCAGGGTCTCTTGAGAGTTGGACATGCCTGTCATCAAAATAATCAGGTGACTGCAAAAAAAAAATAAATGCATGGGCAATTAGAATAAGAGCTATTATTTGATTATTGATGTAAACCTCCAGAATGTATTTTCTTCTATCAGATAAAAATGAGCAGATAACAGCAAAGGTTGGTAGGTTCATAGCAGGGGCAATCAGAATAAGGGCCACTAACTGACTGCTGATTCAGGACTTTAAATTGTGCTTTTATATCAAATTTCCTTTTCTGCGTATACTGTAATGTTTTACTGTTGCTATGGCCATTGGCTAATGCGAATAAAGTTTTATTTATCTATCCAGAATGTATTTTGTATAGTTAAGTTTTTACCTCTATCTTCAGGACATTTTTATTTTATTGTTATGGCTAGTGGCTGGTGTAAATAAAGATTCTTCTGATGATGAATTAAGAGAGCAAGGTGAGATAGTTTATAAGGAGGACTGGGAAAAGTTTGTAGATTGCTTTTTTTTTTTTTTTTGTAAACGTGTTAAAACGCAAGGCAGTTTCAAGTAAGAACAGCAGCAAAGTGTACACACTGAGAAGGTAAAGGTAAAGGACCCCTGGACAGTTAATTCCAGTCAAAGACAACTATGGGGTTGTGGGGCTCATCTCGCTTTCAGGCCGAGGCAGCCAGCGTTTGTCCACATGTGGGTCATGTGGCCAGCATGACTAAACCGCTTCTGGCGCAATGGAACACTGTGAAGGAAACCAGAGCGCACAGAAACTATTACCTTCCTGCCACAGTGGTACCTATTTATCTACTTGCACTGGTGTGCTTTCGAACTGCTAGGTTGGTAGGAGCTGGGACAGAGCAATGGGAGCTCACCCACAGGGATTTGAACTGCGAACCTTACAATCAGCAAGCCCAAGAGGCTCAGTGGTTTAGACCACAGCGCCACCCGCGTCCGCCACACTGAGCGGTGGAGGAGAGATGGCATAGCATAATTTTAATATGTAGCAGTATTAGGAAATTTGGGGAAACCCTGGAAGGGTGGAGGGGAAGTTGAACATTAATGGAATGCTAATTGGAAAATGTTGTATAATTTGTTTTATTTTCCTTTGGAAAACTTGAGAATTAAAAAGAAAAGGTACAACGTATCACTATGTATGCAAACAGCTGCCATTTCATATATGCTTGTCGAGTATGTAGGTATGTGTTGTTATCATTATCCAAATGCATATATAGCTTTATATAGAGGGGCCACCCTGTGGAAGCCAGAGACCTGCTTCTGCATGGACAAGACAGGTGTGTCACCCACAAGCAGTTTATCACATGCATCAGCTTGATCATATGTAGAGGAATTTATGCGTCAGCCTTCCTGGTGCCCATTCCAGATCGGTGCTGTCCACTGATGCCAATAAGTGCTGCAGTTTTCCTATGGCAGCACCACTGTGAAGATGATTGAAAGGCATATTTACAAGCAGTACGTTTCCAAGCACAATTCAAAGTGTTGGTGCTGACCTTTAAAGCCCTAAACGGCCTCGGCCCAGTATATCTGAAGGAGCGTCTCCACCCCCATCGTTCTGCCCGGACACTGAGGTCCAGCGCCGAGGGCCTTCTGGCGGTTCCCTCATTGCGAGAAGCAAAGCTACAGGGAACCAGGCAGAGGGCCTTCTCGGTAGTGGCGCCCTCCCTGTGGAACACCCTCCCACCAGATGTCAAAGAGAACAACAACTACCAGACTTTTAGAAGACATCTGAAGGCAGCCTTGTTTAGGGAAGCTGTTAATGTTTAATAGATTATTGTATTTTAATATTTTGTTGGAAGCCGCCCAGAGTAAATAATATTATATATATTATATATGGGAGGATACTGACATGCTGGAATGTGTGCAGAGGAGGGCGACCGAGATGACTGAGGGTCTGGAAACCAGGCCTTATGAGGAATGCTTGAGGGAATAGGGCATGTTTAGCCTGGAAAAGAGTAATCTGAGAGGAGATACGATGGCCATCTTCAAATATCTGAAGGGCTATTCCCATGGAAGATGGAGCAGACTTGTTTTCTCCTGCTCTAGAGGGTAGGACCCCAAACCAATGGATTCATGTTACAAGAAAGGAGAACTTTCTGACGGTAAGAGCTGTTTGACAGTGGAACGGTCTTCTTTGGGAAATTGTAGACTCTCCATCCTTGAGAGGTTCCCCCCCCCCCAATAATATTTATTATTCTCAGTAGATAAACATAGTAAAAAAAAAGAAAAGATTAACAATAATAAAGACAAACAAAAAAAAGATACATTCAACATATTATCACTTAATTACCGTATTTTTCGCTCTATAAGATGCACCAGACCACAAGACGCACCTAGTTTTTGGAGGAGGAAAACAAGAAAAAATATATATTATGAATCTCAGAAGCCAGAACAACAAGAAGGATCGCTGCACAGTGAAAGCAGCAACCCCTCTTGCTGTTCTAGCTTCTGGGATAGCTGTGCAGCCTGCATTCGCTCCATAAGATGCACACACATTTCCCCTTACTTTTTAGGAGGGAAAAAGTGAGTCTTATAGAACAAAAAATACGGTAATTAAAATTAAGTACCATCCATCTTCATAAACATAGTATTTGACTTCCTCGAATCTCTTCCATCCGAATTTCTTAGTAATTATATGTAGCAGTTTCCAATATCAGTGTTTCAAAAGACCACATCACAGTCCTAATTACACAGAGGTTTTTAAGCAGAGGTTGGATGGCCATCAGTCACGGATACTTTAGTTGATATTCCTGCATTGCAGGGGGTTGGACTAGATGACCCTCAGGGTCCCTTCCAAATATTATTCTATGGTGTAGGAAAGCTGCATCAATGAATGAATGAGTAGAGAGGGGCAGGGGCTCCCTTGTGCGTGAGCCGAAGGCTTGTTCAACTTGGCCAAATAATAGTTTCACACACACAACGTAGGCAAAAGGGACGGCTTTTACTATGAAAATAGAAGACCATTAACACGTATCTCAGTACGGGTACAATATTACCAAAGGAGAAAAATAAACCCACATTTTTAAACACAGTGTTTGTTCATTTTTAAAGCCACACAGACTACTTCGCAATAAACCATATTCTGAAAAAAGGTTCATCCTGAGGATTTGTATTTTGACTATGCAAGAATTGCTCCCACAAAGGTGTTTGATTTGCTTTAGAAACAGCCCAAACAGCATTTATGCAAGACACAACAGCTGATGGAACTAAAATTGCCTTACTTTTATGCTCTGCTTGGGACATTTTGGGCTACCAGAGAGAGTTGGGGTTTCTTATTTCCCATCAAGATTCCTCATGCAGAGGAGCCAGAAAAATGAAAGGGTTTCCCCACTTGAGTCATAAGAAAACTGTCCCTCTTTTCTGTATACAGTACATGGTTTCAGGGCCAAATCCAGGAGCCCAACCAGGACATGGCTGTCAACAGAGATTTCCTGTTGTATAGATCATCGTGTACACATGCATATGTTCACTTTAAATTCAGACCACATTGGGTTTCGGCACATCTCCAAAAATGTAGCTTCTGTCACATTTCTGGTGGCATGTGCCTAAAGCAGATCTGGGCTGAATTCAATAAATAGTGGCTGTTATGCAGACCAAAAGGGCATCATGGGTTCAGGCGGTTGTGTGAACAGCACCTTCACTGACACGGGACAGCTAGGGAGAGGCACGGGTCAAGTTTTCCAAACACGAGTTTCACCTCTCAAAAAAGAATTCCAAGATAACAAGGTGTACAAATACATAACGAACCCTCTTCTGAAGAATTGCTTTCAGTCCCTCTAAAGCAGCATTTAAGCTTTTGTCGCACTCATGGAAAAGCAATCTTCATGCGCAAAGCCTCGAGAGCAATCATTAAAACAGCTTCGTTAAAAACGACTTACAGAATAAATAAACGTCGCTAAAAAGAAAACAAGGGTTAGGAAGTGCAATGATGAAGCCATGTTATAAGGCAAACAAAGGGGAGGGGAAATCCCTTCTAAAAGAGGTGCCAGGAGGTGCTATTTTGTGTGCAACCCCCCACAAAAAAATACATTACAAACTAAGACACACTTTTAAATAGCATTGCCGACACCCCATTGTTGTTTTTGCCAATAACACAAGAGAAACTTATGCTCACAGCTACATTATAGTGCCTTGTTTTTCACATGTTGCTTTACTTGTACTATTTTTTAAAATGGTATTCGTCAAGGATCTTGCAAAGGTTGACTTGAATGGAAGGCTCACATCCCTGGAGGAGGAAGACTGACTGGATAGGAATTGAACTACGCTCAGCAAACACAAGATTCACCTGTTCCCAGACTACCACTTCACACTTGAGGGGGGCAAATAAATATCTGAATATTTATTTTTTAAAACACCTTCCTGCACATCACAGAACTAGTATAAAGGGAAGGTTGGTTCAAGGCAACTTTCTCCTTAACATATTAGTTTTGCATGTGCACAGTGCTCTCTCGCTTTTTATTCTGGGGAACGTTTAAGCACGCAATTCCCCACCCGGAGTCTGAAGAAGGTGCAATCCAGCGACAGATGTATCACCAGAGTGTGATAGTTGTGTAAACTCAGTTCTCACAAGAGCAACATGGGAAGAAGGGAAACATTAGCTGGACTATCTCTCAGACTAAATACATTCTGTCAAAGCTTGTGTACTTGGATCCAAGTCTGACCACACAACTACCTCTAGAATCTAGCAAATTATGTGCCCAATTGCATTAAGCTAGCTATGCCTATGAAGGGTGGTGGGTAGACCGTTTCAAACTATGCGAGTGCTCCTGTATCTTAAAACTGTAGCATGGAAAACACCCTTAAATTACTCCTTTGAATGTTCTGTGTGTGCAAGACACACTGGGCTGTTCATATACCGTATGTATGATCCAACTCTTAAAGCCTTGAGGGTGTGTATAGGAGATAAGGACCATTCTGTTCTGCTTTCTGTTGAGAAGTGTGGCATAAGCACTGCTGCAGGAGCAGTGCACAAACCTCAGTGAAATCCAGGAGACTTTACCCAAAGAACAGTAGCTGGCTTGCACAGCTCCAATGAATTTACTGGAGCTTGTGAAAACTCTGGTAAATTACGCCTTTTGTAATCACAACCTTCGCTGGTGCAAAAAATTCATCTCTTTGCTGTATGAGCATGCAATCATCTTGGCAGACAAAAAATTATGCAGAGAGGTGAAGTAGGGGAAATGGCAGAGAAGACATTAGCATAATGCCAATCTAATACTAAGTGATGCTTGTCCGGCAGCTCATCAGTCTGCTGAGAACATTTGAATTAAATCTGTTCAGAAATGTACCCCGTATGCTTGATTGGTTTAATTTCTTTCATCACAAATGTCTTCCATCCCTTTTGGCAGGCAGAAGAGCCATTAAGGGCAGCGAGTGTGGAGTGCCAGATATAAACCCCGATATCTCATTGTTGCTTCTACACAAAATGAGGCGGTCAAGAAATCCTAATCCGTTTCCCAAGTCTTTAAAACTAGAGCTGCTGTCGCCTGGTGCTTATCGGAAGAAGTAAACAGGGAACAATGCCCACTCCCCATTTTCCACGATCACCACAATTTTAGGTAACAACTCATTTGAGAGATTAAAAAACACACCCAGCCAGGCACCAAATAAGTCTTTGTACTAAATGTACAATCAGTTGGAAAATCAGTTTTGCAACAGCTGTACACATAGCGGATCTATAGTTAAGGGTGGCCCAGTCGGGTGGAAGCCGTGGCCGGACTGCTCACTGACCACATTGCATGCCAAACGCAAGCCTTGCATCTGGTCAGGTCAAAATGCAGCTTAGCACTGGGGAAGCCCACACTGAAACTGCCCCTTGTTTTCAGAGGCACAAATCTTGCTATTATGTTGTAAAATAAAGACAGTTCAAGCTAATTCCTAAATGCATGCCTCCATCCAAAGTTTGGGAGTGTATGCGTTTTTGAATGCAGAATTTCCATGGGAACTGGGAATGACCTATACAGGAGGCTGAAATTTAAATATGGGAAGACCACCCCAATGCTGATGCCATTGGGACAGAGCTCTGAGGATGCACTGGAGGCCCAGGATTTGGGGCTATGGAGTGTAAGCACTCCGCAGAGAAAAACTTTGAAAAGGCAAAATTGGAACATTGTAGAAGCCAACACTGGTACGCGGGGTGGAGAAACTTTGGCCCTCCAGAAACTTTGAAGTCCAACTCCCATCGGCCCCAGCAAACATGGCCAATGGCCAGGGGTGATGGGAGTTCTAGTTCAGCAACATCTGGAGGGTCAAAGGTTCTCACGCCCCTTGTATAGATTCAAGAGACTTAGGTCACTTACACACTGTGGACTTTGTGCTGTTCACACATAAAAGTTTTTTTGCTGCATCCCTGAAACATCATCCTCATCAAAATGCCACCCCATAATTTAGCCCACTGCATTTAAGCCAGTTCTATTGTTCTGTTCTTTTGCGAGGAGGGTGTTACTTGCTGGGTTTTCTGCAGAAACAGTAAACCCCTATTAAACCGGAAAATAATATGGGAGGGCATTGTGACATTGTGTGGATGCTGCATTTGTGAACAGCACAGACTTCACAATAAACTGCCATGTGGAAGCACTCTAAAACCATGCTTGCTGGCAAGGGTTTTTGTTTTTGTAGCAGAGCTAAGAAGGGCAAAGTTGCTTACTCGAAGCTCAGAACAGACAACTCACCATGTTTACCTGCAAAGGAAGTTGGTAGCCCGTCCTAAAATCTGACATTGCCCAATTGAGGCCACAAAGCTCAGCACATCAGACAACTGCAAGGGCCACCAGGCCACATATAAAATAGGCAACCAGAGTACAAAAAGGGATGAAGAGATTTGGTAGCCAGCTTAAGGCCCAGTTAATGCATGCAGCAGGATCAAGAGGTAAAACCATTTCTGCGCTGTACCACTTCAAGATGCTGGAAGGTTGCCTGTTTGAATGTTTTCTCCGCAAAAAACAAGTTCTGTGCAAGCAGAAAAGCAGCACAGGCCAGAAGGCTAGGCCGAATCTTTCTGACATGCTCATTTTCTACACTCGGTGAGTTTATTTGTTTCCAATATAGATAAAGAAGATCATTTGCAGTCTGAAGTGGGGCAGCTCAGAAGAAGCTCTACCACTAAATATATAAACTGGGTCTACATAACAGGAATGACAAGATAATTAAGGATTTCCTGTATATCGTTAAGTGACCCTGAGGACTGTAAAAATGAATTTAAAAAAAATAAATCAGTGTAAGTTTTTGTATCTTGGTTCCAGATAAGTCACTTCCATCCATTGGAATGCAAATCATCAGAGGGAAAATCTATACCAGGAGCAATCCAGGCAATTGTTATGGGGCAAGGCTTAAAAATACTTTTGTTGTTGTTGAAAAAAATCAAAGTCTCAAACCGTTCCTGGTTTTAAATCTGTTCTGGAAAGAGATTCCCTGCAGAATTTCAGGTGCCACCTGAGGAACATGGCCCCTTGGGCGAGTCACTGTGTTTTTGGTGGGTGCGCCGTAGATTCTGGCCAATCATACAAATCCGGCAGAAACGATTCGTACTTGTAGTTCCAGATCCTCGACCGTATGTGCTTGTTCTTGTCTGCAGGCTCGGGGTAATGGAACGCCATGTTGTTGGCATACAAAAATTCCACAACCTGGAGCGGGAGGAAATCAGATTATTGATCTGCAAGATTCCCATGATCTATCTCAGAGTTGTGGAACACAGAAAGCTGCCTTATGCTGGTCCATCTCCTTCAGTATTGTCTACACCCTGGCTAGCTAACCTGCTGCCCTTCAGATGCTGGACTACAAAACCCATCATCCATGACCGTTGGGCCATGGTGGCTGGGGCTAATGGGAGTTGGGAGTCAGGCAACAGAGGTTGGTTTCACATGGGTCTCTCTCAGCCCTGCCTGCAATTGGATCTGGGACTGTCCGCATGCAAAGAAGATGTTCTGCCATTGAGCTACAGTCCTCCTTGTGGTCCTCCAGCTTGCCGTTGGACCCTCCATCTCCCATCTGCCTCAGCCAGCAAGGCCAACAGCCAGGGATGATGGAAGCAACATCTGTGGAGAGCCACAGATTCCCCATCACTGGTGTCTTCCTATTGCAATATTTTGTTTCCAACCACAAGCAGCCAATTGCTTCTGGAAGCTCACAAACATGGTTTGAAGATGGCCTTGGCATTTTGGGCCCAGACGTGTGCTACCTTTGTCCTTCAAGGTTTCCGTTTAATGATGATCGTCATTATCCAAACCTTGTTCGGACACCTAGAATGGGCAATTTAGGTTCATCCCACGCAATCAATTCCAGCCCCTAGAATGTCATTGAATGTCCCCACCCACTCCACCCTGCGATATTCAGAAAAATTAAAGTGGGCTGTACATCTATCCAAACGCTCCTCCTGCCACCCCTAAAATGGCACTTACTTTAACGGCAATGTTAATGGAAACCTCCCGGATGTTTGCAAGAGGAGGATAAAGCCGTCCTTCCGCAAGTTCTTCCTCAGTCAGCTGCTCTGTTAACGCCTTTTTTAATACGAAGAGAAAAATATTACACAGGAACGAACCAGACAATTGAACCAGAATTGCTCCAGACAAGCGGACACGGAGCAATGGATCCAAACTACAAGAAAGAAGATTCCACCTAAACATTAGGAAGAACTTCCTGACAGTAAGAGCCGTTCGACAGTGGAATTTGCTGCCAAGGAGTGTGGTGGAGTCTCCTTCTTTGGAGGTCTTTAAGCAGAGGCTTGACAACCATATGTCAGGAGTGCTCTGATGGTGTTTCCTGCTTGGCAGGGGGTTGGACTAGATGGCCCTTGTGGTCTCTTCCAACTCTATGATTCTATGAACCACCATCTGGGGTTACACTGCTCCTGGGCCATTTAAGGCTTTAGAGAAGATAACCAATCCTTTGGCTGAGGCCTGGAAATGGCTCTCAAGCCAGTGAAGTTGTTGCAATAATGGGAGCCACGCAATCGCAGTAACTGGCTCCGGTCTACATCCTTGCTGCTACGTTTATGAACCAGAGGACGTTTCTAAACCGTCTTCCAAGGCAGCCCCATGTAGAGCACACTGCGGTCGCCTTGATCTAACCAAGGCTTTTGACGTCATGGCGCAACCTCCTCGCTTCTAGCCTCTTAAGCCAACCAATGCACAGGTCAGTTTTGAACTCATATTCTATCTTTTCCATTTGAAAATCCCCTTCACACGTGCGGAAACTGCAATGCACGTACTATTTCACCCACCAGGCGTTTCGCCTTCGGACCACTTACCTTCGCAGCCTCCAGGAAAACTTGATCGCTAATGTGCCGAACCCCACTGAGAATAACAGCAAGAGCAACGCCTAAAGAACAGAGACATTCAAAGTCGTTTTGCAAAATCGTCTGGATTTGGGGAACTGAAAGGCTTTTATGCCGCTGTTTGCGTAGAAGCTTACAGCAGTGTTTATTTTTATAAGCGTTGCTACCAACAATGCTCAGCACTGAAAGCCAATAGCATGAAGGGAACTGAAGAAGAAGAAGAAGAAGAAGAAGAAGAAGAAGAAGAAGAGGAGGAGGAGGAGGAGGAGGAGGAGGAGTTTGGATTTGATAGCCCACTTGATACCCAAAGGAGTGTCAAAGCGGCTAACATTCTCATTTCCCTTCCTCCCCCCACAACAAACACTCTGTGAGGTGAGTGGGGCTGAGAGACTTCAGAGAAGTGTGACTAGCCCAAGGTAACTCAGTGGCTGCATGTGGAGGAGCGGAGACGCGAACCCAGTTCACCAGATTACGAGTCTACTGCTCTTAATCACTACACCACACTGGCTCTCTGTAGGGCAGCACAGAATTCCCTGATGCCCTTGTGGCAAAAAATATTTTTTATTATGAACTTGTAACCTGCCATCGTAAAGCCCATCTCGCAATGCAAGAGGCCTTTGGATTCTTACGAGCCAAAATTGTCTCTTAACAAACTGCTTTACCTGGAAATATGTATGCATTGTTTCCTTGTCCGGGTTTGAAGGATCGCCCTTCACTTAGCTTCACTGGCTCAAAAGGGCTGCCGCTTGCGAACAGACAACGCCCCTGTCAAATAGAAAAAAGAGGAAACGATTCATCAGGAAGCCACTTCTGCAAGAATAAGGGCAATACAGTACAGATGAAGTTCCACTGCAATTTTATACATGTGAGTATTTGTACACTGGGCAGACACAACACTTTTAGCTACACCAAGAGGTGCTCACACATGTCTCCAGCCAAATAATATTACAAACTGCCAGAGTGGATTTGATTTAAGTCAGTGAGACTTGGTTTAAATTTTTTTATTCGTGTGTATTGAAACTCAGTCTAAGTTTTTCCCCCTTTATGTTTAACCACATCAGTTAACAGTTAAAAAACAGCAGTCACGAAATTAAAAGACGCCTGCTCCTTGGGAGACAGGCGATGGCAAACCTAGACAGCGTCTTAAAAAGCAGAGACATCACCTTGCCGACAAAGGTCCTTATAGTTAAAGCCATGGTTTTCCCAGTAGTGATGTATGGAAGTGAGAGCTGGACCATAAAGAAGACTGATCACCAAAGAATTGATGCTTTTGAATTATGGTGCTGGAGGAGACTCTTGAGGGTCCCATGGACTGCAAGGAGATCAAACGCATCCATTCTTAAGGAAATCAGCCCTGAGTGCTCACTGGAAGGACAGATCGTGAAGCTGAGGCTCCAATACTTTGGCCACCTCATGAGAAGAGAAGACTCCCTGGAAAAGACCCTGATGTTGGGAAAGATGGAGGGCACAAGGAGAAGGGGACGACAGAGGACGAGATGGTTGGACAGTGTTCTCGAAGCTACCAGCATGAGTTTGACCAAACTGCGGGAGGCAGTGGAAGACAGGAGTGCCTGGCGTGCTCTGGTCCATGGGGTCACAAAGAGTCGGACACGACTATACAACAAATTTATTTTTTTACAGAAAGGCATTCCTGCTGGTATAATCGTAATATTTACAACCGGATGAAGGTTTCATTTTTGGAATAATACATTTTCAGAGTAGTTTTTACAGTTATATCAAAAATTACTGATTTGGTTGTACTATGAGATATAAAGGTAAAGGTAAAGGAACCCCTGACCATTAGGTCCAGTCGCAGATGACTCTGGGGTTGCGGCGCTCATCTTGCTTTATTGGCCGAGGGAGCCGGCATACAGCTTCTGGGTCATGTGGCCAGCATGACTAAGCCGCTTCTGGCGAACCAGAGCAGTGCACGGAAACACTGTTTACCTTCCCGGCGGAGCGAATAAGTTAACTGTTTTTATATTTGGACAACTTTTCTGCTGTACTTTATTGGAAGGAGAAAAGTAATAACAATTAATAACAATTTAAACCATTTATTTAACTAAAACAATAACATTATAGCATATGTATCCATGTTTGTTAACTGATGTGGTTAAACATAAAGAAAAAAAAACTTAGACTGAGTTTCAATACACATGTGTCAGGGAACTGCCATTGGAGCCAGAAGGAGAGGGAGGGCTCCAGAGGGATTCCGGAGAGCGTCCCGGGAGGGAGAGAAGCAGCACATCTTCTGGGGAAGGAAATCAGCGTAGGACCAACCAGTGGAGGAGGGGGCCAGATGGGGGAATCGGTGAGGTGGCTCCAAGACTCCTCGCCGGGGACCAGCAGGGAGAGCACGGGTCCTCCGATGCCCACACCCTCCCTGCGCAGAAGGCTTCCGCGCAGGGAGAGTAGGCGAAGACTAGGCGTCAAAGAACTTTTATGCTGGAAGAAGTTTAAGAAACGCCCACTGACGGATTCTGCCAGCGATTGAGACAGCCACGGGCGAGTGGCTGTCCAGACAGAAAGGGTTCACTCAGGCAACCCACCCAGGCGTGGCACCGATTTACGCATGAGCAACCCCTAGAACCATTACAACATGAAAAGCTTAAAACAAATCCTTATTTCCTGATGGCCTTTGGACTATAATGTAACTTAAATAGAAAACTTATCTTTAGAAAGATTTTTTCCTCCAAAAACATTTTATTTTAAGAATCTAATTTAAATTTTTAAAATCGATTTAAATAAAAAAAAATCCTATTTTATTTTAAAATAAATAAATCATTGATTTTTATCCACCCTGAAAACTGCATTACAGCAGAATCTGACCCCATTGGCAAACCTACCAGATATCTGTGTGCTGAACCCATGTTTCCATAGGGCCTTTGGAAGTGTGTAAGCCCAACAATACGACAGTTAACTTTTGAACACATAAAAAAAGGGATAATATTGCCCTATTCAGTCTGTGTGTTTTGGATCCGGTGTGTGTGGATCGTAAGTGATTATGACATCCAATGTGTGGGTGTCTGGTACACCCAGAGGTAGGGCAGATACTCCTGGTGGGCAGCTGAGATTCTGCTCCACCATGCCGATTCCATATCTAGTTAGAGCCTATTCAGAAGTTGTTGCTGCTGACATCCATCTGTCTCAAGGGACAATGGAGTGCACCTCTGGGGATTATCATCTTCCAAAGCAACTACTCTATTCCGAACCTAAAAATGGAAAGTGTAATGCTGGTAGTCAACAAAAGAGCTTTAAAGACTGTCTCAAGGCAAATCTAAAAAAAAAATGTAGTATAAACACAGACAACTGGAAAACACTGGCCTGCGAACGCTCCAATTGGAGAACAGCCTTTACCAAAGGTGTCATGGGCTGTGAAGATGCTCAAACTCAGGACGCAGGGGAGAAACGTGCTAAGAGGAAGGCATGCTTGGCAAATCCTCGCCATGATCAACTCCCACCTATGTCCCCACTGTGGAAGGACATGTGGATCCAGAATTGGCCTCCACAGTCACTTACGGACTCACTGTCAAGACTGTGTTCATGGAAGACGATCTTACTTGACTACGAGTGATCAGTGAAGGAGAAGGAGAGGGAGGAGGAGGAGGAGGAGGAGGAGGAGGAGGAGGAGGAGGAGAAATCAAACTACTGTGTTAGCAGCACCCAAGTGACCTCCCAGGGCGCAAATCTGGGCAGTGTGTCCCTTGAGGTCCTCGTGAGAGAGGGAAAGGACCATTGATACCAGATACCAGTTCTCTGCAGGTGAGCTGATCAGCCACACTAGCACACGAGTCACAACCACATAATGTCTTCAGCACAGAAGGTGCTTCCTGATCAAGCTTCCGGCAGCTCAGTCAAGCAAGTCAAGCTGCACAGTCCAGGAGAAAGACTGTGATGACCAGCGATGCTTCAAGTTATTTGGCCCACCTCTGTTAATGTGTATGCCTCCTCAGCGGTGCACTCGGCTTTCGCAGTAGGGTTACTCAGTGCAAATATGATCGGTCTCTGGTTGATGGAGCCCATCGCTTTGAGAACGTCGTGGGAGAAGAGTCGGCCTGCGCCTGCAACCCCTGGAAGAAGCAAATAACATGATGCCTTTTCCCCTGCCCTCCTGCCAAAAAGAGGCTCACATGCAGTTTTCTGAAAATGGTAGCAATAAGACACTGGAACACAGCAAGTGTTTCTGCGCCAACTGGGTTGGACACAGCACGGCCACTCTGGGGATGTGATGGCACACGTTCCTGCTAAAGCAAAATTATTTCTCATGCTCCTACTTGCCTCAATGCCAGTGGGATATGAAAGCAGTTAATGCAGGACAGGCAACACACAGACTCAGTAAGGTCTTGTCTCATGGCAAGTTTGTATATTCCCTTGTCTCCACACGTAACTGGCAGGGACATGGGTGGCGCTGTGGTCTAAACCACTGAGCCTCTTGGGCTTGCTGATCGGAAGGTCAGTGGTTCAAATCCCCATGACAGAGTGAGCTCCCGTTGCTCGGTCCCAGCTCCTGCCAAGCTAGCATTTCAAAAGCACGCTAGTGCAAGTAGATAAATAGGTACCACTGTGGCGGGAAGGTAAATGGTGTTTCTGTGCACTCTGGCATTTGTCATGCCTCAGATGATGCATGAAAAGTCTGGGATGGTTTATATGGGGAGGGGCGGTCCTTGAGGTATTGAGGTCCTGAGCCACACCTCTGTGGGACGTTGCACAACTGAGGGCCTGCAACAGAGAATGCCCCCGTCCCGGCAAGCTTCTGAGGGTGGAGGAACTATCAAGAGGGCCCCCTCTGTTGATCTTAATATCCAAGAGGGACTGTAGGGAAGGATATTTGTGGCCTACACCTCTTAGGGCTTTAAGCATCAAGAGGACCTGGGCCCAGAAATATTCAACCAAATGCCTACGGGAAGCCATTAAACAGGGCCTGCCACCTCTGATCCTGAAGGCAGTATCTAGCCACTAGTATTAGCAGCCACTGATAAATTTATGGAGGATAAGGCTCAGTTCTGCTTTATCAGGAATAGCATGGCACAGGATGACCAACACACCCAGTGAGTGTTCAGTTGGGACGCGGGTGGCGCTGTGGTCTAAACCACTGAGCCTCTTGGGCTTGCCGATCAAAAGGTCAGCGGTTTGAATCCCTGCAATAGGGTGAGCTCCTGTTGCTCTGTCCCAGCTCCTGCCAACCTAGCAGTTCGAAAGCACACCAGTGCAAGTAGATAAATAGGTACTGCTCCGGCGGGAAGCTAAATGGTATTTCCATGCACTCTGGTTTCCATCACAGTGTCCCGTTGCGCCAGAAGCGGTTTAATCCTGCTGGCGACATGACCCAGATAGCTGTCTGTGGACAAACGCCAGTTCCCTTAATCTGAAAGCGAGATAAGCGCCGCAACCCCATAGTTGCCTTTGACTGGACTTAACCGTCCAGGGGTCCTTTACCTTTAACCTTACTGAGTGTTCACACGAGTGTCCCCTCAGGCCTGTTGACAGTACAAGCACACACAGGCCAGTCACCGTAGAAAATGTAATTCTTGCAGGTCTGGTGCTCAGTAAACACATAGCCTCCTTTGGGAAGGCAGCCCTGTTTAGGAAAGCTTTAAATGTTTGATGCATTACTGTATTTTAATATTTTGTTGGAAGCTGCCCAGAGTGGCTGGGGAAGCCCAGCCAGATAGGAGAAGTATAAATAAATTATTATTAGTAGTAGTAGTAATAGTAGTAGTAGTAGTATCCACCTGACATTAAAAGCCCTTCCTGAAAGCATCAGTATTATTACCGTATTTTTCGCACCATAGGGCGCACCGGACCATAGGGCGCACCCAGTTTTTAGGGGGGGAAATCAAGAAAAAAAATATTTCCCCCCCCCCAGCCCCAAAGAGCAGCGTACAGGCTGCGCACAACCTCTCCCTGCCGGAGGGGTTGCGCGCGGATATGGAGGAAGCCAAGGCAGAGAGCAGGATGGATCCCGCTCACTGTTTTAGCTTCCCCTTTAGCCCCGTGCAGCCTCTCTCTCCCGGGAGAGGCTGCGTGGGTCTAAAGAATCCATAGCCCCGTGCAGCCTCTCCTTGCCGGAGGGCTTGCGCGCGACTATGGCACAAGCCAAGGCACCGAGCAGGATAGATCCCGCTCGGTGTTTTGGCTTCCTCTTTAGCCCAGCGCAACCTCTCCTTGCCAGGAGACTCTGCGCAGGGCTAAAGAATCCATAGCCCCGTGCAGCCTCTCCTTGCCGGAGGGGTTGCGCGCGGCTATGGCACAAGCCAAGGCACCAAGCAGGATGGATCCCGCTCGGTGTTTTGGCTTCCTCTTTAGCCCAGCGCAACCTCTCCTTCCCAGGAGACTCTGCGCAGGGCTAAAGAATCCATAGCCCCGTGCAGCCTCTCCTTGCCGGAGGGGTTGCGCGCGGCTATGGCACAAGCCAAGGCACCGAGCAGGATGGATCCCGCTCGGTGTTTTGGCTTCCTCTTTAGCCCAGCGCAACCTCTCCTTGCCAGGAGACGCTGTGCAGGGCTAAAGAATCCATAGCTCCGTGCAGCCTCTCCTTGCCGGAGGGGTTGCGCGCGGCTATGGCACAAGCCAAGGCACCGAGCAGGATGGATCCCGCTCGGTGTTTTGGCTTCCTCTTTAGCCCCGTGCAGCCTCTCCCTCCCGGGGGAGGCTGCGTGGGGCTAAAGAATCCATAGCCCCGTGCAGCCTCTCCTTGCCGGAGGGGTTGCACGCAGCTATGGAGGAAGCCCAGGCAGAGAGCGGGATGGATCCCGCTCACTGTTTTAGCTTCCCCTTTAGCCCCGTGCAGCCTCTCCCTCCCGGGGGAGGCTGCGTGGGGCTAAAGAATCCATAGCTCCGTGCAGCCTCTCCTTGCTGGAGGGGTTGCACGCAGCTATGGAGGAAGCCCAGGCAGAGAGCGGGATGGATCCCGCTCACTGTTTTAGCTTCCCCTTTAGCCCCGTGCAGCCTCTCCCTCCCGGGGGAGGCTGCGTGGGGCTAAAGAATCCATAGCTCCGTGCAGCCTCTCCTTGCTGGAGGGGTTGCACGCAGCTATGGAGGAAGCCCAGGCAGAGAGCGGGATGGATCCCGCTCACTGTTTTAGCTTCCCCTTTAGCCCCGTGCAGCCTCTCCCTCCCGGGGGAGGCTGCGTGGGGCTAAAGAATCCATAGCTCCGTGCAGCCTCTCCTTGCCGGAGGGGTTGCGCGCAGCTATGGAGGAAGCCCAGGCAGAGAGCGGGGTGGATCCCGCTCGCTGTTCTGGCTTCCCCTTTAGCCCCGTGCAGCCTCTCCTTGCCGGGAGGCGCTGCGCAGGGCTTTCCTGGCTTTCCTGGGAGGTGGGGGGATTCCCTCACCTCTCCCAAAAGCCCGCAGAAGCCGCGCAACCCCTTTAAAGAGATCGCGGCTTCTCCTGGCTTTCCTGGGAAGTGGGGGAATTCCCCCACCTCCCGCAAAACCGGCAGAAGCCACGCGCACTTTAAAAGGGCTGCACAGCTTCTCTTGGCTTTCCTGGGAGGTGGGGGAATTCCCTCACCTCTCGCAAAAGCCCGCTTTAGCCCCCCGCGCGCTCTCCCGACTGGAGAGGTGACACGCAGCTATAGAGGCTCCTGCCATAGACGCGTGTCACCTCTCCAGCCGGGAGAGGGTCGCGGGGCTATAGTGTCTTCGCTCCATAGGACGCACACACATTTCCCCTTCATTTTTGAAGGGGGAAAAGTGCGTCCTATAGAGCGAAAAATACGGTATTTCTGGGCTGCTGACCTGATATGAGAAGCGTCCGCAACACTCACCAATGATAGCTGAAGGCTGAAGCACATTCACTGCTTCTAAGAAGGTCTTTGGCACCTGGTCTGGGGCTGCGTGAGTAAAGGACTCTTGGTTGGCATCAACTGTTTGTTCCCGACCCTAGACATTTTAAAAATAAAGAATTATTGAGAGTTGGCAGGGCGGCGGTGGGGGGGGGGGGAGAGAGTAGAGCAATAAGATTGTGCCCAACCAAACCCCAAGCCTCACCTGAACCAATAAGCCATATTTGTCGAACATCCATATTTTCTTATAAGCTTCTTCCGGAGAAAGACCGCTTTCCACCATAGCCATGACGATGAGATTTGCAATTCCAAGGGCAGCCTGATAAATAAGAGAAATGCTGGGAAAATACCGTATTTTTCCGTGTATAAGACGCCCCTATTTGGGGGGACTCCGATTTAAGAAAATGGGGGGAGATGTATCCGTGTATAAGACGAGCCCCGATTTTGAACATTATTTTAGAATTTTAAAAAAACCACAGTCTTATACATGGATAAGTATGGTATGTCACTCTGTAGAGCTGCTGACCAACTGCCTTTCAATAAATTAGTTAAGTAGTCTGGAGCAAGGCAAACCATGAGCCTGGGTGCAAATGATGCACTTAGCCAAAGCATGGTGTAATGGTTCCAGGGGTTGCTCGTGCGTAAGTTGCCACCACTCCTGGCTAGGTTACCTGGTTGAACCCTTTCTGTCTGGACAGCCTCAAGTTTCGTGGCTGCCTCAGTCGCTGGCAGAATCCGTCAGTGGGCGTTTCTTGAACCTTTTCCAGCATAAAAGCTGTTTGATGCCCAGTCTCCTCCTACTCTCCCTGCGCGGAAGTCTTCTGCGCAGGGTGGGTGTGGGCAGCGGAGTACCCATGCCCTCTCCGCTGGTCTCTGGCGAGGAGTCCTGGAGCCACCTCTCCGATTCCCCCATGTGCCCCCCTTCTCTACTGGTGTTGCGCTGATTTCCTTCCCCAGCGGATGGGCTGCCTCTCTCCCTACTGGGACCCTCTCCGGCATCCCTCTGGAGCCTCCTCTCCGCCTCCAGCTCCGATGGCAGTTCCCTGACACATGGTTTAGCTCAAGGCATCAGCAGGAGGACCAGGAGCGAGACAGCAGCGATCACTTCTCCAGGAATACTTGTGAGCGTGTGCTAAGCCACAGTTTGGCTTGGTGGGTTGTGTGAAACAGGCCAATATTATATGTGCAAAGCTTTCTGTAATCCCTTACTGCGTTTGGTCATTGCAACGAAGCTGTAAAAGGTCAGTCGCAAACCTTTTCCAGCTGGGAAAGAACTTCATGCCTCGCTCGGAAGCACAACTCACCTCTCCTGCACCAAGGAACAAGATCTGGTGCTCTGTAATTGGTTTACCAAGAACTTTCTGCGCTGCCAACAACCCAGCTAAGGCCACCGAAGCTGTCCCTGTGAAAAGAACAGACCTTGCTGAAAAGAGCTGGAATAAAAAAGGCGTCTACAAATACAGCCAGCAAAATATCATCAAAACAGATAGCCAAGAGGGGATGATTTACCCTGTATATCATCATTGAAGGTACAATATTTCTCTCTGTATTTCCTCAAAAAGCGGAAAGCGTTGTGGTTTCCGAAGTCTTCAAACTGAATGAGGGTGTTTTGGCCGTACCTAGAGGGCAGAGTGAGAAACACGGAGTCAATAGCTGTGCTGCAAAGGGCACAATGTTTTAATACTTTGTGCATGTTCATGCAAGACTTGGAAACAGCCATTTAAGATTCTTGCCACATAAGGAAACAAGGCAAGGAAACCTTTGTAAAGCTAAGCTGCTGATTCTCTTCTTAACTTAGTTATTTTATAGTGAGTTGGTTGGTCCATCTAGCCAACTATGGCCTTCCTTATTTTTTACTTTTACAGTGGTACCTCGCAAGACGAATGCCTCGGAAGATGAAAAACTCGCAAGACGAAAGAATTTTTCGTTTTCTGAGTTGCTTCGCAAGACGGATTTCCCTATGGGCTTGCTTCGCAAGACGAAACGTCTTGCGCCTTTTTTTAAAAACCGCCAATGCATTCCTACGGGAAACCGTCAATACGCAGCGGTGCTTCGCAAGACGAAAAAACTCGTAGAACGAAAAAACTCACAGAACGAATTAATTTCGTCTTGCGAGGCACCACTGTACTTTGCTTCAGGACGAGAACAGAAATTGTGCTCCGGCAGCACGGCAGCAGCAGGAGGCCCCCATTAGCTAAAGTGTTGCTTCAGGTTAAGAACAGTTTCAGGTTAAGAACGGACCTCTGGAACGAATTAAGTACATAAGCAGAGGTACCACTGTACTTGGAACATGGGTTGATGTTTGTGATTATTGGAACGCATACCTGTCTACGATGGCTTCCATGAACTCGTCGATGAGCTCATCGTACAGCTGAGAGCGGTCTCGCTTCTGGTAGAGCCCCATATAAAACGGGTCATGAAGAAGCGTCTGTGGAAAACGAAGAACAAAAGCCATTAAAGGAAGCGCTTAGATCATTCTGCAGTACCCTGCTCTACAGAGGACTTACTTATTTTGTGCCATTCCCAGGAAGTGTGGACTTTGGCAGCAGATATCAAGTAGCTTTTCACACCTTAGTCAAATTTTAAACGCTTCACCATCTCTTTAAAAAGAAAACTAAGAATACAACACTCCCAGACCAGGACCACCGTCCCTACCATGTCCCACTACCCAAGGACCCCAGGCAGAAAAGCATCTGGCTGAGCTGGCTTAATAATGAGCCTTATGGGAGAAATAACAAAAGAAGAATGGCAGATGAAACTGATGGAATATGCAGAGATGGCGAAACTGATGGGGAAGATCCGAAACCAGGAAGATCAAGTATTTTCTAAAGACTAAAGTAAATTTGTCATTTATTTAAAAGACCACTGTAAACAGTTAAAATCTTTGGCTGGGATGTAACGATACTTGTAATGTGGAATTATTTATGGTAATTATGGTTATATAATAGATGGATAATGGTAAAAGATGCAGCAAATTTAAACTTAAACATGGAACCCATAGAGGGAGGGAAGGAGGTCCAAAAGTTCAAAAGAACCTTGTATTTTAATGTTTGAAATCGTTATGTTTTATATGTATAAAATTATCAATAATAATAATAATAATAATAATAAGCATTATATGTATTTCATGTGTATTTTAATGAACTCAATAGTGTTAAAGATTATGACTCATAGGTTGTGGAGTATGTGTTATGAATTTAACAGTGCTTAGCTTATTTTCTTATAGTTGCTATTTTGTTGATGTTGTTAATATTGTTTAATAAATTATAAATGTTCTATTGATTTGTCAATCACATAATATGACATTTCCTGTAATTGTGACTTTTTAAAGTTGCTGCTTTGTTAATAGTGTTTTATAGATTGTAATTGTTTTATGATTTGCTAACTGTTTAATATGATTTATGCTGTACTTGTGGTGTCCTATTATGTCTTATTACATGACTGTTATTTATTGTTTGCAAGCCACTTTGGGATTCGTCCAAAAGAAAACTGGTGTCGAAATGCAATCAATCAAATCAATCAACCATTCTGCAAGAAAAGAGTGTCTATCCAGGCAGCAGAATCAGATGGTGGAATGAATGAATGGCCCGCACCACTTCAGACTGTAAAATGGAGAGGACTACATTGTTTTCAAATGCCACTCTACATGAAACTCCCGCTGCAGAGAGAAAACCAGCCTAGGGAAATGCTAGAACCAGGCTGTCCTACGTCTAGCTTTCATCTTGCAGAAAAATCAGATCAACAAATCGAATCAATAAATCGAATCGAATCAAAATAAAACCTGCCATGAAATTCTCAAGAGGATCTCTACTCTTCTCTGCCGTTCCACAGTTCTGGGAAAGGCTATAAAGGTAAAAGGTAAAGGACCCCTGGACAGTTAAGTCCAGTCAAAGGCAACTATGGGGTTGCCGGACTCATCTCGCTTTCAGGCCGAGGGAGCCGGTGTTTGTCCACAGACAGTTTTCCAGGCCATGTGGCCAGCATGACTAAACCGCTACTGGTGCACGGAGGACCGTGATGGAAGCTAGAGTGTGCGGAACCGCCATTTACCTTCCCGCCGCAGGAGTACCTATTTATCTACTTGCACTGGTGTGCTTTCAAACTGCTAGGTTGGCAGGAGCTGGGGCAGAGCAACAGGAGCTCACCCCGTCGCAGGGATTCAAACCACCGATCTTCCAATCAGCAAGCCCAAGAGGCTCAGTGGTTTAGACCACAGTGCCACCCGTGTCCCTGACTGGAAAAGGCTAGGGCTTTTTGTGTCCACCAAGTGGCAAACCAAAACATGGAAGTCTAAATAACCACACCCCATAAACAAAGGGAAGGCCAAACCTCCCACTAGGCCCGAGTGATGTAGTGATACAAAACTGGTATCAGGAGAAGGGGTGAGCCAATGTTGTAACTTACCTGATTGTCTGTGCCGACATCAATACACACAGGGAGGCACTTGTCGGGTTGTATTCCAGCACATGCTGTGTATAAGCAGAGCTTGCCAACAGGAATCCCCATCCCATAAACGCCAAGGTCACCAAGGCCCAATATCCGTTCTCCATCTGTGACGACAACAGCCTTGAAGGCACAAGGGGGAAATTAACTTCAGGCACACGGATGGAAGAGGTACAGTATAAATCTCTACAGTCTTTCTTTTCCAATAGGTAAGAATGTTTAGGCTGAAGAAGCAATTGGTTTCCTAATTAGGATAGGGCAACTAGGAGTACCCGGCACACTGCTGCGCTGTAGACTTAACTATTAAATCAGTATGTTCCCCTTTCCCAGAGAATCCTGAAACCCTTTGATCAGGGGTGAAGAGGAGGAACCAAGAAATTTCCCAGCACACTGACTAAACCATAGGCAAAAGAGGGGACGATGAGATGCCACTTTGAGATTGCAAAGAGGTGGGGGTTGCACAAATAAAAAAAAGAATAGACTTGGATTGCCTTGGATTAGGGAATAGGTGGACATGCATATGATACATAAGTAGCAGTCAAGTACAACATTCCTTGTTTTCCTAGAGAATACATGTGGGGGAATGTTTGGTCCAGCCAGTCGAAAACTTCCTGTTTCCTCCTGGTGTGGAGCATCCTTCCTCTTGTATGTGACTAGAGGTGGGCGTGACCTTACCTGTCTAGGGAACAAACGGACAAGGCACGCAACACACCTTCTCTTTTTTACTTCTTCTGTTGTTGGAGCAGCTCTTTTTAGCTAGAAATGCTCTGTTGGCTTTTAGCCAACATAGGACACTGGGATTGTCCCCATATGGGATAGATCGACATGTATATACTTTGTAACTAAGT
The DNA here is from genome assembly GCF_965153285.1 of Podarcis tiliguerta. Lineage (NCBI taxonomy): Eukaryota > Metazoa > Chordata > Lepidosauria > Squamata > Lacertidae > Podarcis > Podarcis tiliguerta. Next base: position 52,613,329 of record NC_139544.1, read on the forward strand.
CTGCCTTCAGGAATCCAACTGTGAACTGATGATGTGAGTAAACTTCTTTTACAGTGGTACCTCGGGTTAAGAACTTAATTCGTTCTAGAGGTCTGTTCTTAACCTGAAACTGTTCTTAACCTGAGGTACCACTTTAGTTAATGGGGCCTGCCGCTGCTGCTGCACTGCCGCGCAATTTCTTTTCTCATCCTGAAGCAAAGTTCTTAACCCGAGGTACTATTTCTGGGTTAGCGGAATCTGTAACCTGAAGCGTCTGTAACCTGAAGTGTCTGTAACCCGAGGTACCACTGTATATACTTTACACAAGATTGTGGCGTGTTCATTCTTTTAAGAGGGATATAAGGGAATTTACCAGGAACCTAATATTGAGAGGTTTAAACAAGCCTGCAACCAGCTATCTGCCGTGCGTTTAAAAGGGGAATGTAAAACTCTGCTGTTATAGAACTTGCTAGCACAAGTTTTGAAGGATATTAATAAATATCTGGTACCTCTCCTGCCTTTCTGAACATTCCCACAATGCACATACATTTTAGAAATCTCTATCAATGGTAGTGAAGCGATGCAACAGTTGTCCAAATCAGTCTTCCCCAACCTGGTGCAGCCTAGCTGTTTGGCTCAAAGAGTGAGCACAGTGGATCTCACAAAAATGGTCCTGTTTTGATGCGTTCCTAAGTTTCATACTCAGAAGCACATGTTCGTCGAGACATGGAACAAGGTGGCTATGCAGTATGCATAGTTGCATGACACAAATCCCTGACTGCAAGACAAATAACCCCTGGTATTTATCTATCCAGTTTCCCCATTGCTGAGAAAGCAAAGCTGGAATTAAGAGAAACACACACATATGAAGAAGGGGACGCATCATACCTTCACATCGTTTTCTGGCCAGTTATTCACAACTGATCTGATATGGCCCCTATCTGTTATGGCAATGAATAATCCTCTGCAAGAAAATAGAAACATATCACTCACTGATGCCTTCAAATCATTCCTTTTCTTTGCAGTGAAAGGGCACCCTCTCAATTAATAAATCAAGCTAAAGATAGTGCTTTAAAAAAAAGACGACGACACAATGAATATTAGATTGCAATTTTGGAATGTATTATTAAAAGGTTATGGAGTTTGGAAAATGTGAAATTAATCCACCCCAACTTCAATCTGTCACATGAAATAAAATTAGACAGAACTTCATAAATCAGCAAACTAAGCTGACAGAAGTACTTAGGGTTTAGATCAAGTATAGGAATGAACAGGGAGAGAAAGATTGGGGAATGGGAACCAGTCCGAACATTCTCTTCTCCACGCTATTCTCTGTGAACAGAAATTCACAGCTGCACAAAAGTCAAAGCAGATGTCTGTCACCTGTGAGGGAAGGCAAAGTTGTCTGTTTTGCTGGGTTGAAAAGCTCACATTAGCCCCAAAGGAACAGGAGGATGAGGATCTTGGTGGGGCGAGTTGAAGACTGGAAATCAAATCAAGTAGGTAGGAAAGCTCAAAAGGATGGGGCTGAAGGAAGGGTGCAGAGAAGTTAGCTTGTAGAATATTTGCTTGCCCTACCTGCCAGCAGACTGTCTTGCCAGAGTGGTGCATGCTCTGGTTATCTCCCACTTGGACTACTGCAATGTGCTCTACTTGGGGCTACCTTTGAAGGTGACCCGGAAACTACAACTAATCCAGAATGTGGCAGCTAGACTGATGACTGGGAGTGGCTGCCGAGACCATATAACACTGGTCCTGAAAGACCTACATTGGCTCCCGGTATGTTTCTGAGCACAATTCAAAGTGTTGGCGCTGACCTTTAAAGCCCTAAACGGCCTCAGCCCAGTATACCTGAAGGAGTATCTCCACTCCCATCGTTCAGCCCAGACACTGACGTCCAGCTCCAAGGCAGTTCTCTCACTGCAAGAAGTGAGGTTACAGGGAACCAGGCAGAGGGCCTTCTCAGTAGTGGCACCTGCCCTGTGGAATGCCCGCCCATCACATATTAAGAAAATAAGTAACTATACAACCTTTACAAGACATCTGAAGGCAACCCTGTATCAGGAAATTTTTAATGTCTAATGTTTTACAATTTTCTGTAAGCCGCCCAGAGTGGCTGGGGAAACCCAGCCAGATGGGTGGGGTGTAAATAACATCATCAGCATTATTATTATCATCATCATCATCATCATCTCTGAATTCAACAGCTGTCACTGTGAAACAGATTAGGCAATGGACTACCAAAAAATCTAAAGGAACGATAGATGAAGGAGAGGAAGGCTTGAGGAAAAGGGTAAACAGATAAAGTTGTCAATTTGGACAAAATTAGTCCATTATTTGGCTGCAGGCTCCTGGTTTATTTTTTATAGCACATGTACATGGCTCTTTATCAAGTAACATAAGCAAGCAAACAGACAGCAGCATATCTGCTCCTGAGTTACCATGGTACGGCAACTGTAAATTCTGAAAAGCTTCACTGGTTGAGACATAAAAATCAGAATATTAAAATGTTCTTACTTTGGCCTCCTAAAGATATGTCCATACTGGGAACACGCTAAGCCTACTGTTGGTGTATAAACAATTGGCATTAATTGCTCAATATCATCTTGCAATACCCTGTAGAATAGCTTCTCGTTTCTTTCCTGCATGCCCATCACATAGATGTATCTGTAAATGAAACAGTGGAGATGCAAGATTAGATTTATTTATATACCTTCCCACTAATGAGGAATACTCTGAAGCTGAAATGAAAGACGGAGAACAATAACAAAATCATTCTTTTTTCCACCTTTTGCTTTTTGAATTTGTGGTTCTCCCGTGCTATCCTTCTCAGGGAGAAACTATTCATTTCACTTAGATGAGTATCTCTTCTCTTTAAAAACCAAAAAACACAAGTGGCGTTAAATTTCAGCAGGAGGGCAGCAAAAGGGTGGAGGGTGAGAGAAGGGAAGGGGCTGCTTAATCCTCTCCCTTCCACTCATCTTTCTGCTCAAAGTATCCGCAGGCTGCTTTTCACCCACAGGGGAAAAGATACAAGGGTTCCGTATACTGTTTTCCCCCCGTGGAACAAAAAGCAGCTTTTAAAGAGAGTGAATTTTGAGCAAAAAATGCCAGAAGAGGGGGGAAAATTAAGCAGGGTGCTGCAGAAAGAATGCAGTTGGTCAAGAGAGCCGTGGACTCAAAAAGGCTGAAAAGAAGAAGAAGAAGAAGAAGAAGAGGAGGAGGAGGAGGAGGAGGAGGAGGAGGAGGAGGAGTTTGGATTTGATATCCCGCTTTATCACTACCCAAAGGAGTCTCAAAGCGGCTAACATTCTCCTTTCCCTTCCTCCCCCACAACAAACACTCTGTGAGGTGAGTGAGGCTGAGAGACTTCAGAGAAGTGTGACTGGCCCAAGGTCACCCAGCAGCTGCATGTGGAGGAGCGGGGAAGCGAACCCAGTTCACCAGATTATGAGTCTACCGCTCTTAACCACTACACCACGCTGGCTCTCAACCTATGGACACTTTGTTCATGGAGGTTACTTCCAGTTAAGCTAATGCAGGATTTTGGACTCCAATTCAAGGTTGTTTTTACAACCGACACTAAACTTTTTGTTTTTATTTTGCATTTAACAGTTGCATTTGCTGAATGCAAAGTAACCTAGAATCATAGAATCATCGAGTTGGAAGAGACCACAAGGGCCATCGAGTCCAACCCCCTGCCAAGCAGGAAACACCATCAGAGCACTCCTGACATATGGTTGTCAAGCCTCTGCTTAAAGACCTCCAAAGAAGGAGACTCCACCACACTCCTTGGCAGCAAATTCCACTGTCAAACAGCTCTTACTGTCAGGAAGTTCTTCCTAATGTTTAGGTGGAATCTTCTTTCTTTCTTCTGTGAACCAAGTGGTAGTTTCTTCCAAGAAACACACACTGGATCAGGATTATGGGAAAACCTACTTAAGGGACATTGGAAATGAAGGTGCTCCGGTGCAATCATCGCTTGCTCAATGGACAGGGGCCTCCCTTGATAAGAGAGCTGTTTTATTAGGCAGAACACTGCTTTATGGGCATGTTATCTATCTTTCAGTTACTGCCCAGATCCTAAGTGCCTACACATTAACACTCAAGTCAGTAATTACTCTTAGATTTATATCAGGGGTGGGGCAAGGGCTCTAAGCTCAATGGCACAGCATCTAAATCTCAGGCAGAAGGTCCCAGGTCCAAGTAGGGCTGGGAATCTCAGAAATGGAGAAAAGAAAGCAGGTTGCTTTACTAGTAAATATATTTAATAAGAAGCAAAGCAACAAAGGCTTCAAAGGGGTATATTTGGAAAATGGGAACGAGTTGAAAGAAGCACGGCCTATACCTGGTCAGAGATGCTTTGATGGAAGCCCTGATGATGTTTCGATGGACATGTTTATTTTTATTTTAATATTCTTTATTGATTAAAAAAATTGCATGTCTATACAAACATTATGTACTATCTCTTAACAGATAGAAAAAAGAAAATTATATAAAATAGAAAATTTATAAAGAAAGGGGGGGAAAGAAGTAACAAAGATAAGAAACAAAGAAATTTTAAAAAAGACAAAGTTATTTACATAGTAAAAGTACTCATCGACACAATCCTTCACATCTTTCTCATTATACTGTTTGATATAACATTCTTTTTTACACAGATTTACATTATATAATATCATTTCTTTCTGCTTTGTATACATTCCTTTGATCTTTTTTTTTACGAATATCACTCAATTTCTGCTAATATGGAGTTATTTGTACAATAAAGTTTTACATAATTCTTAAATATTATCCATTCTCTAATTGTTTTTTGTTTCGATATTCCTCTAACTGATCCCGTCAGTTTTGCTAATTGTAGATATTCTAACATGAGCTAATCTGTAATCTCTAGGAACATTTCATTTTTCCAACTCCTTGCTATGAGGGTTCTAGCTGCTGTTATACCATACATAAACAATGACCTTATATATTATTTAATTTATGGTGGTAATATACCAAGTAGGAAAATCTCGGGGGGGGGGGGTGAAAGTAATTTTAAATAGTTTCTTAAACTCATTATAGATATCATTCCAGTATTTGCCAATGGCTACACAGGTCCACCACATATGATAGTATGACCCCTTCTCTTTTTTACATCTCCAACAGGTTGATATTTTCCCTTTATACATCTTAGCAAGCTTTTGGGGGGTAAGATGCCATCTATATACCATTTTCATGGTATACAATATACGATATCTTTATTATCATTGCCCCATGCAGGACAATGAAATTGAAAAACTACATAAAATTACTACAAAACTACATAAAACTACATAAAAACTACATAAAACCACATAAAAACTACATAAAACTACCGTATTTTTCGCCCTATAGGACGCACTTTTTCCCCTCCAAAAATAGAGGGGAAATCTGGGTGCATCCTATGGGGTGAATGCAGGCTTTCGCTGAAGCTTGGAGAGCGAGAGGGGTCGGTGCGCACCAACCCCTCTCGCTCTCCAGGCTTCAGGAAGACACCCGCAGCCTAGGCAGCCCTGCGGGAGGTCCCACAGGGATGTCTAGGCTGCGGATAGCAGCCTGCTTCCTGGAGCGTCGGGCGCCCTGAAAGCAGAGCGCCCGGCGCTTCGGGAAAAACATCCACACCCTAGGCAGCCCTGCAGGAGTTCCCCGCAGGGCTCCCCACGCTGCGGATAGCAGCCTGCCGCCTGGCGCGAGGGGCACCCTGAAGCAGAGCGCCCCTCGCGCCAGGCAGACATCGGCCAGCCCCACAAGCTCGGGTACAGCAGGGAGGCGCAGCGCCGCCATCCCGCTGTTCCTCGACCTGGTTCGGTTTCCCCGACCTGCTTTTGGGGGGGAAATAAAGGGAAAAAAACTACATAAAAACTACATAAAACATCCAAAACCCCCTAAAAACTCTGAAACCCCATTTTAAAATACACTGAGATTATAGCATGCTGTAAATGTAATGTCTGTCGTTTGATGGACGTTTAGGCACTGCTGAGTGTTCTCTTATCAGACATTTTTTAAGGCTTGAGTCAACCGGCTACTTTCAAAAGCTGAGTTTGGGCCAAACTGGCTTTCCCCCTGTGGATATGGATCCCTGACACATGTCCAAGCTACAACAGCAATAGCAATAAAAACTCGAGAATGAATGATACAAGACTAAGTGCCTGCCCCCACACACTTACTTTTCCAAAGGGTCGGTCATTTTTGCCACGTTCCTGTGAAACCTTAAGGCTTGGATGTCTTGCGTCTCAAACTTTGGAGGTAGAAGTCCCTGGAGGCCAAGCATCTGACGTTCTTTTAACGTGAAAGCCATGCCCTGGAGACAGAGAGGAACAAGAGAAGTCAGATGCTGTTCAGCCTGGGGAAGAGGAGACTGAGAGGAGGTGTGATAGACATCTTCAAATATCTCAAGGGCTGTCACACGGAGGAGGGGGAAAGCTTTTTTTTCTCCTGCCCTGGAAGGCAGGATTCGAACCAATGGATTCAAGTTGCAAGAAAGGACATTCCGACTCAACATCAGGAAGAGATGTTCTGCAATGGAACGGACTCCCTTGAAAGGTGTGACGGACTCTCCTTCCTTGGAGGTTTTTAAGCAGAAGTTCAATGGCCATCTGCCAGCGATGGAGCCAATGCAACTTGTTTCTCATTTGGCGTGCTAGCAGTAGAGGAACTCTCTTCGCCACCAGCACATAGCTGTCAACTTACAGATTTGGAAATAAGGGACCAGCAGCCTCGAAAATAAGGGATCAGCAGCCAAAATAAGGGATTTTTCAGAGCACAGGTATGTTCAACTTCTGAGCCCCTCCGAGCCAAAGGCAGAAAGCCCAGGCAGCAGCCAAACGAAGCCTCAAGCAGTGGTTCCCACAGCGCAGCAACCCGGCAAAGGGGATGCAGCAAGGGAAACTACCGTCACCTCTCCGCTGGGAAGCGCTGAGCAAAGGTGAGTCCCCAAGCAACACGGCCGATTTGATTGGCACAAGGCATGCAAGCTCCACCCCCCAGTCATTCTTAGACTCCTTATTGGGTGAGCAACGCAGCCAAGCAACACAGTTGGAGCCTCCCTCCTTCCTGGCTGGCAGGGAGGGAGGGAGAGGAGCTGATTCCTTTGAAACCCGGGAAATTTAAGGGACACCATCAATAAGGGACAGAAGCGGGACACAGCGCTGGGATAAGGGACTTTCCCACCAAATAAGGGAAGGTTGACAGCTATGCAGGTGCCAAGGGAGCTGAGGTGCTTTCACCTTGGAGCCTTGCAGGGCCAGGGCCGGTGCAGCTCGTTCCTCCCTCTGCTTTTCAACACTGCAATGTGTTGGCTGGGGATACATATTGTGATGTTTGGCTGCTGATACATCGTGATGTTGAAAGGCTGATCTCGCCTAGCGCTAGTCCAGGATTCTATTTAGTCCAGGAGACCACAAGCAGGACATAAGCGAAACAGGCCCCTCTCACTCTTGTTTCCTAGCAACCAGTATCCCCGGCCCTACTCTTAAGATTTGCTTCATCATAAGAATGCTAAGGAAAATAAAAACAAGCACCCCTGTTCTAGTTTAGGAAAGCTTTTAATGTTGAATGCATTATTGTATTTTAGTGTTTTGTTGGAAGCCGCCCAGAGTGGCTGGGGAAGCCCAGCCAGATGGGCGGGGTATAAATAAGAAAATTATTATTATTATTATTATTATTATTATTATTATTATACCAACACTAACCTAATTCAACAAGCCAAAACAATTCCTGCCAATTCTCAGTACCATCTAGTTGGGTTTTATTTTTTTAGCAAAGCTGAAACTCAGTGAGCCTGACATCTTATTTAGCTAACAGAGCCCATAGTTCCCTCAGTTTTAATCTGCCAGGGATGAGGAGGCTTGGAGACTAATGAAGAATATTGTTTTTTGAAGGAAAGTCGGGGTCACTAATCTCAGATGACATCTTGTTCAGTCTCTTCAGAGGTTTGAACAGAGGCCCTCCTTTTTCAGAAGATTGAGCTTCAATATGGCCTACTTAGGGCTTATCCAGATGCTCAGCAAACATCTGTTTTAAAAATAATAAATATTAAAATATTATTGTTGAAATGGGCAAGGGTTCTTTTTTGGGGGGAGGGGGCAGAAGAGAACCAGGCAGCCATTATTTAGCACTTTTATTTTCCTAAGCCCATTCCCTCTCAGCAACCCCAGCTAACCCCTTTTGACAGCTATCTGTCTCGACTTCATTCTTAATCCTCTTATGACTCAGCCTCAATAAAAACTGCCGGATTGAACAATAAACCCAGCGGTGACCTCGGGGTTCATCACTCCTATAGTTTTGCACACGGAAATGCTTCTTATTTTTCCTGTCAACAGAATCCGTAACTCATTTTTTGGCGTGGGGGGAAGAGATCAGTCTGTCAGAGCTCCGTACCGCCCTACCTCCCCTGTGACCCTCCAAATGTCGTAGGACTCCAACTCCCATGGGCCTCAGCGGGCACAGCCAATGGTCAAGGATGATGGGAGCTGCAGTCCCAATGACATGTCGAGCAACCTTTTTAGAAGAGCCACCTTTTGATCAAACATGCATTTGGGGATCCACTTTTAAACAAACACCATATACTTGTACCATTGTAGTGTTGCGGCTGTGCCCATTGTAGGGCAGGCTATAGGTTGGAGGCCAGCTAACTAGAGGGCCACAAGTTTTGTGGTAAGACACTTTGGAAAGGGGACAGTAGGTCAGTTAGAGCAGCCGACACCCAAACCTATTGCCGTACCCCTTACTCCTCTCTCGGCTCTGGGCTGGCAATAAGGCAACCAGGTGACATTCTTCTGAAAGTCAAATTTAGCCAAGAACCACTGAGTTTTCAAGGAAATGAGCCCCGTATTTAGCAGGCACCCAGCACCCGCCCCACTTCTTGTTACTTTCCATTCACTAGTTAGGAACTTTGCAGTAGACCAAAAGTATGTGAATCATAGAATCATAGAAGAGTTGGAAGAGACCACAAGGGCCATCGAGTCCAACCCCCTGCCAAGCAGGAAACACCATCAGAGCACTCCTGACATATGGTTGTCAAGCCTCTGCTTAAAGACCTCCAAAGAAGGAGACTCCACCACACTCCTTGGCAGCAAATGCCACTGTCGAACAGCTCTTACTGTCAGGAAGTTCTTCCTAATGTTTAGGTGGAATCTTCTTTCTTGTAGTTTGGATCCATTGCTCCGAAAAGGCCTGCTTTAAAAGTTACTTACCTTAAATAACCCAATTCCCTCCCTCTTAGTAAGTGCTAATCTTAAACCACATGGGATGAACTTCTTCTCTGATGCAAACTTTTCCTCTTCTCTACCCTTTCTCTCAAGATTCGTTCTCCCACAGCTTCTTCTTCTCGTCTCAGTTCTCCCTGTGCCATTCCTTGTCACTAGATTCCTTTATCCTCCAGCTGACCTGTTCCCTGTGCTTTCCCTACCAGCCCTGCACTTGCCACGTGAAAAGTTTTGATCCCAGCCACACTGACAATGTCTCCTTCCCTTATGGAAGAAGGACTGCAAACTGCTGTGTTTCCCAATCAGCTAAGTATTCCATGACACTGCACCAACACAAGCACAATGCACTACCACCACCAGTATTATACAGTGGTACCTCGGGTTACATACGCTTCAGGTTACAGACGCCACTAACCCAGAAATAGCGCTTCAGGTTAAGCACTTTGCTTCAGGATGAGAACGGAAATTGTGCTCCGGCAGCGCGGCAGCAGCAGGAGGCCCCATTAGCTAAAGTGGTGCTTCAGGTTAAGAACAGTTTCAGGTTAAGAACAGACCTCCGGAACAAATTAAGTACTTAACCCAAGGTACCACTGTACTCATATTACAAGAGGAGGATTTGTTGTGATTCTCTACGTTGTCGCCCTTCCATTCAAACTACCGGTAATAAAGATATGCAAAGTTAGATGTGGTCATTCAGGCTTTGCTTAAAGTAAGGCTTCTATCTCATTTACAACACAATCTGAACCACACCTACTCAGAAGTCAATCCTACTGAATTCAATGGAGTTTACTCCCAGGTAAGTGTGGGTAAGAATTGCACCAGCCTTAGTCTTTTCTTTTGAGGCTACGAGTCTCAGCACAACAACCCCCCATGCTCTTGCAGAAGCTTTTAGCTCTGGGTACGATCCACAACACAGATAGCAATTCAAGAACAGACGTGAAAGACATTCCATGCGACCGACCTTATTTGTTCTCGGGTTCAGCATCAAGACCTTGCCTTTTTCTTTTGTATGTACTCTGCGACATGCCAACACGCAGGGAGCAGAAGCTATTCTTAATCTGGAGAACATTCTGTATGGTTTGCCTGGAGAAAGAAAACATTACGTTACACACTACAAAGAGGGCAGTCTTGTTTCACGCTGGCAACACACAGAGGTACAAGAAAACCCTTTATGGATAGTTAAGCTTTTCTCATGCTGGCTAGATAACACCTATAGCCTTTCAAAACAACAACAACTCGGTCTAAAAGCAAGGCAGGGACAGCATTTGGAGGAATGAAAAAGAGCTAAGAGAAGGGGGTGGGAAGGAACATTAGTGCTTTGCTTTATTCCTGGCACTTTGTGGCTGCGTACATGAGGGTGCAAGGGACGCGGGTGGTGCTGTGGGTTAAACCACAGAGCCTAGGGCTTGCAGATCAGAAGGTTGGCGCTTCGAATCCCCGCGACGGGGTGAGCGCCCGTTGCTCGGTCCCTGCTCCTGCCAACCTAGCAGTTCAAAAGCACCTCAAAGTGCAAGTAGATAAATAGGTACCTCTCCGGTGGGAAGGTAAACAGCATTTCCATGCGCTGCTCTGGTTCGCCAGAAGCGGCTTAGTCATGCTGGCCACATGACCCGGAAGCTGTACGCTGGCTCCCTCGGCCATTAAAGCGAGATGAGCGCCGCAACCTCATAGTCGGTCACGACTGGACCTAATGGTCAGGGGTCCCTTTACCTTTACTATATGAGGGTGCAGCATGACTACAGTAAAAAAACAGGTATAGGTAAAGGGTCCCTGGACAGTTAAGTCCAGTCAAACACAACTATGGGGTGTGGCGCTCATCTCACTTTTCAGAACGAGGGAGCCAGCGTTTATCCACAGACAGTTTTCAACATCATGTGGCCAGCATGACTAAACTGCTTCTGGCGCAACGGGACACTGTGATGGAAACCAGAGCACACAGAAACGCCATTTACCTTCCTGCTACAGCAGTACCTACTTATCTACTCGCACTGGCGTGCTTTCGAACTGCTAGGCAGGCAGGAGCTGGGACACAGCAAAAGGAGCTCACTCCGCCGCGGGGATTAAAACCGCCGACCTTCCGATCGGCAAGCCCAAGAGGCTCGGTGGTTTAGACCACAGCGCCACCCGTGTCCATCGTGTGCCATCGCTTGCCGAGTTGCAGAAATCGCAAATTTAATTCTCATAACCCTAGAGCAGCCTTTCTCAACCTGTGGGTCCCCAGATGTTGTTGGACTACAACTCCCACCATCCCTGAGCTCTGGCCTTGCTAGTTAGGGGTGATGGGAGTTGTAGTTAAACAGCATCTGGGGACCCACAGGTTGAGAAAGGCTGCCCTAGAGGCTCAGAGACGTCCAATGAAGCTGAACGCTGGAAGATTCAGAATAGAGAAAAGAAGGCATTTCTCTGCACAGCTAACCTGTGGAATTCATTCGCACAAGATGTAGTGATCAACACCAACTTGGATGGCTTAGGAAAATCCACGGAAGACAAGGGCTAATCCACGGCTACGAGCCATGATGTCTATGCTCAGCCTCCATGGTCAGAGGCAGCAATTCTTCCGAAGGCCAGCTGATAAAAAGTGCAGAAGGAGAGAGGGATGTTCCCACAGGAGTCTGGTTGGCCAAAGGATGCTGGCCTGATGCAGCAGAGCTCTTACTATGTTCTTACTGTAGCTCAGGCATGTCCAAGAGGTAGATCATGATCTACTGGTAGCTCAACAACTTTGGCCTCCTAAAAAAAGCTCAACAAATTTGGTCCATCCAATAACAATGGGTAGATCATACCCACCCCACTCACACACAAAAACAAAGATCACCACAGCCAATCACAAGCAAACAATCACACCCTAGGCCAACCCCAACCTCTCTCACCACCAAAGGAACAGAAGTGAACAGCAGAGAACCAGCACGAGTAACGCTGACACCAAACCCTACCTACATTAAGCAAAATAGAAACATCGCCACCCGACCCCCCCCCACACACCTTCCCCCCCTCCACCCCCTTTCCTTCCTAATGTCTCAACAAATGAAACTGTTTGTAAAAATGTTACATGGAAAAAATACGAAAGACATTACACATACCTCTGTAAAACAAGAAAATCTTTAATAAAAATAAATAAATAACTGCGGGGGGGAAACAAAAACAAAAAACAACGGGTAGATCACTGCCAGTTTTTTATACTGTGAGTAGATCACAGTCTATTGAGAGTGGGACGTCCCTGCTGTAGCTAAACCAAAGTACCTGTAACTGAAACAATCCCATTTCAGGGAAGGGGTACGTAGGGTACATTCTACCATTCTTCCTCTGTTGCTTCCTTTGCCCTTTGCAGTAGGGACTTTAGTAAAGCACCATATGCATGGCACAATATAAATAGAATCTTACGAGTTGGAAGGGACCCTAAGGATCATCTCGCCAAACCTCCTGCAATGCACGACTCTGCAGCTGCCCCATACGGGGATCGAACCTGCAACCTTGGCATTATCAGCACCACGCTCTAACCAACTGAGCTATCCAGGCACTATAACAACAGCAGCATCTATTGAGTCTTAAGTATTTGTTTTGCAAGCTTCGGCGCAACCTGCATTTCATGGTTTGAAGCAGAGGCCATGCCTATAAATGCTGAATTTTTCAACAAGGGAAAGTGGGGGGGGGGGCTTTCTTTGATATGCCACAGCAGGGCAGGGGTGGCGAAGCGGTGTTTCATTGGTCTCATTTGGGCCCTGGAATAATTTTATCTGGTTTTCTATTGTCATTTTATAGAATATTAAATGTGGCAGGGGAAGGAGAGAGATGGTTTTAAACACCAATGAAAATGAAATTCTGGTGGAGGCGTCTTTTGAATAGCATACTGTTCCATGTCTCAAGTTATTGATTAATTAGGAGGGGAAGCAGTCAAAGTTCTAGGCACAACATTATGTTAATCAATTATAAACTAGTGAGTTGGGGAAGTGGTTATAAAGGTTTGATGAGGCCCTAAGCTACTGAAGGTAATGGGGCCCTTTATATGTCCAGCTGTCATAGAAAACGGGAGATATGTAGCCATTGCAGCAACATATCTCTATTTCCTCGCACCCAGAAATGCAAGAAAAGCTTTAACTCTTGCTAGAAGCTCAGCCTTGCCCTCATCGGAACTGGAAGGCTACTATGGAAAAGTCCCATATACACAGAGACTTTGCACCTGCCCATTAGGGGAAATAGGGAGCCCCGAACACATATTTTTTAGACGTCCTTTTTATGCTGAGATTCGTAGAGAAACCATTGACCCTTTGCTGAAGAGGCTGGCCAATCTTTCAGAAAAGTCTAAACTTAATTCTCTCCACTTGGACAAAGATCACAAGACGACCTGGCTGGTAGCCAGATTCTGTGCCCAGATTTGTAGGCACAGATCATCCTCTAGAATAAAATAGCTTATTAGGGAAAAGCTGAAGTCGTCCTTTGGGGTGCCTCAGGGTCAATTTTTATGGTAGCCCAAATCTCTGTTGTACGGGTGTATGTATATATCTCAATTTTAACACATGAGCTATTGCTGGAATCTGCTCTAATTGTATATTTTATCTTTATGAACGCTGTTTTTATTGTGTTATGCGAGCTGGTCTTTGACCGTAATAAATTATCTCTCTATATTAAGTACGGCTTTGAAATCAAGATTCGGGTCCCTATTATACAAGGGGAGGTTACTGCCATAAATTGCTCTTTAAAAACAATAAATCCATTGCCAGGAATGTAAAAACCTCCAAATGTCCTTTGGAAAGTTCCGACAGCAACGTGGGAACCGATTGTGCCTTTTTATTTTTAGTCTGCCTTGAGTTCCATCTCTCTTAGCTGCCCGCTTTAAGATGCGGGTGTTATGGGAGAGAGAAGCGACTTTGTTTTCTAAATCACGAATTTGGTGCACATTTGCAAACCTTTGCTGCATAGACCGTTTAAAAACAAATCAAAGTAAAAAAGAATAAGAAGTTTTCTTTTGAATCACGCTAGTTCAGAGGGACCTGCGGCCAAGTTTATTCATTTACAGCTTGGCAACAGGAGCAACGGAAACTTCGTTGCTAACAGAAACACAAGCTGCTTTCTGAAGAGCGCTTAGGTGACTGGGGACAAAACCCAGCTGGCCTGCTGGAATTAATCGGTCGAGAAAGATCTATGGCAGAAATCTGTATCAAATCCAATTTATTGAAGAGATGCCATTAGTACATAGACAATTCAAACAGGAGAACTTGAGCTAGGTTGAAGGTTTTTAGAACCTGTCAACAAAGAAGATGATTTTGGAGCTTATTTGCCACTCGGCTTTTAATGGAACTAATTAACTAATGCTTTGAAGTTATTCACTGCAATGCCTCAGTGAAGAAGCTGTGAATCAGTCGTTTTCCTTTTTTTAAAAAAAATATTATTTATTACTTTTCCAACAATTTAAACACTACATAGAAGAAATAAAAATGGACAATACAATACAATACAAAAACACTACATAACACTAACACTAACACCTAACACTAACACATTAAACTAACAAAACAAAAACAGTTTAAAACACATCAAACAATTTCAATATCTTATCTTCCATTCACTTATTTCAGCAACCTCCTCACACCTCCCTTTTTGTATTCCACTTCTATTAATTATTTCAGCAATTCCTTTCCATCTTCCTCTGTTTTCTATCCTGTATTCTTCTTAATACATTCTGACCTTATTTTTTCCTTTAACACTCTATTAATCTATTTATACTTAATTCCTTATAACATTTCTACTAAAGCCATATAACTTCATTCCAACTTTGTTCTAACATTCATTAATTTTACAGTATTTCTGTAGATAGTCTTTAATTTTTTTCCAGTCTTCTTCCACCGTCTCTTCTCCCTGGTCTCGGATTCTGCCAGTCATTTCAGCCAATTCCATATAGTCCATCAACTTCATCTGCCATTCTTCCCGGGTGGGTAAATCTTGTGTCTTCCAATACTTCGCGATGAGTATTCTTGCTGCTGTTGTTGCATGCATAAAAAAAGTTCTATCCTTCTTTGGCACCAATTGGCCAATAAACCCCCCTGAAAGGTGATTTCCCTGGACACAGTCTGAAAGGCAACTCTAGACAGATTCCTCAATTGCTATGGGGGTTGCACCTCAAATAACGTTGGTCCTTAGATCCCAATTTGACAGCAATTAGCACTACGTTCTGCTCTGCATTACTGACAGGCATCCATTAGAGGAGGCTAAGCACCTTCAAATATATTTAGCCATGATATAAAGGCAACAGAAGGTACTCCTCCCAACAAATTAATTTACCTGTCTCCAGTTAATGAGCAACCTGTGGAACCGGATTGCTCTCCCGTTGCAGGAGGAGGAACAAATGAAATATGATACAAGTGTCATCTGGCCCCGGTACAATCTAATTAGCCATTACTTATTCTCTCCCGAACTCTGTCCTTGAACTCATAATTTAAAATAAATGCCGATTAAACCATAATGAATTCGGACTTTCTACTTGTCCTTCAAATTAATTTCTTAATTTAGTTTTTCAACACAAGGAGAACACACACATTAGGTTTGTTTGTTTTTTAAAAATTTCTTTTTGCCATGGGTAAGAAAAGTTGCCCCGGTGCTTTAAACCATGGGGGCAAGCAGGAGTTGGGAGAATGAGGTAGGGTGGGGGAAATGGGGCAGGGCACTTGCCATGCCCCTGCTCACCTAGGGGCTACTGCTAATCGCCCCAGATGAGCATGTGAATATGAGCGTGCAAGGCTGAGTCAAGTGTGCCAAATACCAGCTTGGCAAAACAAGGTTGTCTTGCAGTGGTTTCAGGCTTAGGGCTCGCCCACAAAGCCCAAGAGATTTTTGTCCTGTGCAATCTACGCATGAGTCCAAGTAGTTTTTCATTTGTCACACAGTTCTCTCTTAGAAAACCCGCTATTTACTGCTGAAATGGAGCAATCTGCAATCTGCAGAAAAACCAATTAATGTTTTGAAATATACTCAGAGTCGAGTGTGGATTTCATGCTCTTTATTCAGCTCATAATAGTGAGGAATGGAAGTTCCCCCAAAATGTCTGCTTTATATACATTATTTACACAACGGGCCCCATGTGATTGGCTAATTCTGGGATTCTCCTGTAGCCAATCAGGTTGCGGATTCACTTCCACCTGGAGTTGGATTGGGTGGCTCCTGCGGACCAATCAAACTGCTGCATACTGAATCCTATTGTTCTAGGACCAATCAGACTGCTGCATTCTGAATCCTATTCAACTCAGTACATAACATGTTTATTCTGATTCAGCGGTGAACAGCGGGTTTTCCCGGGGTGGGGGGCGGGGAGCAGTGGGACAAGCAGAAGTGGGGGTGACCATTTAACTATCACTAATGTGGTCACTTACTCCACACAAAGCACTAGCCTAGCTTTCCTGGGGGAGGAATCCTCAGCAAACAGGTGCGATAGGAATTTTATGGTCTTATTTATGGTCTTAGACATATGGTAATGTTCATAACCGCACATACATGGATCAGCACAGGAAGGCCAACCTGGAACCATTTTGATTCCTAAACTGACCAAATGTTTTCTCTGCAAGGTCAAACTGGAAAAGTCTCCCCATTGTCTCTTTCCTCACAAATGCTGTCTTAAGGACACATTTAAGATATGAATAGGGTGTGAGCCTGTGACCTGGCCCAGGAAATAAGTATTTTACCACTACAAAAGAATGGCCAGGCTCCCCAGGAAATCCAATCAAGTAACTTGCCAGACAGGAGATAAACAGCGACAGGAGAAAAACAACATGCAAATGTTCTGTTTTAAGACCACCTTTTCTGTGATGTATCTGAAGGGTGGTCTTAGGTTACACCCCTTCTGTGATGTATGTATCATGTTTCTGGGGGTGGTCTTGGTCTACAGGGTGGGAATTTCAAAAGTCTTTATAAGCCCTTGCACAGCATTTTTGTGGGTCCTCCTCCTCTCCTGCGTGTGAGGGGAGCACCCTGTTGCAACAGATCAATAAAGATCAAGCTTACTAGCTGCTTTGCTTCTCAATATTCTCTGGTTGGCCTCTGTTATTTTCTCCTACCAATAGGGAACCTATGTAAGGACTCTATACGGGCTCTTGGATACCCCATAAGGAAAAAGGGCGTATTTTTATTTACAACACAGGTAAGTAGGAGGTACGTTGAAAAACCACAGCAGTTCAGACAAGGAGGAAATCAGAAAGATGTGGACTTGGCAAGCCACAGATGCAGGGGGAAGCGATGATTTGAAAAGGGATACAGCTGTGATTGAATCCCCTTCAATGTTTTTGTTTTTGGGGGATGGGGAGTGATACGGAAGGGGGGGGCATGTCTTCTTCACCTCCTTCTTCGCTACAATATATCCATTTATTTCCAATTGTCAATGTCAAAAGGGACTAAAATCTATAAAATTCATAGAAAATCAACGTGCCAATTTGCTCAATTTCTCTAGGACTCCATGGCACCTCCCCTGTCCTCCATAATCCCTCAAGCAAGGTGTCAAGACCCTAATCCTGTCAAATCACTCTGCCAAGCCTTTCCTCTGGGCAATGCCAGGTGGCAGACTATGCATACATGGACCATTGTCTTCTCATCACCTGGACTCAGGATGTGCTTATCTACGCATATCTCCAGCTCTGCATATTCCCCCCTCCCTCCTCCATATGTTAATCCTGTGTAACCCAACCTCTTCTTAATGTATTCATGATGTAATCTGTGTAACCCAACCTCTTCTTAATGTATTCATGATGTAACTGGGATGTATTTTGCACTGTATTCTGGGACATGGAGGAAGTTTCAAAAGTTCATGTCACCCCTTTCTCGCTGTTCAATCTCGCCTTGAACCTGTTGCGCAATAAACTCGGATCTTCTGCAGTTTGCTCCTGTCTCCGGCTGAGCTCATTTTCCTCCGCAGGGACCCGCGGACTTAGTCCGACGAGCTGGGTGGCAGAGCAGCCTCGCACAAAGATTTTAGCGTAACAGGGAATATGTGCAATTGTGGCAATCCCAGGATGCAGAAGGGAGCCATTGCTGGGACAGGGGGAATCATAGAGTTGGAAAAGACCCCAAGAGGCCATCTAGTCCAACCCCCTGCAATGCAGGAATATCGGCTAAAGCATCCATGACAGATGGCCACCCAACCTCTGCTTAGAAACCTCCAACAATGGGGAGTCTACCACCTCGTGAGGGAGACCGTTCCACTGTCAAACAGCTCTTGCTGTCAGAAAGTTGTTCCTGTTGTTTAGTCCAAATCTCCTTTCTTGTAACTTGAAGCCATTGGTTCGAATCCTACCCTCCAGAGCAGGAGTAAACAAGCTTGCTCCATCTTCCATAGGACAGCCCTTGAGATATTTGAAGATGGCTATCATATCATATCATATCATATCATATCATATCATATCATATGCAGCAGCTAGACTGGTGACGGCCGCTGAGACCGCTGATCCTGAAAGATCTTCATTGGCTCCCAGTGCATTTCAGAGCAAAATTAAAAGTGTTGGTGCTGACCTTGAAAGCCCTAAACGGCCTCAGCCCAGTATACCTGAAGGAGTGTCTCCACCCCCATCGTTTTGCCCGGACACTGAGGTCCAGCGCCGAGGGCCTTCTGGTGGTTCCCTCGCTGCGAGAAGTGAGGTTACAGGGAACCAGGCAGAGGGCCTTCTCAGTAGTGGCGCCTGCCCTGTGGAACTGGTGACAGACATGATTCTCCTCCTTCCCATTTTATCTTCACAACAATCCTGTGAGGTAGGGTAGCTCAGAGACATTGGCTGGCCCAAGGTCACCCAGTAATCAACCTTGATGGCTGACTGGGGACCTGCACCCTGGGATGCTAGTTCTACCCAGAGTAAACCCATAGGTCACAAAGTAGGTGCATTAATTTCAACGGGATTACTCTGAGCAGGGCTTAGCAGGTTCACTAAGACAGAGGTTGGCTTCCTACAGTTCCCTGCCTGATTTTATGTGGAAAAGTTCTCACACCCATTTTTTTCCTTGACAGATGTGATTTCCGTTCAATCAGACCAGAGGCACCAATGGCTTTCCCCCTCCTAATTGCATTACCCATCTCGATTTCACACAGCCAATAATTTTTGGTATCTGGAAGACGGTATTTCTCTGAGTCACGGACGATTGTTGGTTTCTGAGGGGAAACCTCTTATCAGAAGGGCAGCCCGCCAGTTCAAACTAATCGTTAGCACTGTACAAAGGCGCTTATCTAGGGAGCAAACGTTTCCCATCAGTGGGAGCCAGTATACACTGATGTTGATTTTCAATCTGTTTTTAATTTATTGTTAGTCTGAGCTTTTCCAAATTATTGTTGTTAATTCTTGTTCTGTTCTTATTTTATCTGCAAGCCACTTTGAGTCCCTGTCCGGGGGGGGGGGGGGGAGGGAAGGCATAGCTAAATATATTCTATTTTTGCAATAATATTTCTTATTGATAAAATCATTGTTTTATATTTTGTGTAAACCACTTACAGGTTTATTTTTATTTTTTTACAACCAAGCAGTGTCTAAATTCCATGAAATAAATAAATATTAGAGCCAGCTGATGCATTTACATTATTCGTCCCCAGCCAGCCCCTAACACTCAGGGGTAAAGGTAAAGGTACCCCTGCCCGTACGGGCCAGTCTTGACAGACTCTAGGGTTGTGCGCCCATCTCACTCAAGAGGCCGGGGGCCAGCGCTGTCCGGAGACACTTCCGGGTCACGTGGCCAGCGTGACATCGCTGCTCTGGCGAGCCAGAGCCGCACACGGAAACGCTGTTTACCTTCCCGCTAGTAAGCGGTCCCTATTTATCTACTTGCACCCAGGGGTGCTTTCGAACTGCTAGGTTGGCAGGCGGTGGGACCGAACAACGGGAGCGCACCCCGCCGCGGGGATTCGAACCGCCGACCTTTCGATCAGCAAGCCCTAGGTGCTGAGGCTTTTACCCACAGCGCCACCCGCGTCCCATACACTCAGGGGTAGTTATCATTAATTTTTTTTTCAAAAAAGAAAATGAAGGCTGGGGCACGAAAGAGTATGTTACACTGCAGTAGCTGCATTATCTTGGAATGTACATTTTGATCGATCCGTCAAATGTCTTATATCTGTGGAATACAGGTTATTTACACTGCAATATTGCAAATAGTTTGCCCAACAATTTATAATAACGACTCAACAATGTGGAAGGTACTGTGTCATTAAATCTCAAAAGGAAGGTTTGGATAACAGCCAGGATTGGAAGGATTAACAACTTGGGAGTTGCTGCGTCATGAAACTTTAGATAACAGACTTGAACAACAGCCCGGACTGGAATGGAGTCAGGGGACGCTGTGCTGGCAAATAGACAGTTGGAAAAATATACAGACACAGATAAAGCTGTATTCGACGGGCGAAAAGATATATGATTTCTGACATGATTGAGAATCGTAGAGTCAGAACCAGAGAACTTTAAAGCGTTAAAATTGGGATGTGGAAAATATGAAAACAACGAGGAGAGGCAGCACTGAGATTTGGAGATATGCTTCAGAGGTCCAGACTATGGGGAGTAATAATTACAATTTGGATTATAATTTGGACTTTTTATTTTAGTTTTTTGTTTTAACTGGATTATGATTGGATATGTTGACTGGATGTTTTTTGGAAAATTAATAAAAAAAATTAAAAAAGAGGAATGTACATTTCTTCTGAATTTAAAAAAAAGTTATTCAAAAGCAGTCAAAGCAATGTTTACACCAAACATGGGGAAAAGTGGACGGCTCAAGGATGTAAATTTTATTTTTCTGAGCTTGGCTAGCTCCCACGCACATTCACACATGCCCTCCATCAAGACAAGCGAGAGGCAAATTCCAGCCAGGCAAAAACCCTCCAGGAGGGTGCGAAGTCAGGCCAGCGAAACGCACGGGCTGGGAAGCGGGTGTGCAATGGGGAGAGAAGTTCGAGCGCTGGGCTAGGACCTGGGAGACCAAGGTTCGAATTCCCACTCAGTCATGCAGTTCACTGGGTGAACTTGGGACGGTCCCTGACTCTCAGCCTAACCTACCTCACAGGGTCGATGTTAGGAGGATGAAATGGGGAGTGGGGAGGAGAATGCACACCATCTAAACACAGAAATAGAATAAGCAGAGAGGTCTATGCCGAGAGATCCTGCTCATGGATAAAGCAGAGGTGTCTGTTTTTGTTTTCACCGAAAAGGGGGCATGCGGGTGAAGAGAACTAAGCCTTCCCTAGACTTCTCCTCCTCCTCCCATAGCCCAACTAACTTCCAGCACCAGAACTATTAAGGGGAAAGTGCTGCAGGTAATGAGGCACCATTTGGAAGGAGGGGAAAGGGCTTCACTAAGATGGTAAGGGTAAAGGGACCCCTGACTATTAGGTCCAGTCGTAGCCAACTCTGGGGCTGCGGTGCTCATCTCGCTTTATTGGCTGAAGAAGCTGGTGTACAGCTTCCGGGTCATGTGGCCAGCATGACTAAGCCGCTTCTGGTGAACCAGAGCAGCGCACGGAAACGCCGTTCACCTTCCCGCCGGAGCGGTACCTATTTATCTACTTGCACTTTGAGGTGCTTTCAAACTGCTAAGTTGGCAGGAGCAGGGACCGAGCAACGGGAGCTCACTCCGTTGCAGGGATTCGAACCGCCGACCTTCTGATCAGCAAGTCCTAGGCTCTGTGGTTTAACCCACAGCGCCACCCGCGTCCCCACTAAGATGGTAAGTCCATGTTATTGGCCAAACCACTTCGGGCTCCGTGTGGGGTCTCACAAAACGGAACACTCCTCCATGCAAATCCTTCTTTGCATATAGAAACCTAGCATGTCAGGAGAAGGGGAACCCATTTCCTTGAGCATACTGAACTCCCTGCATTCTGAAAACTAGGAGATAGGGGAGCCTTTCTCCTTGACATGCTAGCTTTCTATGGGGAGGATTATTTTCTTTTTTAAAAAGACTACATGGGCCTCCAATCTGCAGTCCAAAGTAATAAAGAGCGGATACTTTGTACAGGATTAGACCTCATCCAAAGTCATGAGGACCATTAAAAAGAAGGACTTTATGCTCCTTAGAACGAGCAAGATGAATCACAGTACTAAGCGTCCGCTCTTTTTGTGGAAATAGCCAGACCTTTTTATAAGCTTGAGACAGAACAGCTCATGCTAGATTGGCTCACCACTTTAGCAGAGATACAACAGGCTATAATTCATTAAGCTGGGCAAGTTCCAGGTACAAATTGATCGATGCATTATGCCTCCGCTTCAAACAAACAGAGACACTGCCTCTGCATATTAGATTTCAGAATCAGTTAATTCTTCACATTTTTGTCCCGCAGCAAAAAAGTGAAGACATTTATGTTAGATGTTGTTGTTGTTGTTTAGTCGTTTAGTCGTGTCCGACTCTTCGTGACCCCATGGACCAGAGCACGCCAGGCACTCCTGTCTTCACGTTAGATGTTACAGACATATTAATGCAATTATTTCGCTCAAGATGATGACTACATCAAAAATATATAATATACTGGAGTGCAGTGAGCAACCACATATTTTCAGGTGGTCCTAAATAATCTACAGTGGGACGCGGGTGGCGCTGTGGGTTAAACCACAGAGCCTAGGACTTGCCGATCAGAAGGTCGGCGGTTCGAATCCCTGCGACGGGGTGAGCTCCCGTTGCTCAGTCCCTGCTCCTGCCAACCTAGCAGTTCGAAAGCACATCAAAGCGCAAGTAGATAAATAGGTACCGCTCCGGCAGGAAGATAAACGGCGTTTCCGTGCACTGCTCTGATTCGCCAGAAGCGGCTTAGTCATGCTGGCCACATGACCCGGAAGCTGTCTGCGGACAAACTCCGGTTCCTTGGCTTACAGAGCGAGATGAACCCCAGAGTCGGTCAAGACTGGACCTAATGGTCAGGGGTCCCTTTACCTTTTAAATAATCTACTTTGGACTTCTTGACTTTATAGACAGAGTAGCAAAATTGGAAACCCGTTAATACCCATTTTTAAGAGTTTGTTTCTAGATCTGAACTTAAAGCCTCCTAATAGTGTAAATAGTAAAACAAAGCATACCGTATTTAATTCCTTTGCCTGTGTATGAAATGAAGAGCATCACAGAGACACAGAAAAGAAACTTCAAAGTGGCACTTCTGTGGCAAGCAAAACACATCTACAGCCAGCTTGTTCAAACTAGAAGCGAGTTTTAGGTTTGCTCCTTTCAGGGATGAAGGAGTATGTAAGTATGTGATGCAATTGTTTAAGATGGGACTCTCTAACATTGTCTCTCTACTTTATTTCCTGTTAACGGTAGATCTTAGAATTTCATAATGCTAAAAAAAGAGAACCTACCTCATCCCACGACAAGCCGCACTCCATTCCCAACAACAGGGGAACGTAAAGGCCACATATCAAACATAGTTTGTCCTACCATTTTTGTGTGCTTTGTTTTACAAACTGTGGACATGGAACCATTTTCCAGCTGTGTGGAACTCTGCTTTTGTCGTGATACACAAGGCCATAAAAACTTATCGATTCACTGCTGCTTTCTTGTGATTAAGGCTCTTAATAGGCCTGCTGCAGTTCAGCTATTGATTTTGACTCTGAAAGGCGGGTTATGCACATTTAAAATAAATAAACAATAACCTGCAAAGGAAAGTGGAAGACCAGTGCATGAAGTGGGTGGGGTTTTCAACCACTCCCGTCATACCCCTGCTGTGAAGAAGCTGCTTAATTTGGCCTGCAAAAGAACCTTTGCATTTTATAACACAGAACAGAAAAGAATGAGGACAGACAACACACAACTAAGTCCTCATGGCTATTCTTGCACTAATTTTCAGGGACTTAGGAAAGAAACTGAAGAGAAGGCACTTGCCACTGTGGGTATGTTTGTTACACCCCTCCACCACATAAAATGCAGTAAGATTGACAGGTCCAAGCCCAATACTACAATAGAGAATTTTCCTTGCAGCAATATCTCACAGGACATTTACAGTACTCTGGAATACATAAGCAGGTGGCAGAAGCCAAAGTAATCTACATGCAAAGATGTGCACATGGCAGGTGGCTCTCGCAAGTAAGCCACTGAGCATATTACAAGGAACAGATTGAACACTATAGAAAATACCACAGCCGCCAGCCCACCTGCTATGGAGAGACATTCCTGTGTTCTGCGTGTGTCCCTCCAAACTAAGGAAATGGTTTCATACAAACAGAAAGCAAAAGTCACTCTGGCTGTGCTGACAGCACAAGTAGTCTTTATTTGCAGCAATTAAAGGTGGAATGGAAAATAATATTCCAGTGAACCACAAGCAAAGAAAGGATCGGAAAAAAAGAGTCAAGAATTAACCATCAATTAGTTGTTGCTATTTCTGCAGTTTATGTGATAAACGTACGAGGAACATTTCATTATTTCTATTCCGGTCTCCTTTCTATGGCCCATTAGAATGGAATTTTTCTTTCTCTCTTTGCTGCTGCAAGCTCTAAGTGACGTTTTGGCTCTACATATGTCAAAGTCACTGCAAAAGAAATCTGCGATCAAACCCAGAGTGAAAATGTTTGCTTCCGAGTCTGAAATCTTCACTTCCTGACTTTTACGGTTGAGAAGAGAGAGGTTCACTTCAGGCCAAGAGCTGACACACAAAATGGCTTTGCTCTAAGGGCTGGACGTGCAGCAATAAGGATGACTAGTTTTAAAGCTCAACTACCATCAGATTTTAGCTTGAAGGTTTAGCTACCCTTCAGGACAAGTTTCCTTCCCCTCACAGCCCTGGCTCTTTATTGGCAGGTCTTCATTAAAGTGAAGGTTTTTTGCAAATATGCTCTCACTTGCTTTTATAACACACACACACTTCATTTCAGACAGCTTGTTTCCTTCAAAATAAAACCGTAGACACTGTCCCAAGCAGATTGCGCTGTCCCAAGGAACCTTGCCAGATACCAGTAAGCAGCCTGCAGGAATGCAAACGGTCTCCACTCTTGGAAGTAATGATTTGCAAACAGAGGACTGCGAAAAATAAATCGGATATGGATCTGAGCGGAAGAGGGGCTCATCCTGCCCAAGCGAAAAATCTGTTTGATCTAATTTCTAAGGACAAAATATTTTGAGGAGATCACCACCCCACAGCATGGATGCTTAACAGTCTACCTAAAGACACACAATCCTACCAGCATCCTGAATCACTCAACAGAGGGCCTGCGGAGAAGCACTATTTACCAAGCAAGTTTCAAAATGCTATTTGAAACAGGGTGACCCATCCAGCGGCCACTGCTATGATGAATTATTATTATTATTAATTATATTATAATATAATAATTATTAAAAATAGTAATACCAGCTTGAGCTGCAGTTTAATTATGAATTTGCCCACAGCAAACACAC
This sequence comes from Podarcis tiliguerta, assembly GCF_965153285.1. Lineage (NCBI taxonomy): Eukaryota > Metazoa > Chordata > Lepidosauria > Squamata > Lacertidae > Podarcis > Podarcis tiliguerta. Next base: position 52,638,855 of record NC_139544.1, read on the forward strand.
ACACATACATGAAAAGTATATGTATATATGTAAAGGTACATTAAGAGTCTAAAAGGCAGGTCCCGGGAGGGAAAGGGACTGAACTGAAAAGCAACCAGGAAGAAAATAAAATGAATATAACTACAAAGGGCAACCGTAAGAAACGCAGGTTGTAGATTTTAATAAAAGTGAGAAATAGTTTACCAGGCAAGTGGCTGCCGACACCTTCTGCTCTTCGTCGCAACGCTATGTGATGCTATTCCACCATCTAAGCCCTCTGCCAAGCCCACGATCCTCCTGCAGGCCCCGGGAGTGAATGAAGCACGCAAGCCGAAGTCAGGGAGCGACACCCTGGGGGCGGGTCTTCCCTCGCTGAGCGACATCGCAGCCCGACCAATGAAAGGCGCAGGCGAGTAGACAGCCGGTAGCGGCCGCCAGCCAATGGTGCTTCCGCAGCTCGGTCCCGCCGCTCTCGCCTTGGAACCACAGAAGGCGGAAGCAAGGGGATGGGGGGGGGGCTTATTTGAATTATGCTGATAAGCTGGCCGGAGCAGCCAATCAGAGCGCTCTCGTAAGGATAAAGCATCTTCAGAAGGACCGCCGCGCCGGGATGCAGAGGAAAACATCTGGCTGGGGAAATGATGGCGGACTAGGGAGGCAATGAAAGCGACGCGAGGTTGGTGGGTGCGGCTTGGCCAGCCGGCGCTGATTTAAAAGGAAAATCTATGGGAAAGTTCGCACGAGCATTTGGCGGTCACCTGATATTCCTCCACGTGTTGCTGGCCACCTGTGGCCAAGCAAATACATACAGTATTTTGTTCACAGGGATTTTTTTCAGCTGGAACTCACCAGAATTCAGTTCTGGCACCTCTCTGGTGGACACCATTGCCATTATAAGAGAATAAGGGAGGCTTTCATTTTGAGTTCCGGCACCTCTTTTTCCAGAAAAATAGCACTGATTGTTTACATTTATATCCCACTCTTATGTACTGAAGTTCTCACCCTGGGCCAGCAGGGGGATACTGTAGATAGTTCACGTCGACATATGCAAATAAGGGATCGAAAGTGACGTTCACTGATTGGATAGTTACAGAAAGTTGTTACAGTTATGTTGTACTGGAGCTCTATATAAGCAGGCTGGCTGAACCCTTCAGTTCAGTTCTGTTCTGGCCTGTGAATAAACAAGAGCTGTTTGAAAAATCGCTGTGTCGTCTGATATGTTCACCCACAACTTAACACCCACCTTTTTCTCCAACCAGCTCAATATGTTTACACTTCTCCTCATTTGATCCCCACAACAACTCTGTGAGGTAGGTAGTTTTATTTTATTATATTCGTGTACCACCCTTCATCTGAGGAATACAGGACAGTTTACAATGTAGAAACACAAAGATACATAACATAATGAAACACAAAACAATACCCCCACACACACACATAAGACACGTTTATTAATATAAGCTGCCAAATGTCCAAACCAACAGCCAAACAAGAATGACCATGGTTAAGATACATGTCCGAACATAGAAAGGGAGGTTTATCCTTCCAGCATTACATGTTTGTACACACCAGAGCTTGGTAAATAGGGACACCTCTCCAGGTGAATAGAGAGGAAGTGAGTGTAAAGGGTATGACAAAACAATAGTTGCGTAAGAGAGCAGGGAGAGATAGCTTGGGATTGACTGAGGGCACCTTGAGATGCATGACTGTGGCCATATTCACACCATTTAAAGCAGTATGATACCACTTTTAAAGCACTATGATATCACTTTGAACAGTCATAGCTTCCCCCAAAGAATATTGGGAGCTGCTGCACTTTGTTAAGTGTGCTGAGAATTGCTAGGAGGCCCTTATTTCCTCCACAGATACAATTTCCAGAGTGGTTTAACTATCAATCCCACGTCACAGTGAAATTTAAGTTCTGTGAGGGACAGGGCTATCTTGGGAGACAATGGAGGAGTGCACCTCTGGCGGATGATGTCAAATTGTTGAAAGGTTTCAGCACCTGCTGTGGGTATAGAGGCAGATACAGGAGGGACATATTGTATTGCATCTGGGACAGATGATGATGTCCAGTTGTGCTGCTGCAGATACACCATGGCAGTTCTTCTCTCTGCACCCAGCAGTCGTTCCTCCTCTGGTCTCTGCTATGGCTACATGACCTGACTGTCCATCTCCAGGCACTGGTGTAGCAACTAGAGGATGTCAGTTTCACAAAAGCTCTCTTATCAGCAGCAATGTGAAGCAGTCGCTTCACTCCGATGGTAGCATCAACCCTGCTTGCTGTTTTCAAACCCCACTCCCCTTGCAAAACCAAGCTGCTTTTAACCATAACCCCTTTGGGAAACATGGATTGCAGATTGCGGAGGTGTGCGGAGAACTGCCAGAAAGCTGCACAAGCAGCCCCATCTCCTGGGGCTTATTCTGATGGGAAGCATTTCCATGTAGGAGTTGGTGTGAAATCCATAGGCTGAGCTTCCCATTGTGCATGTGGGCACATGGAAGGAAATGCACAACACGTCAAGACACACACACACCACAGGTTAAAGACTTCCACTTCAGTGCAGAATGGAATCTCATTTGATGGTAGTGAATATTACAGGTCATGCCTGAAATCTGGGCTCTGACTTCCGAAATAACCAGGGAGTGCACACAAACCAAATGAAGGTTTGGAATAGCAGCCTACAGCAGATAACCAGAAGAGGGCACTCATCAGCTTCTGTTGACAGTGGTACCTCAGGTTACATACGCTTCAGGTTACAGACGCTTCAGGTTACAGACTCCACTAACCCAGAAATAGTGCTTCAGGATGAAAACAGAAATCGTGCTCCAGCGGCGCAGCGGCAGCAGGAGGCCCCAATAGCTAAAGTGGTGCTTCAGGTTAAGAACAATTTCAGGTTAAGTATGGACCTCCGGAAAGAATTAAGTACTTAACCTGAGGTACCACTGTAATGGTATAGTTTCAAAGATTTCTGTGTTGTGTTCTATATAAATATGTGTTCTTTGTCTCATTCCATTGTGCCAGTTAAGACAGATAGGATAGTAAAGAGTAATGATGCCTTTGTTTGAATCCAGCTTCCACAGAACTCCTCATTGAGCCAGACTTGGGGCCCCAACCACGTGCCTTTCTATGCTGCCCCTTGAAGCCCACCCAGCTTGCAACACCTTGCAATGGGCCCATAGCAAAGGAGCATCCCCCCCCCCCCGCCTTTGCTCAATACCTTCCACCAAAACCTGCACAACCGCTGGGGCTATGGATGCGGTGCTGGCTATGCCGTTCCTTCAAGCCCCACCACTGCCAGCCAGGAATTTAGAATTGCAGCTTAAACTCTTGATTGAGCAATATGCATACATGCATACATACATACATACATACAGTATTCCTGATTCTAGTCAGAAACAATGAATACAGAAAATGGATGGAACTATGCTTTCTAAGAGCAGCACTTAAGGGATTTTGAGCACAAATGTAACCTTAATACGTTTCTCATTTGGAGTGCCAGTCTACAAATATTTACCCACAGTTGTGCTTTTCCTTCAGATACCAGTACCACTTTTTTCTATGTCAGTTCATCTGCCAAGGATCCGGCCAGTGGTTCTCACCCTGTGGGTCCCCTGATGTTGTTGGACTACAACTCCCGCCATCCCTAGCTAGCAAGGCCAGAGCTCAGGGATGATGGGAGTTGTAGTCCAACAACATCTGGGGAGCCACAGGGTGAGAACCGCTGCAAGCAGAGGTGAAACTAGGCTTTACCCAGGTCAAAAACCCAGTTTGACACCCCTGCCACGCACATTTGCATAGAGAGAGAGAGAGAGGGGCTGGGAGCCTCAATGGCACCCCTCTGGAGGCTTCACCTGGGGGGGGGCAACTAGCCCCCCCCCCATTACAGCACTGCCTCAAGTATATGTCACATAACCTCTGGACATTCCAGACCATCTGGAGAATATTCAGGTGTGCACACTCAGTTCTGGTCCTTGACTAAACCTTTTGGGTCTCACTGTGACCACATAAACCGAGAGTGCATTCTAATTATAAAAAACAAACACTACCCTATTTTATTTACTGCTTACATTTTTTGTTCCACCTTTCTTCTGTTATGGAACTCAAGACAGTATCTTTGGGGTTCTTATCTCCCATTGAGGCACCAAACAGATCCTGACCTTCTTAGCATCAGCAAAATTGCTACATCATGTGTCTTCAGACCATGCACTGCACTTTATTGGGGAACATCAGTAGTTATAGGCAATGTTGTCTTTAAGAAAAGCATACCTACCTGCCATTTCTGATCTTCTAACTGAGGTATCCCAATAAGCTTACAAAGAAGTGCAGGTTTCCCTGAAAAACCATTTGAAAGCCTTGCTTATTACCAAAGATAAACATCTCCAAACGGAAAGCATTGTTAAATTTCCTTTATTGTTGTTGGTTACATACATGAGAAAGTCTTGGCTCATGGCTGGCTGAAAACAATCATGTGGTAAGTTTAAGAGCGCTCTGTTCTTTTTAAAAGTGGTTTGATAATACTGGAATTTGAAACAGTGTGAACTGATTGTGTACCAGTGGAGATCCAGAGAAAATGATAAAGTACTAAGAAACAAAGTGATGTGGGAGTTTTCCTGATTTTTCAATGGCTTCCTCATCACAATGGCCATTTCAAAGAAACAGAGTTATTTTATTAACATTCATATCCACGGTGATAAATTTCAAGATATATTATGACATTCAGACTGTATGTTTAAAAGGAAATGCATATGAATAATTACTTGTGACTTGATGTTGTAGCTATTCATGTTGTAGTGTATAGCAACATCAAGTCTCATGCAATGGGAGCTCACTGTCTTTCATCCATCAAAAGGGTACAAAAGAGACATTTAAAACCTGACAGTAAAATAGTACCAAATATTCAAACATCCGTTTTCCGGGTGCAAACATTTTAAACATTTAAAATGTAAGATCAGTTGCTCAGATCTTGAATCTTAGTAAGAAGGTTTTTGATGCAACTGCAAATACCAGATACTGGTCACTGGGTGGTGCTGATGACAATATTTCATTGCTCATGCCAACACCTGCTGAGATTAAGAAAGTAAGAAAATTCTGGTGGATCAGGCCAGTGGCCTAACTAGTTCATCAGCCTGTTCTCACAGTGGCCAACCAGATACCATATTTTTTGCTCTATAAGACGCACCAGACCACAAGACGCACCTAGTTTTTGGAGGAGGAAAACAAGAAAAAAAATATTCTGAATCTCAGAAGCCAGAACAGCAAGAGGGATCGCTGCGCAGTGAAAGCAGCAATCCCTCTTGCTGTTCTGGATTCTGGGATAGCTGCGCAGCCTGCATTCGCTCCATAAGACGCACACATATTTCCCCTTACTTTTTAGGAGGGAAAAAGTGAGTCTTATAGAGCAAAAAATACGGTATTTGTTGGAAACTTGCAAGCAGGACCCAGGCACAAGAACACGCTTCCCCTGCTGCAGTTTCCAGCAAAAGGAAGCATTTTAAAAACTGCTTTTGAAACTTCTGTCTTATAAGGGTTACCCCAGTGACCACCACAATGGGTATGGTTTGGTCACAGTTAAGTGCTTTTAACTCCCACTGATTTCAGTGGTAGAGACTTACAAGTGTTTAACTTTCAGCTAGAACATGTGCCTCACCATGGATACTTTTTCAACTGGTACATTGTTATGTGGGTTGACCATAGGGGATTCTCTGTTTCTCAGCTTCCAATTTGCATTCATACAGGAACATAAGTTCTAGTGATGCAGCAGTAACCAGCTATAAGCTATTGAAAACAAACTCGGTCCACACCAACTGTCTACGCAGGTGAACAGCATAAGATCAGAGACATGAACTCATGTGGAATTGCTTATTTTTCTCAAGCTGGCCGCTGGTGTGGTGTCAGATCCAACGTATAGTGAGCAAACGAAGCCAGATCTATGCTACAAACTTGGTTAGTAGTCATTCCCCCAGAGCAAGGCAATTCTCAGGGGGCAAAGTTAGGAATCTCTAACAAGGAAGTCTCAAAACTCTCAGCAATCTAAAATTCCTAGTGTTCTTTGGAGGAAGCCATAGCAGTGAAGCTGACATAAAACAGTTATGTGGGATACTGAAGATATGTCTAGAGAGAGAATCAATATTTAAGCTCTAGTTTGCTATGAGCATTTCTTTCAATGGAACAGCGGGGCAATTCTCCAAATAAATAAACACATAAATACATAAAATATCTAGTGCTTTCCCTTATGGTTATGATGCTTCAAATGTTCATCAGCTTTTGATTTGTAATAATAATAATAATAATAATAATTTATTATTTATACCCCACCCATCTGGCTGGGTTTCCCCAGCCACTCTGGGTGGCTTCCAACCAAACACTAAAATACAATAACCTATTAAACATTAAAAGCTCCCCTAAACAGGGCTGCCTGCAGATGTCTTCTAAAAGTTTGGTAGTTATTTTTCTCTTTGACATCTGGTGGGAGGGCGTTCCACAGGGTGGGTGCCACTACCGAGAAGGCCCTCTGCCTGGTTCCCTGTAACTTGGCTTCTCGCAGTGAGGGAACCGCCAGAAGGCCCTCGGCGCTGGACCTCAGTGTCCGGGCAGAACGATGGAGGTGGAGATGCTCGTTCAGGTATACTGGACCGAGACCGTTAAAGGGTTGCATAAAACCTGAAAGGAAGATTTAAAAAAAAAAACGCCTTGCAAGATAAGATGCTCTGCGGTAGAGTACTAAACATTTGGGTCCCCTGCAATGCTGCGGGGCCTTGACGGGTGCTTCACAACGCCAAACCGTGGCACCAGCTCTGACAAACCAGAACCACCAGATGGGTAGGAGGGCAGGAAATGGTGAAGAGGTAAAGCAGGCACAACAAGAAAACAGTTGCATGATCATCCTCATCCCAAAGGTGGGGGGAGCTAACTGGTCCTATTACCATTAAACTACGAGGGCACACACAGGAAAAACTCTGAATTCATTGCAGCCTGTAGTAGACTAATAAATACATCAATCATATTTGTACGAAGTTGGTGGGGCAATGTAAAATTCATACTATACCTAAGGTCCACGTAGTTATAACCTCACTGAAAACAACTGGGCCTGTTACATCAAAGATTAAATTGGGCTAGAGGACATGCCAATTTTTTGTTTTTGAGGTATATCAGTTCTTTGGAATCCCTCTGCTCCTGGTTCTTTCATTTCGTTCATTGTAGAAAAAGACTCACCTGAAAATACCTTTAAATTTTTTTTTACTGCCATAGAAAAACTCCCTGCTTACAGGAAACAAGCAGGTCAGGGAGATGTCTCCAGCTTAGCCTTCTTGACACACTAGTTTTCTAAGTACAGGGAAGTGGAGGGGCGTGCGGGGGGAGCACTTTCCTTCACGAAAGGCTGCACTACGTTGTATTTCTTTTCTGAATATGCAGCACATCTGTGAATTCCAGTGTTCTGAGTTTTGCCGAACTAAATGCAGTGGTACCTCGCAAGACGAATGCCTCGCAAGATGAAAAACTCGCAAGACAAAACAGTTTTTTGTTTTTTGAGTTGCTTCGCAAGACGAATTTCCCTATGGGCTTGCTTCGCAAGACGAAAACGTCTTGCGCCTTTTTCTTTAAACTGTCAATGCATTCCTATGGGAAACCGTCAATGCATTTCCTATGGGAAACCGTGCTTCGCAAGACGAAAAATTCACAAGACGAAAAAACTCGCAGAACGAATTAATTTCGTCTTGCGAGGCACCACTGTGCTGAGGTCTGCTGCAACCTCTGCCTTGGAGTTAATCTTGTAGCCAAATTCCAAGCCCATCATTGCCAAAAAGTCAGCATCATGTTAATACAAACAATCATTAGCGTAAGCGTTCTGCTTGCCAGACGGAATGATCTTCCATCTCTCTCCTCCCCCCACAACATGCAGGCAATAGTTTACTAACTTGGCTACTAAATGGCAGAATTAGCTTTTTAGGATGCAAACTCTTGGTAGAAGCGTGGGAGGGTCGAACCATAGAGCAAGCAAGATAGAAGATGCCTTTTATTGAGATCTGTCAGCTGAAAATGCAATGCACATTTTAAAAGATCTCCGTGGAACTCAAAAGCTCGCACACGTTCTGAATGCTGCTAATAAAAATAACTATCTCAGCAGAAGTATTATACCAGCTTTCCAAGTGTTAAATAATAAGCAGGATGAATTTCCCAGAAGAAATTTACATAATCCAGTGAACAAAAATGGTGCAAAGAAGGTAATTCTTCTTATTATTTTTTAGAAAAGCGCATGCTAATTACACATTTTCAGTATTTCCTTTTTTTTTGAAAAAAAAAATTGATCAGGCAGATTACATAGAAGTTCATAACATTTCTTGAATATACAAATCAAACTCAACCGATTCATTAATAAGGTGCTCAGAAATGTGAATGAAAATAGAGCCTACAGCAGATCCATGGTGTGTAATTTTTATTTATTTACAAAGCTTCTTTGAGTTTTTCACTTGACTCCTTTTCCTTCCAAGGACACTTCAGTGCAAAAACAACTGTGGCAGAAGAGCTGGAGTTCAGTCTTGGCTAATCCCAGGAAACTTTTGTGAGTGTCATTTTCAAGATGTAAGGCCTACAACCCTTGGCCTCAACAACTTCTATTTGTGTAATCTTCTTCCCCCTGCCTGCATCCTACACATCCCCATATCTGCTCCAGAACATATTTAGGGGAAGAGTTTGGGTGTGGGTGTCCCATTGCACAAGTGCAAGGAATTCTGCTTGAGCAATTATTTAATTGAATACCACCCAGATTTGTTAGCATTCTTTTTCAGGGTGGGGTCTTTTGTTTGGGGGGGGGGTTGTTGTTTTTCTGCGGGAGAGTCTGTGCGCAAAAGACCATCACTTAACATTTAAGCCCTCAGCTTCACTACTTATTTTGAGCACCTGGTTTAACGGTACATGCGAAACTAAATTCCACAGAAGTTCCAACATCAGACGGCACCTCAGAATTCAGATTCAACTTTTAAAATTTCTGGTCTTTTTCCTTGCTTCGCTTTTGAAATCTGACTTTGGCATTAACTCTTCCTGGTGGGCTTTAAGGCAACGGCATAATAAATTCACTATGCTTGTAAGGCGCTTGGAGAGGGGGTCTTGAACTGGGGTTCCCAACAGCCAGGCTCCGCCACCATGCTTCCTAAGAAACACTATGGCAAGCCTGATAGACTCGGTTCTATGCTTCAGGGATGCCATAAAGGCCTCAATGCCAGCAAGCCACTGTGTGCAGCAATATCCTCTTAAGCACCTAGTCCCTGTATTCAGCCTGGGCAGCCTGCTTGTTTGGGGTGATATACCTGCTTCTGAAACATGCATACTGACAGTCTGGAAATTGATAGGCTAGGTGGGAGTTCCTCAACTTTTTGAGGTCCAGGGGCACATTTGGAAATTTAAGGAAGTGTCGTGGGCACTATAAAAGACCCAGAATCCAAACTGGCAATGCTCAACCCCCTGCACGCACGTACACTAAAAAGCCCAGGCAGAACACAGACACATCTCCCAAAACAAATAAACACACACACACACACACACACACAAATGAGGCACGCATGCCCTGCAAAAAAAAGCAAAAAGCAAACACACAGAGAGCTGGGAAGAACAGGGGACTTAAGGGTACTATGTGAACGGCAAGGGGAGGTTAGAGGCTTGGCAGGGGGTTGGACTCGATGACCCTTGTGGTCTCTTCCAACTCTATGATTCTATGATTCTATGAGGCTGACAAGCATCTTGACACCTTTGCCCTGATCCGACAAAGAGCGATGCGCAAGCAAATAAACGTTGTGCCCTAAAGTTCTTAGGGTTGCGATGTTCAAACTGATTTAGCTATACGGCGGTTTTGTTTCCAAGGAATGATGGTAAAATATGTCTCAGGAGAAGCCCTACCTTTCCACTCGTTAAGTGTGACAAAGAGAGTGTGCTCGTGTGGTGGTTGCAAGCATGAACTACAAGCCAGAGATCCCCATTCCGACTCTCAGCTCAGTCACCAATTAACTAGGAAGCAAAGTCTAGCTGTAATATCAGGAGAGTACTACCAGCCAACCTGCCCAAGCTAGAACAAGAGGAACCTTGTGGAACAGAGGAACCTTGGAAGCTGCCAAGTCAATCTAGCTCAGTATTGTCTAGAGGGGGACATTACTAGCCCTACCTGGTGGTGCCAGAGATGGGACCCTCTGCATGCCTAGCAGGTGTCCTGCCAATGAGCTACAGCCCTTCCCTTAAATGCTCTGGGCTCTCAAAGTGTCATACCAATGTAAATCATGAGGTCACTAAAAACCAGGCTGCCCGGTTATCAAAGGAGCAGGGGCTTCAAGTCCTATCTATGACTCTCAAAATAATGCCAATTCAGCCTCTCTCTGTAAGATCAAGAGTTTAACATCCAGAACACCTCCGCAATGGGGGACTCATGTCCAAAACACACCCCTGGAGGTACAAGGCAAGATTGTTAAGGCAGCGTAAAACCCCTAAAATTTCATTCACACCTCTGGATTCCTTTTCCGTTCAAGGCATCAGAAGGGACCTGGTTTTCTACCTGCCCTTAACAAAAAAGGCATTTCAGTAACATTGGGTACCAAGCACGTTCGATCAAACCTTGGTTACTGTTCAGCATTGGGTAATTAGCACAAAGACTGGAGAATTTGTAAGGAATCAGCCACGAATACCAGCAGCAACGTTTAATTATTATTATTATTATTTTACCACCTCTCTTTATGGTACACCTCCGTCTGTACAATCTCATTAGGGTGTTCTGCTAGGCATGCGCCGTTGATGTCTTTGAGCTTGTTGTCAGGCAGATCTTCTGGCTTTGTGCAAAGTTTCAATGCCCTGGAAATGAAGACGTCCAAGTCAAACTGGGGGTCGCTTTCGCTGCCGACCTCCTTGGGTTCTTTGTGGAGATGGTGAGGAGAAGATGGTAGGCTCCTCTCCTGGATCTCTGGGAGAGGATTTGGGCATTCAAGTCCTGTCTGGGTACTTGTAACCCACTGGGCTATCTCTAGGAATAGGTTGGATGGTTCCTCCTCCAAGGCGATCTCCGCCGTGGGTGCAATGGATGCCCTTTTCCAGTGGGACAAGTCTAAGATGAGCTTGGGCTCTGAATAATGATGGAGCTTGCTGTCCCTCCACAAGAGCTTGTCCAAATAGGAAGGCGACCCCACTTTGTAATCACATGACCGCCCGTAATCTCCCTCAAAGGCTCGGTCCATCGAGGAATGCGACTGCTCCAGAAATCTCTCGGAGCTGCTCTGGGAATATTTGCGCGGGTCCACTTGAGCCTCCTCAGCAATGGATTCTGATCCCGCTCTGGGATCTCGTTGCACCTCCTCCAAATCGTGGCACTTCTCTTGCCGCCATTCCAAATCCGAGGATAAGCTGACTTGGTACCTGTTTGTTCGAAGTGACAACAACGTTAGACGCACAACTAAGTGTCAGGCGCATATTCCCATTTAAGCAAATTTAGAAATTGTTTATTTACTTTCACTGAATATATTTCCCAGAGATTGGGAAGGGCCCTAGCTCCCTGCTTTGCTTTGTCAGTAACCTTTGGACCATCTGAAATAACTCCAACTGACCGGCTACTACAATGCAAGCTGCAAAATGAGCCTTCTATTCTGATAATTATGTACGCTAACCATCGTTCTATTAGCTTTGGAGTGAGACTTGCATCATTTGTGTACTAGTCTTTGTCCAGCTTGCTTCGTAGCCTGAAGCTCTCCAGAATACTGAGAAGCTATCAGGGCTCCACAAAGCCAGAGAAGACACTCAGAAGTGGTTCTACCACCCACCCACTCCATCTTCAGCAGAACCACCAACTTCTTCCACTAGAAGATCCTCCAGAGCAGTCAGGAACCCCTCAGTTTCCATTGGTCTCCAAGAGCCGGTCATCTGAATGGGCTTACTATCCTTGCAAGGCCAAATTGCCACTGCTATTCCAAACTTCTCCAGCTAATGGTTCTACTACCATTTCCATCAGAATTCTCCAGCAACCCTACTCTCCAAGGAAGCTCAGTACAGGATTGTAGCCTGAGAATCTCGGAAACTGGACTCAAAGGAGCAAAAGAAGCAGCTCAGCAGCAGAACACTTGAATAACATGTGAATTAATGTACCTGTCCCAGTTGGACATCTGGCTTTGGTTCGCTTCCATCAGCAAAATGTCGTCAATCTCGTCTTCAATCCGGAATGGGTGCTGAGAAACGGGCTCGTCTTCAGGACAGTAATAGGGACTCATATAAGGGTGTTGCAAACCCATCTCTGCGGTCAGCCGGTCCATGGGATTGAATGTCAGAATCTTCTCCAGAAAATCGATGGCTGTGAGGGGCAAGTTAATACAATCAGGCCAGCAGTTCTTAGTCCCCAAGACAGAGTCAACTGGGAACACTTATATGCATGATAAGAACAGTCACTCTGAAATCAGATAAAGACTTCACCTTTAAGCTCCATTTCTATTTAATTATTGAATGTAATTGTCCTTGATTTAGATGTAAAGCTCTTAATTATATTTAATGGGAGTGTTGTGCAAGCTTTGGAAGGACGGTGAGTCTTGGGGATGTTACTTATTTTTAGAAAGGACAGGAGTCACAGTTGAAGAGAGTCATGTCTAACAAGCATGAGAGAAAAAAATCCTATACATGTCGACTCAGAAGTAAGCCCTAATGTCCCTAACCCAGAGGTTGCCTTTCTTTTCTTTTCTTTTTTTGACCCAGTGGGCACATGTGGAATTTTGAGAAAGCATATCCTCCAAGGCTTTTGCCACAACAGGATGCCATCTTCCAGGGCTGCAGTCCCACACGGGTCACATGACCCACATGAGAGTGCGCCCCCCCAAGCACTTTTTTCCAGTAAGGTAAAGGGACCCCTGACCATTAGATCCAGTCATGGCCGACTCTGGGGTTGCAGCGCTCATCTTGCTTTACTGGCCAAGGGAGCCGGCGTACATGACTAAGCCGCTTCTAGCAAACCAGAGCAGTGCACAGAAATGCCGTTTACCTTCCCGCTGGAGCGGTACCTATTTATCTACTTGCACTTTGATGTGCTTTCGAACTGCTAGGTTGGCAGGAGCAGGGACTGAGCAATGGGAACTCAACCCATTGCGGGGATTCGAACCACCGACCTTCTGATCGGCAAGTCCTAGGCTCTGTGGTTTAACCCACAGCGCCACCCACATCCCTCTTTTTTCCCCCAGTACGACACCCCAAAAAACACATTTGGGATGGTGTACAAGAAAAGTGCTTACTTCAGGGCAAGAGCTCAGCCTGAAATCACACAAGAGTACAGTGCCCAAAATGGCCGCCGTGCTCTCTCACAGGAGAAAACAGGATGCCCCATTTTTTCTGGGACAGCCCCACTAGGAACCAAATGCTTTCCAGCAAAGGAGATCCACCCTTGGATCCGAGCAGATGTGGAACCGAGTCTCTACCTTTGCTGTTCACTTCAGGAAGGAGCTTCCGCAACGGCTTCTTCACTTCCCAGGTGCTGTTGACGAATGTCGGCATCACTTTGAGCAGTTCCTCCTTGTCCTCTTCGTGGAAAACAGGGATGGTCTCCAAAATGAGCTGCATCTGCTCCAGCTCGTGGCTTCCTAAACGAACAAAAAGAACGTTGCTCATAAGGGTGGCTTTGTGACCTCTGGGGCCTTTGGCCTTGCTCAGGTGTGCATTCCACCACTTGATAGCTTTGGCATGTGCTAATGAGCCACCACAGAGCAAAAATGACGTATTCATATCACTTCAAAACACATGGGGCTGGGTAGGATGCAATTCTGAACAGAAATTTAGTACTACAGGAGAAGTACAGAATTTTTGGGAGCTGGCATGTCAGACCTTTATTGCCCCCTCCTCAACTTTGATAGGTGGACAAAGTCACCCACCTGTCAATCATCTGACTCCATGATGGTGTCTGGTGACTGAGAAGAGGGCAGTCCTGCCCACCTCTCAAAGTCGAACTGGGTGGGTGGACGGATCTGCTTCACTAGCTCATTTTCCACAGGGAACCAACTGATGAGCGGAGGTTTCAATACAGCTGACTGCAGGTGTCTGCTTAGCCAGCACGTTTACCAGCCAGGCCAGCACATAAGATGATGATGATGATGATGATGATGATGATGATGATAAATTTATTATTTATACCCTGCTCATCTGGCTGGGATTCCCCAGTCACTCTGGGCATCTTCCAACAAAATATTAAAAATACAATAAAACATCAGACATTAAAAACTTCCCTAAACAGGGCCGCCTTCAGATGTCTTCTGAAAGTCAGACAGTTGTTTATTTCCTTGACATCTGATGGGAGGGCGTTCCACAGGGCGGGTGCCACTACCGAGAAGGCCCTCTGCCTGGTTCCCTGTAGCTTCACTTCTCGCAGTGAGGGAACCGCCAGAAGGTCCTCAGAGCTGGACCTCAGTGTCCGGGCTGAACGATGGGGGTGGAGATGCTCCTTCAGGTATACTATAAGAACCAAAGATGAACCTGCTAGACGAGGCTAACGGCCCATCTAGTCCAACATCCTGTTCTCATGGTGGCCAACCAGATGCCAGTGGGAAACCCATGCGCAGGACCCGAGCACATGACCACTTTCCCATCCTATGGTCTTCAGCAACTGATATTCAGAAGCATTACGGCCTCCAGCTGTGGAGGCAAAGTCTAGCCACCATAGTTAGTAACCATCAATAGCCATCTCCCCCATGACTTTCTTATCCTCTTTTAGAGCCATCCAAGTTGGTGGCCATTGCTGCCTCCTTTCAGAGTGAGTTCCACAATTTAACTATGTGTTGCGTGAATATGTGCTTTTAAAAAAATCTGTTTTGAAATCCTCCAACATTCAGCTTCCTTGGAAGCAGGAGTCAGAAGGAGATAAATCCAATTCAAAACTTGGAGTGTAGCTATGCCCTCAAGATTCAGGTCTATACCAGCAGAGTTCAGTTGCACGATTTAAGTGGGTTTGGTGCTCTTTCACAAGAAACTCACGCCTCCCAAAATAGTTGTTGCTCCTTTTGTTCTTTTGAGGTAAGGGAAGTGGCAGAAAAATATACTATAATGTGTGACATAACAATCTCTTGATGCTGTGTCTTAAATCCTACGCGCAAATCGGCTGAAGGCTCAGTAAACAGCAGGCATCATATAACCTCCCCACAAACTTAATGGAAATAAATGTGGATGAATGCTCTATAAGAACTCTCAGAGACAAGGACTATAAGCTCATGGTTCTTTTTTGCCACTAGGTGGGAGAAGACAACAGTTTTTTGTGCCACAACAAACAGCTAAGAGATCTAAGCACAGTCCACCGAATGGCTGTGCAACTTCCATAACAATTCAATGAATAACTTGTTTGTGTGCCTTGCACCTCTAAGCAGGACAGTTGTGGCTCTGCCTATTGTTGGTTTCCCTTCAATCTGCCCCACAAGTTGCAATGGGCACCAGTCACCACTGGTGGTTCAGAAGAGAGGCTTTGTTAAGGGAGATAACAAATTGGGGGGGGGGAGGGTCCTTTGGGTGCTTCCACAAAGCAACTTGTTGTGGATATGGTGCTGCTTACGCCTGCAAGTTTTCCACATCATCCACACAACATCACCCTCATAAAAATTCCATTCCATTCCCACTCCTTTTATCTGCATTTAACGTTGCCCTGGCTTGTTTGTTTGTTTGTTTAACTTACTGGATTTTCTGAAGAAATGATAAATCCAGATTAGATGGGGAAATCACATGGGATGGCATTTTGATGAAGGTGACATCGTGTGGACACTGTGAGGTCCACAATCACCTGCTGCAAAGAAGACCATCTATGCATGTTCTCTCCCCCGCCGCTACCACCAAATGTTCAGAATTGGCTATCAGTGCAACTTAATAAGAGTAATAGCTGAAGGACAAAAAGTAAAGCAAGGAGGTTTACAGCAAAAACAAAATAATTTAACATAGGGTGCATTTCATTAGATCACTTTGTGCATTTATTTCTGAGGACCATTAGCCAGAGATGTCCAGGTCAGACTGAGAGCATAACTACCACAACAGAGGGCTGGTTTTTTTAGTGTTGGAGTCTCATTAACGTTGCCTAAATAATTAACAAACTCCAGATCTGCGTTCATGATTATTTTAGCAGCTGAAATTGCCTACTTCCAACAGCCATGCAGGAATTAGGTTGGGGTCTCATCTCTTGAAAGTGGCTCAGCGCTCTCGCATGCTAGCGAATGAGGTCGCCCTCTTTAAAATGTGGATTATGTGAGTTAATTGAAGATGGGAGGGAATGAAGCATGAAGAAGGGGTTGGGTTTGATAGTCTCCTAGTCTCTTCAAGCTCTATGATTTCATGAGGACAGGCTAAAATGGACCAGCTTTATTAAGACCCTTTAACCATGACATATACGCAGCAGCAATTATGCATATGGAATAAGGGGCAATAGCTATCCCTGGTAAAGGTAAGTACAATGTTAGGGGCCCATGTATGTGCCGATATATTGAATTTCTGAACAAATGAAGCCATCTTTTGCTGGGGTCAATACCTGATCCATCTAGTCCAGTATGGACAAGACAGATTGGCAGTAGATCTCAAGGTAGGAGGTCCCAGGTTGCTGACATCTCCACATAGGGCTTGCCTAAAATCCCAGAGAGCCACTACCCACAGGTGTAGAAAATGCTGAGCTTGATCACCCAATAGGTCTGACTCCAATATATCAGGTGAGGGAGCAGTACACATGGTAAAGTCATGTGTGAAAATTATGGTACCTATGCATGTGGTTGAAAGCCATTATAGACACCATCCTGACTTTTCTCCTAGAGATCCTTTAGTGGAGACATTGGGGGTTAAATCTGTGGTTGTCTGCTTGCAAAGTACACACTCTGCCAATGAACACCATGACAATAGCCTCTTGGGTTACATCAAGGCTAATTTGCCGGTGGAATTTCAGCTGCACGTCAGCAAATTTGGGTTGCCCAACCAAAATGGATTTGACATGCAAGAAACTTGCTTCCAAAAACAATCAGACTTTCTGCTCTAAAGAAAGCGACTGGGAAATGCACTAGGAAGGTTAGGGTAACAATTGCATGACGTGATGTTGTATAATCTTCCGCAAACTTGGTGCAAATAAGTCAGAATGAATGCCTTCTGAACAGGTCATCTAGAAACCCCCTTGCACTGTTCATTTGAAAGGTACGCATATGCCCACACCAGCCACAGAAGGCAAGGTGCTATAAAGGTAGGAATGCTCATAAAAGGTAAAGACCCCTGACAGTTAAATCCAGTCGCGGATGACTCTGCGATTGCGGTGCTCATCTCGCTTTACTGGCCGAGGGAGCCGACGTTTGTGAGCAGACAGTTTTTCCAGGTCATGTGGCCAGCATGATTAAGCCGCTTCTGGCGAAACCAGAGCAGCGCACGGAAATGCCCGTCGGAGCGGTACCTATTTATCTACTTGCACTTTTATGTGCTTTCGAACCGCTAGTTTGGCAGGAGCTGGGACTGAGCAACGGAAGCTCACCCCGTCGCGGGGATTTGAACCGCCGACCATCTGATCGGCAAGCCCTAGGCTCAGTGGTTTAGACCACAGCGCCACCCGCGTCCCTGGTGGGAATGCTCCTAACATGTACCTAATTTTGGTGTAGCCTTTAGAAGAGAAACGTGTCTACTATTTACATATATCTTTAGACACTAGTAAGTCTGGAGAACTTTGGACAAATCTATGGCGTGGCCGCACTTGTGCGTGTTCACCATTATTTATTGTCTGAAGAAACTGCTGGGCGCAGATCAGTTCTTGCATAAGAATATTCTGCAGATTTGCACTGACATCCTGGAGTCTGGTCAGGTCAGTATTTTGATACACAGCTCAACGCATCGCCTTGCTATGTCCTGCATTCTCCAACCCACCCCCCTCGCTCTTTCACAGGAGGGAACCGATGTTGTGATCAAAGAATCAGTTGACTCATTTTCCATCCCTACCCCTCTTCCCCTGCTTCCCATAGCTTAATTGGGTGGAGAAGCACATACTCAGCACGACTGGAAAGCACTTGACTATTTATTGTAAAACAACAGCTCTAATTGTACGTGTCCTAGCTGGGGGTTGCAAGGAGGGGTGTGGAAGAATGTGTGGACACGCTGTCTCCCTCTCCCCAGGCCCCAAACAAACCAAATCCCGCCCAGAATAGATTTAGCAGTACTTTCTTCTTCTTCTTTTATCCATAGCTGTCAACTTACAGATTTGAAAATAAGGGACCAGCGGCCTCGAAAATAAGGGATCAACAGCCAAATAAGGGATCAACAATTACTTTGACAAAATACATATTTTGTTGCGTGCAAATGGCTTTAGATACCTATTAGGTCCATAAATTACCATATAGCATATATTCAACACAAAAAAAACAGCAACAATTTGTTGTTGACAAAGCACAGCTGGACATAGAAAGGTCCCCATTACCTTCAGTAGCTTATTTAAGGGACATCATCAATAAGGGACAGCAGCAGGACATGGCGCTGAGATAAGGGGCTGTCCCGCCAAATAAGGGACGCTTGACAGCTATGCTTTTATCCCTTAGCTCAAAACAACTCTCTCTGCAACAGTTTTAGCCAAATTATGAAGCGGCAGGCCAGTGGCAACTCTGATCTACCACTCCAGAAGCCATCACCCGAGTTTTGCACTCGTTGTTCCCAGCGGTGCGTTTGGACTGCGCTACTTAATGCACATCAAAAGCAGTGACTCACAAGATTGAATGTTCCTCCACAAAATCCCTGCACATACAAAATTAGGTGTCAGAGACAGAGTCTAGACTAGCGTGGCAAGCTACTTTTCCAGGTACAGGGAATATTTGCCTGGAGAACTATGTGACCATACAATCAACCTCCAGGCCAGGAGCCTGGGCAGGGCATTCTGGGCTGCACTGACCACTCATGGACCTAAGCTGTTTAGCTACAATTCCTGCAGTGAAGGAGGCTGGACTAGAGGACCGCTGAGGCTCCCTTTCATTCTACAGTTCTAGGATTCTACTCAGCACCTGCTCATTTTAGCTTCCACCATCAGATGAAAAGTCTCCTTATTCAGGAAGCCTATTGTTAATGATGCAGCTGGAATTTGTATTTATGGTTGTTGTTGTTTTTTTAAAAAATAGTTATACTTTTCAGATATATACATTTCATTGATTTTACAAGCATTTTAAAACTTGACTTCCATCCCTCTCTTTCTGTGGTTCCTTAAATTTATTTTTAATATTTTCTGCATATCCAAATTAACTTACTCATTTATTTATCTCATATATATATATATATATATATATATATATATATACACACATACATACATACATACACACACACACACACTCTTATGTAGCTGCAGGTTATTACAATACTCCTGCCAGTGTTTTTATCTGTTTACATTTCCATTCTTTTACAAAAAGTTTGTTATCTCGATTTCTTATTCTTCTGGTAAGTTTCACTTTTTCTCCATACTCCATAAGTTTTTGTATCCATTCTTCCTTTGCTGGGACTTCTTTCCATTTTGGAGCAAGTAAAATACACAAGTAAATTTCTATACAATTTAGGTAGTTCATCCCTATAATTCCCAAGAGAAAAGCTTCTAGGTTTTTTTGGTGTGTTTTTTTTTACAAACGTTTTTTTTTAATTTATCTCTATGTTTTCTTTTCCTCTTTTCCTATGTTGTATACAACATAATTTTACCCAGAGTAGATCCACTGAAATTAATGGAAATAAGCTAGTCATGTCCATTCATTTCAATGAGTCTGCTCTGAATATTACTAATGTTGGATTCGGCACTGAGCTATTGGTTTTGTTGTCTCTTATGAGTGGTTCACGGCGCTCAGCGGTGCCTTTTGAAAATGAGATCAACGTGTCAGGTGAGATTACATGAAAGAAGACTGAAATTAAAAAGGACGTTATTTCTTCTCTCTGTGGGATGTAATCCACTGAGAGCAGTCCAAACACAACATTCCTTGTAATGCTAGGGAAGACATAGAGAAGACATGTGAGGGAATGTTTGGTCCAGCCGGTCGAAACTTCCTGTTCCTCCTGGCTGGAGCATCCTTCCTTTGCATGTGATAGAAGGTGGGCGTGACCTAACCTGTCCAGGTAACAAAAGGACGAGTCACGCAGCACACCTCTCTCTTTTTCACTTCCTTCTACGTTCAACCAGCTTTTAGCTAGGACTGCTCTGCTAGCTCTCAGCTAGCAAAAGCACTGGGATTATTCCCCCATATGGGGTAGATCCACATGTACTTATTTGTAACTAAGTCTGCCTTCAGGGATCACACTGTGCTCTTCCTGAGGTAAGCAAACTTCTTTTATTGACTTTAAATAAGATTGTGGCGTCTTTATTCTTTTAAGAGGGATTCATGTGAGCTTACCAGGAATGTACAATTCAATCTCAGACAGATTGAATTGTATAATAGTGAGAGGCTTACACAAGCCTGCAGCCAGCTATCCAGTGGCGTAGCGTGGGTTGTCAGCACCCGGGGCAAGGCAAGTAATTTGCGCCCCCTAACCTGTGGATTTGCGCCCCCTAACCCTAACCCCCAAATGTTGCGCCCGGTGCGGCCGCCGCCCCTGCATCCCCCACGCTACGCCACTGCAGCTATCTGCTGTGCATGTAAAAGGGGAATGTAAACTCTGCTAAGTAAAGGAACTTGCTAACGAAAGTTAGGAAGGATATTAATAAACAATATATCCTCTCCTGCCTCCCTGAACATTCCCACACTGTCAAGTCATAATTACCTAACCTGTGCTCAAAAGACACATCCCAGAACATGTAATAAAGCCCACCTGTCACGCAAAACCTGGGTGCCCCAGGACAAAAAGATCCCACTGAGCACATGAATTGACAATATGGACAGACTAGTTACCTACGAACGAATTGCATATTGACGCAAATTAAGAATGAAGAAATCTGGAAGGAATACTTAAGTGATAAGGCGGACAGTGGTGGGAAGTAGGGGGAGGAGAGGTGGGGAAATATTGTTAAAAAGGTGTAGTTGTAGGTATATCAGTACTCAAATCTGAATTGTTATTAGTGTTATTGTGGTTTTTGTTGTATATGGGTTTTTTGTTGTTGTTTGTATTGAAAAAATGATTAAATAAAAAAATAATAATCCCAGAACATGTAATAAATCCCACCTGTCACTCAAAACCTGGGTGCCCCAGGACAAAGGCAGAGCCCAGGGCGTCTTCAAAGAAAGTGGGGCCATCCCTCTTAAAACAGGGAACTTGGAATATATGGAACTATCGTTGTAAAAGTGGGGAGGGGGTTGGGGGGAAGCAGTGAGGGAAAGGCAAAACCTCTCAGACCCATGCTTAGAAAGCACAGGGCCAGTGGAAAACCCCGAGGTGCAGGGCAAACAGGAGTGTGGACAAGGCCTTAGTCTATGCACAGCAAACGCTACCAGGTCTTCAGAGCAGAAATATTTTGGAAGGCCAAGCGTTAGAATCCATTATTAATGAACCTTGTTATTTATTTAGAGAAAGCTGCATGCGGCCAGCTTACCCAGAGTGTCAAAATCCTGCCGTCTTGCAAAACAAATAATGGGCAAGGATAGGATAATAATAACCACCATGAAAGCAGAGATGAAAGAAAGGCTGTCGGGTCAAACTGAAAAGGAGGGATGTTTATTTGTCAAGTAGCATCAGGGGGTGCACTCGATTCCTGAACAAATATGGATGGCCCTGTTTCCAGCTGCTGGCGATGGACTCGGACAACAGCCTTCCAGCAGGTGGGGAAACTTCCTGTTCTCGCCAGGTTATTTTTTTATAAGCACTTTGGACCCCTCCAGGCATCCTTCCTATTGTGCATTCTTGATGATTTGTGCTCATGATGCTATCCAGGCAGTTATTCGCAATCCCACTTTCAATTCTCTATACCATTATCCCACACTTTCCAGTATATTTTCCCATCACATTCCTAATCTGCAAAAAAAATCCAGGGTGTTTTGGTTTCTTAAGTGGTTTGTTGCACAAGACAGCCGGATTCAATTGCGCAATCTAAATTCACCAGTAGTTGTACCTTGGTTGTTAAACGCCTTGATACTTCGATGTTTTGGCTCCTGAATGCCACAAACCCGGAAGTAAGTGATCCGGTTTGCGAACGTTGTTTGGAAGCTGAACATCTGTTTCGGCTGTCTGTATTGTTTCCGGGGCCAATCAGAAGCCGTGCCTTGGTTTGCGAACGTTTGGGAAGTCAAACACACTTCCGGAACTGATTCCATTTGACAACCAAGGTACGACTGTGTACAACTGAACCATACCTGCAAAATACCTGGCAATCTGAAAGCCAACTGAAACGCTCAGCATTTTACACTCAGCCTAAATGGATGTCCACGGCTGAGCTCTTGCATTTGAACAAGCTTCTCTTCACCAAAGGAAGGAAGGAAGGAAGGAAGGAAGGAAGGAAGGAAGGAAGGAAGGAAATAAGAAAATTTGAGACCTACCAGCAAGAACTGAAGACCTACCAGCAAAAAGCATCTTTCCTGTCAGCATCTCTGCTAGAATGCAACCAGCTGCCCACATGTCAATTGCTTTGGTGTAGTTGTTTGGTGAAAGCAGCAGGCGAGGAGATCGATACCATTTTGTCACCAGCCCTTCTGAGAGGTAACCCTGCAAGAGAAAGAAATAGTCTTTTATACCCACACGTATATAAATCATCATGGAAATGATGCTTTGGCCTAAGGTAGAAGAAGAAGAAGAGGAGTTTGGATTTGATATCCCGCCTTTCACTCCCTTTTAAGGAGTCTCAAAGCGACTAACATTCTCCTTTCCCTTCCTCCCCCACAACAAACACTCTGTGAGGTGAGTGGGGCTGAGAGACTTCAAAGAAGTGTGACTGGCCCAAGGTCACCCAGCAGCGGCATGTGGAGGAGCGGAGACGCGAACCCGGTTCCCCAGATTACAAGACTACCGCTCTTAACCACTACACCACACTGGCTCTCCTAAGGTACCTAATACAGGCAGGTTGCACAGCACACCAGCATCTTACATGGGGGTTCGGTTCCACGGGTAACACGGACACACAAAATTCGCATCTGGTCAGCAGCACGTTGCTCTTGGAGCCACCTCACAGCTAGCCAGCCTGCCTTCAATAAGGCGGACAATGAGAGGGAGGCCAGAGCTGGCACACTGAGCAGGCCTTGCTGGAGAAAGGCCAAGCATTCATCCACTTGGGGTTACCCAACACAAAGAGAGCTTTTAAGCACACTGGCTCTAGGACCTAAATATTTTTTGGAGGGGCAAAGGAGCCAGGGCCTCATAGAGTTGGCACCTATGCCCACCATGCCCGCTTATAGGACATGCACTGATTGGAAATGAAGCAATAGGACCATCCCAAAACCTCTGCAGGTGCAACAAGTGTTGAAAGCGTCATCACGTGTGAATGTCCCTATAGCATCATGAGAACCAATCATCATGAAAGCACAATATGGAGGACATCTAGAGAAGCCTTTAGCCACCAGGCTGTAGTTGTCAACATCTTTTGAGTACAGGTCTCTAAGAACTGCTTCTTTATGGAGACATTTACAGCTTCCTGGGACCAGCCAACTGCCCTTTCAGTGGTGTTGTTGTTGTTGTTTAGTCGTTCAGTCGTGTCCGACTCTTCGTGACCCCATGGACCACAGCATGCCAGGCACTCCTGTCTTCCACTGCCACCCGCAGTTTGGTCAGATTCATGTTTGTAGCTTCGAGAACACTGTCTAACCATCTCATCCTCTGTCGTCCCCTTCTCCTTGTGCCCTCCATCTTTCCCAACATCAGGGTCTTTTCCAGGGAGTCTTCTCACTCTTTCACTCTTTCACTGTTAGTTGCCATAATAGGCAAAGACGGAGAGCTGGCCTTGACCAAATACCTTCTCCACAAGCCCCAATAACTGAAACACATTCAACGAAACTGGACCAGATGGGTGCTCTGTATTAAACTGCAGAATTCAGAAGTGAGCAACTCTGAACATTCAAAGAGCACAACCTGTCATTGTTACTGTGGGTATTGATTTGAGAGCTCCAGGAAGATTCTCCCTGCTCTTCCACAAAGCTGTAGGGCATTTGCTAAGATAATACTTCTTGCATCTTTTTTCCCCCTTGCAGAACCATAGCGGTTATTCTAATGCACGCAATGCCTTTTCATTATTAATTGCTAAACAGCCTGACGTCTTAGGGATGAATAACTTAATCCAACTCAACAGCTGGCTGGAGGCATCCTCTTTCATGCACCGATGCGTTCATGAAAGGAGCAGGTACACTCCAGCTCCCAGCTTGTACTAGATAGCAGGTCCTTAAAAGGGACACTTACACAGCTCTAAACGCAGGAAAACTGGAACCCAAGAGAGCCAGGTGTAAGATAATGAGCCTCAGGTTGGTTCAGTCACTGGACCAGTGGGATGGCAACCCTGGGAGATTCGTACTGCTCTTTGCTGATTAGAAACTCTACCCCAAAGTGAAAGCAGCCATTCCCAGAGCTCAGCTGCAAAACCTAATATGACACAAGAGAGGTAGGAGGAAGGATATCATAGCTTAGTTGGTAGAGCATGAGACTCTTAATGTCAGGGCTGTGGGTTCGAGTCCTGCTTTGGGTGAAAGATTCCTGCATTGCAGAGGGCTAGATGATCCATGTGGTCCCTTCCAACTTTGCCAGTTCTATGCCCTACTCCCATTTTTTTTCTGGTGCTGCCACTGGTAGTACTAAGATCACTAATTGCATCGTTTTTGAAGCTAACAATTGTGACGTTAATATATGAGAGTGCTGGAGGTGAAATAGTTAAACAGGTTACCCAATCAGGACCCGGGGGTGGAGTCAGAGGGACTATAAAACCAGCTCTGGGAGGGGCAAAGGGAGGAGTTCATTGGGAGGTTGGTTGGAGTGGGAGTGAATTGGGAGAGAGTCTGTGGGGAGGTTGAGTTAGTGTAGCGAAATAAGCTGAGTCAGGAACAGTTAGGGGCTAGGAAGACAAGTAAATATCTGAGAGGTGGTTTAGTGAGTGAGAGCAGGTAGCGGAAGTTATAGGTCTGGATAGGCACCCCATGAATGTAATTGACTGATACTGTTTATGAAACCACACACTTGTTAAACTGCAATAAATAAACAGAAGTTTATGTTCCAATTTAACCCTGACTGGACTCAGTATTGTACCAGGTAGGGCCTGGGTGGTGGCAGCGAGAAATAAAGTGGTGGCACAGAGATCAATAAACGGTGAAACATCCGGGGACCCTGTGTGATCGCCACAACAATCAGCAAAGGTTATACGACATTGCATCAAGGGATGGTTATACCTCACTTTGTAGTGCATTTTTTCACCCCCTTACTTATTGCAAAATGTCCTTGTCTGATATGCAAAAGCGCCAAAGCCACTTCAACCGAGGAACCTAAATTTGTCACTACGTTACTGAATCCCACCCACAAAGTAGCAACAGTCTCAAATTGGCTCCAATGATTGTGAGCAAAAATAGGAAGGGGAGAAAAGAAACACCATTTACCTGTAGAATGGAATGCAATTTGCTACAGGCTCTATTAAGCAATGCAAGGGACACACAGAGCATATTACCTCTTTGCTTTCTCTTTGCGACCATGTGCTGCTGTTCTAATTTATAACTATGGATTTCTATTCAACACGTCTCTCTGCACTTAAAAGGCCACTTTAATTTTTCTCTCCCCAAGATAGGCAAGTAATTGAGACCAATTTGCTGAGCTCCTTTGCAGCCAGCTTGTTTACAGCTTTTGTCTTATTGCTAATGCTGCTGATGATTATGAAGACTCCATCAGAGATGGTCCTTTTCCAGGCAGACTCTACAGTTAATTCATTTCCACGGAGCTTCTCTCCTGTGTTGAGAATAAAACACATGCAAGCAAGGAAGGAAGCAAGCAGGACTTATTGCCTAGGTCTTGACACAGGATCTTCTGGGGTTGTAGGTAAGAGGCTATTAGTGGACCTCTCAACCAATGAGTATTGGAGGAGGATAATGAATACAAAGCCCAAAAGTCACCATTGTGTTCAGGGCTGCATGCTCCATCTCTCCCAGTATGCACCCTGGGCAGACCAGTAATGTGATTTGGTAGGAATGCTTCTTGTCACACACATAATGTTGGAAGAGTTGGAAGAGACCACAAGGGCCATCGAGTCCAACCCCCTGCCAAGCAGGAAACACCATCAGAGCACTCCTGACATATGGTTGTCAAGCCTCTGCTTAAAGACCTCCAAAGAAGGAGACTCCACCACACTCCTTGGCAGCAAATTCCACTGTCGAACAGCTCTTACTGTCAGGAAGTTCTTCCTAATGTTTAGGTGGAATCTTCTTTCTTGTAGTTTGGATCCATTGCTCCGTGTCCGCTTCTCTGGAGCAGCAGAAAACAACCTTTCTCCCTCCTCTATGTGACATCCTTTTATATACTTGAACATGGCCATCATATCACCCCTTAACCTCCTCTTCTCCAGGCTAAACATGCCCAGCTCCCTTAGCCGTTCCTCATAAGGCATCGTTTCCAGGCCTTTGACCATTTTGGTTGCCCTCCTCTGGACACGTTCCAGTTTGTCAGTAGATCCATTTTCCCCCTGGGACATCAACTGGCCTGTTTATTGAGCATCCTGACTGTTTGCAGGGAGATCAGATGAGACTAGCTATTTAACGACCATTCATTCTGATTTGCTTGTGGGGAGGTTAGATGAGGCTGCATCCAAGAAGGTGTTATCTCGTATTTTCCCGGGTATATTTTCCTGCCACTTTCCTTGTTGCAAAAAACTTTCAGGAAAGTGGGTTTGTTGTGCACAACCATCCCATCAGTTGTAATTTGCTGGAAGGTGACGGAATCCCAGCTGAAAACATTGACAGTCTGGAAGGGCCCTGAGCGCATAGGAGCCAACTCCTGGGGGGCCAAGGTCCCTTTGCCCCCTCCCCAATAAAATATCTGAGCCCCTCCCCCAAGTTGATGGGCATTGC
This sequence comes from Podarcis tiliguerta, assembly GCF_965153285.1. NCBI lineage: Eukaryota > Metazoa > Chordata > Lepidosauria > Squamata > Lacertidae > Podarcis > Podarcis tiliguerta. The sequence continues at coordinate 52,665,738 of NC_139544.1, forward strand.
CATTCAAATGGTGTTCGCGGCCACATCTTGTGATTGATTATGCAGGATGGGACTTGCCTGCTCCCACCCTGTATTTTATTCAAGTTGGCACCCCTGCCTGAGTGACTATTTGAACCCAGTTCTCCCCAACGTTAGTCTGATTCTTTGACCATTACACCACACTGCCTCTCAATATGCAAGCAGCAGGGAGACCTTCCTGAAATGTAGGCGCAGAAACAGCCTGGATTTAGGGTAATTCAATGCGCAGTTGCCGCACGTGTTCTAGAATCTCTTTGCACAAGATCACAAACCCACAAGGGACCGGGTGGTTGCTGCGCACAAGAACCTCGTTCTGCATGCGAAAGAAGCAAGCGTGCGGGTCTCGTGGGGAGGGAGCGTTGCCTGATGAACAAACAGGCACTGATCTCTCACTGCTCACAAACAGTGCTGCAGTTGCCTTCGCTGGCATGTGTAGAGAGAAGCAGTTCGCAGACTAATGCAATGTGACAGTTGCTTTATGACCCAGCCAGCACCCTTAGAAGGGGGGGGGGGGGCAAGAATACTGCTAACTTCCTCATCACTCTGTCTGTACTTTTCCAGGATCCGCATCCAGCCCCGCAGGGTAGTCCCATCCTAGGAACTGAGGTGATGCAGTAAAATGAAAATATTCAGCTGCGGCACATTTATGTAACCTTCCTCTAGGTAATTTGGTCTCTGATCACCCTGCCAGATTCCAGACATTGCTATGGCACAAGAAGTCTGATCCTTGCAGTCTGAGCTTTGCAAACGAGAACAAACCGAAGCCCTAGTTTTGTTGTCAAGTAAGGATGGGGGGAAATGCGATTCAGTTTGCATTTAAAGGCGAACCTGCCTAATTCACATTTTCGCAAAACAGCCATCCCTTGAAATTTGCGCTTCTCAGAATTTTGCTGCGCTGTTCCCCAGTCAAGTAATGTATACAAAAATGCATACGCTAGGGTGAAGTGTACATTGAAGTGCATATATTAATGGAAACAATAACGCATTATATTAGGGGGGAATTGCTTTGCAAAAAAATGTATGTATTGGGGGAAACTGCACACAAGCAACATTTGTGTAGTAGGGGAAAGTCACACTAAAATGCTGATGTATTTTCTTGAGGGCTTTTTTTTTCAAAAACAACAACCACAAACTATAGTGGTACCTTGGTTTTCGAGCATCTCGGAAGCCAAAAGTTTCAGTTTTCGAATGCCGGAAACCTGGAAGTAATTGCTTCCATTTTTGAATGCGCCTCGGAAGTCGAACGGCTTCTGCTGCATGTTTTTCAATTTTCTCTGTTGACTTTGGAGACCACCCTTTGCTCCTCGGTTGTCAAACGTTTTGGAAGTTGAATGGTCTTCCGGAACAGATTACGTTGGAAAACCGAGGTACCACTGTAATGTGGAAATTTGGAGAACTGAACTTTAGATGGAACAAATGAGAAACTGAAATAGAGAAATCCACCCATTGCTACTGTTGTGTTGTGGGGAAAGAGAAAGTTAATGTTGCCAGCCTTTGTGACACATTTGCAGACACCTTTGTAACACAGAGTTGGTTTGCCAATGGGCCTGGTGCCTGAAGCCAGCTCCCCGTAGAGCACATCCTTAGGAATCATGCCATCTTCCATTTTGTGGACATGACAAAGCCAGGAGTGTGAACATGCTGGGAATGTGGACTTGGGAGAGCATATTATTTGCACCATTGCCGTTTGGAGCCGCAACAAAACTGGGACTAAACAAACAAGCCCTGGAACAATTGTGAAATGAGAAGTTGCAGGATTTTAGGAAGTTATGGGATGGGCACTGATCAGAAAGGAAGTAGTATGTCCACTCTGGAACATTTGCAGCCGCAAACAGTATGGAAAGTGGGGTCACATGTGACTTCCCAAATACCATTATAAGCACAAACCAACATCAACGCACAATAAAAAGGATGTCTGCTGGGAAAAGACCTTGCTGATGAATGTTAGAATGACATCGGATGGAGGTTAAAAGGTTATTGGTAATAATGTGGTGAAGGAGCATGGAAAATTCGAAGGTTAAAAAGATGAAGAATTAAAGGTTTAATATATTAAGATAAAGATTAAGATAAGACAGAGGGAAGGGATTTGCTGATTAAATATTTGAATTGGAATACAGAGAGGGGAGGTGTGGGGAAGTCTGGGAAACAAGCAAATGTAAGAAATACTATGAAAATGGAATTGTTTTTACTTGTTTTTCTCTTTATTTTTGTATTTTTCTTTTTCTATGTAAAAGTCTTAATAAAATATTATATATATATAAAAAAGGAAAAGACCTTGCTGGTGCCGTCCTCCAAGCATGGTATTTGAAAGTTTGGGAGATAGCCTTCTTAGAAAAAAATAGCATATAAATTGCGAATTATTAAAGGTCAAAGCAAGAAAAACAGATTTCCTTCAGTGTGGCACAGTTCTGTTATGCTTGTCAATGACACACAGACATTCTCCTCCACCTGGTTGATTCAATAGTTGTCCTGCACCTCAGGCCTCTTGATATCTCTTCCCCCTAACAGATTAAATAAATTAGCTCCGAATTGTAATCCCTTGATATTGGAGATACCTGTGTTTCCTAATCTGTATCTTGTGCTATTGCCTTTTTTTCATTCTCCCCGCTTTTTAAGTTAAAAGCTTTATATTTGACATTGATCCACAGCGCAGCTTTGTGATATGTTTCTTTGTTCTGTCTGTATTAAAATAAATAAAAATGTATGCCAAAAAGGGGGAGGGGAGGATGTTTATAGAGGGGCCTCTGGTCTAACTACTGCATAAGCTTTGTGCAAGCAAATCAGGATGAATGCTCAATGGATAGGTTGTTCAGAGGAGCCCAAGGATGCATCAAAGTTTCATACTGTGGCATTTTTGCCCTCCTAGGTGGGTCATAAGGAAAGGGTTAAATGAGTGTGAAGTGATTGGCCAGTGGGAACCCAAGGGGAGGAGTTAGAGTTAGAGTTGTTGGGAAGTCAGTTGGGAGTTGGAGAAGGATGTTATGTTAAAATCTGGGTGCGAGGCTGCTCTGCCACCCAGCTCGTCGGACTAAGTCCGCGGGTCCCTGCGGAGGAAAATGAGCTCAGCCAGAGACAGGAGCAAACTGCAGAAGATCCAAATTTATTGCGCAACAGGTTCAAGGCGAGATTGAACAGCGAGAAAGGGGTGACATGAACTTTTGAAACTTCCCTCCATGTCCCAGAATACAGTGCAAAATACATCCCAGTTACATCATGAATGCATTAAGAAGAGGTTGGGTTACACAGATTACATCATGAATACATTAAGAAGAGGTTGGGTTACACAGGATTAACATATGGAGGAGGGAGGGGGGGAATATGCAGAGCTGGAGATATGCGCAGATAAGCACATCCTGAGTACCAGTGATGAGAAGACAATGGTCCATGTATGCATAGTCTGCCACCTGGCATTGCCCGGAGGAAAGGCTTGGCAGAGTGATTTGACTGGATTAGGGTCTTGACACCTTGCTTGAGGGATTATGGAGGACAGGGGAGGTGTCATGGAGTCCTAGAGAAATTGAGCAAATTGGCATGTTGATTTTCTATGAATTTTATAGATTTTAGTCCCTTTTGACATTGACAATTGGAAATAAATGGATATATTGTAGTGAAGAAGAAGGTGAAGAAGACATGCCCCCCCTTCTGTATCAAGGAAGAGGCAGGATAAGTCTGTGGGTTGGTCTAGTTTTGATGTGAGAGTGAGTGAAACTGTTAGGAGGAGTCAGATAGACAGTTGGGATAATCAGTTAGAAGTTATTAGGAAGGTATAGGCCGGTATAGAAACTAAGGATAAGAAACTGACGAGAAAAATTATCTGAAACCATAAACTTGTTCATGCTTATAAAATAAACTTGATTATTTGATTTAATGTTAGCAACTGTCTGGACTCAGTGTGTACCTGAGAGAAACGAGTTGGTGGCAGCAGGGAAGAGATTATAGTGGTGGCACAGGGATCAATAGACCGTCAAACGTCCGGGGACCCTGTGTGATCGCCACACATACCATCGACGTTTCATACTGCGGATGCATTTTCTGTAGATTCCTCCCAATGCCTGGGGAGGGGTAGCTGGCTTGCTCTCCCTGCTCTGCTTTGTTCAACTAGGAAAGCACCCACATGGTTTTCAGTAATGAGCATGGGGAGTGAGTAGCCAGCATAAATCAAGAATCTCCTTGCCAAAGTACAATTATCTTAATTAGGTGGCTGTTCCCTGTAGCTTATACATATAAACAATAGGCAGGGTGGGAAATGCCTGTTATTAAGCCTGTTTAATATTGCTTTTTCTTTTTTAAAAAAAGGAAGAAAAATGGCACCAGCACCCTCAGCCTGAGCCAAAGCTTTTCAGTTCCAAGGTTTTGCAGATAAAGCGTCAAGACTAAGAACATCAGACTAAGAATATAATTGTGACAGAAGAGTTAAAACAATGCACAGATGGCCGCACAGATACTACTACTGGCCCAGAGATGGAAGGAAGAGCCGACCAGAGAAGAATGGCAGATCAAGATGGTGGACTGTGCCGAAATGGCAAAACTAACTGGGAAGCTCAGAAATCAAGAAGACAAGCCCTTTAAAAAAGAATGGGGAAAGTTCATAATTTACATAAGAGACCACTGCAAGCAGGTTAAAACATTTGAAGGATTTTAACCACACTTGTAAAGTAACGGATACTATGGGTAATTCAGAAGGAAAAATGCTTGGATAAATATTGATATGCAGTTGTAAATACTTTCATTAGGACCCATGGAAGGGATGGAGAGAAGTCAGGAGATTCAGAGTAATCCCATTCTTTATATTGCGAATTGTTGTTTGTCGTATGTTTAAATTTTTTAATATCAAATGAAAAAACTTATTTTTTTAAAAAATTGCACAGATGTATACTTCGATCTCTACACTAAGGTGAGGGAACCTAAAACATGGTGGCTAACTCTATCACCCATGAATGTTTCCTCAACACTCCACCCCGACACCGGTTGCTTCCAAAAGGCTATTGAGCATGCATTCTGATTTGTTTGCAGGTAGATTATATGATATCAGGTCAAGCAATTGTCATTTCAAAGTTGTTTCAAAATCCAGCAGGTTGAGGTGGGGGAGTGTGTTGGTTGCATTGTGCTCAGAATTGTGCCCAGAAAGGTACAGTGGTACCTCAGGTTACAGACACTTCAGGTTATAGACTCCGCTAACCCAGAAATAGTACCTCGGGTTAAGAACTTTGCTTCAGGATGAGAACAGAAATTGTGCAGCAGTGGCGCAGCAGCAGCAGGAGGCCCCATTAGCTAACGTGGTATCTCAGGTTAAGAACAGTTTCAGGTTAAGAACGGACCTCCAGAACGAATTAAGTTCTTAACCCGAGGTACCACTGTACAGTTAAAGCAAACCATGCTTTGCAAGCTAACGGCAGACCATGGATTCAGATTGTGGGCTTGGTGGCAGTAAACAAACCATAGCTAAAACACAGCACAAGGTTCATTCATAACACTAAGCTAGGGATAGAGAAGCGGACCTCCCCCCCCTCCCCAGGCCAGGTTTGACAAGTGGGCAGGGCTACCCACCTGTCAGTCATCTGATGTCAGGTGACCTGTTTTTGCCTGCAAAATCAAATGACAACTGCACATACACAGTGCTTTACAAGTCCCAGCAAGCAGCTGGTCATCATTACATCTGATGGCATATATAGCACCAGGCATACAGTTGGTGGGCATTGCTTGGTCAAAACAGCTTCGCAGACCAAATGGGGAGACCTGGTGAGCCTAATTGGATCTGCAGACCGGATATTAATTAATTAATTAGTTAATTAATAGATAATGCTCAGAAGTAGGTCCACACACATATTCCAATACACATGGATCTTGATTACATTCTCAAGGTCTGATACGCAGCCTTTACACATAAACACTACTTAAACACCTCAAGCCCGTTACATTAATATACATTTGAGACCGCCTCATAACATACAAGTTCTGATTAAATCCTAATGTTTACCAACCTAAACATTTAGCACCATAGATCTATGACATTACTTGTAGGTCTCAATTAAACACCCTTGTTTTCACTCCGCGCTTTTCAACAGAAAACAGACAAGAGGATCTGAGCCATCGCTGAGCCAACGCTGGGAACGGTGCCTGCTACAGATGACGCGTCTTCCCTCAAATTAGAAGAGGCAAAAGATGCAGCACCCTCCTGCTAGCTTAGGACATCTGGCCGTAGGAGGGAAAGAAGCAGGATTTGTGAGCTGGGAACTCCCGTGCCATATGGCAAGAGTTGTACTCGGAGCTGCTGTAAAATGGCACCACATGCTCCAATCAGCCCGCCCACTGCATCAAGTGTACAGTAACAACCACTCGCTCTCATTCCTTCTCTTGGGGGCATAGACCTACGGGAACATGCCCCACCAGAGGAACCCTTTGGGTCCCTTCCAACAATCCTATGATTTCATTCTTTCTGCCTACCTGCACCCATTACTCACGGCCTTCTCCCATACATTCAGTGGGTGGCGGAAGGCTGAAAGGTAGTTGTTGGTGACTCTCTGGTGGGTGTTGTGGTACCATTCTGCACGGCTATAGTCACGAATACTTGTTCCCGGGGTGCATCATTTCTTCTCAGGGTGGGCTCGGGGGCCTCCTCCACACAGCAGGCTGTGAGCCGCAAACTATGCACAACAACACATAATTCTCTATTGTCTGGGGAGGTGCTGAATACCAGCCACTCTGGGAACGATATCCCCTCCATTGAGCAGGCCCATTCACTGCAGGGATACCAACCAGACAGGACTGCTGTCAGGGGCTGGACTGAGGAGGAAGGGTGAGGACCACCCCACCCCACCCCTCTCCTGAACCTTCCCTAGAACAGGAGGACAGTATAGATTTAGAACAGTGGTTTGCAGAAGGGCATAGTTCAGAGGCTGCAGAGGGCAGAAGCTGGGAAATATTGGGAAAGGAATAGAAGGAAGAAGAAGCTCCAGACACAGACTCAGTGTCCTTGGAAAGCATTCCTCTCCCAGGACCAGGCGTGCATTGAGGGTAGTAGAACAGAGAGCTCAGAGGTAGAAAGCTCAGATTAACCGACACAGGAGTGACGTTGAACAGGGGAGATGTAGGCGCGTGGGGACTTTACTTGGAACAACGCCATTCTTTAGGGAAGACTGCATTCCTTCGTCACTCTCTGTGAATTATTGAATACATTGCTTGGTAAGAACTTTTATCGTTTCTCTGCTTCTTGGCTGCCACTGTGGGAGGGATCTGATTCCCTGAAGCCTGACAACCGCCCTCAAGATAACTCACCTCATAATGGCTTGGCCACAAAGGGGAGAAAAGTCAGTCGCTCCACACTGTGTGTGTGTTAATGTGTGCTTTTGTGGAAGTGGCTAGCTCTGGCCACACCTACTGGAACATGCCCCACCAACCAATCTGTGGGATGCAATCCACTGAGAGCAGTCAAGTACAACATTCCTTGTTTTGCTAGAGTGGACATGCAAGGGAATGTTTGGTCCAGCCAGTCGAACTTCCTGTTCCTCCTGGCCTGGAGCAACCTTCGTTGCATGTGACTAGTGGGTGGGTGTGACCTTTCCAGACCTGGTAAAAGGACAAGGCATGCTGTCATTCTCCTTTTCCATCTTCCTTTCGCCCTGTGAAAACAGAGATGTCCTATTCCATCATAACAACAACAATAATGTTACTATTTGTATACACGGCCCATCTGCCTGGGTTGCCCCAGCCACTCAGGGCAGCTTCCAACATATCTAAAAACATAATAAATCATTAAAAGAAACTTCCCTATACAGTGGTACCTCTGGTTGAGAATGGGATCCATTCCGGAGGTCCATTCGCAACATGAAAAGTGCACAACCCACAGAGGCACTTCTGTGCACGCGTGGGTTGCAATTTGCCGCTTCTGTGCATGTGTGTGACATCATTTTGTGCTTCTACGCATGTGCGAGCAGCAAAACCCGGAAGTAACCCTTTCTGGTACTTTCGGGTCACTGCGGGAAGTAACCTGAAATCGCGCAACCTGAAGCAAACGTAACAAGAGGTATGACTGTACAGGGCTGCTTTCAGATGGCTCAGGGGTCGTGAACTTCCATCACGGCTAGTAGTCACTGTTAGCCTCTTCCTACATGAATTTGTGTGTCTAGACCCCGCAAGCACCCCCTCGTAGAAGAATAAAATACACCAGCACAAACATATTAGGTTACTGTTATTGGGCAAATTTAGGCCACAACTTTATTGATTACAGAATGTGAGCGATAAATGGCTTAGGTATTGAATGGACCCGACTATATCTGACTCCTGCCCATTGTGCAGGGAGTCCGGTAAGGGATACCACCAGAAGGGGGAGCCCCATCGATGCAGACCAACTCAAGCTTCCCCAGATGTTCCCGATGGGGTCGTGTCACGGCCCTAGCCCCGCCCCGGGCTTCGGACAAGATCCACACCCCCGGATTCCTTTAACAGAATACCCTTAAGCTTGGAGGGGCAGGTGACGGCCATACCTCCCTCCCCCCATCAAATGGTCAAACAATGCCTAACTGCAAAACCTTACCAAGTTGTGACTTTTGCTACAAGGTAGGCGAAAATCAAATGGCCCGATGCCAATTTTGCCAAGTGGAAAAAATCCTACCAGGCCCCTTAACGGCGACCAACCGAGGTCCATAGCAAGGCCGGTGAAAACCTGCAAACAAGGGGAGGGAGGGCAGGAGACTGAAGAAGCGAGCCAAGAGGAAGCCCTCCGGCTCGCGCCTCCATTTAAATGGTCCCAGCCATGCCTCCACCAGCCAGCTGATTGGCTGGCTGAGTACTGACATGGCCAAGATCCCCAGGGCAATGCGGGACTTCGTCCCCCGCCCCTAGGGAAGAGTGGGCGGCCACACGGTCCACCGCAACTCCTGCCCGTGATGAAGTGGAACGGATTTCTCAGCCCCCCTTCTAAAGCCAACTAAGCTGGAGGCCTCCACTCCATTATAAATCCCACAATGTGCACTGTGCAAAGGGCCGTCCATTTCGGAACCTTTACCAGCAGACGGCGGAGATGGGCGGACCAGACAGCATCCTGGGGCATTCTGCTAAAGGTGCCCTCACAACAGAATGGCAGCCGTTCCTGATGATTCCAGTTGGACATCTCCTTGGCGGTGCTGCTGGCTATTAATCCAGTGGACGAGTGCCCTGGAAATAGCAGCAGTTTACCAGCAGGAGTGTGTAGACATCTCCTATCATAATCTTCGCTCCCTGATGAGATAATGATATCCTTCAACGCCATTGCTTTCTGTGCCCGTGCAGCAAAATTGGGATTATTATTACGATTGGTTGCATTTTTTTTAAAAAAAACCTTTTTGCTCTTCCAACGGCTTCCTTAAGAAGGATAGCTCAGTCGGTAGATCATAAGACTCTTAATCTTGGGATCGTGGGTTCAAGTCCCACATTGGGCAAAAGATTCCTACATCGCAGGGGATTGGGCTAGGTGAACCTTCCAATTCTACGATTCTGTGATTCTACGCCCACTCAAAACTACAAGTGTTTCCAAATTGGGAGGCAGCTCTGCCTCAAATCTCCCAAGCCTATGCTGGGACGGAACCCAGCAGAGGGAGAAATGCCTTGGGTTAGAAAGGGAAGGCCAGAATTCGACCTCATTTGAAATGGTCTCAGGCCAGTGGAGGCTTGTCTATTAACTTATAGTCTCTGTGTGTGGTTTGAGAGCTGCGGAGGCAGTCCGTAGTAGCTGAAGCTGGGTGCAGGGCAGGGAGTCAGGTGAAGTCAGGAACAGGCTTGCAAGCAGGGAGCCAGGGCAGGTCAGGAGCTCAGGCAGGAAAGCAGGACAGGACTCAGGCAGGAACTAGCAACCAACAATGTTGCTCCCGCAACTTGGGACTGGGGCTGGCCGGCTTTTATCTGCCTCGAGGCATAGGGTGGCCCCAATCCTCTGGTGACTCGCTTGTCCTGGCCTGGAGGTGAACACTCCTCCTGCAGGAACTTAGTTCCTTCTGCCTCTCTGCCCTGAGCCTCTGCAGCTCAGGAGAGGCTGGAGGGTTCCTGGACCCAGAGGCAACCTCAGCTTCCTCTGACGGGGCTGAGAGTGGAGCACCTGCAGGCAATGGGTCCTCCATCACCTCCGGAGCCAGAGCAGACTTAGCTGATGCTGGCACCTGAGGATCCAGCACAGGTGAGGACCCTTCAGGCTCATGCTCCAGCCCCAGCTCAGCTGGTTCTGGAGGCAGGGAATCCTGTGCAGGCTGGGATCCCTCAGGTTCAGCATTCGAGTCTGATTTCCAGGCCATCACACAGAAGCTGCCCTGGCTTCTTATGTCAGTCTGTGATGTCCCGCTTCCTCTGCCAAGGCCTGCCATCTCTGCAAGACCTCCTCAAGGAAGTGCACTAGAAGCATCGGAAGTGCACGGCTTTGACTGGATGATCTATGATTCTAAGATGCTCAGAAGAATTATTGACTGCCCTCGCAGAGAAAGCAACGAAGTAAAAGAACGGACATTTGTTCCCAAAGACAGGAGGTTTTTTCTCTCTCCATAAAATAAATGAACAGCACATTTTGATCTACTAATAGGAGAGTGTCGGTTGTAAAAACCAAGGCAATATTAGCTGCATTCAGGCACCAAAAAAATCTGAGAGCATCACAGGAGCATTGGTTTCAGAAAGGGGATTGTTAATTAGGCTTCACTGCAAGAACAACAGTCTCAGAAGTCGGAGCTGGTACAAAGACACCAAAGCAGATCGAGCTCCCGCTGAAATTAATTAGCACTGCCGCGTACCACATCGCTATAGCAAATGCCTCATGTTTGCATTCGATTCCAGGAAGCTCTCAGCACTCTGTGCAAAAGGGAAGATGAGCCTTAATTAGAAAACAGATGCCAGGGTTTGATTGGTCGTAAGGAGCTGTAAATCGTCCAGCGAGGCACACAGAACCATGTGGCGGTCTGTATTTTATTTTAGTAGCACCAGGTGCAATAATATTTGTAATATTCGATACTGAATGATATTTATATCTTTTTAGAATTGCACTTTAATAGCATTAGGTGCAAAGATATCTAAGTGTACACTGAATCAGCAGCTGTGTGTTTTTAAGTTTTCCTGCTTGTTATAACTGCACTCCACACTTTAATGTGCTTGTCTGTAGCAGTATTAATTTTAGGGAGCTTTCTTTTACTTGACATATATCAGCTAGGAAGCAAAAGCAGGGGCGTCTAACCTGTGGCCATCTGGATGTTGTTCCCATCAGCTCCATTCATCATGGTCAATGGTCCGGGGGTTGTAATCCAGCAATATCTGGAGGGTCACAGGTCAGTCACACTATGCCAGGGGAACCAAGTTGCACCAATGCAACTGGGAGGATTTGCCAATGCATCTGGATGCTGGCCTACCTGCTCCGTTGGTGGCAAGGCCACTTGAGTCTTCAGAGTGCAGCATGGAGCTATCTGAAAGCCCTTTGCAAGCAAATCAGATGCTTAAAGAAGTTTAAAGAAAATCGGATAACAGAGATTTAAAGAGGAGCAATGGGCTGTTCAGGGGAAGGCTTTCAAACTGCCCTGTGTTGCTCTTTGAACCTATGAGCACACACCTGCAAATTCAGGTTGTAGAATGATGGTTGATTGAGAGGTCTTGGGCAAGAAACCCTCTTCCTCCAAAGATTTGACTTTTAGCAGTAAGGAAAGTGAGAAGAAAATATATTGTGAAGTATGAGATAACACTTGCTTTGATCTCTCTGCGAACCAATCTGAAGGGATTCTGAATGAATAGGTAGTCTGGTAGAGCCCTTGGATTTCATGTGCCTCCTACCTGCCTACCTTTTCCCCTTTCTTTCTTTCTTTCTTTCTTTCTTTGTCTGCCAGATGCACAGGGGAAGTTGCAAGGCTGATCTAGTACTTGACTTTCAGGTATGAATTATGTTAAGAATGAAAGCAGAAGAGACGTCCAAAAGGTGCACAGAAGATCATTTATTGCCTGATGATGCGTTTCACGTACTGTAGCTCTTTCTCAGGGAAAACTGATTCAGCTCTTTCAGAGAAAAAACAAGACCATATTTCACACTACATCAAGAAAGCTGGAGACTTGAAATCCAGACCTTAATAAATTATGGCATATGTAACTTTGCAGATCTCTACCCCTTCTGTTCCAGTGGCTACATCTGATTCCTCTCCTCTCCTCTGCCGGTTCCTTGTTTTATGAATTACTGTACGTTCAGGAAGTTGTGAATCTAGTTTATATGGTAGGTTACAAATAGACAGCGCCCTGCTCTTAAAAATCTATACCCGTCTTCACCCCGAAACACTCTGTCAAATCAGAGCATCGTAAATCACACATCCAGGGCAACTTTCTCTGTTGCTATCAATTCCAGAATACACAAACTTGTTTCCTTGATGCATTTGCCTCTAAAGATTTGTGAGCAGGTTAGAGATCAGCAAGTCTCTCTGAGACATATTGTTGTGGAAAGTGACAAATAAATGAAAATAGTAAGAATAGTCTATCAGAAAATATATGAGGCAATTTTCACTCATGGGGCTCAAACTCAGTACTGAGAGTCAGTATGGCATAGTGGTTAGATTGTTGGCTTATGGCCAAGGTTAAAATTCCCTGCTCATCCATGAAACCCACTGGGTGACCAGTTACTATCTCTCAGCCTAACCTACCTCACAGGGTTGTTGTGAGGATAAAATGGAGAAGAGAACCACGTACACCACATTGAGCTCTTTGGCAGAAAGGTGAGATTGCGATAAAAATGCAAAAAAAAAACAAAACAAAAAACTGTTTTGGTTTGTCATGGTTGTTTTTAGTATCATATACTGAAGCCAAAACGCTAAACTGTAGTACAGTCATACCTCGGGTTACAGACGCTTCAGGTTGTGTTTCTTTCGGGTTACGGACCGCCGAAACCCGGAAGTACCGGAACAGGTTACTTCCGGGTTTCGGCAGTCGCACATGCACAGAAGTGCTGAATCGCAACCCGCATGTGTGCAAACGCTGCGGGTTGCGTACATGCATCCCACATGGATCACGTTCGCAACCCGAGCGTCCACTGCAATAGAAAATTATTCCAAAAGCAAATATATTTCCCTTTTTCAGGAGAGAGAAAAACCCACAAGAAAATTGTGTCATTTCTTGTCAACAGTGCTCTGTGAAAGGACACAAAAAGAGAAAGAAGAAGAAGAAGAAGAAGAGTTTGGATTTGATATCCCGCCTTTCACTCCCCTTCAGGAGTCTCAAAGCGGCTAACATTCTCCTTTCCCTTCCTCCCCCACAACAAACACTCTGTGAGGTGAGTGGGGCTGAGAGACTTCAAAGAAGTGTGACTGGCCCATGGTCACCCAGCAGCTGCATGTGGAGGAGCGGAGATGCGAACCCGGTTCCCCAGATAACGTGACTACCGCTCTTAACCACTACACCACACTGGTGCAAAAGGCACAGATTTGTACATATTAACTTATATGTATAGATGAAACTTTAGAAAGACTATTATTTCAGCAGAAACACAACAGTGGGGGGCAAATGACCTGGTGATCTGTGTGCCTGATGGGTTTGATGCCCAGGTACCGTACACTCCAAACAGGCAACTTCAAGGCCTCTCCTGCTCACCTTCCTTAGGTATCTTTAAACCACAAATGAGCTACAATACCCTTCTGGTAGATGACTCCTTCACATAGAGGAAGGACTTCAAATGGAGGGCTGTCATCTGAAAAGGAAGGCACAGGGCCACCCTATTCTTAGAGCAAAGTCCACTTTGTTCCAAAACGGCTCCTACTGCAGACAGCATTAATAAGGGTTCCATTTGAGCTTTCTCTTCTGAGTTCCCTTCAATATTATTTACGCATGGCACAAAAGTGTGAGAAGGGCTCAAAATATGCCAGCGTCATATACAACAGACAACCCAGGGGAGGGGGAATCCTTCTTGAGTACAGTCATACCTTGGATTGTGAGCGTGATCTGTGCGGGGGGCACGTTCACAACCCGCAACATGGGTGTAACGCGATTTGACGCTTCTGCGCATGACATCATTTTGTGGTTCTGCGCATGCGCGAGCGCCGAAACCCAGAAGTAACCCATTCCGGTACTTCCGGGTTCAGCACGGTTCGCAACCCGAAAATGCGCAACCTGCAGTGTACAGTGACTGTACAGTGGTACCTCTGGTTAAGAACTTAATTCGTTCTGGAGGTCCGTTCTGAACCTGAAGCTGTTCTTAACCTGAGGTACCACTTTAGCTAATGGGGCCTCCCGCTGCTGCCGCGCCGCCGGAGCACGATTTCTGTTCTCATCCTGAAGCAAAGTTCTTAACCCGAGGTACTATTTCTGGGTTAGCAGAGTCTGTAACCTGAAGCGTCTGTAACCTGAAGCGTCTGTATCCCGAGGTACCACTGGACTATTTCTTTCTACAGATCCTTGAGGGGGGAAATCCACTGGAATGCAGCAGTGCTTTGACAGACTGGAGGATAAAATTGTCCCTTTGCAGCAAATAACAGGGTGCAGGATCACTACTCAGTGGGACAGTTTACCTGCCAAGATACTGCCAGGCTAAATCAAGCCTGCCCAAAGCAGAAACACAGCCTTGCCTTACACCATCGCTGCATTTTTGCCCAAATACGGAATGAGCTTCGGTTACCTTAAATCAAAGTTATGATGGCTAACCGTAAAACATATTTTTTGTGTGTGTGTAAATGGAAGGGGTGCCCTCAGCAATGCTTTTTTTTTTTCTTTGCAAAAAAGAAAAACCAAACCGCTGTGCTTTTTGAGCCAGAAGAAAAGAATTGTACAGAAAAGGGCAGCCAAAATGATCAAGGGGTAGAGTGAGTCACTTTTGAAGAGAGGTTGTAGCATTGGGGACTTTTTAGTTTAGAGGAAAGATGAGTAACAGGAGACATGACAGAAATTTATAAAATTACATACGGCATCAAGAAAGTGGACAGAGAAAAGTTTTCCATTCTCTCCTATAACACTAGAACTTATGGAAGTTCCGTGAAGCCGAATGTTAGAAGACATTCAATGACGCTGAATGTTGGTTTTAAAAGTGGATTAGACAAATTCCTAGAGAAAGCTATCAGTGGCTATCTGAATGCCACAAAGTGTTGGTGCTGACCTTTAAAGCCCTAAACAGCCTTGGCCCAGTATACCTGAAGGAGCGTCTCCACCCCCATCGTTCTGCCCGGACACTGAGGTCCAGCGCCAAGGGCCTTCTGGTGGTTCTCTTGCTGCGAGAAGCCAAGTTACAGGGAACCAGGAAGAGGGCCTTCTCGGTGGTGGCACCCGCCTTCTGGAACACCCTCCCACCAGATGTCAAAGAGAACAACAACTACCAGACTTTTAGAAGACATCTGAAGGCAGCCCTGTTTAGGGAAGCATTTAATGTTTAATAGATTATTGTATTTTAATATTCTGTTGGAAGCCGCCCTGAGTGGCTGGGGAAACCTAGCCAGATGGGCGGAGTATAAATAATAAATTATTATTATTATTATTATTATTATTATTATTATTATTATTCCAGCTGCTGGAAACCACAGGAGGGCAGAGTTGCTCTTGTGCTCAAATTCTGCTTGTAGGTTTCCCACAGGCATCAAGTCAGCCACTGTGAGAACATGATGCTAGACTAGATGGGCCATTGGCCTCATCCAGCAGGCTCTGCTTATGTTCATCAAAAAACCACACAACCAAATTGAATAATTGCCACATAAATCATAACTGGATCTAAAATAAAGAGACAACAATTTAACATTAATAACAACAACAATAGGACACGGGTGGCGCTGTGGGTTAAACCACAGAGCCTAGGACTTGCCGATCAGAAGGTCGGCGGTTCGAATCCCTGCAATGGGGTGAGCTCCCGTTGCTCGGTCCCTGCTCCTGCCAACCTAGCAGTCTGAAAGCACATCAAAGTGCAAGTAGGTAAATAGGTACCACTCCAGTGGGAAGGTAAATGGCATTTCCGTGCACTGCTCTGGTTCACCAGAAGCGGCTTAGTCATGCTGGCCACATGACCTGGAAGCTGTACGCCGGCTCCCTCGGCCAGTAAAGTGAGATGAGCGCCTCAACCCCAGAGTCGGCCATGACTGGACCTAATGGTCAGGGATCCCTTTACCTTTACCTTTTAACAACAACAACGCCCCCAACAAACCCCACCAAGCAATACCCCAGCCCAAGAGTCTGTCCAGCAGCCTCAGCTTTTGTAGCTGGAGTCAGTCAGGGCCCCTCCCTCCCAGGCTAGGTGGGGAAAGGCTTGCAAAGCAGGGAACAGGTCTTCCAGGACTCACAGCCAAGATGAGCAACCCAACATCAAATCAGAATGAAGACCAAATATAATCTAACCTCTGCGTAAGCTTTGTGCAAGCACATCAGGATGAATGCTCAGTAAACCATTCTGCAGGAACCCTCAGTCCTGTCCAAGTACAAGTTAGAAACTGTAGCCTCTCCTTCTGCCCTGTTCCTATTGCAACCAGCTCTTGAGCCTGCCCTGTAGGATGGGACTGAGGGTGGCAACCTTTTTGTCTCTCCGCCTTAATCTCATCCTGAATGGGGAAGGTCTGGCGGAGGCTTCTCCAGTTTCTCTTAAGCCAGTAACAATAGAGGTAGGTGATTTATGCCACTGTGCCAGAGAAATTATACTCAGCCGCCCAGGTGGAATTAAATCTCCCTCCATTCACTTGCAGGGCACTCTAATACAGTGCTGAATGGGTAACCTTTATCTGATTCTATAGCATGTGAGGGGGAAAAAGGAGCGGAAGGTTTTAAATGTCACTTAGCCCGTGACCACAAGCCTCTCTGCAGTTGCATCACAACCGAGAAGCAACGGATGACTCTGTCTGTGCAGATGGAGAGAGGCATTAGTTTCAGACAGAGCTGAAAGTCGTTTGAGAGAGACATCATTCCTCACCACAGTGTACAAATATCATCTTAGGCCTGGCCAAACCATAGAAAAAAACCTGGAGGGGGGAAAATGGTTTTCCAGAGTCAAAATGAACTAAGATTATGGCCGTTTCAGGCTAGGATTGATGCCTACGGTTCTGCAAGCAGCTCAGACATACATTCACACAAAACTCTGCATAGAACTGAATAGTTATCCAAAATCTTCATTTAAACAAGTGAGAGGGAAGAATAACATTTGATATTCTTCAAATCCCTTGTCAAAACCCAACTTCCCCCAAAGTCTTTGGCTCAGACCTGAATTTGTCAAATAGCTGAGATGGGCCAGAGTGGACAGAAACTCAGTCTGGATCCACTGGGTGATTTACAGTAGATCGCCTAACATTTCGACTCCTAATTCTTTAATAACAAGAGCAACAAAATTAAGACCGCCACCTCCCCGCCTCTTATAATTATGCTGCTGAATGAAATAAAGTTGGGTGTCTTCTTTCTGGTTGGAAATGATGGTTCCTATTAATAGCCTGGCCACTGTAGTTGATGCGTTGCTAACCTCAGGGCTGGATTACTGCAATGCGCTCTGTGCGGGGCTGCCCTTGAGTCTGGCTCAGTCGCTCCAGCAGGAGCAGAATGCGGCAGCCAGACTGCTATTGGGGTCATGTGGCTGATAACACGTGACACCGTTGTGAAAACACCTGCACTGGCTACTACATCTACGACCAAGGGCCTTGTATTAATTTACAAAGCCCTGAACAGCTTAGGCCCAGGGTACTTTAGGAACAGCCTGATCCCTTATATCCCAGCTCAGTCTCTGAGATCATTTGCAGGAGCATTGCTGATCGTTGCCCAAGTTGGTGCGGCTCATCGGATAGCAAGAAGATGCCAAGCTTTTAGTGTCATCAGCCCAGCCCTGTGGAATGCTCTGCCAACAGAAAATTCGACAGGAGCTTTCTGCTTTAAGCTTCAAACACCTGTTGAAAACTTTTCTGCGTCACCAAACTGATAGGGAGTGGGGAAACAAGCAGACTTCAGAGTTAAGCATCTCGTCTCCATGGAGGCTTCTGAAAACACAAGCACACACACAACACACAACAAAAACTGTATTCGGGTTTCATTAGATGTATTTGGGTGTGACATGAAGTTTGCCCCTGAAAAGACGTTTGGGTTTTGTTATGTACTGAAGTTCTCACCCCGGGCCAGCAGGGGGATACTGTAGATAGTTATGCAAATGAAGGGTCGAAAGTGACGTTCAGTGATTGGATAGTTTTAGAAAATTGCTACAGTAGCGTTGTACTAGAGCTCTATATAAGCAGGCTGACTGAGCCCTTCAGCTCAGTTCTGTTCTGGCCTCTGAATAAACAAGAGCTGTTTGAAGAATCGCTGTGTCATCTGATATGTTCACCCACAACTTAACAGGTTTCCTTAAGCCAGCCACTCTCTCCCTTTCTTTTTCTCTGCCTGTAGCCTACCTTGCAGTGTCGGTGTCAGAATAAAAAAATATTAGCACAGGGAGGAGGAATAGGAAGCCCTGCTTATGACTTGCACAGGAGAGGATAAGTACTCCAACCGCTTTAATAATATTCTCAAAATTTTGTAAGCCTCACTAGCTCCCAGGGGAAAAAACACTGCCTAGTTTTCTGACGCTGCAGACGCTTCTTCTAAAATAAATGGTTCCCCCTTAAGAGACCAAGGTTTCACATTGTTTTCTTCCTAAAGTAAGCTAAGCAGTAGTCATGTGTATCCCATAATTAGTAAGGTGGGGTGGGGACAGGGGGACAAGCATCTCTCTTATTATTCATTGGCAAAGGAAGGGCATGTCACACAAAAATCCCATATAAGCCCCTAGCTGGCAGGCGGGCTGCTGGGAGGGGGTGGAATGTAGCAGCGAAATTGCTGAGCATACTTTGAATTCCTCCTTCTGTCCATCTGTTCCTTTTATCTGGGGAAATCATGCATATGAGCCAAGCCCACGCTTTGGACGCAACTCTCTTTTATGGGGCGGGGTGGTCAAAGTTTTCTGAAATAGGACATTCTTTCTGAACAGGCTTTTTCACGGAGGAATTTTCCATGCTGCAGGTGAAATTTTCTATCCAGCGACATCAGCTCCTGGGGGCCCAAGCTGTTTTGGCCCCCCCCCCAATATATTTTGGGATGGGGCCAGCCTTCAAACCCCCCCCCCAATGTTGAGGGGGCAGAGGAGACTGAGTGCAGAACTGAGCTCAGCACTGTGTGGCTCCAGTGGCCGACTCCTTCTACTCCTTCTCCTCTTCCTCGTGCCTGTTAGGATATTGATATTCCGTTCCACCTAAACAGATGTGTAGAGCTGTTGTATGTCACATGTCTGTTTACATTCCAGCACAGCTTGCTGGGAACTTCCGTTTGTGTATTGCTTTTGCTTTGTGCTTCCTGCTGCTTGGACACGAAGGGGAGCAGACATGTTTTTCCTTTGTCCTGATGCTGAATAAAATGCTTGTAAATACGCTTTACATATGCCTCTGTCCGCCACTTCTGTTGCGAGATATTCACTCTGCTGCTTAAGGCGTGCTCAGGTTTCTGAAGGCTTCTTGAAATATACTCAGAGTCGAGAGTGGATTTCATGCTCTTCATTCAGTTCATAGTGGTGAGGAGGAATGAAAGTCCCCCCAAAGTATCTGCTTTATATACATTATTTACACAATGGGCTGCACGTGATTGGCTAATTCTGGAATTCTCCTGTAGGCCAATCAGGTTGTGGATTCACTTCCATCTGGGGCTGGATTGGGTGGCTCTTGCAGACCAATCATACTGCTGCATTGTTCTAGGTCCAATCAGACTGCTGCATTCTGAATCTTATTGTTCTAGGACCAATCAGACTGCTGCATTTTGGATCCTATTCAACTCAGTACATAACACCCCTCTGAAGCTATGTGCCGCTGTTTTGATGTTGTTCCAAGGGAGACCGGAGTTCGTCTGGCTGCCGGCCGGTGGGCCTGATGCCGCCGTTCCATTGGACACATCCCAACACTGCCACGGTGGCACCAGGCAGAGGAGGCAGAGGAGGAGCCACCAACCATTGAAGCCTCATGGTCACCACATTTGGCTCCACCCCTGGCTCCTCCCGACATCACATGCATGACGTTTCCCACCCCCCCAATCGCTCTCTCCCTGACTCTATCCCTCCTACCCCTTCTTCCTATAAAGGCCAGGTCCAAACCATACATGGAGTGCTTTTATTGCACATGTAAAGCATGTGTAAAGCACATGTAAAGCAGCTTCCCCCAAAGAATTATGGGAGCTGTAGATTGCTAAGGGTGCTGAGAGTTTTTAGGAGACCCCACCTTATTCCCCTCACATAGCTACAATGCCCAGGGTGGCTTAACAATAAATCCCTCTTTCCTGGGAAACTCTGGGTATCGTGACAATTGAAAGTGGTATCATAGTGCTTTGAACGTATTGGTGTGAGCGTGGCCCAATTTCCAGCCTCTGTTCTCAACTCAACTTCTAACTGCCTGTGCTTGTGGAAGCTCCAACTTGAATAAAATATTGCAGGGGGCCAGGTAAGCCCTGCCCTGCATAATCGATCACATGACACAGTGCACACACACCATTTGAATGGCAACGGCCATCAACCTTGTGGGGGCCCAGCCCCCTCAAATATTTTATTTTGGGGGCCAAAGCCCAAGCAGCGCCTAGGAGTTGGCTCCTTCGTTGGCTCTGACTGCTTCTCTTCTAGTGCCGCTCCATAGCCAAAGAAGCACCAACCTACCATTTTCCTCCCCTGTCCCAAGTCCTCCGACCCCTGTGAGCTTTCTCGGTCATACCTTCCAATGAAAGCCACACAATGCAAGCTCGTTTGAATTCTAGCCTTTGAGGGCAGTCCAGCTGCAGCTTAAAAGTTCTGAAGGTGACAAGCTTCTGCACGCCAACTTGAAGAATTCAAAGGGATGCACATCCCAGATGCACTTAAAGGTAAAGGTAAAGGTACCCCTGCCCGTACGGGCCAGTCTTGACAGACTCTAGGGTTGTGCGCCCATCTCACTCAAAGAGGCCAAGGGCCAGCGCTGTCCGAAGACACTTCCGGGTCACGTGGCCAGCGTGACATCGCTGCTCTGGCGAGCCAGAGCCGCACACGGAAACGCCGTTTACCTTCCCGCTAGTAAGTGGTCCCTATTTATCTACTTGCACCCGAGAGTGCTTTCGAACTGCTAGGTTGGCAGGCCCTGGGACCGAAGAGCGGGAGCGCACCCCACCGCGGGGATTCGAACCGCCGACCTTTCGATCGGCAAGCCCTAGGCACTGAGGCTTTAACCCACAGCGCCACCGGCGTCCCAGATGCACTTACTCAGATGAAAATTTCAGTGAATTTGGGTGGATCTAATCCAAAGCAAGGATTGCATTGCAGCCTAAATGTGCTTTCAAATTAGGGCCAGAATGCATTCTAAGGGCCCATCCTATGCCGACCTACCAGGAAGCAGGACTTTTACAATTGGGTGGGACTTATTTCTGTGTGAACTTCTCAGCTGCATTTCCCAGATGCGTTACAAGGCTGGATCTGGAAAAGGAAGTAACCAGCTGCTCATTCTTGGTCTAACACGGATATGGAATACAGTGGTACCTTGGTTCTCAACGGCCTTGGTACTCAAACACCTTGGAAACCAAACATTGCAAACCCGGAAGTGTTCCAGTTTGTGAACTTTTTTCGGAAGCCAAACATGTTCTATTTTGAGTGCCACACTTCTGTTTTGAGTATCACGCTGAGGTCTGTCTGGTTTTGCTATTTATTTTGCATTTTTGTTTTTGCGGCTCTTTTTGTTTTGTTTTTGTGACTGTGTGGAACCCAGTTCAGCTACTGATTGATTGATAGTGCTACTGCAGTTCATTGTTTATCGCTTTCATTTTATGGATCAATGGTCTCGTTAGATAGTAACTCGGCCCACCAGATGTTTTGGGACTACAACTCCCATCATCCCTAGCTAACAGGACCAGTGGTCAGGGATGATGGGAATTGTAGTCCCAAAACATCTGGAGGGCCGAGTTTGGGGATACCTGTTCTATGGGAAAGCGTGCCTTGGTTTTCGAATGGACTTCCGGAACAGATTAAGTTTGAGAACCAAGGTTCTACTGTACATACCTTGCAAATTAGTTTCTAGGTTGAAGTTTTTTGCTACCTGACATCTGGAAAGTGGCATGGCTGGACTCCCTCCAACATAATCGGGTTGTTTGTAATCCAATTAACGCAGCGAGATTTCACAGGATATGCTAAGGCAACGCTTTTTGGCCTCCAAGGGGAAGCCAGCCAATTTAGCATGAATGCACAGCCTCATCAATATTGCTCTTTCATTCTATGAGAAACTTCGTTTGGAACCGCTTGTGAAGATGCCACAGTATCTGTTTAAACTTCTGCATGCTGTTATTTTAAAGAACACTCAGCTTTTATCAGGCCAAACAAATTGAGGGACGTACCTTGTGTGAGTAATGTTGGTCCACGACCCTAGCTAATCCAAAGTCACCGATCTTCAGCACCAGATCCTCTGTGTTGATGAAGATGTTGGCGGGCTTCAAGTCCCTATGCAAGACATTAGCTGAATGGATGTACTTCAGGCCTCTGAGCAACTGGTACATGAAAAGTTTGGCATGTTCCTCAGAGAGAGGCCCTTGCTCCAGAAGACGGGCCAGGTCCGTCTCCATATATTCCTGGATGACGTACACCATGTTAAATTTGAACAGATCCCCTTGGAGATCAGCTCCTTTGGGCCCCAACACTTCATAGACCTTTACGATGTTGTCGTGGTCCAGCCGGCGGATTATCTTGATCTCCCGGAAGGCGTGCTTCATGCTCTGAGCATCGCTCACCGCGATCTTCTTCACGGCCACCTTGCGGCAGCTCTTGCTGTCGACTGCTGAGAGCACAAGCCCGTTCACTCCAAAGCCCAGGGGCCTGAAGTTGATGAAACGGCAGCCCAGGTCATAACCGTACACGCTCGCGATGTAATTGCACTTCTCCGCCATGGTGGGGTCAGATCCGCCTTTGTCTCTGCAATGAAATGGCAGCAGAGGAGCCCAGCCTCCAAGTCACCAATACGGTTTAATAGAAAACAGTACATCGTTACCACGAATGAGAATCTGTGCAGTCCCTTGCTTGGAGCCCATAATCGTACAGGAGAAGGTTTTCAAGTCAAATGTTCAGAGGTTGAAAAGAAAAATAGACACAAGTACATAAAGTGGATTCGAGAATAGTCTTGGAAACAAGCTTGCAAACTTTAAATGTTGACTCTCTTCCGTTTGGGTAAGCAAGTAGCGGAGTTGCGAAAAGTTGCCAATCTAGCAAATGGTTTTCATTGCAATATGCTGATAAGCTAATGGGCTCCAAGAGTTCTTAAATATCATCCTTCTTGTTTTGTTTTAAGTTTGGGAAAGTGAAGCTTCAACATATACATGCTTTTAATATTCAGTTGGCTACCTAAACATGGACCTTCAGACAGCAAATGGTGGAGAGGTTCTCCAGAAACCTTTATTCTCCATGAAGTGGACTCAGCATTTTTTTTCTAGTTCTGCAAGGCTCTGGTGAATCTTCTGTCACACATTCTTAAACGCAGGGTGGATTTTTCCATTTCACCGTCACAAGACGTGATAAAAGACGGAAGTGCTTTCCTCCCAATGAATCTCGCTCCCCATCAACTGGGTGCCACAAACAGCCATGCTCAGTTCTTCCCACATCCTTCCTTCATCACCATTCGGTCTTCATTGTGTCTGTCAAATCCTCACGTGTTATAGCCCCTCCTCCTGCAAGTGAAAAATAGATAATGAAGTAGTTTGCTACAGCGGTTTCTTTTATCCACACCCTATCTTCTCGAAGGTTAACACACCTAAAGAAAATACAAATTTAATTATGCAGGATTAGAAAATACATCATTACGGTCACCTAGGAGTTGGTGAATCTGTCAAACTGGGGTTTTCTCTTTCTCATTTTTCCAATCTTAAGTTCAATTCTCTTCATTTCCACATAGTTTGTGATGTTTTAAAAAGAGGTCCTCATTAAAATCCTATGGTCCTCATTTTATCCTGTGAACCACTTTGAGACCTGTGGGTATAGGGTACATGGTGGTATGGGTGCATGACTGATTGGATGCATGACTGCTGACCAAGGATAGACTTTGGAAAGAGCTTCACAATGGGGTAGAGGAAGTGAATTTCTCTCCCATCCCTGGGGTCACCTCTAAGTTCTATCTCTCTACTCCACTGGCATAGTGGTAAATTCTAAAGAGCAGGTTTTCTGCATGAGAGCCCACCAGACTGCCAGTATTCTGTGGGAAATTTAGGTTGGTGTAATTCATGCAATTAAAGCAGATTAATAGTGCTCTGTTGCCCTAGTGCAAGAAATCCACATATTTTTTTTTAAAAAAAGACATTTTTGCAGTTAGGAAAGTGACAGGCAAATGCACTGAAAGGAGTGGAGCTGAATTAATGATTAATGGGAAGATGCATAAACATCCCACACGCAAATCAGAACTAATGCTGAATAAAGACCACATATAATTTAAGCTCCACTTAAGGATTGTACTTTGGAAAAGCACTTCAAGATGTGGGTGTTTGAATCCATATGTTTTGGGTTTTTTATATTTATTTTTGTTATAGATTTTCTTTGTTACTATTTTACTTAATATATGTGGGGTATTGTGTCAGCGTCGCTTGTGCAGGTTCTCTGCTATTCACTTGTGTTCCTTTGGTAGGCTGTGGTTGTTTGTTTGTGATTGGCTGCGGTGATCTTTGTTTTCATTTGTGAGTGGGTGTTTTGGATCAGGTTAGGTAAAGGGTAAAGGGACCCCTGACCGTTAGGTCCAGTCACGGATGACTCTGGGGTTGCGGTGCTCATCTCGCTTTATTGGCCGAGGGAGCCAGCGTAAAGCTTCCGGGTCATGTGGCCAGCATGTTTCTGGCTGCTGAAAGTAGGTAGGTTATGAGTTCTTTGTGGTGTAAATGGGCATTATTATCTTGGAAGATGTTTAATAGGACCAATTCTGGGGTGATTTCTAATAATTTTACATATTTCTCATATGGCTGTTGTCCAGAATAGTTGGATTTTGGGGCACTCCCACCACATGTGGAGCTATTTGCCACATGTGGAGGTGCACCCTCTCCAGCATTTTGGTGAGGTTCCTGGGCATATTAGCGCTAGTTTTCTTGGTGTTAGGTTCCACCTGTCGCTGAATTTCAAATCCGTATGTTTTGTAATTCAGGAGGGCAACCAAAATGATCAATGGTCTGGAAACCAAGCCTCATAAGGAATGGTTGAGGGAGCTGAAAAAACTTTCTGACATTAAGAGTGGTTTGACAGTGGACTGGACTTCCTCAGGTAGTTGTGGACTCTCCTTCAATTGAGATTTTTAAGCAGAGGTTGGAAGGCCATCGGTCATGGATGCTTTAGTCAAGATTCCTGCATATGCAACTCTACAATTCAATGATTCGATGATCAGGATGAACCAAAGACTATACAAAAGAAAGAAAGAACTTCTAACCAATGTAGACACTATGTCTTCAATAACAAGCCCCACCGCCGCACTGAAGGAGCAGCAAATTGTTATTTATTTAGTTTTTTTATGGTTGTATTCTTACTGGCAGGGAAGGGGAGAGGAATCTATGAGGTTTTCTGTGTTCAGGTGCCAAAATAATCTGATCTCTGCACCTTGACTTGGGAGGGGGGGTTAATATTTGCTGCTTTACCTCAGCTAGCAAAATGGATTGGGTCTGCTCTGCATGGTTCTCTGTGGCTCCCTCTGAACTGTGGAAATAAAAGAAAAGAAAGATAAGAAACTGCCTTACACCAAGCCAGACCACCTTAGTATTGTGTATACTGCCTGCTAGCATCTCTCCAGTTTTCCCCCCAGACATGGCTGTCTCTCTGGAGGACTGTGCTTGAGGTGAGGGGAGTGAGCAAAGAGAAGTAGGAGCATGTAGGAAAAAGGAGCAGAAATCCACTTTCCCTCCCTATCAGCACCATAAAACTCAAAGGGGCTGTAATGGTGAGATGCATTTGAAAGTCTCTGGCTATTTTGCAAAGCTGTCTGTAAAACTTTAAGATTTAGGTATATTTAGGAGGGACGTGGGTGGCTCTGTGGGTTAAACCACAGAGCCTAGGGCTTGCCGATCAGAAGGTCGGCAGTTCGAATCCCCGGGACGGGGTGAGCTCCCGTTGCTCGGTCCCTGCTCCTGCCAACCTAGCAGTTCGAAAGCACATCAAAGTGCAAGTAGATAAATAGGTACTGCTCCAGCGGGAAGGTAAACGGTGTTTCCGTGTGCTGCTCTGGTTCGCCAGAAATGGATTAGTCATGCTGGCCACATGAACCGGAAGCTGTACGCCGACTCCCTCGGCCAATAAACGAGATGAGCACCGCAACCCCAGAGTCGGTCACGACTGGAACTAATGGTCAGCGGCCCTTTTACCTTTACCTTTAGGAGGGTCTGGTGTTCCCTGTTTGTTCAGGTTGCACGAAGGTATTTTTGGTTTTTTAATTACACTAAATTAGAAACTGAGAGGCATTTCTTGCAGATTTTGGTGGAAAATTAATCACCCTAAAAGTTTTGTTCTAAAAATGTCAGCCACCTAGAATTAGACTCCATTAAGGAACCCTGTGCCAAGAGCAGTTCTTCCTTCTCCCCAGAGTGCCAGGCCAGGCCTTGGATTTATCAAAATGAACCATGAAATGCCACCTCTCTCATTAAGGCTTCAATCCTGTGTTGGAGATTGTTGTTGTTGTTTAGTCGTTCAGTCGTGTCCGACTCTTCGTGACCCCATGGACCAGAGCACGCCAGGCACTTCTGTGTTGTGTTGGAGATAGGCATGGCTAAGTCCCAAATCTACCCACAAATATATATATATATATATATATATCCTTGCAGGACAGCAGGCTGATAAAACCTGACTTCAGGGCATCCCAGCCCAGTCCAGTTTCATAACAGAATCTTGTAACGAGAAAAAGTTGAAGCAGTAATGCAGGCGACATGAAGTGGAACGGAAGCAAAGCCTTGGGGTTTTTTTGTGTGCTTTTTTACCATAGCTGAACTGGAACAGGAGCTGAATTACAAAACATATCGATTCAAACGCCTGCATCTTGAAGTGCGTTCCCAAAGCTCGGCACCGCCAGGTCGCTCTGGCGTGGACTCCTCAAGTGAATGCAACTAGAAGTCTGCCTCTGATAATGATCTCTGCATTTCTGCAGCGCTGACTGTTCGCAGGCTATGTTTAGCAACCCATTCCTGTGCCAAATGAACAGAGGCCAACTAGGGGGGTGAAAAATGCAACAGCTATTTTAGCAGGCCCAAGCAGAACTGTAAGAGAGACGGGTGCTGGGCACTGTCGCCAGTTTTTAGGTGCCACACAAACCCTTGCACCAGGGGTGGGGAAAGTCAGGCCAAGGTGCTGCATGTGGCCCACCAAGGCTTTCTATCTGGCCCTTGAGACTCTTTTCAGGGCACACTGCCTACTCATGAGTGCCCCCTGCTGGTCCTCCTTCACACGCTATGGTCCCCCTTCTCATTAGACATCACCAACGCTGCAGATATGCAAGGCAACAAGGTGCAAAGTAAAGGTAAAGGGACTCCTGACCATTAGGTCCAGTCATGACTGACTCTGGGGTTATGGCGCTCATCTCGCTTTACTGGCCGAGGAAGCCAGCGTACAGCTTCCGGGTCATGTGGCCAGCATGACTAAGCCGCTTCTGGCGAACCAGAGCAGCGCACGGAAAGGCCGTTTACCTTCCCGCCGGAGTGGTACCTATTTATCTATTTGCACTTTGACGTGCTTTCGAACTGCTAGGTTGGCAGGAGCAGGAACCAAGCAACGGGAGATCACCCCGTCGCGGGGATTCGAACCGCCGACCTTCTGATCGGCAAGCCCGAGACTCTGTGGTTTAACCCACAGTGCCACCCACGTCCCTCTCATTAGCTGTCAACTTTTCCCTTTTATTTGCGAGGAATCCTATTCGGAATAAGGGAATTTCCCTTTAAAAAAAGGAAAAAGTTGACAGCTATGGTCCCACTATTCATTAGACATCACCAACGCTGCAGATATGCAAGGCAACAAGGTGCAAAGTAGACCAGGGTTATTACACCAACAGTAGGGAACCTCCATCCCTCAGGCCATTTATGGCCCACCAGACCTCCCCCCCCCCCCCATTTGGCCCATGAGACCATTTTGGACAAGCTGTTCCCGCTTTGCACAACACTTCCCAAATACCCAGCCACCAGCTGGATGTCAGGTGATAGGGAAGCAATGGATTTAACTTTTGGAACTCAGCACACTTCTAAGTGTAGAAGCCTTTGGGGAGTTAGAACTCCATGCCGTTAATCACTTCCCCAAGGCCAAACAATAAGTCAGAGGCTGGACATGAGAATCCCAGGGAGCATAGACAACGGGTTGCGGCTGGCTTTTGGATTCAGTCCCTTGAGGAGGTGGACAGTTTTCACAAGGGACACTTAATTACGGTATATCACACTTACAGTATCTTCAGAGGAATAATAATAATATAATAATTTATCATTTATACCCCGCCCATCTGGTTGGGTTTCCCCAGCCACTCTGGGCTGCTTCCAACATAATATTAAAATACAATAATGCCTCAAACATTAAAAGCTTCCCTAAACAGGGCTGCTTTCAGATGTCATCTAAAAGTCTGGTTGTGATGGCCTGGGATTCCGATTCGGAGGATGAAACAGAGGAATCCCGGCCTGCACAGGAGTCCCCGCCTCCAGGGCCGGCTGAACTGGGGCAAGGCCTAGATGCTGAAGAGCCTGCACCTGTGGCAGTGCATCAGGAGCTGGCCCCAGGTGAAGCCCTTCTGGCCCCAGAGAGGCTTGACGACTCAGTGGCCACAGGTGAGCCTCCTCCAGGGCCCAGTAACCCTTCGGCCTCTCCTGATCTGCAGAGGTTTAGAGCAGAGAGGCGAAGGGAACTGGTTGCCCCCAGGAGGAGTGCTCGCCTTAAGGCCAGAGGAGGCGGGGCTCCTGGGGGCCGGGACCGCCCCTGGCCTTAGAAGAGGATAAAAGCCCAGTCAGCCCGGCCCCAGGTTGCGGGAGCAACGTCGTTGTTGGCTTCGGACCTTCCTGCGTTCCTGATCCCTGCTCGGCCTCCTGTTCCTGACTATCCGGTACTCCTGTTCCCTGCTCGGCCTCCTGTCCCCGACCATCCGGTGTTCCTGTTCCCTGCACAGCCTCCTGTTCCAGCGTTCCTGTTCACCGCCCGGCACTCTGCCTCGGACCTTGCCCCTCTTCGTGTGGACTCTGCTACACCCAAGGTACCTTACCCCCGGGACCAGCACAGTTTGCTCCCGCCACCTCCCGCACTCCCCCTTCGTAGGGGTGCGTTCGGGAAGAGCCAGAGGCCATGGCTGAACAGGCGGCTGCACTGGTGGCTTTGGCCCAGGAGAACCAGGCCTTGTCTCACACCGTGCAGCAGCTCAGTGACGCGGTTGAGGCACTTCAGCAACGCTTGGAAGCCCTACCGGCTCCTGGGGCCGACGCCCCGGCTCCGGGCAAGTACCCAGTGGCTTTGCCTGAGAAATTTGATGGAGCCCCGGCCAGCTTTCCCATGTTCCTGGCCCAGGCCAAACTGTATATTCAGGGGCGAGCCCGGAACTTTCCTGACGACCGTACCAAGGTGCACTTTTTGATTAGCTTGTTAAAGGACCAGGCGGCCAAGTGGGCGTTGCCGCTACTCAGGCAAGACTCCCCCTTGCTGGCAGACTATACGGGGTTTTGCAATCGTTTGGAGGCCGCGTTCGGCAACCCCCAGAAAGAGAGTCAAGCCAACCGGGCGATTCGGCATTTGAAACAGGGCAAGTCCACGGTGGCCACATATACCACGGAGTTTCGGCTGTTGGCACAGGACTTGACCTGGAATGACTCGGCACTGCGGGACCAGTATCTCGAAGGGCTTTCGGACGAGGTACTGGACCAGTTGGCCACAATGGAACGCCCCACCACGCTGGACACTCTCATTCAACGGAGTCTACAAATAGACGACCGGTTGGAGGATCGTCGTCAGGCCCGGGGTCGCCGGCACTTCCAGTTCACGGCACCAGCTTTTTCCGGCAGCCCCACGGTCACAACTGATTTAACGGAGGAGCCTATGCAGCTCGGGGCAGTGCGGCCACGCCTTTCCCCCGCAGAGAAGGCGCGGCGTCGGGATGGAAATCTCTGTCTTTACTGTGGCGGAAGTGGACACTTCGCTCGGTCCTGCCCTGAGAAACGCCAGCCGCAGGGAAACCGCCAACCCCAGTAGCTGATGGCCCTAGCTACCGGGGGTCCCAAACCGTACAGAATGGGCCCGCACCAATGGACTTGCAACATCTTATGGTTTCGGTACGTTTATACCCTCCAGGTGGGCCCTGGATCCTCACCCATGCTTTGGTAGATTCAGGGGCAACCCGCTCCTATATGGACGCTGCTTTTGCCGCCCATCATCAGGTGCCACTTCGGAACAAGCCAGTACCGGTCCAGGTGGAAGCGATTGACGGACGACTTCTGCGGTCAGGTGCCGTTACTCAGGAGACCCAGCCTCTGGTCCTGTGTCTCCAGCAGCACCGGGAGTTGCGAACTTTGGACATTGCCTCTATGCCCCGCTTCCCCCTGGTGCTCGGGATGGACTGGCTGGAAGCCCACAACGTTCAGATTGACTGGGTCAAACGGACCGTGCACTTCCCAGTCCCATGTTCCCATGCTCAATCCGGAACGCTGGCGTCCGCGCCCTCAGAGGAGGCAGCACCCACGCTCCCAGCCGTGTACCAGGACTACCAGGACGTGTTCGAGGAACGGGGGGCAGACCAGCTGCCGCCGCATCGGCCTTTTGACTGCGGCATAGACCTCCAACCCGGAGCGCCTTTACCAGTGAGTCGCTTATATTCCCTAACAGAGCCAGAGCGCGAGGCTTTGCAGGACTTCTTGCGCAAGAACCTGGAGCGTGGGTTCATTAGGCCTTCCACCTCGCCCACCGCGGCACCGGTGCTTTTTGTTAAGAAGAAATGTGGGGAACTCCGCCCTTGCCATGATTACCGAGCCCTGAACAAAATTACCGTCCCAGACCGGTACCCCTTGCCCCTTATCTCGGAGTTGCTGGAGCGGGTGCAAGGGGCACAGGTGTTCACCAAGCTGGACCTCCGGGGGGCCTACAACTTGATTCGGATCCGAGCCGGGGATGAGTGGAAGACAGCGTTTGGGACCCGGTACGGGCAGTTCGAATATTTGGTTATGCCTTTCGGTTTGTGCAACGCGCCTGCTGTGTTTCAACGCTACATCAACCACGTGTTTCAGGACTTGTTAGACAAGTACGTGGTGGTGTATTTGGATGACATACTGATTTACTCCCGTGACCCGGCCCGCCATGAGGGACATGTCCGGACCGTGCTGCAGCGCTTGCGTGAGCACCGTTTGTACGCAAAGCTCAGCAAGTGCGAGTTCCATCAGCGGACTGTGGACTTCCTTGGTCACCGGCTCTCTCCAGATGGGGTGCAAATGGACCCGGGGAAGGTGACAGCGGTTCAAGAATGGGCGGCACCCCGGAACCGCAAGGACCTACAGCGTTTCCTGGGGTTCGCCAATTACTACCGGACCTTCATCGCTGATTATGCTCATCGCACCACCCCGTTGACCCGGCTACTGCGCCCAAAGACGCCGTTTTCCTGGGACAAGGAGGCAGAGGAGGCGTTTCAGGGGTTGAAGGCCTGTTTCCAGAGGGCACCAATCTTACAACATCCTGACCCCTCTCGACCCTTTGTGGTGGAGACCGACGCTTCCAGTACGGCTCTCGGTGCCGTCTTGTCTCAACAGATTGGTCCTGAAGCGCCACTCTTACCCTGTGCCTTCTATTCCCGCCAGCTCCTACCAGCGGAGCGTAACTATACTGTGTGGGAGCGGGAACTACTGGCCATCAAGGTAGCCTTTGAGGTCTGGCGCCACCATCTTGAGGGGGCACGACATCCGGTGGAGGTGAGAACCGACCACCGGAACCTGGAGTACCTCCAGACCACCCGCAAGCTGAACCAAAGACAGATCCGGTGGGCGTTGTTCTTTTCCCGGTTCCAGTTCCGGATCCGCTACATCCCTAGCTCTCAGAATCAGAAGGCGGATGCCCTGTCCCGGAAACCTGAAGACAACGCAGACACGGTACAGCAAGCAGAACCCACCACGATCCTACCTCCGGCTGCATTCCTGGCCACCCAGGAGGCGCAGCCACTGCAGGTTCGGGTGCGGGAACAGCAGCGGGTCGACGCTTGGGCCCAGGAACGACTCCGGGAGCTGGCTGAAGGGTCCAGCCCACAGTATCCGGGGCTGGTCCTGCATCAGGGCCTTCTGCTGCACCACGGTCGTCTGTACATCCCGCCAGGGCCACTACGGCTGGAGGTTCTCCAGATGGCCCATGATGCCCCAGCAGCGGGGCACTTTGGACGGTATCGGACCACCCATCTGGTCAGTCGAGAGTTTTGGTGGCCCCGCCTGAAGGCTGACGTGGCTCGCTACGTTGCTGGTTGTGATGTCTGCCGGCGCGCTAAGGGACCTACCGGGCGACCCCCCGGCCTACTTCAGCCATTGCCAGTTCCACCGCACCCTTGGCACACGGTTTCGTTGGACTTTGTAGTGGACTTACCCTCGTCTCGTGGCTGTACCTGCCTTCTGGTTTTCTCCGACCATTTCACCAAGATGGTGCACTGCGCTCCCTGTCCATCTGTACCCACAGCCAAGGAAACTGCTCAGCTGTACCTTCAGCATGTCTTCCGCCTGCATGGCCTACCTGAGCGCGTGGTGTCCGACCGGGGCGTTCAGTTCACATCCCGGTTCTGGCAAGCACTACACCAGACCCTCGGGACGGAGGTCTGCCTCTCGTCAGCCTATCACCCACAGACCGATGGCCAGACGGAACGGGCGAACGCGGTGCTGGAGCAGTACCTCCGGTGTTACTGCAGCTACCAGCAGGATGACTGGGTCGACCACCTGGCATTGGCGGAGTTCGCCTACAATAACGCGGTGAATGCGTCCACCCAGCAGACCCCGTTCCAGGCCAGTTATGGTTATCATCCACGGCTGTTTCCAGAGGTGCTGCCGACATCCGCAGTCCCGGCGGTGACGGAGTGGCTTCAAGAGCTCCAGTCCCAGCAACAGCTTTTGGTGGAGCAACTGCACCAGGCCAAGGAAGCGTACAAGGCCCAGGCCGACCGCCACCGCCAGGTGGGGCCGGAACTTCGCGTCGGTGACCTGGTTTGGCTCTCCACTCGCCACCTCCACCCCTCTCGACCTTCGCGGAAGTTGGACGCCCGCTTCACCGGCCCGTTCCCTATCGTAGACCAAGTCTCTCCTGTGGCATTTCGTCTCCGGTTACCCGCAACCCTGAAGGTTCACCCGGTCTTCCACAGGTCCCTTTTGAGTCCGGTGGCCCCACCCGACGAGTTCCACCCGAACCGTCCCCGACCGCAGCCAGTGTTGGTTCGGGGAGAGCCTGAGTACGAGGTGGAACGCATCCTGGACTCCCGATACCGCAGGGGAAAGCTGCAGTATCTCATTGACTGGAAGGGGTACGGACCGGAGGACCGTTCCTGGGAACCTGCGGCCAACGTCCACGCACCTGCCTGCCTCCGAGAGTTCCATGCGACGTACCCCGGCAAGCCGGGTCCGGACCCTCGGTTGAGGGGGGGGCCTGGGAGGGGGGATGGTGTGATGGCCTGGGATTCCGATTCGGAGGATGAAACAGAGGAATCCCGGCCTGCACAGGAGTCCCCGCCTCCAGGGCCGGCTGAACTGGGGCAAGGCCTAGATGCTGAAGAGCCTGCACCTGTGGCAGTGCATCAGGAGCTGGCCCCAGGTGAAGCCCTTCTGGCCCCAGAGAGGCTTGACGACTCAGTGGCCACAGGTGAGCCTCCTCCAGGGCCCAGTAACCCTTCGGCCTCTCCTGATCTGCAGAGGTTTAGAGCAGAGAGGCGAAGGGAACTGGTTGCCCCCAGGAGGAGTGCTCGCCTTAAGGCCAGAGGAGGCGGGGCTCCTGGGGGCCGGGACCGCCCCTGGCCTTAGAAGAGGATAAAAGCCCAGTCAGCCCGGCCCCAGGTTGCGGGAGCAACGTCGTTGTTGGCTTCGGACCTTCCTGCGTTCCTGATCCCTGCTCGGCCTCCTGTTCCTGACTATCCGGTACTCCTGTTCCCTGCTCGGCCTCCTGTCCCCGACCATCCGGTGTTCCTGTTCCCTGCACAGCCTCCTGTTCCAGCGTTCCTGTTCACCGCCCGGCACTCTGCCTCGGACCTTGCCCCTCTTCGTGTGGACTCTGCTACACCCAAGGTACCTTACCCCCGGGACCAGCACACTGGTAGTTGTTCTTCTCTTTGACTTCTGGTGGGAGGGCGTTCCACAGGGTAGGTGCCACTACCGAGAAGGCCCTCTGCCTGGTTCCCTATAACTTGCCTTCTCACAGTGAGGGAACCGCCAGAAGGCTCTCAGCGCTGGACCTCAGAGTCCGGGTAGAAAGATGGGGGTGGAGACGCTCCTTTAGATATACTGTTGGAACTCAGCACACTTCTAAGTATAGAAGCCATTTGGGAGTTAGAACTCTATGGCGTTTATCACTTCCCCAAGGCCAAACAATAAGTCAGAGGCTGGACATGAGAATCCCAGGGAGCATAGTCAACGGGTTGCAGCTGGCTTTTGGTTTCAGTCCCTTGAGGGGGTGTACTGTTTTCACAAGGGGTACTTAATTATATCACACTTACAGTATCTTCAGAGGAAGAAAAGTCTAAGTAGTAAATCTGGAGTGGAATCCCTAAGACGGCTGGGTGGCGCCTTGTACGCCTCCTTCCAGCAACTCCTGCAGCCAGGTTGGTGCCAAACATATTGCTGTGCTTTCCTTTGGACCACATCAGTGAGGCTAAGAGGGGGGTCCTGTCATCTGGGCAGCCCAGGACCTCCAGACACATTGCCCTGGCTTGTACCCCAGGGAACTCACTTTGGTGTTACTAATGCAGCAGTTTAACTTCACCCCCAGAGACACACTCCATTATCTCTCGAGACAAATGGATGTCAACAACAACGACCTGTTGACAATGACAGAAACCGATGGAAAGTGTTTCACAGAGGCAACGGTCCATCTCCTTGAGAGGAACCCAATCATGTATCTCCTTTCCAGCATTTCCACCTCTCTGGCCAGTTCTTCAGCAACAGAGAAGATTTATGGCTGCGGCCATCGTTTGACTGCAAGCAGGTCGAACTGACGAAGGTTCAGCTGCCTTTTAAATCTCCTGTCCTTGTGCCTTGTGAGATTGCCAAATCCCTAAACACTCTAGCCAAAGGCCCTGTCACACTTGGCTAATGGGCTCTGCATTACCAGCTGTCCATCGTGGGCTTTTCCCCCTACAGCTTTTTGAAAGGGTGTCTGGCCTAATACATTGCGGGCATAATAACCGGGCAGAGCTTCCACTGAATTCAAGGTTCAGCAGTAAATCATCCCGAAGCACAGCGCTTCAGCCTGACGCTTGGCTGCAAGCCTGCAGGCTTTGTCAGGGATGCCAAACCATTACATCATGCAGATATTTATTTATTTTACTTACTTACTTTATTTTACTTACTTTATTTTACTTACTTACTTACTTACTTTATTTTACTTACTTACTTACTTTATTTTACTTACTTACTTACTTTATTTTACTTACTTACTTACTTACTTTATTTTACTTACTTTATTTTACTTACTTACTTACTTAGACAGGCTGGGCCTGAGGCACTTTTGCCAAGGAGACAAAGAGGAAACAGAGGCAGGGCTGCTAATGAGATCACGGCTGATGGCTTTGCAGAAAAAGGGTTCCAGGAAGAGACTGTGTTTTGCTAAGGCTGAGAATGTCAATTACTTTGGGTTGCATTCAACTAACTTTTACTCAGAGCAGACACACCAGAATTAATGGGCCTAACTACGTAGTTGCTGCCATTTATTTTAACGGCTCTACTCTGAGCAAAAGTTAGTTGAATACAAAATAAGGATATGACAAGAATTTGTTTGTATTGTTTGTTTTTCTGTTTGTGTTCTTTATTTGCGTTATAAAATGAATAAAAAAATTGTGGGGGGGGGGAGTTAGTTGAATACAACCCTTCAAATCTAAAGAAAGCCCACGGATTCTTTTCTGGGGAGTGGGGAATGTGCTTTAAACGTGCTTTGAATGTATGGTGTTATAAGCTGCCTTCAGCTCCTTACAGCAGAGCTTGAAAACCCATCACCCTCCAGATGTTACTAGATTTCAGCCAGCATAAGGCCAATGGTCCAGGGTCCATGGGACTTGTAGTCTATCAACATCTGGAGGTCCACATCCCTGCCTTGGAATAGCACTGGGATATAGGTAATAACCAATGACATGGGAACTGGTCTCAAAGCCAAAGCTTTCCTTGAAATAATTCTGTTGGGTTTCCCCCACCCAGACTTGTTCTGTCACTGAGGGTTTGGCACAGATATTGGCTTGTGTATATCGCACCCGCCTATGCAGAGAGTGTGCGGCACAAATTAGATTGGTAAAGAGCAGCCCTCGGCAAGAACGGCAGCTGCTTTGCCGGGAAAATGTTCTTTATCAGATTTACAAACATTTCTGCAAACATCCATGATCTCACAGAATCTTTTAAAAGCATCACGCCATGTGCAGCTTTCAATTCCCCTAATGCAAGGCTGGGAATTATCCATCCCACGCATAATCTTTAAACTCCTAGAAACAATATCCTTTAGTAGGAACATTGGGGACATTCCCAGCCCTTCGTGGAAGTGGTGCTGATTTAACCTTAGAACTCCTGCACACAAAACAAGCCTTCCCCAAGAAAGACACTGGGCAGGATGTGCCCTATGAGCACCGACAGCAGAACTGTTGGCATCCGTCTGTCTCAGGAGACAACGGAGGAGTGTGCCTTTGGGGGTGAAGTCAAACCGCTGGAAGGTTACAGCGCCTGCTGTGGCTGTAGAGACCGATGTGGGAGAGACATGTTTTGTTGCAGCTGGGCAGCTGAAGGCGTCCGGTTGCACTGCCGCAGATGCAGCACAGAATTTCTTCTCTCTGCACTCCTCCTGGCAGTCATTCCTCCTCCGGTCATTGCTGTGGATGCATGATCTGACTGTCTGTCTCTAGGCACTGCAGTCACCTACAAGGGATTTCTACAAGGCGGGGTAGATGTTTCAAGCCTTCATGTCACATCTGCAAACATCTTTGCAACACAGAGTTGGTCTGCCAATGGACATGGTGCCATCAGAGAAACTGAGCTTGCACAATACCAGGGTGGGGAGGACGGTGGGATCGATAATAATAATATGATAATAATAATAATTTATTATTTATACCCCGCCCATCCGGCTGAGTTTCCCCAGCCACTCTGGGCAGCTCCCAGTCGAGAGTTAAAAACAATACAGCATTAAATATTAAAAACTTCAGATGTCTTTTAAAAATAAGATAGCTGCTTATTTCTTTGACATCTGATGGGAGGGCATTCCACAGGGCGGGCACCACCACCGAGAAGGCCCTCTTTCTGGTTCCCTGTAACCTCACTTCTCGCAATAAGGGAACCGCCAGAAGGCCCTCGGCGCTGGTTCTGTGTCCAGGCTGAACAATGGAGGTGGAGACGCTCCTTCAGGTATACAGGACTGAGACCGTTTAGGGCTTTAAAGGTCAGCACCAACACTTTGAATTGTGCTCAGAAACGTACTGGGAGCCAATGCAGATCTCTTAGGATCGGTGTTATGTGGGCCCGGTAGCTACTCCCAGTCACCAGTCTAGCTGCCGCATTCTGGATCAATTGCAGTTTCCGGGTCACCTTCAAAGGTAGCCCCACGTAGAGCGCATTGCAGTAGTCCAAGCGGGAGATAACTCCCGTCTGGCAAGCTGAAAAACAACATTGAGTTCCACCCACTCTCTCGTTCCCCCTCCCTTTCCATTTTGATCCCGCAACTGGGTTTTTGAAATGCATTAAGGCCTTAATGGAAAATACAAAAGCAGTGTGTCATTATTATGACTCATTCATTCATTCCATTTCTTACTTGAACCAGAGATTGTTGACTCTTGTACTCTTGGTGTGCGCACAACTCATTTCTATGGTGGAAATTTGTAGGCAGGTTGTGGTCTAGCGCATAGGTCCTCAACCAATGGGGATGCACAAGGCCACATCAGACGTGCCGCAACACAGCTGTTGCTACCAGGCTGGATTCCATCTTAGGCCGACCAAACCAAAGGAGCACTATATGTGTGTCTGGACAAGAAGACATTCTTTTGATGAGGTGCTCATTTTATAGATTTCCACAAACACTGCAACATGACGGGACTAAGGCAGGAAAAATAAGATACACATTTCTGGCCAAATGCTTATGTCTTTCTCTTGTCACATTGCAGGACTAGTTTTCCTTCAGTAGTAATGCTGAAGTAACGCTAGGCATACTGCTCTGTGAATTGCCACATCAAGATGAATAATGTGCATTATTAGCACTACAGTGGTGCTATGGGTTAAACCACAGAGCCTAGTACTTGCCGATCAGAAGGTTGGCGGTTCAATTCCCCGCAATGGAGTGAGCTCCCATTGCTCAGTCCCTGCTTCTGCCAACCTAGCAGTTCGAAAGCACGTCAAAGTGCAAGTAGATAAATTGGTACCGCTCCAGCGGGAAGGTAAACGGCATTGCCGTGTGCTGCTCTGGTTCGCCAGAAGCGGCTTAGTCATGCTGGCCATATGACCCGGAAGCTGTACGCCGGCTCCCTCGGCCAATAAAGCGAGATGAGCGCCGCAACCCCAGAGTCAGTCACGACTGGACCTAATGGTCAGGGGTCCCTTTACCTTCACTTTAATATCTCTGGTTACGAACTGTCCTCCTTGTGAATGCTTCAGGTTGTGAGCTCCGCTAACCCAGAAGTAGGTGCTCCTGGTTGTGAACTTTGCCCCAGGATGTGAGTGGAAACCACAGGAGAGAGTGCTCTTGTGGCTGGATCCTGCTTGGGGTTTGCCACAGACAGCCACACTGAGAACAGGATGCTAGACTAGATGGTCCACTGGCCTGATCTAGCGGGCTCTTCTTAATGTTCTTAAAACTAGATTCTCAATTGATTTCAATGGGTTTACTCTGAGTATGATTTAGTAGACTGACGTGCCAAGTTCGTCCTTCAGATCTGACCTGAGCCAAACCTGTCTTCTTCTTCCCATTGCCTCCTCTCACCCCTATGCTCTCCAGAAAATGCTCGGAAAATACGTTTCTATGGCAACCAAATGGCATTATTAAGAATACCACAACAAGTGTGAAGTTTACAATTTTCTCTCCAGTTTATAAGGACGCAGCATGCGATATAGCTGGTTGCGCTTTCAAAGGGCGAAGCCCAGCCCAGAGGAGGGAAAGGTCGCATTTTCCCAAAGCAAGTCCTCCACTTCCTCTGGAGAAGAGTAAAACACACATGCTGAATCCAGCCCTGGCAGAGAGGAATAATCAGCTGTAACATCAACGGTCGAGGGCTCGACAAGGTGATGTTAGCAAACAGCCTTCCCTGGATCGATTTCCGTCAGGCGTGGGAAGGCGAATCTGTGAAGATCTGCTGATGTGCGCAGCAGCCCTGCAAGGTCTTGAGTCTCTTTCAACGTCTAGAAGTGAGTGGGAAGCTTCAGCCCGCAGAAGCTCAGAGCAGAAACAACGAAATCCAGCAAGCTCAGGACCGATTTGCACATTACCAGGAAGAACAGGTCTGGGGAACCTCAATCTCAAGGGCCAAAGGGTCTCCCCAGGTTTCTCTACTTGGCCCTTGGGGCTTTGCCCAGGCAATGCCCCATCCCCCTTCCCAACCACATAGGCTCTCCCGAACCATACCTCTCATTGGCCTCGTTGCACATCTGTGTAGACTGTTTTTGTCCGGCTGGACTTTGATCATGCCATGGATGGAAGACAGAGAATCACAGAACCGTAGACTTAGAAGGGACACCCAAGAACCATCGTCCAACCTCGGGTTAAGTACTTAATTCGTTCTGGAGGTCCGTTCTTCACCTGAAACTGTTCTTAACCTGAAGCACCACTTTAGCTAATGGGGTCTCCTGCTGCTGCCGCACCACCAGAGCACAATTTCTGTTCTCATCCTGAAGCACAGTTCTTAACTCGAGGGTTAATTTCTGGATTAGCGGAGTCTGTAACCTGAAGCGTATGTAACCCGAGGTACCACTGTCAAGTATCCATGACCAAGGGCTATGCAACCTCTGTTTAAAAACCTCCAAGGAGAGAGAGTCCACAACCATCTGTCATGGGAACCCATTCATTCCACTGTCGAACAGCACTTACTGTCAGAAAGTTCTTGCCATTGCCTTCTATGGGCTCAGTTAGGACTTGTTTGTTTGTTTGCAGTTGCATGTTGCTGTAAGAAGGGAAACTGCTAGGGGTGGCGGATAAATGCTGTTAAAGAATAAATAATAAAATAAGGAGCACTCCACGCTGTTCGTGAGTTCAGGCCCCAGTTCTGATCTTTTTGAATGCAACCCTACGCTATGATACATTGAAGAAAAGAAAACAATTTCCCCCTCCCGCCCACTCCACCTGAAAACTAGCATCTCAGGAAGCAGGCATGCTATCATCACTATCCAGGCAAGCTAGCTAGCTTTGCCAAGGAAAATAGGCTTTTCTTCTTCTTCTTTTTAATGCTGGGGAATACTCAGTCATGCATCCCACATCCCCACCTGCATTCTGCATTGGCATATAGTCCAAGACTGCCTGCTTTTTCCCTGACCATATAAAGCAGTCGGGTGGCGCTGTGTGTTAAACCACAGAGCCTAGAACTTGCCAATCAGAAGGTTGGCGGTTTGAATCCCCACGACGGGCTGAGCTCCCATTGCTCGGTCCCAGCTCCTGCCAACCTAGCAGTTCAGAAGCATGTCAAAGTGCAAGTAGATCAATAGGTACCGCTCCAGCGGGAAGGTAAACGGCGTTTCCGTGCGCTGCTCTGGTTTGCCAGTCATGCTGGCCACATGACCCAGAAGCTGTACGCTGGCTCCCTCGGCCAGTATAGCGAGATCAGTGCTGCAACCCCAGAGTCGTCCGTGACTGGACCTCATGGTCAAGGGTCCTTTACCTTTACCTTTTTAGGACCAATGCAGGCAATAAAGCCTGCACCAGGGAAGATAGCAGGAAAAGCAGCAATGATCTGAGTTGCTTAAGTGCCCCTAATTGAGAAAGTAAGAGCCTCACGGATGCACCCTTAATTAACTTAAAAGGCTCCCTATCCATCAACAGGAGCCCTGCAAGAACTATTTGCTTTCAAGCAGCAAAAAAAAAAAAAAAAAAAAAAAAAAAAAGAAGGGAAAAAAGGGAGTGATGCTCAGAGGCTATTTATGGCAGCCTTAGTTATCCTGGCCATAAAAATAGGCTTTGCTGTTACTGCGTGGAAAGCAGAGTGGTCCAAGAAAGGGGCTTGGGAATCGGGGGGGGGGGGGAGGCTCTCGGGCATCTGCAACAGCAAAATCAATCCAATCAATTACAGCT
Source organism: Podarcis tiliguerta (assembly GCF_965153285.1). NCBI lineage: Eukaryota > Metazoa > Chordata > Lepidosauria > Squamata > Lacertidae > Podarcis > Podarcis tiliguerta. The sequence goes on from NC_139544.1 coordinate 52,707,055, forward strand.
CAAAGCGATTGCACCTACAAATCACCACTTGCAAATCATCAGGAAGAGTAAGTGACTACTGACCTCTGCTCAAGGCAAAGCGTCAAGATTTGCCAAGAGGCAGGTTGTTTTTCAACACACATTTAAGCTAGTCAATATGCCATGTCAATCTGCAACAAACAAGAGTAGTGCAAACAGCCAAGCAGAACAGAATAAGCAACAGCTGATTCTTTTGCTTTGGTGTTGGCGCAGGAAGCTGCCTTATACAGGGTCAGACCCTCCCTGGGTCCTTCTATGGCAGGCGTAGGGAGAGTGCGGCCCTCCAACTCCCATCAGTTCCAGCCAGCATGGTTTGACGTCAAGGATGATGGGAGCTGAAGTCCAGCAACATCTGGAGGGCCTAAAACTGCCAGATTCAACCAACCAGTCCCACTAGTGGGAAAAAGGGTAATGCTATTCTAGGTTGCATCAGCAGAAGTGTATTCTCCAGACCAAGGGTTAGTACCAGGGATGCCATATTTCAAAAAGTAAAAACTAGGACCCAAAAAAATGTTGTTGAGCTTTCTCCCCCCTTCAGAACATGATTTTTTGATTAACTTGCCTAAGATCCAGGAAATCATAGAATCATAGAATCATAGAATCATAGAATCATAGAGTTGGAAGAGACCACAAGGGTCATCGAGTCCAACCCCCTGCCAAGCAGGAAACACCATCAGAGCACTCCTGACATATGGTTGTCAAGCCTCTGCTTAAAGACCTCCAAAGAAGGAGACTCCACCACACTCCTTGGCAGCAAATTCCACTGTCGAACAGCTCTTACTGTCAGGAAGTTCTTCCTAATGTTTAGGTGGAATCTTCTTTCTTGTAGTTTGTATCCATTGCTCCGTGTCCGCTTCTCTGGAGCAGCAGAAAACAACCTTTCTCCCTCCTCTATGTGACATCCTTTTATATATTTGAACATGGCTATCATATCACCCCTTAACCTCCTCTTCTCCAGGCTAAACATGCCCAGCTCCCTTAGCCGATCCTCATAAGGCATTGTTTCCAGGCCTTTGACCATTTTGGTTGCCCTCCTCTGTACACGTTCTAGTTTGTCAGTGTCCTTCTTGAACTGTGGTGCCCAGAACTGGACACAGTACTCCAGGTGAGGTCTGACCAGAGCAGAATACAGTGGCACTATAACTTCCCTTGATCTAGATGCTATACTCCTATTGATGCAGCCCAGAATTGCATTGGCTTTTTTAGCTGCCGCGTCACACTGTTGGCTCATGTTAAGTTTGTGGTCAACCAAGACTCCTAGATCCTTTTCACATGTACTGCTCTCAAGCCAGGTGTCACCCATCTTGTATTTGTGCCTCTCATTTTTTTTGCCCAAGTGCAATACTTTACATTTCTCCCTGTTAAAATTCATCTTGTTTGTTTTGGCCCAGTTCTCTAATCTGTCAAGGTCGTTTTGAAGTGTGATCCTGTCTTCTGGGGTGTTAGCCACCCCTCCCAGTTTGGTGTCATCTGCAAATTTGATCAGGATGCCCTTGAGTCCATCATCCAAGTCGTTGATAAAGATGTTGAATAAGACCGGGCCCAAGACAGAACCCTGTGGCACCCCACTAGTCACTCTTCTCCAGGATGAAGAGGAACCATTGATGAGCACCCTTTGGGTCCGGTCAGTCAGCCAGTTACAAATCCACTGAGTGGTAGCATAGTCAAGACCGCATTTTACCAGCTTCTTTACAAGAATATCATGGGGCACCTTGTCAAATGCCTTGCTGAAATCAAGGTAGACTACATCCACTGCGTTCCCTTCATCTACCAGGCTTGTAATTCTGTCAAAAAGCACTGCCTTTCAGAAATTCCTCCCACGAAAATCTGGACATATGACAGCCTTACCCAAACCAGCTTCTAGATAGTTTGCAAGAAAAGCTCCCCAGTATAGCAGTAGTTTTCTGTTAAGGAAGTACAGTGGTACCTTGGGTTAAGTACTTAATTCATTCCGGAGGTCTGTTCTTAACCTGAAACTGTTCTTAACCTGAAGCACCACTTTAGCTAATGGGACCTCCCGCTGCTGCCGCGCCGCCGGAGCACGATTTCTTTTCTCATCCTGAAGCAAAGTTCTTAACCTGAAGCACTATTTCTGGGTTAGCAGAGTCTGTAACCTGAAGCGTCTGTAACCTGAAGCATATGTAACCCGAGATACCACTGTATATTGGTTCTTTCTGTCTCTCTCTCTCACCACTGCCCCCCCCCGGTGTAAATATACTCTGTTCCTTTTGCCATGAATTGTTGATCAAAGATGTTGTTTTGACCTAAATCCTATCATATACTATTTATGTAATATAGCATACATAAAATGGAATACATTGGAGCACAGTTTCAATGCAGTTTGGTCCCACGCACATGTTTTTTTTTTAACTCAAGCACCTCAAAGCAACAGGCATCCGTGTCACTTTTATGGAGACTGGGAGATTTTAATTTCCCTTAGCAAAGGAGGATGCATTTTCTCCTTAAGTATTATTATCGGACTTCATTCGGGAACCTCAGAAACACTTTTACTGAGGTGTCACACCATGTATGCAAGGCTGCGATCCTCCCTTGCCTGAAATCGAGCCTCGTTTAATTCAACAGGACCTGCTTCTCTGAGTAGACATGATTAGGACCGAACTGTATCCCTGTTAAAAAGTGATACAGCTGACTGCAGTTGTCATCCTCTACTCATTTACCTGGGAGAAAATCCAATTAACTGAATGGGGCTTGCTTCTGAGTAGAAATGGCTAGGACCGTGCAGTAAAAGTCTTTTAGTCAGTTGGCTGCCCTAGTTTTTCACACCCTTCGTGAGGGAAGAAAACTGCCAAGATGGCGCCAGTGAGACAGGTCCTGTCACCTTAGCTTCACAGACTGGAGGTGATGGGCAGGAGAACTACACCCATAAACAGCTTGACCAAAGTTACATGCTGGGAAATCCTGAGTCAGATTTCTGGAGACGTCGGTGCCTAAATAAGACCTTTCCTTCCCTCCCCAGAGGCCCCCACTGTTGCCGAGATGTCTGTGATGTTTCTGTGAACAACCTGGGCTTTCCATTCATCAGCTTCTCCCGGTGGGAAGGGAGAGACAATACTGGCAGACACATATAGCAACAAACCCGACATTGGCTCAGGAGTCAAAATTGCCCCTTGCCCCCCAAGAACATTCATATGGTTAGCCGCCAAAGTATTTTTTGTTTGTTTGTTTAAAAGGATGCTTAAAAAAATAAAAAACTCTCCCCTTTCAACAAGCCTTTCTGAGTGGTTTTCTTTTCTTTCTTTCTTTTTCAGTTATATTTTATTAAATTTTCCAAAGCTTAACATAGACACTCCAATACATAATATTTTTTTCTTGGTAGTGGTACCTGCCCTGTGGAATGCCCTCCCATCAGACGTCAAAGAGATAAACAACTACCTAACATTTAGAAGGACAGATCATGAAGCTGAGGCTCCAATACTTTGGCCACCTCATGAGAAGAGAAGACTCCCTGGAAAAGACCCTGATGTTGGGAAAGGTTGAGGGCACAAGGAGAAGGGGATGACAGAGGACGAGATGGTTGGATGGTGTTCTTGAAGCTACCAGCCTGAGTTTGACCAAACTGCAGGAGGTAGTGGAAGACAGGAGTGCCTGGCGTGCTCTGGTCCATGGGGTCACGAAGAGTCAGACACGACTAAACGACTACACAACAACAACAACAACAACAACATTTAGAAGACATCTGAAGGCAGCCCTGTTCAGGGAAGTGTGACATTTTAATGTATTTTTATTCTTTGCGGGGCACAAATTTATTATTATTATTATTATTATTATTATTATTATTATTATTATTCTGGACAGTCCTTCAGACAGAGGAGTCCGCCAGAGATAGGACTGTCTGCTCTAATGGCCAACCTGCTCAGAAGAGGAAAAGTACAGTTAGCCTGAACACAGCAAGTTCACATTCAGATTGCCCATGCTGCTGAAAAAATGCCCGCTGCCCCCCCCCCCCATCTTATGTAAGAAGGTAACTGGCACCAGTAACCTGACCGAGCTTTCAACCTAAATTGCAATAGAGTCTCAGAAATACATTTTCCCTGAGCCAGCAGGCACTCTTTTGTCTTTCGTAATCTCGTAAACTTTTACATAACTGGAGCCGTTGCTCCAAAACAGCTCACCAATGGGAACTTTCAAAGTTCCTCTACAGAAACAGTTGAGTCTATATCGGGATATATTTCTGGAAGACGGTGTCTTGGAATGTGCCATTAACCCTACCCACTCAGAGGAGCAAAATGCGAGATTCCACCTCCCGACTTTTAAAAGCACTGAACTGCAGCTGGGAGTATACTGAGTTGAAACAGCAGGTGAAGAAAGGTTCTCAATCCTATTCTCCTGGGGTTTTTCCCCCCAAGCAATATAGCACCCAGACTGCTTTTTGCCCTTTGTGGGTGGTGAGAAATGGGTTTAAATCAAGGAAGGGAGGGGATCTGTGGCCTTCAGAATCATAGAAGAGTTGGAAGGGGCTGACCATCTGTTCTGCCTGGCCTTTGGTTTTGTTATGTACTGAGTTGACTAGGATCCAAAATGCAGCAGTCTGATTGGTCCACAGGAGCCACCCAATCCAGCTCCAGGTGGCAGTGAATCCGCAACCTGATTGGCCTACAGGAGAATCCCGGAATTAGCCAATCACGCGGGGCCCATTGTGTAAATAATGTATATAAAGCAGACACTTTGGGGGAACTGGCATATTATGAGCTGAATAAAGAGCATGAAACCCACACTCAACTCTGAGTATATTTCAAGTTTGGACTCAGTCTGACCCTTATGTCTCCCCTCCCCTTACGGTTTTGATTTATGGGCTACTTTTAAAATGAAGCTGCTTTTTAAATTGCATTTTAACCTGTATTTTAAATTGGGTCCGTCCATCCCCCCATTATGTTTGTATTGTAATTTTACTGGTGTTAGCTGCCCTGAGCCCGGCTCTGGCTGGGGAGGGCAGGATATAAATAAAATTTATTATTATTATTATTATTTAGTCCAACCCCCTGCATTGCAGTAATCACAACTAAATAATCCTTCACAGGTGGCCACCCAACCCTTGCTTTACAACCTCAAATGAAGACAAGTCCTTCCAATTTCCATCAGCCCCTGCCAGCTCCTATTTGTGGGGCTAAAATTTAGCAGTGCTGACATGTGAAACAAGAGGCAAGGGTGCCTCTGAGAACATGCAGAATATATCTCCCTCCCTAAATATTACAGACAGTCCTCACACTTGAGAGATTAGGGAAAAAAGGGGATATGGTTTCCAAGAAGGCACAAACATGGAACAACACACAGAGATGCATCTTTTGACGAAACCTTATCTTCCCAAGCAGACTCCTACATACAGTGTGCGTTTCAATAAATAATACCGCACAATCTCCTTATAGGAATTAAATTTTTAGAGGAAGAAAAGAGCTCTGCATCATAAATCAAAATCCTAAAATAGCACAGGACGGAACGCACTGTATATACCCAGTGACTTTTTCACCGTTCCCATGACACACTGGGGGGGGGGGGGGTTGAGAATCAAAGGTTGTACCAAGGAACCAGCTTTAGCAGCAGCCCAGAGCAATTACCTACAGCAATAATGAGATTAGGAGCATTAACCTTTGCGGGGAGGCGGGGAGAATTAAAAAGGAACGTCGCTAAAATGGGTAACCCATCTGTGCTTCATTTTTGGTGCTACATGGTGAGCTGAGCAGACAAGAGGACTCCAGCCAGCTGTCTGTACTTAAGGAAGAGTCTCTCTAAATAGTCTTCCACGTGCGAGGTGGACAGATAAGAAGTGACCTCCAAGCAGCAGAACAGTCAAGTGTGGTCCCAGCGACAGGCCCTTGGCATCAATCAGCTTGGTCGGCGTCACCTCTCACAAAGGTTTATTCAGTCCTATTTCTGCATTGGTGGGACGTGGGTGGTGCTGTGGGTTAAACCACAGAGCCTAGGACTTGCCGATCAGAAGGTCGGCGGTTCGAATCCCCGTGACGGGGTGAGCTCCCGTTGCTCGGTCCCTGCTCCTGCCAACCTAGCAGTTCAAAAGCACGTCAAAGTGCAAGTAGATAAATAGGTACCACTCCAGAGGGAAGGTAAACGGCGTTTCCGTGCACTGATCTGGTTCGCCAGAAGCGGCTTAGTCATGCTGGCCACATGATCCAGAAGCTGTACGCCGGCTCCCTCGGCCCATAAAGCGAGATGAGCGCCGCAACCCCAGAGTCGGTCACGACTGGGCCTAATGGTCAGGGGTCCCTTTACCTTTACCTATTTCTGCACTGGTATATTCCTAGCATTCCCAATCGCAGCCTCCCTATTAATAAAACAGAGAAAACAAAGCATCTGAACTCTTCTCAGCCGTGCAAGGCTCAGGTGGCCTCAGTGGCGCAGAGTGCCTTCCATCCACTTTAGCTGGTGGTCCAGCTACGCCCCTATCTGGACAGGGATAGCCTAACTTCTATCTATGCTCTGGTAACCTCTAGGCTAGATTACCGCAACACGTTATACGTATGGCTGCCTCTGAAGACGGTTCGGAAGCTTCAGCTGGTGCAGAATTCAGCAGCCAGGTGGCTCACTGGGTTAAAGGCGGGTTGAGCATATTACACCGATCCTGAGCCAACTGCACTGGCTACCAATTTGTTTCCAGCCCCAGTTCAAAGTGCTCCGTTTTGACCTATAAAGCCTTACCCGACTCAAGGACTGCAATAACTCAAGGACCGCCTCTCTCCATATGAACCTACCTGGACCCTGAGATCATCCTCTGAAGCCCTTATTTGTGCTCCTCCTCCTCAAGAGGTCCAGAAGGTGGCAACACAAGAACAGGCCTTTTCAAGAACAATTTCTTTATTCGACCAATAGTCAGAAATAAAACATTACACAATATTATAGTCTATAACATCATAGGGGTACATAAATAAGGTAGGGCCACAGTACTAGACCTCTCACAGATAACCCACATCAAGGTATTCAATTATACGCTTCCAACACTTGAGTGCCAGGAAAAGGAATTTAGCCACTGACAAAGTTGTTTTCCCAGAAGACTTATTTAGCAGATACGCTGTCTGCTTTCCTCTTTGTCGGGAACTAAGCTGGGGTAAGTATGGAGTTATAAGATACTGTCTTAAATCGTTGTAGATGGGACAGCTCAGTAAAATGTGCTCTGTGGATTCTACCTCACCCGCCGTGTCAAGAACATTCAGCCTAGCCGCAGTAAATAGTCTGCAGTATTCCACGTAGTGGATATCCGCCAGGTAGCAAGCTGGAGCAGCCCGATACAACTGCTCCCCCAGAAACAACCCAGGTTTCACACGGGCTATGGAACAGGCCTTTTCTGCAGTGGCCCCCAGCTGTAGAATGCTCTCCCCAGGGCGGTTTGGCTGGCGCCTTCATTATACACCCTTAGGCACTAGCTGAAGATGTTCCTCTTCAGCCAGGCCTTTGGCTGATTGACGTCCAATGCCCTTTTAAATGTTGTGGAATGGCAATTATTGGGTTGATTCTGTTTTTGTTTTTATTACGTATTATAGATAGATGATAGATGGATAGATGGATAGATGGATATAGATAGATATAGATATAGATATAGATATATAGATATAGATATAGATATATAGATGATATAGATATAGAGATTAGATATAGATATAGATATATAGATATATAGATATATAGATATATAGATATATAGATGATATAGATATAGATATAGATATAGATAGATAGATGATAGATATAGGTGATATACAGTAGTTGTTTTGTGTTGTGTACCACCCTGAGATCTACAGGTATAGGACGGTATACAAATTTAATTAATTAATGATTCTGCTAAAGATTGGTGTGTAAATATTGTTGAAGGTTTGTGGGGGTCAGTTTAGGTGATGCCCCAAGCTCTTTCCAATTCTTAGGGCCCTGTGCTCCCTTGTGAGGTTAGAACCTAACAGAAGTTTGCTGAACTGGTCAGGCAAATTTCTTTGTAAGACAACGACTTTAGCTGGCCATTTAAGTGTCTTCATCAGGTCCATCCCCCCCAGAAAATGAGCTAGGTTGCAAGAGCTAGAACTATGTGATGGTGCCCTCAAGAATAATGGAGGGGATGTGTCTTTCCTCCACTACACCTCACCTAGTTGCTGGGTAGGAGACTAACAGCCAGAGTTGAGCTGAGCAGAATGCAGGCTAGAAGCTGGAGACACAGAGACATGCTTGCTCCATGCTGGACCCAAAACCAATGGAGAGGGAAGATCTTTGGGACTGTTGATGCTGTGGGGTGTTAATGCTGTGAGCCCCTCCATCCTGTACCCAGGTTGCATATATGTGTAAATAAAACCATATATTCTAAGGATTTCACAGTCTCCGCTGACCTTCATTCCAAGGAAACTGAATTATGGAACCCATGGAGGCTCTGGCTGATTAACTTAGAGACTGGGGTGGTATGTCACAGTCTGTTAAAGAAGCATAGTTGGGAAGTCACACTCTCTCATCCACCTCACAAGGTCGATGTGAGGATATGAGGGGGAGACTCTGAACAGCGCCCTAAACGCATTAGCTTGTGGGCTTCCTAGAGGCATCTAGCTGGTCATGGCGAAAACAAGCTATTGGACTAGCAATGTTCTTCTTAGGTTTGTACGTAGAAGGACAGGATTTTAAAAAATGCAATATATATCTCTGCGATAAATGAAACAAATCCTGTGAAGCAGACTTGACTAATTTCCTTAAAATGTGCCACACCAGATGAAAAGCTAAGTCACTCGTGTTATCACTGTCACTATGTGATGCATTTAGTTGAAAATAGCATTTCCCCCATTCAAGAACGGAGGAAAGAATTCAGAGGTAGGGTGCTTTCTTTATTGTTTCTGCCTCTCAGGCTTTTTTGTTATGTTAATTTTCCAGGCACAATCTGAAGCATGCTAAATTTGAGGCATTTTGGAGATGAATGAAAGGACATTGCGCATATTACAGGAAGCATCTGCTGCTGCCTCCCCTACTCTTCCTTCGTTTGAAGAGTAGAGGGTTAATGAGCTTTCAAGTGGGACTTCAGCTCTCTCTTCACCCCCCCCCATCAGAAACCTCTTCTTGTAGTCAGTGGCGTAGCGTGGGTTGTCAGCACCCGGGGCAAGGCAAGTAATTTGCGCCCCCTAACCCGTGGATTTGCGCCCCCTAACCCTAACCCCCAGATGTTGCACCCGGTGCGGCTGGCCCCCCCCTGCACCCCCCACGCTACGCCACTGCTTGTAGTTTTCCTAATGAATCCAAGAGATAGATAAAAGCATATGAGGGGGAAAGCACTTTCCTGGAACACCTCCAATATACAAAGGAGTGTCCAGACAGTTGCAACATTTCAAGCGCAAAAGGGCAGGTAGGAAGGCACTCTACCTGTATTCAAAACAAACAAAAGGTTCTTCTCCTGCCCCACGGTGAGAAGGGGGGGGGGGGATACTTGCTTCTGAAACTGTTTGTCGTGGTTCGAAGACTAAAACTACGAAGAGCCAGCTACAGAGGGCACAATAGTGAGTGTCTGTGACTTTGCCAATGAACCTCCCATTCCAGTCTCCCAAAATATGCAATTGTTTTTAACATGTTCATTAAAAAAAAAAGGATCAAATGACTTTAAAAGACAATGGTGAGGAACCTCAGGCCTGAGAGCCCGATGTATGGCCTTTGGGAGTCTCTTCAAGTCAACCCCCTCCCTAATCACCACCCCTCCCCAAGCCACACCTTTAACTGGTCCTGCCTTTTTATTTTACATTGGTACCTTGAGTTACATACACTTCAGGTTACATACACTTCAGGTTACAGACCCTGATGCTTTTGAATTATAATGCTGGAGGAGACTCTTGGGAGTCCCATGGACTGCAAGAAGATCAAACCTCTCCATTCTTAAGGAAATCAGCCCTGAGTGCTCACTGGAAGGACAGAGCGTGAAGCTGAGGCTCCAATACTTTGGCCACCTCATGAGACGAGAAGACTCCCTGGAAAAGACCATGATGTTGGGAAAGATTGAGGGCACAAGGAGAAGGGGACGACAGAGGACGAGATGGTTGGACAGTGTTCTCGAAGCTACCAGCATGAGTTTGACCAAACTGCGAGAGGCAGTGGAAGACAGGAGTGCCTGGCATGCTCTGGTCGATGCGGTCATGAAGAGTTGGACACGACTGAGCGACTAAACAACAACAAATCCAGGCACATGGCTGTTGACATGCTTTAATCTTCATTGCTGTTAATTATAGTTATCTTTAAATGTTATTATGTGTTTTAATACTTCTGGGAAACTGCTTAGATGTTTTACTACAACCAAGCAGCATAGGAATTTAGTTGAATGGATGAACAAACAAACAAATGAATAAAATCCTCTATTTGAAGGGCTGTCCAGTCCATGAAAGCTGGCGAACCATAAAAATGGAAAACAGGAAGGGCATCAAAGTTCTCCATCCAGTTTGCAGCATCAGCAGACTAAACAGGCAACACACACACATGTCACCTAGTCACAGGCTTTATAGAGTTATTATATTTAAATTACAGTATTGCATAAGATAATTTATAGGTAAAGAAATAATTTGAACCTATACCCATAAGGTACCATATACATCCCCCTTTGTACTATTGTTTGATGTTGCTTGCCCTCTTTTTTGATCATGTGCAACTGGCCACCCTAAAACAGATGAATTGGCCACTGATTGATTTGGGACCCAATTTAAACAGCTGGTGGTGACTTTTAAAGCCCTACTCGGTTGGGGACCAGGTTATGTGAAGTACTGCCTGCACCCGTGCAAATCCGCCTAAGCCTTGAGATCAGTCTTTCATAGCCCATTGCTTTGCAAATCTAACAGCAAACCTGTTTGTTTCCCGCAATGATGCATCGTTATTTTATATTTTTTTAGCTGGTGAAGCTACAGGAAGTTTCGAAGAGACACTGTCCATATATGTAAATAAGACAAGGGTGAAAAAATAGCATTTGGCCGTAGGTGAATGGAAATAAGGAACGGAGAATGCAGTGATAACAATGGACAAAAGCTAACACGCCAACCATCGTGTATGGCACCGATGTCAATTTATTGCTCCCAGCCTTGGCCAGACGCATAAGAGCTCTTTTATTTTATGCTCTGGGAAGGATGTGCACAGCTTGCTAGGCTGCTAAAGAAATATAATTGCCTGGGATTTTCCTTATAGCCCATTTTCTTCACTGCGAACAGAAAAGCGACCTGCTGTTTCATGAAGGTTGCAGTTTAAACTTTACATTTTACTTAGGAGCATATATTTTGGAAAACCAGTCACCATCATAATCATCATAACAACTATTATTATTATTATTATTATTATTATTATTATTATTCCCACCCATCTGGGCGGCTCCCAACAGAGGACTAAAAACAGAATAAAACTTCAAACATTAAAAAATTCCCTAAACAGGGCTGCCTTCAGATGTCTTCTAAAAGTCAGATAGTTGTTTATTTCCTTGACATCTGATGGGAGAGCGTTCCACAGGGAGGGTGCCACTACCGAGAAGGCCCTCTGCCTGGTTCCCTGTAACCTCACTTCTCACAAAGGAACCACCAGAAGGCCATCGGAGCTGGACCTCAGTGTCCAGGCTGAACAATGGGGGTGGAGACTCTCCTTCAGGTATACTATAGCTTTGACCATTTTATGGTTTGGGAACCCATGAGTAATGCACTCAGATGAACAGTTTGAGATCAATCATGCAGTATGTCGAAACGGCACGGAAGAACACACAATGGTTTTTTTAGGTAGCATGTACCATTCTGTTTTGCATGCTGGAGGATTCGGGTTCAATCCCTGCCATCTCCTAGAAGGCAGACCCTCCAAGTGTCCCTATTTTCCAGGGACATCCCTGATTTAGAGAAGCCGTCCCAGTTTCTGATTTGATCCCGGAATGTCCCACTTTTCCTTAGGATCAGTGGCTGAGCTTTATGTTCCGGCACTGGGGTGGGGCGGAGAGCAGGCGGGGGCAGGATGCCCAATGCGGGCGGGGGGCAGCCGTGATGGCACCCTACCAGGATCGCACTGCCGGGGGCGGTACGCTCGCTCCACCGCACTTCTCTTCCTTCGCCAGTGCTTAGGATGTCCCTATTTTCATTGGAGAAATGTTGGAGGGTATGGCATTCTCCAAGCCCTGAGCCGTCTAATGGCAATCCTGTATAGGGAAGATTTTTCCCCTCAATGTTTAATGTTTTATTATGTTTTTATATATGTTGGAAGCAGCCCAGAGTGGCTGCGGCAACCCAGTAAGATGTGTGGGGTATATATAGTAAAATGATCATTATGGAATGGGACGTCCCTATTTTCATCGGAGCAATGTTGGAGGGTATGAGAAGGGCTGCTGGAGAGTCCCATGGACTGCAAGAAGATCAAATGCATCCATTCTTAAGGAAATCAGCCCTGAGTGCTCACTGGAAGGACAGATCGTGAAGCTGAGGCTCCAATACTTTGGCCACCTCATGAGAAGAGAAGACTCACTGGAAAAGACCCTGATGTTGGGAAAGATGGAAGGCACAAGGAGAAGGGGACGACAGAGGACGAGATGGTTAGACAGTGTTCTCGAAGCTACAAACATGAATCTGACCAAACTGTGGGTGGCAGTGGAAGACAGGAGTGCCTGGCGTGCCCTGGTCCATGGGGTCACGAAGAGTCGGACACGACTGAACGACTAAACAACCACAACAAATGAGAAGGGCTGGGAAAGACCCTTGTGTGAAATCCTGGACAGCAGCTGTTCCATCAGTGGAGACAGGACTGAGCTAGGAGGACCAGTGGTCTGACTGGGTTAACTGCGGTAGGCGAAAGCAACCGATCATCTTTCACTTAGATGGAGGCTACTCAAGAACTCAGTGGAGGCAGCAAAGTTGGCATGGCCATGCCTTCGTACAGTTGGAGTTTGCTCTAAATACGTTGGATGCTAATGATGGGACTGCCCACCTTTTGTGGATCAGTGAAGAGGGGAAGCTCTAACCCAGCTTTGAAACAGCTCATTTCAGAAGGGCTTCTGGGTAGGTAATTGCGTATGCATTATGCATGGGGTGACGGGATGTATTTCTCATCTCCAGTCTGCCACGGAGCCTTGCTCTGTTCTGTCACCCTAAATTGCTCTCTGCGCAAACAGAAAATAAATGCACAAGCCTCTCAGATAAGTGTGTCAACAGCCTTTTCCGGGGAACATCAAAAAGCACCAGAAACCAGAGAAAAACATAGAAGAAGGGTAAAGGCTTCGCTTGCTTAGAAAGGGAAAAAGTGGCCATTGTTCAAAGGCAGAACAGGTGCTTTGCATGCAGAAGGTCCAGGTCCAACCTCAATGTCTTCAGGGTGGGCTGTCAGAAACCCTAGAGAGCCACTGCTATTATTATTATTATTATTATTATTATTATTATTATTATTATTGAATTAAATTTGTATACCACCCTTCATCCGTAGAGCTCAAGCCAGTTTACAACAAAGCAATGCAAGATTTCAAAAAACACACAAAATCCACAATAAAAAAACAGGAATGAAAACATACCAATAACCATCCTCCCCTAGTCAATACAGCAGAGAGAGAAATAGCCACCATGCTCATGAATAGCCAAAAATTTGTCTAATCTTCTTTTAAAGTACATCTCGCCCTCAGTTTTCCACCTGTGCAATGGACATAATAGGGAAAGGACACCGCAAAATGGGAGAGCATCTGCCTTGCATGCAGAAGATCCCAGGTTCAATTTCTGTCATCTCGAGATCCAACTTGGAAAGAGCTCCTGCCTAAAATAGTGTAGCTGCCATTCAATGTAGACAGTACTAAGGTAGATGGACCAGTGGTTTGACCTGCTACAAGGCAGCTTCCTGCATCCCTAAAGCTCTTCTTGAAAGGTACAAGACTTAAGGAGCCAGTGTGGTGCAGTGGTTTGAGTGCCGGACTAGGACCTTGGAGACCAGGGTTCAAATCCCCACTCAGCCATTTAGCTCACTGGGTGACCTTTGGCCAGTCACTGCCTCTCAGGGTGACCTACTTCACAGGGTTGTTGTAGGGATGCCATGAGGCAGGGGAGAACCATGGACACCCCTTTGAGCTCCTTGGATAATGTTGTTGTTTAGTCGTGTCCGACTCTTCATGACCCCATGGACCAGAGCACGCCAGGCACTCCTGTCTTCTACTGCCTCCCATACCTTGGTCAAACTCATGCTGGTAGCTTTGAGAACACTGTCCCACCATCTTGTCCTCTGTCGTCCCCTTCTCCTTGCCCCCTCCATCTTTCCCAACATCAGGGTCTTTTCCAGGGAGTCTTCTCTTCTCATGAGGTGGCCAAAGTATTGGAGCCTCAGCTTCAGGATCTGTCCTTCCAGTGAGCACTCAGGGCTGATTTCCTTCAGAATGGATAGGTTTGGTCTTCTTGCAGTCCATGGGACTCTCAAGAGTCTCCTCCAGCACCATAATTCACCCTCGGATAATAGGGTGGGATATAAATAGAGTAAATAAATATAAACAAACAAACAAACAAGGCATAGTGTTTGGCTCTTCCTTTGCAGCCCAACACTCATTTTAAAATATATGTCACCAACTAGCACAGCTTTCCATATTCTAAACGCCTGTTTTAATTTATCCCTATCCAAAATAGGCAAGTAATTGAGTTTGGGTATGGCCCATAACACACTTCATAGTCCTGTTATCAGGATACCTTTCTCTCCCCATTTTTCTTTTGCATTCTGCAATAACTTTGATCCTCACCTTCATTCAATCATTAATTCATTGTCTTTTTTGATGCCACGAATTAACAGTTGCTTTTCGGGGGGCAAAGGGAGAAAGGAATCTTCAGAAATGCCAGTTAGCGTTCCAGCTGCCTGAGAAATTCGCTTAATGAGTAGTGAAAATCGCAGTGGGTGGCACGCAAAAGGAGATGAAACAAAACCAAGAGTACAAGAATCCCGTACTTAGCAGAGCAAAAGGGACAGCAGGGGGGCGGGGTGGGGTGGGGAGAAAGGTTTCCAATAATAATTAACTCAAATGTGCTAAAAATTACTTTCCCTACTGGAGCAGTATCCAAAACTATCTACCATTTTTCTCCTTCCTCATTTCCAATCTGCTTTGCATACTTGGTTTTGCAAAGAATGCTCGCCATGGGTTCATCAGGCATGCAGACAAAGGGGATTTTTTTAAAAAAATGCCATTTATAATTGCAATTACATTTCTTAAGATATTCCACAGAAACCCCTGCTCCAAATATCCTCTTTAGTAGAGGTGCATAGGAAGTGTTCTTTTTCCTGCCAAGACGCCTGAGGGTTTTATAGGGTGTTAGGGGAAGGGTAGGACCTCTGAAAAGGGGGCACATTGTGCTCCTTCTGGGGTAGGTTGTCCACCTTTGGTCTCCATACCTACACTCAGCTCTCACCTGTGGCTCCTAGAAGCTGTCAGTATGTCACAGTGGCCACACCTTGGGAACGGCTTCTAATGGCCAGTTAAACCAGGTGAGGGGAGCCGATGGGTCTCAAACCCTCAATAAGTTAGGGACTTACCCTACACCTAAACACAGGCTCTGGCAGATTGAGCGAACAAGACCAATAGTGGGTCCTGTCAGGAGCTCGGCCTACACTCGAGTAGGACCCTGGTAGAGACACATGCCCAACTGGCATGTTCTCTCCCTCCTGGTCAATCGTTTGGGAGCTTCATAAGCTTTCTTCAGCCCGAACATCACAGCGACTGATGCCAACCGACACCGGCACACTCAGGGATCCGCAGAGTTTGCGCAATTGCGTAACTGACCTCAGCAACTCAGCATTTTGGCTAATCTACTTTATTTACATATAAACACACACAGAGCACTGCAACATGGCTCCCTCTCTCTCTAGCATCAGACAGCAAAGAGAAAAAGAACAAAGGACAATAGTCCCACTTCACGGAACACAGTAACACAAACATCCTGTCTCCCTCACTTCCCACTCTGTGGAGTCAAAACATACACCGTCATGTGAAAGACAACAATCCCATGACTGCAGTCATGGAGCAGGAATTCTAACAGGTCCAACAGTCAAGAAGGCAGTTTCTGCATGTGCTGTAGAGGGAAGTGAGAGGCAGATGGGGCTCGTCCACTGGAGTCGCCTATCAGTAATAACTGTTGCTTCTTCTGTGTAGTCATTCCATAGCATAAATCTTTGGGTACGTGGAGTACAGTATAGTGGGCAGCACAAAGGACCAAGCTGTTTCTATGGTTTCTCACAACTTTTCTCCACAAGGGTGCTAGTGCGGACCTTTGCAGTTTCTCATAGTGTTATGTATTCAGTGGTCGGTGTTTGCCTGAGCTTGAGTCTGGACCATGGGTCGGCAAACCAAGGCCCGGGGGCTGGATCCGGCCCAATCATCTTCTCAATCCGGCCCACAGGCGGTCCAGGAATCAGCGTGTTTTTACATGAGTAGAATGTGTGCTTTAATTTTAAATGCATCTCTGGATTATTTGTGGATCATAGAAATTCGTTCTCCCCCCCAATATATATATATATATATATATATATTTTTTTTTTTTTTTCCAACCCCCCACAAGGTCTGAGGGACAGTGGACCAGCCCCCTGCTGAAAAAGTTTGCTGACCCTTGGTCTGGAATAAGGATTCTGAGCCCATGTTCTGATTTGATACATAATATCCAATCACAGAACATTTCAGGATTTGAGCCTCTGCCATTGGCCCTTAAACTCTGAATCATGATTCGCAGCTTGGAAGTTTAGACAGCCAATCAAGTTGGGAGTGGGAGTGGCCCAGGCCTTCATAACTATATATATAAGCAGTTGCTTTGCCCCTGTTGTCCAGTTCTATTTGTTCCGTAAAGATTCTTGCTGTTATAACTGTGTCTTGCCTCATGGAAACCTACCTACCTACACTTCACATAGAATCATAGATTTGGAAAGTTGGAAGGGACCACAAGGGTCATCTAGTTCAACCCGCTACAATGCAGGAATCTTTTGCCCAGTGTGGGGCTCAAACCCATGACTGTGCATTTTCTTATGTTCTTATCCAAAACAGCATTCCACCCTACTCTCTCCCTCTCTCAGTGCGCACACACAGAGACTGAGATTGAGATTAGATAGGCTTTGTATTTACTGCATTTCCCTGCTGGGAAAGAGAAAGAGATAAAATCCACCATGAAAACAGCTAGAATTGTGGTTTTGGTTTCTGCTGCACATATCAACATGGAAAATAAATTTGGGGAATGGAATTTCTTCTGTCCTCTCAGCGGGCATATGTGACTGATCGAGTTTTGGAAGATAAGGTACTAGCATGGTGAGAACCGATTCAAGTTGAAAATTAGCCGTATTCATTTCATACGTTGACTGTGTCATTCATCTGTATGAAGTGTACTTGGACAGCCACCTATAAGAAGATCCTTGCTACATCAGACCCAAAGGCCCATCTGGTCCAACAACAGTTCAAGAAGGACACTGACAAACTGGAACATGTCCAGAGGAGGGCAACCAAAACGGTCAAAGGTCTGGAAACGATGCCTTATGAGGAACGGCTAAGGGAGCTGGGCATGTTTAGCCTGGAGAAGAGGAGGTTAAGGGGTGATATGATAGCCATGTTCAAATATATAAAAGGATGTCATATAGAGAAGGGAGAAAGGTTGTTTTCTGCTGCTCCAGAGAAGCGGACACGGAGCAATGGATCCAAACTACGAGAAAGAAGATTCCACCTAAACATTAGGAAGAACTTCCTGACAGTAAGAGCTGTTTGACAGTGGAATTTGCTGCCAAGCAGTGTGGTGGAGTCTCCTTCTTTGGAGGTCTTTAAGCAGAGGCTTGACAACCATATGTCAGGAATGCTCTGATGGTGTTTCCTGCTTGGCAGGGGGTTGGACTCGATGGGCCTTGTGGTCTCTTCCAACTCTAAGATTCTATGATTCTATGATCTTGGTCTCACAAAGCCAGCTCTCTCCCCACTTGTGTTCCCCAGCAGCTGATAGTCAGAGGGGCATGCAGTCCCTGACACTGGAGGTCCTACCCAGCTGTCAAAGCTAGAAATCATCAATAGCCTTATCTTCCACAGGGTGGTATAGTGTAGCCCTGGCTGACTCACTGGATTCAGTGCAACCTTTTTAATATTATTATTTTATTTTTTTATTTTTGCAGATTTAACAACGGAAAGGAGGGGAAGAAGAAGAAGAAAATAAAAATAGTGTATGAATAATAATATGATCGGTACATGCATCCTACATATATAGCCAGGGCAGTGAGGTCTTCAGACCATTACATAACAGATGGTGGGCAAAGTCTCTTAGCAACAAGAAAGGCTTGCAAAGTCCACTTTTGGTGTCCTCCCATTAACTCCCCCATACTACAGGAACATAATTTAAAAGCACAGTACATGAACACCTGCAATTATCAAGGATTGCGCCGATACAAAATTGATGTGGATAGCAACTTCAGGCAGTGCATAGCACTCACTCCCACGGGAAGAAGTGATGGTCACAAACCTGAATGGCTTTTTTTTTTTTAAAAAAAAAGGATTAGACAACTCCATGGGCCATAAGACTATGGATTGCTATTAGTCATGATGGCTATGCTCTTACCTCCATGGGTAAGTAGGCAAACAAACCCCTGTGTTGCAAAGAGAACGTCAGCAATGTCTAGGCAGCACGATAACCATATACATACGCAATAGACAATCTTTATAGAATTCCTTCAAACCATAACAAGTACAAAATGAAATCTTTAGTCTCAAAGTCTCTGAAAATCTTTAAATGAAGATGGGGTATGTACTCTTTTTCATTACTGTTTGTATTATAGTTAAAAAAAATTGTAAAGTGATATGTCACGCAGGTCATCGTCTGTAAAAAAAATTATTTTCAGTTTATGAAGCAATTCTATATCCCCCCACCACGCTGACGAAGAATTCTACGAAACAGTAGCCAATATCCAGAATCACTGTTCAGTGCTGGACATCATATTTGCTGAATACACAAAGCTTCACAGCTTGTCTTTCATCGTACAAAGTTTGGTACCTCACTTCATTCATAAATATGTTCCTATACATTTTAGGTAGTTCTGTCCCTGTAATTTTCTTCTTCTTCCTTCAAGCCTTCTCAACATTTAACACCTACCTGTATTGGGCAGGACTTTCCTACATGAATGTCATGGAGTCCAATATACTCAAAACTAATTCTAGCTTTCTCCCCACCCCCCTCCCCCTTGAGTTCTGCAAGGACAGCACTGACAGAGAGGAGGAGGAAGAGAAAGCTGATATCTATTGCCACCTCCCTCCCAGACTGGCTGGAAGTAAGGAGGTAAGTGGGAGCTAGCTGTGGGCGTGCTAAATTTGGCATTGCTGTGCCCCATCAGATGATTTCTCCCTTCCCTGGAACATCAAAACTGCCTCTTCTAAATACTTCCTGCTGTCATGGCTGCCCTATTGCTTGCGAATCACTGGTGGAGATTAACTTCCATCAATTTTGCTTTCTCTCCCCCACCCCCAGTATAGCCTCAGGCGAGACATTTCACCTTCCAAAATGTCTGTAAAACAAGGTTTGCAACACTGACAGCTGTCACAGGAGCCTTGTTGCGATCCATGTTTGTACAGGGCTCTGAACCCATGGCGTGCGGTCGAGCATTGATATGTAAGCGTCCAGGAGGACTCCTTCACGGGAGCGGTGATGTAATCGACTTTCTTGCAACCTGGGCTGCGCTTTCTAAGAGACACTGGTGAAGATTTGTTTAAGAGGATTTGGTCGCTAGCTTTGCATATCCAGAAAAAGGCCAAACAAGTGAAAGCCGAAGCCAGATAACTCAGCTTAATATTAGCACACTTAAAAAAACAACAACAACAAAAACCATAGTTAGGCACTTAGACTAGAACGCCAGTTAATTTCAATTTCA
Source organism: Podarcis tiliguerta (assembly GCF_965153285.1). NCBI lineage: Eukaryota > Metazoa > Chordata > Lepidosauria > Squamata > Lacertidae > Podarcis > Podarcis tiliguerta. The sequence continues at coordinate 52,726,891 of NC_139544.1, forward strand.
TCTGCTATTTTGTTTGCTATTCACACACACGGAACAGGGATCGTTTTAGGTATTTGAAGACTTAGAAAGCTTCTAAACAGCAACACAGAAGAGCAGTTTTGTGTGGTGTGGTTGCGGGGACAATAGTACTAAGAGCTATACTAGTGCTAAGACCGTTTCTGTGGGAATTGGACATAACCTAGTCTCAAACGCTGGCATGTTAACAAAATTAATTGTCCTCTCGTCACCCTTAGAGGGGGTCTTTTCAAAAGGTGGACCTTTTTTTAATTAAAAAAACCTATCCTAAGAGCAATTCTTAAAATATTTTTCAATGCAACGCAAGTAAAACTCCCATAGGGTAGCAAAGCATGGAAAGAAATATTATTTGCATGTTTTACAAGCAAAGGGTTACGTATGGAGTGGAGAAGGACAGCAGCTCAGAAGCAGAACAGCTGCTCTGTAAGCAAATGATCCTGGGTTTAATCTCCCTCATCTCTCCAGGTAAGGTTGGGAATGTCCTTGCCTGAAACTCTGGCAGCAGCTGCCAGTCAGTGGAGACAATGCCAAGCTAGCCAGACCAGTATTCTGCCTGTGTACAAGGCAGTTTCCTATGTTTCTTACACCTGCCTAAAGGTGACACAATTAAGAGCACAAAGTCCAGGCACAAAACTACCTGCCTGCAATACTGAAGTTTGACATAACTCCCGCACTTAATGTTTTTCACTGTCACTTTCACACTGCGATCTGTCAACAAGGACTAAGAAGCAGTAAGCAGCAGAAATCTGCACCCGGGCCCAAATTTCAGAGGCTGGTTTGAACTAAGCTTCCCATTCTCCGGTTACAAGTGTCTAGCAATTATTTATTGCCTTTGCATCTCACGTTTCCCCCCCCAAGGAGTTCAAGGTAACATATATGTTTCTCCTCAACACCCCCAAATTTAAAACTCACAACAGCCCTGTGAGGTAGGTCAGGCACAGACTGGTCCAAGGCTACCCAATAGTCAAGAGGGAATTTGAACTGGTCTTCCCAATTCTGGTGTGACAAGCTATCCACTACTCCACACTAGATCTTATAGTCCGAAATCGCAGTCTTTAAGGGGGGGGGGCAATGTCTCAAGTTTCTTCTTTGCTTCTTGCCATGGCAGACTACCACAGTTGCTATTGAGGAATTTATCATAAATTTGTGTGTCACAAATGGGATGCATCTGCTGCAAGTAAACTCCTTTTAAGTCTGGGGTGCATATAAGTACCTTGCTACTTGATCAGTTTAAGTGGCAAATTTGTATGCAGCAGCTTGTCAATGAGCACCAATATACCGTGTTTTTTGGTCTATAAGACTCACTTTTTCCCTCCTAAAAAGTAAGGGGAAATGTGTGTGCGTCTTATGGAGCGAATGCAGGCTGAGCAGCTATCCCAGAAGCCAGAACAGCAAGAGGGATTGCTGCTTTCACTGCACAGTGATCCCTCTTGTTGTTCTGGCTTCTGAGATTCAGAATTTTTTTTCTTCTTGTTTTCCTCCTCCAAAAACTACGTGCGTCTTATGGTCTGGTGCGTCTTATAGAGCGAAAAATACGGTAAATAGAGTTTGTGCATCGAAAGCCATGCAACAGCACCCAAATCCCATGCTCCTGGGTGCATGCAAAGAGTGCTGGTTTGGTGAGTGTGGTATCATGTTCTCAGTCTGCCCATGCAGTTCCGGACTGTCACTATGTTCAGGTGGGATCCAGTCCCCTGGCAGCAAATTCAGGTTTGGGAACTCAAAGATCATTGGGAGGCCTTGCGCGACAACCCCTCTTCCTCAAACGCTTACAGTAAGGAAAGCCATGGGGAAATGGTTTGAAACCATGTTGACTAACCTCCCTGGAAACAAATCAGAATGAATGCTCCTTAAGCAGCCAACATCATCAAATCTCCCCACAAATCAAACAGAATGAACGCTCAATAAACAGGTTGCTCCCTTGGAAACCTGCCGTTTATGAATCTGTTTATTACAAGCGTTTATAATCCACCTTTGGCCCAAAGGTCCTAGGAAGGTAAATGCATAGGTATTGAAAACCAACAACTGGCAATAATAATAAGCTAGACTAAACACAACATTCATCAAATTGCAGTGGGAACACACTAAAAAAACATAGGCGGCAGCAGCTAAATGAGGCAGTCTCAGACTCTCCATCTCCTGCTACTCCTCAAAAGCTTGGGTAAAGAGTTGCGTCTTTCACCCACTGGTGAAATGAAAGCAGCAATGTTGGAGCATGATATACTTCTGACAAAAGGTCATTCCACAGGTGTGGAGCAACCACAGAGAACACACTCCCGCAGCCCCCTCCAGCACGGACCTCACTAGGTGCGGTGACTACCAAAAGGGCTTCTTTTGTAGATCTGAAAGCATGAGCGCAGCAAAGGATGCATTCAGCCAATGGGCGAGCTGCTACGTACACTTACAGCATAACAGAATTCATTCATACAAATGTAAATCAGTTATTTGCAACAGAAGCATTTGTACGCATCAGGTCTGGTTTTATAGGAACGCTGGCTTTTAAAGCGCAGGAGAGCCAGCAAAAGAAAAACAATGTGCAAGCAAAGCAGACTTATAGCATAGGGAGGAGAGAGAGAGAGAGAGAGAGAGACTAGATTAGACATCATATATATAGAGAGGCAGGGGCGTGAGTGTTCTGAGAGCCGCCAATGCAACAGCAATGTTGAAACTAGTTGACGGCTTCTGTTGTCTGCTTTAAAAAATGAAAGAGAATCCCCATGAGGTCTGCTTATATATATATTTCATTTATAAAAGCAAAGGTCCCATACTCAGGAGTCATTGCATAAACAATCTGGCCTCTGAACGTAAGAAGTGCTTGCCAGAGCACAGTGAAGTCAACCTAGTCCAGTATTCCTTGCAAGCCTGTGGTGCCCATTTGCCTGTTGCAGCAAGAACAACGGAGTCCTTCGTGGCATCTGAAAGATTTGTGGTGGCAGAAGCTTTCATGGATTAGGGCCCACTCTGTCTGGTGCCTACCCTGTCTCTGCTTGCGAAGGTACTCTTGTGGCCCTAGTCCAGGGCAACATGGAGTGACATGGGAGCTGCAGTTCAACAGAGCGCCCATGTTGGCTACCTCTAGCCAAACACAGCGGCAGGTGGTGCAGTTGGGCAATGACACTCACCTGACCTCCAGGGAGGCAGGATGCTCCTGTTTACCAGGCAGAGAGTGGGACGGACAAGGCAGAGGGCTGGTTGGTGCTGTGGAATTGCCAGGGGTTCTGCCAGTGAGTTTGCACAGCGCTGACCTCCTTGCAAACTCGCCTCTTCCACTCTCCCTCCCGGTAAGCAGCAGTGACTCGACTTCTTTAAAACTGCTGTCTGGTGCATCTGCAGCCAACTTCATAAGCAATTTGATTCCTGTTTAATGTCTGTACAATACCTGTACAGGTCCCACGTGAAATACAGGTGTACATTTATTTAACATTTTTAATGGGTAACCTCGCTGAACACATTTGCTTAGGCACTGGGGTGTGAGAACTGATCTGCAAGAAGCAAACTGAGATAAGGGCATGGGGGACTGCTCCTGATCTTGCTCTCAGAGTTAGACTGCCCCTGAATTTACGGCTCAAGTGGGGGATCTTTTCACACCAAGGGACCCTCTCCCTTCTTGGCAACCTTCTGATGGGGAGCAGGGGCAGAGGCGAAGGTGAGTGCAGCAGCAAATGTAAATGTTATCTTCATACAGTAGGCTGATTCCTAAACAGAACTCTCTATCCTCCATCCAGGCGAACAAAAGCATTGCCCGAGTTCAAGGGCACATCCCAGCCAGGTAAAACCACTCAAGAAGGACATGAAGAAAGGACTGGGGAATTTTACAGACTGGGCAGAGTCCCAGATCGGGCAAGACTGCTGTCAAGCAACCTAGAACTGCCTCCATAGTGCAGATGAATTGCTTGGGCAGACAGCTCATTCCCCCAGACCTCTGGAAAAATGCTCAGCGCAGAGCTTAGTGTTGAACCAGCAAAGTCCCAGTTCACCCCTCCATTGTTCTAAGGTTGCAACGCTACACCCACTTCCCCATTGAACTTGTTGGGAATTAACTTCTGAATAGGCATGGTTTAGGGTGGCGCTGTGGGTTAAACCACAGAGCCTAGGACTTGCCGATCAGAAGGTCGGCGGTTCGAATCCCTGTGACAGGGTGAGCTCCCGTTGCTCGGTCCCTGCTCCTGCCAACCTAGCAGTTTGAAAGCATGTCAAAGTGCAAGTAGATAAATAGGTACCGCTCCGGCGGGAAGGTAAACGGCGTTTCCGTGCGCTGCTCTGGTTCGCCAGAAGCGGCTTAGTCATGCTGGCCACATGACCTGGAAGCTGTACACTGGCTCCCTCGGCCAATAAAGCGAGATGAGCGCCGCAACCCCAGAGTCGGCCACGATTGGTCCTAATGATCAGGGGTCCCTTTACCTAGGACTGCACTGTTAACTCCCAAGCCATTAGCACTCTTTCTCGAATCAGGTTGTTATCATGTATCCCAGTCTCTGCAATACACTATTGTTGTGTCCAAGAAAACATACAGCTTAGTCACCTTCTTGCCTTGGAAGTGGAGACCCATAGTGGAGACCCAACAGTCAAGAGGAGGGTGGTTTCTGCATGTGCTGTAGAGGGAAGTGAGGGGCAGATGGGGCTCATCCAGTGGCGTAGCGTGGGGGGTGCAGGGGGGGCCGGCTGCACCGGGCGCAACATCTGGGGGGGGGCGCTCGCACTTGCAGCTCTCTGCCCCTACCTGGCTCACTCACTCTCTCTCACTGCAATGCTGGCTGTGCGAATCCGATCCGAGCCGCCGGGTCGCCGCCCACTGTGGAGGGGAGGGTGCCAGGCGTGTGGTGCGGTGTGGTGCGATGCGGAGAGAGAGCGAGGGACTATCTGGGGGAGGGACAGGGCAGCGGGGGGGCACAAATTACTTGCCTTGCCCCGGGTTAGGGGGCGCAAATTACTTGCCTTGCCCCGGGTGCTGACAACCCACGCTACGCCACTGGGCTCATCCACCTGAGAAGGCAGTCCATTTAGAAGGAAAACTCTGGTCCTAAACCTGTGCTGCCTTGCCAGACATCTTCAGGAGAAGAAATGGCAAAGGAGTAAACCCTACAACAAATCCTAAGTGGAGTCCCTAAAGCAGTTGGATGGCACCTTGTACACAACTCCTGCAAGCCAAGCTGATGCCAAACATATTGCTCTGCTTTCCTTTGGACCACATCAGTGAGGCCAGGGGGCCAGGGGGTCTTGTCGTCTGGGCAGCCCAGGACCTCCACACACTCTGCCCAGGCTTGCACCCCAGGGAGGTCACTTTGGTGCTGCTAACATAGCAGTTTGACTTCACCCCTCGAGGCACACTCCATTGCTCTTGAGACAGACAGGTGCCAACATCCATCACCAGCCTTCATGGCATAGTAAAGGCTAAAGAATTAGGAAAGGAGGATGCAAGACCACGTGAAAAGTATCCTGGTCATATTCCTTAGGGCTCCTAGTATTAAACATTGAAACAGACCATTGATCCATCTCACTCAGTATTGTCTACACTGACTGGCAGCTGTTCTCCAGAGTTCCAGACAGGGGACATTCCCAGCTCTACTTGGAGCTACTGAGCTACAGTCTTTCTCACTTCAGTTGTGAAAGGCACAAATAATATTTTAATCTCATTCAGACTGGACTTTGTGATGTGATTTTTAAAAGCCAGTCAATATTTATTGATGGCTGGCAGCGGCTATCCAGGAACTGTGACATACGTCTATCTACGTACCTGGAGAAACCAAAGACCTGAACCTGGGACTTTCTGCACGCAAATCAGATGTTTTACCACTGAGCTACAGCCCTTTCGCTTGGATGCACCGCCTCGCCTCTTTTCCCACCTGCTCACCCAGCGCTAAGCGGGCATCAGAATCCGAAGTGGAAAGGTGGCCCCGGGGGAAACCCTCTTCCGGCGCCCACCCACTGGTTCAGTGCAATACAAAGCAAGAGGGGAAGGGGCGAAAGAAAGAAAGAAAGAAAGAGAAAGAAAGAAAGAAAGAAAAGAAAGAAAGAAAGACATTGCCTTTCACAAACGCAACAATACATTCTCTCCCAGGTCCACGGTTAAGCAATCCCCAAAGCTGCAATTCTGCGCGCTTTTGAGTTGGGGAGTGAAGTCCCATTGAATTAGGAGGGGCTTTCCATTAAAATCAAGACCCTCTGAATGAAGAGGGGTTTCCTCCCGACCAAAACGCGCAAAAAGAATCGGGGCTGCCTGGCTCAGATGCTGGCAGTGGAGAGAAAGAGGGAGCGAGAGCGAGGAGAAGATGCCTCCCCAGCCAAACTCGTCTCGTCATTCATTCTTCGCTGCTCGCCTCTCCTCGCTCGCTCCCTCCCATCACCCTGTCCTGAAAGAACCCCAGGCAGCCAAGGCAGCCGCCGGTGCCTCCACCAGCTCCCATCCACCCCCCTGGAACAATCCGGCTAGGACTAAAAGGCGGAGGACCAGCTTCCCCCCCCCCCCCTCTAGGACAATGAGAAGGAGAGCGTTCTTTATAGGACCGATAAAAAAGAGGCGCAGAGGCGAGCAAAACCCCTCCGGATCTCTTCCCTTCCTTCGCCCCCTCCTTTTCCTCTATATGCCCCTCCAGGTTCTTCTTGGCTATGGATTTCATTTCATTGATCATTATTATGCTCCTTTTCTTCCTGAGCGCAGATCAGGCAGCCGCGCGCGCACATATACACAGTCTCCTCGGAACTAATTGAGAACCAGCATCCCTGTGGAAGGAAGAATGGAGCTACTCACCTATGGGGGGGAAAAGCCCAGCCAGCTGAATGAGCCCAGGCAGGAAGGATGGTCCTGATCTCTTATTTCCCTTCTCGCAGGGAAGCCTCACCTAAGGTGCATTTCATATTTAAAAGCACCGGCCATAAAGAGACAGAAGCGCGCGCGCACGCACACACACACAGAGAGAGAGCTCGGCTTTCTTTTCTGCCTCTCCTTCCCTCCCTCCCTCCTTCCACTCACTCTCTCTGTGTACTGATAAGCTCCCCTCTGTCACTTACCAGCCACTGCCTCTATAGTCATGCAAAAAGAACGCCTCCCGGCGCCCTGCCCACCTGCATGACGTCATGGAAGGGCTGTCAGTCACCGGGCAGCCACCTGCTGTTAGCTCAGGCTGGTTGCAACCGCAGCTGCGCCCCCACCCCGTCCCCGGTTGGAGGCAGGGAAGTGGGAGGGAGGAGGAAGGAGGAGGGAGGGAAGACAGCAGCTGGTTCAAGGGTGCAAGAACAGTGAGAGGCTCTTGTGTGCAAAGGGGGGCAGAAGAAATGAGAAGTCTGCCAGCTGTGTAGTTCCCTGCTCAGATGGAAATTTGGGCACATCAGCAGCAAAATTTGGAGATGGTATCTACTTCCTTCTCTCTGTGTGTGTGTGTGATGGGGGGCAAAGAGAAGAGCAAAAGTAAGAGAAGCTTAAGGCTGAAAGCTGAGCAGGTTGTACTCATCGCACAGTATTGGAAGACACAGGAGCTACCCACGCTGGAAGAATGGCAGATGAAAGTCATTGACTATATGGAATTGGCAGAAATGACCGGCAGAATCAGAGACCAGGGAGAAGAGACGGTGAAGGAAGATTGGAGGAAATTTAAAGACTATTTACAGAAACATTATAGGATAATGAATGCTTGATGACACCAGATTGAATGTAAAAGGTTATTAGTAAAAAACCTAAAGATTAAGAAAGATTAATTTAAGATATATGGAAATGTAATTATATTAAGACACTAAGATATGATGAAAGTAAATAAGACAGAGGGAAGGAATTTGCTGACAGAATATACGATCTGGAATACAGAGAAGGGAGGTCTGGGGAAGCCGCAGAAACAAGTTAATGTAAAGAATATAAGGAGACATAAATTGATTTTTAATATTTTTCTTTTTTCTTTTTAGTATTTTCTGTTGTCTGGTGTTTATATGTTGTTGTGTTTTTATTTTCTTTGTATTGTTTAATTTGTTGTACTGTGTTTTATTCTTTTTGTTTAGTTACTGTAAAACCCAATAAAATATTATTAAAAAAGAAAGAAAGAAAGAAAGCTGAGCAGGTTGGAACAGAAGGAGAACCCTGCTGGACAAGTGGCCCAACTAGTCCAGAATCCTGTTCCCAATATATTTTGGCATCTGAGGCAGACCACAAAATGGCACGGCCTTTCCTGCTGTGGAATAAGGGGTGAGTGAAAATCTACATCCAAAACAAGTACAGGGGGGAGATCTACATTTCACCTCTCCTATTGGTCAAGAGCAGGCTTCCTCAACCTCAACCCTCCAGGTGTTTTTGGCCTACAACTCCCATGATGCCTAGCTAGCAGGACCAGTGGTCAGGGATGCTGGGAATTGTAGTCTCAAGACATCTGGAGGGCCGAGGTTGAGGAAGCCTGGTCAAGAGGCTCCGATAGAGGCAGCATGTGGGGAGCAGATCCAAGGGTACATTGCTGCTGTCAGTGCCACTGCAGCAATGGGTGATGCATTCATTGGAGGCCATATAATCTGTCCCTGTGGATCTTGCTGTCAGGAGTTCAGCCTACACCCGAATAGGACCCTGGTAGAGGCACATGCCCGACTGGCATGTTCCCTCCCTCCTGGTTGATCATTCAGGAGCTTCATAAGCTTTCTGCAGCCTGAACATCACAGCAACCGATGCCAACCGACACCGGCACACTTAGGGATCCACAGAGTCTGCACCTCATGCATGACAGACCTCAGCAACTCAGCACTTTGGCTAATCTACTTTATTTACATATAAACACGCACGGAGCACTGCAACATGGCTCCCTCTCTCTCTAGCATCAGACAGCAAAAAGAAAAAAGAACAAAGGACAATAGTCCCACTTCACGGAACACAGTAACACAAACATCCTGTCTCCGTCACTTCCCACTCTGTGGAGTCAAAACATACACCGTCATGTGATAGACAAAAATCCCATGACTGCAATCATAGATCAGGAATTCTAACACTTGCTGCCTAAGGCAGTTGCCTCAGCTTGCCTCTTGGGTGGGCCAGCTCTTTCCTGTTCTCACAGTGGCCACCCAGATTTCACCAGAAGGACCTGAGCACAACAGCACTCTTCTCTCCTGTGATTCCCTTCACAACAGTTGGGGTGCAACATAGCTTTTTTAGCTAGTAGTCACTGGTGGCTTCATTTTCCATTAACCTGCCTTGTCCTCTTTGAAAGCCATCTGAGTTGGTGGCCATCGCTACAATTTGTTGGGACTGACTACCATTCCCGTTGAACTTAATGGGCCTAGACTGGTAACGCCCATTCATTTTTATGGGTCTCTTCCGAATAGAACTTTGTTGGATACAACTTTTGCTCTTGCTGCATGCAAATATGTGATCACAACCACATGTACGTTGCAGGAATCCTGAGACAACGCCAGCGCCTCAGCTTGCAAGCAACAGAAAAGCACCCACTCCAAACACTGGTCTTGTGTCTATATAGCTTTGCTTACATGCAAGACAATCTGCTCCACCATGAGGTCTAGAAATATGTGAGTTTAAAAAAAATATTTTGATCTATTTTTATTTTAAAAGAAAAATCAGGACTTGGTCAGATGGCAATACTGGTTCTGCTGTTCATGAGCAGAAAAAGTTTGTTGTTGATAACTTACCAGGAATAACTACCAACCCCAGATGGGAAAAGCCCACAAAGCAGGGAGCCGGTCTTCCAGGACTCACAGCCAAGATGGTCTCTGGTCTCTTCAGCAGCCTCAGTTTTAGCAGACTCGACTGCCAGTCAACTTCTGTACAGGGAATTATAGAATTGCAGAGTTGGAAGGGACCCTAAAGGCCATCCAGTCTAGCCCCTTCTCAGCTAAAGCACCCATGACAGATGGCCATCCAATCTCTGCTTAAAAACCTTCAAGGAAGAAGAGTCCACTAGCTCCACAGGGAGTCCGTTCCACTGTTGAGCAGCTCTTAAATGGAGGACACCATTTTGCTCTTTGCCTCAGGCAGCAAGAAATCGTGGGGTGGTGTTTAGTTGGAACCTCATGCTCATTGTTCATCTAACAATGCATATGTTAACCATCACATTTGTCGCAAATCGTTCTGTCTACGGGCCTGGAGAAGAGTGGTGCGATATTAATGCAATCGGATCACTGGCTGCCTAGAGATGGCTTTTCTCCCTTCAATCCAAAGCTAAATTGCTTCTGGAAAAGAACTTTGCGTGGCATGGAGTCTTTGATTTCCAAAGCTGTCACCGCCTTCGTATCAACTCTTGCGAGAGGCCCTCTTTTTCCTTATTAAATTGAACTAGAACTGCCAAAAGTGGGGGGGGGGGGAGAGAAAGTGTGGAAAAAAGATAACTTGCATAATAATGTAGCTGAGGGAGGAGACACCATTTTGTGGAGTGGTCAAGTGACCTTGTTGTACCACGTGTTGCCATCTCTGTAAGCCAACTTGTCACATCTTTAGATGGAGGACCAGGAGGGGTACCTTGGAAATTTAGGTCTTCTGCATGTAGGAACTGAGGAAACTGCCTTATAATGAGTTGTACCTTTGGTCCATCTAGTTCAGTGCTGTCTACACTGACAGCAGCAGCTCTACAGGATTTTGGGATGCAAGTGGCGCTGTGGTATAAACCACTGAGCCTCTGGGGTTTGCCAAGGTCGGCGGTTCGAATCCCCGCGATGGGGTGAGCTCCTATTGCTCTATCCCAGCTCCTGCCAACCTAGCAGTTCAAAAGCACGCCAGTCATGGGCGTAGGAAGGGAGGGCGGTGGCGGTTGGCCCCCGGGTGTCATCCCTGAGGGGGGGTGTGACAAAATCCCCCCATGGCAGATTGCCACGCCGACTCCCTGGGATCCAATCACTGCTCCAATCGCCCCCCTGGGTGCCAATCACCACTTCAATCGCCCCTAAAGGGTGCCGATCGCTACGCTGATCACCCCTCTGCATGCCAATTGCTACGTCGATCGCCCCCCTGGCTCCAGGTGCCCAAGCGGCTTGCTCCACTACTGATGTCAGTGCAAGCAGATAAATAGGTACCGCTGCGGCGGGAAGGTAAACGGCGTTTCTGTGCGCTCTGGTTTCCATCATGGTGTTCCCTTGCGCCAGAAGCGGTTTGCTCATGCTGTCCACATGACCCAGAAAGCTGTCTGTGGACAAATGCAGGCTCCCTCAGCCTGAAAGCAATAAGAGCGCCGCAACCCCATAGTCGCCTTTGACTGGACGTAACCATCCAGAGGTCCTTTACCTTTTTTTACCTACAGGATTTCAGGCAGCGTTCTCTCCTAGACCCAGAGATGCCTCAGTTTGAAACTGAGCTACACCCCTTCCTCCTAAACAGAAACACAAGAAGCTTAGTATTGTCTACATTGACCGCTATCAGCTATTGAGGATTTCGGACAGATTCCCAGCCCTACTTGGATTTGCTGGGTATTGAACCTGGAACCTTCTGACTGCTAGAATGGAATAAGAGAAGGAAAGGCAACTCTGGGTGTCTTAAATCATTGAGCAATTTCCTCTGATGAAGATTGTTGTTGTTGTTGTTTAGTCGTTTAGTCGTGTCCGACTCTTCATGACCCCATGGACCAGAGCACGCCAGGCACTTCTGTCTTCCACTGCCTCCCGCAGTTTGGTCAAACTCATGCTGGTAGCTTCGAGAACACTGTCCAACCATCTTGTCCTCTGTCGTCCCGTTCTCCTTGTGCCCTCCATCTTTCCCACCATCAGGGTCTTTTCCAGGGTGTCTTCTCTTCTCATGAGGTGGGCAAAGTACTGGAGCCTCAGCTTCACGATCTGTCCTTCCAGTGAGCACTCAGGGCTGATTTCCCTCAGAATGGATAGGTTTGATCTTCTTGCAGTCCATGGGACTCTCAAGAGTCTCCTCCAGCACCATAATTCAAAAGCATCAATTCTTCGGCAATCAGCCTTCTTTATGGTCCAGCTCTTACTTCCATACATCACTACTGGGACAACCATAGCTTTAACATGATGAAGATACATGAAACCAAATGGGAGATTTATTCAACAAAAACATGTCTATACCTAGCTGGCTTTGCATTATTATTGTTTTATGTTTATTGGTCATATTTCTGTATTCAAATGCCTCAAAGCGATTTACGCAGTACAAATAAAATAGCAAACACATTAAAACAAGGTACAAAGCAGCAATAAACCAAGACCAATATACTCATGCAATAATATATTTAGGAACAAGTCCTGCCCACTCCACTTAAAGGATGAGCACAAAACAAAGGCCACTGACATATCTAACTACCCTTTCAACTAAAAGCCATAAGCCTCCTTGTTATTAATAATGTTTTTGCTTGGCACCTAAAAAGAGACTGTGATAGTGCCAGGGGTGCTTTCCTAGGGAGAGAATTCTACAAACAGGGAGCCACCACTTAAAAGGTCAGTTCCGCACTTCCCATTGAGAGCGTACATGAAGAAGAACTTCAGGTGACTAATGCAATTTTGCATTTTTTCCCTACCATATCCTCCCCCCTTTCTCTTGCTCTTCTGTGCCTATAGCAGCCCCCTGATCCATGCTCCCTGTTCCTATGGGTCTTTAGCTGGAAGGAAATCCTGCTGGGCCTTGCATAGAAAAGCATGCACAGTATTGCAAGCGCAGAGATTTAGCAAATGTAGCTTTTTCCTAGCATGGAGGAAAAGCTTCAACTGTTTAATTATTGCACCTCAGCCTGCATGTCATAGGCACTGGAGCAGATATAGGACAAAAATACAGCAATCATACCAGGGAATGAGAAAGATCGGGGAGCGGAGAACATCAGTTCTTTCCAAGACTGAAATGCTAAAAATTTATATCTGGTTGCATTGTTTCTTTTTTCAGTATTCTCTAGGCAACACGGCATCAAACTGCAAAGAGACAGCATCAAAATTCAGTTCCGGGCTCCCAACTTCTCAGTCATCCTCAGTATCTGTGCCTTTAAATAGTAGCTTGATGCACAGACATTAGCAAGTTTATTTCCTTGCTGTGGAAAACCTCCATCTGCTGACTTCTGCACATCCAGCCTGCTGTTTGAGGCACAAGAACAAGCCAGGCCAGGGTTATAGATGTCTGCGTGTGTCAATTGACAACCCAAGGGGAATGAAATACCGTATCAGCGACGACGGTTCCTCTTTCTTTACACAAGATTATTCACTCGTTGAAGAACAGGATACCCTATTCCTGCTCTAGAAAGGCTATAATTTCCCTAAGGTCCCAGTTAAGCAGGATGGCTTCGCAGGAGCCTTAATGAATATTTGAGAGGCTGGTGGGCGAAAGCAAGAGAATGTGAGGATAATAACCAGGCATGTGTGCTTGCGTGTCTGACTTGCCCACCCTGTACTGGAAGAACCCCAGAGCTTGCAAAGTAGCCATAGGGGCAAAGGGCAAGAGATTGCATGAGAAACGTAGGATGCTATGGGCCCAGCTGTTTGATAGATGGGCTATTTGACCCACCTGTCAGAGCAGCACAGAAACAGCTGTCAGACATACCCCCTGCTGAAGCATCCGCTGCCCCCTCCCATTCAATAAATCACTGCAATCTTATGCAATGACATAGTCACAAGCCCCACTTTGTTCAATGATAAGTTAGTGTCCTCAGGTCTGCAGCCGTAAAAATGTACAGTGGTACCTCTGGTTAAGAACTTAATTCATTCCGGAGGTCCGTACTTGACCTGAAACTGTTCTTAACCTGAAGCACCACTTTAGCTAATGGGGCCTCCTGCTGCCACCGTGCTGCTAGAGCATGATTTCTGTTCTCATCCTGAAGCAAAGTTCTTAACCCGAGGTACTATTTTTGGATTAGCGGAGTCTGTAACCTGAAGCGTCTGTAACCTGAAGCATCTGTAACCTGAGGTACCACTGTAATAGGTGAAGCTTTTCCTAGCATGGAGAGAAGTGTTGTTTGTTTAAGCCAGTAGTGGCCAAACTTGGCCCTCCAGATGTTTTGAGACTACAACCCCCATCAGCCCTAGCTAACAGAAGCAGTGGTCAGGGATGATGGGAATTGTGGTCCCAAAACATCAGGAGGGCCAAGTTTGGCCACCACTGGTTTAAGCTGATGTCATTATTTTAAATTGTATTCTTTTAGGGGTTGTTGTTTTTTTTAAAAAAAATGCATTGACTTAAGCAGATGGCAGAAAGGTGTTTTGAAGGTCTTGATAAAATAGTGGAAATTCAACAGGAGTTGCTTTCTGTATCTGGCCTCTTTCAGACCAAAAGGAAGCTGCAGTTTATTTGGGTTGCCATATTTTGAAGAGCAAAAATGAGGACACATTTGCCGATTTCTACTTTTAACTATGGATCGCTATGACGACTCTCATTTTACATAACCATGAAAAAGAGGGTGTTCCCTGGAAAAAGAGGACATATGGCAACCCTACGAGCAGATAGGACTTCCAAAAAAAGCAGGCATAGCTTATGCAAAGAGGGGCGGGCAGGAAAATAAGGTATTAGCCTAGTTGTTCATTCTCCTGGCCTACAGGTTATTGAAGCAAGGCATGTGGTTGCCGGTGTTTTCCCCAATTCTGCTCCTCCACTTTTAATACCGGATGTTTATTTAAGGCACTTCCAGGCTGTCACTGTTTTCAGGTGGGGTTCATACCAGCAAATTCAGGTCATGAGATTGTAGTTGAGTGAAACAACAACAAACCAGCTTCCCAAAGATCAGACTTATATGAAGACTGATGGAGAAATGCTCAGGAAATTGTGGGATGACAAAGCTTAGATGCAAAACGCCACCCAGCCTTGCAACACACAAATTTGTATGAATGCTCATTCATTAGGTCCAGTCGTGGATGACTCCAGGGTTGCGACGCTCATCTCACTTTATTGGCTGAGGGAGCCGGCGTACAGCTTCCGGGTCATGTGGCCAGCATGACTAAGCCGCTTCTGGCAAACCAGAGCAGCGCACGGAAACGCCGTTTACCTTCCTGCCGGAGCGGTACCTATTTATCTACTTGCACTTGACATGCTTTTGAACTGCTAGGTTGGCAGGAGCAGGGACCGAGCAACGGGAGCTCACCCCGTCGCGGGGATTCGAACTGCCGACCTTCTGATCGGCAAGTCCTAGGCTCTGTGGTTTAACCCACAGCGCCACCCGCAGCCACCATCATTTAATTCCCCTGCAAGAAAATCAGGATGAAGCGCCCTTAGTCATTTAGCAAAAGCCCCCCCAGGTTCAGTTCATTGTATTTCCAGTTTTTGAAAAACCTGGAGAAGAATCTTGCCTGAGCCCATAGAGAGTCGTTCTTATTTAAATATTCAAATATTCAAAGCCTTCCCTATACGGAAAGGACCTCTGGACGGACTATGCGGTTAATTCGAGCGATAGTTTTATAACACAGGTAAGATAAAACAGTAAGTAATGACATATTGTTAAAACAAAAGCAGCAGCTATTACAATGTTAAGGTGTAGAATTAACAACTCCTAAACGCTGCATCAAAGAGAATAAACAGGCCGTAACCTGGTGGCAGAACAGAGTCAAAGGTGGGCCTCAGAAGGGAGGGTGTTTCACAAGCAGGGAGACACCACAGAGAAGACACTGCCCCATTAGGGCGTGTCATTTTAGGGAGTGCAACTTAAGTTTTGCAAATTTCCTCCATGATAGGTCTTTAAAGTATGGTTTTGAGTCCAATGAGTTCATATTTGCTGTTGTTTTTGTGACTGGAAAGCATTTAGCTTGGTAAGTATACGTTTGATGAAGAAGCACATAAGCTGCTTTCGGAAAACCAAGAAATTTTAATTTTACCTTCTGAAAAGGTCAGGTAATTCTAAATAATAATAATTTTAATGATGATAATAATAATTTTAATGATAATGATATATAACTGCAAGTACTTGGCAGTCATTTCTAATGGTTTCTATGCAATTTTACACACATTTTCCTTACCAAGCCAAGCAAATTATATTAATTTAACCAAATTATCTTTTGAATTCCCAAGTGCTTTACGGTGCCATCTGGTGTTGCTTGTTTCTAGCACATTCAAAATGCTGGTGTTTTTTTTACTAATGTAGCTGAGTCCCAAGAAAGACCTTTCTGGAAAAGGGAAGGAAGACAACATGATATCAACATGGATAATTTCTCTTGTTGTAAATCTCTGCTATTGGATTAGTGTTTACTTACAGTAGTGTTACAGTATTGTTGATACTAATATTGTTAATTTTTAAGCAGTACCTATTTATATTTTTGGGTTCTCCACTTTTGAGAATTTGCTTAAATTTAGAAGCAGGTGATGAAACCTCTGAACGAATGTTGCATGCAGAGGTACATATTAGAGCCCAAATCCATTTTTATGTAAAGGAGAAGCACTTTGTGACTGTGTACACACCACACACTTAAAGCACATTGCTTTCCCCCAAAGAATCCTGGGATCTATAGTTAACCCCCTCAAAGAGCTACAATTCCCAGCAGCCTTAACTAACTACAGTTCCCATGAGGCTTAAGAGGATGGGGAAGCACTTTAAATGTAAGAGCCATATGCAGCCTGAGAAGGGGCGAGTTGAGAGCAGAGAATTAGCAGGGGATTCTCAGTCTTGCTCCTCTCCCTGCAACAATCGAAACCCCACTAATAATAATAATAATAATAATTTATTATTTATACCCCACCCATCTGGCTGGGTTTCCCCAGCCACTCTGGGCAGCTTCCAACAGAAAATTAAAATACAATACTACAATACTACTACTCTTGCCTTGCAACTTCCCTGCTACAGGGTTTCAGTGCTGTGAATTTTGGCCGAAGGACTCTCTCCGTTAGAACTGTTTTGTTCTGCGGTTGCTTTATGATATTTTAATATTTTAAGGGAATGTTACTGGGTGGCGAAAACAAACGCAGTAAAGAAAGAACCAATAATGGCAGCTTATTTACAAGGGCAAACACACACACACACACACACACACAATCTTCTTTGCTGGCAAAGAGTTTCGAACTCCCTTCCACACTCTGAATTGCTCTCCCACTCCAGAATTGTTTTTCTGTTAGGGCTGGAGCATTTGCATGCACAGCTAGCTATGTCTGGTGTTTGCACTGGCTTGAGAGCAATAACCAAGGGAAGCTCATTACAGCTGCTGGATTGCAGGCGAGTCCTCTAAGCCTCACTTTATCATCTCTCCCCACCAGGCTCTTCCAGCCATCTGATTTCAGAGTCTTCCTGACCCTTCTGCAAAGAGCTGTGTAGGTGAACTTGTTCCATCTTGGTAATAGGAGCTGAGGCTGAGAAACCATTTTCATGCTAATGGAAAATGCTGAAGAGAGAAAGCCAGCCCAGTCTCCCTTAAGGTCACTTTCACCTCTCAGGTTCTCTCCTGAGTCTTTTTTTTTTAAAAAAGGAAGGAGAGCATGCACACTCCAGTTTGTGCCTGAGCAGTCTGAGGCTTGGAAGGTGTGTGTGTGTTGCAGGGATCCTGCAGGGTCAACTCAATAGAGTCAAAAAACAAACAAGTCGGGCATGGTCGGCCAACAAGTGCAAAAGAAGGATAGGACTTTTTTTATGTATGCCACAACAACAGCAAGAATACTTATTGCACAGCATTAGAAGACACAAGAGCTACCCACGCTGGAAGAATGGCAGATGAAAGTGATGGACTATATGGAACTGGCCGAGATGACTGGCAGAATCAGAGACCAGGGAGAAGAGATGGTGGAAGAAGACTGGAAGAGATTTAAAGATTATTTACAGAAATACTATAAGATTAATGAATGTTAAAATGACATCAGATTGAATTTAAAAGGTTATTAGTATAAAAGTCGTAAAATTTAAAGATTTAATGATTTAAGATTTTAAGGAAACTAAGTTATATAAAGATGTTAAAATTAAGACAAGGATTGATTAAGACAGAGGATAGGGATTTGCTGATCAAATAGGTGTTTTGGAATACAGTGAAGGGAGGCTTGGGGAAGTCGGGAAATAAGTAAATGAAAGAAATATCATAAAGATGAAACTGTTTTATTAATGTTTTTTCTTTTTGATGTGTTTTTTACTATGTTGTTGTTTTTGTGTTTTTGTATTGTGTATTTTTTGCTTTTTTCCATTTTAGTTCTGTTCTGTTTTACTTTTTGTGTAAAAAACTCAATAAAAATATTATTAAAAAAACAAAACAAAACAAACAAGCCCCAAACCTTGTCTCCTCTTGTGCCTTTCACAATAGTTCCATGCATAAAAACCAGCTCCTGGTGCTCTTTCACAACCTAGAATCACAGAATTGTAGAGTTGGAAGGGACTTTGAGGGTCATCCAGCCCAACCCCTTGTGATGCAGGAATCTCAAGTAGATCCTACAGGACAGGTGCCCCCCCCCCATCCTCTGCTTGAAAACCTCCAAAGCAAGAGAGTCCACCACCTCCTGAGAGGGTCTGTTCCATTGTCAAAAAAAAAAAAAAAGCTCTTACTGTCAGGAGGTTCTTCCTGATGATTAGTCAGAATGTCCTCTTATGTAACTCAAATCCATTGGTTCAAGTACTAGCCTCCAGAGCAGCAGAAACAAGCTTGCTCCATGTGATATTTAGATATTTGAAGATGGCTATCGTGTCTCCTCTCAGTCTCCTCTTTAACAGTGCCCAACTTCCTCAACCGTACCTCATAAGACCTGGTTTCCAGACCCTAGTCAGCGGTTCTCAACCTGTGGGTCCCCAGATGTTGTTGGACTACAACTCCCATCATCCCTGAGCTCTGGCCTTGCTAGCTAGGGGTGATGGGAGTTGTAGTTCAACAACATCTGGGGACCCACAGGTTGAGAAAGGCTGCCCTAGATCATCTTGGCAGTGGTGGAGCAAGGTCCCTCTCCGCCCCACATTGAAATTTTTGTATTTTTTATTTTTGCCTGCAACCATGGTTTGATTTTATTTCATGGGGTGGGGCAATGTTGTCGAGCTTTATGGGGGGAGATACAACTGAGGAAGAGCTGGCGAAGAGCTGAGGGAAAGCAACAGCATCTCTCAGTGATGTTGACTGCCACACAGCGTTTTGTCACACACACACCCTCACCTGGGTAGCACCTGGGGCAGACCGCACCCACATCACCCACCTTGAAATGCCTCTGCACACATTACAGCTTGTCAACATCCTTCTTAAACTGTGATGCCCAGAACTGGACACAGTATTCTAGGTGACCAAGAATGGGGCTATTCACTTGATTAAGAGACTATACAGTGGTACCTCAGGTTAAGAACTTAATTTGTTCTGGAGGTCCGTTCTTAACCTGAAACTGTTCTTAACCTGAGGTACCACTTTAGCTAATGGGGCCTCCCACCGCTGCCACACAATTTCTGTTTTCATCCTGAAGCAAAGTTCTTAACCCAAGGTATTATTTCTGGGTTAGTGGAGTCTGTAACCTGAAGCATCTGTAACCTGAAGTGTCTGTAACCCGAGGTACCACTGTACTTCTGTTGATGCAGCTTAGAATAGCATTAGCTTTGTTTTTTTGCTGCCACATCACTGTTGTCTCATATTAAGCTTGTGGCATACCTACTACATTTCACTGCTGTTAAAGACACAGCTACAGAGGTCAGCTGGTAAGTTGGCACTCTTGTCAGGGGAAGTCGAGTTGAGTTCCTGTTACATGGGCAAGCCACTTTTTGTCAGTGGAATAGAGAAGGAGCAAACCACAGCAAACATTTGGCCTCCACCTGACAATTCACCCAACTATCGTGTGCTGTTGATTTCTCTTCAATATTATTATGCTCGCATCTTTCATAAACTGAAATGTGTTCATCAGTCGGTCGTCTGCTGAGGTCTTAAAAATAAATATTCCCTAATGGATTTTAGTCTCTCAAGCCCTGTTTGGTTGCCAACCTCTCACCCACGGACTGTGGCAAATTAAGAACTTTATTTTACCACCTTCCTCCCACTTCTGCACTCAGTAACCACCCAAAATAAAGAGAGCAGATGATGGGTTCCCCTAGGAATCATTTTCTGCTGAATTTCTGTACGTCAAGAGGCTGTTTAAAGTACAACAGCTGGACCAATAAAAAGTTGTTAGCCCTTTGTTCCATTGTTCTGCAAGTCTCTCTTTAAAATTTCTCCTTTTTTTTCTACCCAGCAAAGTCTGTGTGCCTTTAACAGCCACAGCTCTACAGATGTGCAATATAAGCTGCACTCCTAAATGAACCTACCTTGGAGTAAGTCCCATTGAATTCAGTGGGACCGACTTCTGAGTAGACACAGTTAGGATTGCACTTCAAAATTATTAGGAGGATTTAATGTTGTTCAGTTTAATTTTTGCATTTTTAAAAAAGCTATAAGATGGGTAATGACGATGGTGTAAGAGATATATTTTGTAAGAGATTGGCTGTAAGTCAGAGCAAACCAAACCAAATCTGTTTGGCTGTTTGTGGCACTTAAAAGCAACAAAAATGCATGCCTTATTTTTTGCATGTTCTTAAGGCTGTCACCATTTTAGAGGATCTGTGCATCTAACAGTTCCACCTCAATGATAGGAAAACATGGCACCTACTAAATTTCCTCCTGCCTTGCAGCTACTAGTGACATAGCTGTCAACTTTTCCCTTTTCTTGCAAGGAATCCTATTCAGAATAAGGGAAGTTCCCTTTAAAAAACGCTGACAGCTATGACTAGTGAAGGCACTGATCTTCTTTACCAGGAATGCACAAAGTTCCAACCCTACTTTAATTTTCCTTTTCTTTTTTCCCTCTTTTTTTTTTTTTTACTTCCTAAACTGGACTCATTTCTTTTTTTGTGGCAAAGTGATCTGAAAATGGGAAAAGATAGCTTAACCCTTTTCCTGGTGGAACAGTGTAATTAGGAAAAGACCCATGGCGGTTTACAACAAGTCTAGCAAAATTTACCCAGTAAAAGTTGGTACACGCAAATATGCCCATTGCCAGGCCACAACTAACTAAATTCATGCATGCATGCGCTCAACTTGAGCTTCCCTCTCAATCTAGAAAAACCTAGCCATCAGGGTGTTTTTTTACCTCTTTACCATCTCTTCTTTAGTCTGAAAGGTTTTTTTAAAAAAACAACCACAAGCCTGAGGAATACATAATTTTCAGAATTCAACATACACATACATGCTGACACATACACTTGCTAGGCCGTATCTATGCAGAACAACTATCACAAACTCGTCCTGAGCTTTAACAATGGGGACAGCTATGCAGTGGCGAAGCTGCATGCTCTGCTACCGGGGGCAGAGAGCAGGCGGGGGAGTGGCTGGAGGCCCCCCTGGGGGTGTGACACACATCCCTGGGGCGTGGTACGCCACCCGCGAGGGTGTGGCACACTGCCCACAGGGGTGTGGCGCATGTTCTGGGTGCGTGGCGTGCTGCCTGTGGGGGCATAGCGCCCAGTGCGCGTGGGGGTGCACGGTGCATATCCAGGGGGGCCGCCACGATGGCACCATATTGGAATAGTGGTGCCTGGGACGGTCTTTTCCCTCCGCACTCCTGTTCCTCCGCCAGTGCAGCTATGAGGCTACTATGCAACAAGAACTTGGAAAGTTTTTTTAAGCAGGCCCGAACCTGAAAAATGGGACGCGGGTGGCGCTGTGGGTTAAACCACAGAGCCTAGGACTTGCCGATCAGAAGGTCGGCAGTTTTAATCCACGTGACGGGGTGAGCTCCCGTTGCTCGGTCCCTGCTCCTGCCAACCTAGCAGTTCAAAAGCATGTCAAAGTGCAAGTACGGTAGATAAATAGGTACCACTTCAGCGGGAAGGTAAACAGCATTTCTGTGCACAGCTCTTGTTTGCCAGAAGCTGCTTAGTCATGCTGGCCACATGACCTGGAAGCTGTACGCCGGCTCCTTCGGCCAATAAACCGAGATGAGCACCACAACCCCAGAGTCGGTCACGACTGGACCTAATGGTCAGGGGTCCCTTTACCTTTACCTTTAACTTGAAAAATAATGCAGCCTGGAAATACTGTGGCAATTAGATTCTGTCACCTATCAATAGAGAAAGAAAAGCCTGTCTCTCTAAAACAGTGGAGACACATGGCGTCCTCCTAATCCTAGCGTTACTTTGAACCTTTCCCCCTTTAAATGTTGGGTTTTTCGATCATTGGAAAATCCAAGAGAGCCAAAATAAAAAAAACACACATTTAAAGGGTGGGGGGAGATCTAGGATAATACTGAGATAAGGAGGGCATCACGTGGACATCTCTACATTAATGGGGAGACAGGCAGTTCCAAAGCCACATTTTCCTCTGGTGTGGACAAGCCCACAGTCATAAATCGGGATTCTAAATGTTTTCATTCCAAGGATACATGAGAGAAGCTAGTTTATCTTCATTTAGGGAAAAGCTCCACAAATAGCCAGAGCCAAGCACATATTTATTCTCAGCTGCCTCCCTCCAATCCTCTCCCCCTCTCTTTTTTCTTATACTGTACTGTCAATAATATATGAGTATTCCTCTCAGCTGCTCCTTGCCCTGCATGTTCAATTTCATCACTGGCGTTGCTGTGGGGGAAAAGGAGGAAAATGACTCTGCCTTGCATATGTGGGTGTTCAGATGCAGAAAATAAAGGAGACTGGGGAGGTGGGGAAAAGGTTTGAGCAGGACAGTGAAATTGCAGCTTTGTGGTGTGTGTTTCTAATTGTTGAGTTAATAAACACAAAGCCAAAAGGAGAGTAATGACGCCAGGGCTGTGGGTGGCTAATGGCTGTTAAAGTCCAACAGTACCTGGAGGCTAAGACACCTAATAGGCAGGTAAAACATATCAGGAAATCTAAGAGAGAACACTGCCTAGAACCAGCATCTGCTTTAGAGAGAGACCTTGTTGGCATCCACTAATGGAGTGCACAAGCTATGGTTTTCCCAGTAGTGGTGTATGGAAGTGAGAGCTGGACCATAAAGAAGGCTGATCGCCGAAGAATTGATGCTTTTGAATTATGGTGCTGGAGGAGACTCTGGAGAGTCCCATGGACTGCAAGAAGACCAAACCTATCCATTCTGAAGGAAATCAGCCCTGAGTGCTCACTGGAAGGACAGAGCCTGAAGCTGAGGCTCCAATACTTTGGCCACCTCATGAGAAGAGAAGACTCCCTGGAAAAGACCCTGATGTTGGGAAAGATGGAGGGCACAAGGAGAAGGGGACGACAGAGGACAAGATGGTTGGACAGTGTTCTCGAAGCTACCAGCATGAGTTTGACCAAACTGTGGGAGGCAGTAGAAGGCAGGATTGCCTGGCGTGCTCTGGTCCATGGGTTCACAAAGAGGTGGGACATGACTAAACGATTGAACAACAACAACAACAAATGGAGTGCACCTTCGGGGTGAAATCAAGCCGCTGCAGAATCCCAGCACCTACTGTGGCTGCAAAGACCAGTAACTCGTAACTGCTGCCTGCCGCATTGTTTTTGCTGTGTTAGCAGCACCAAAGTGACCTCTCTGGGGTGCAAGCCTGGGCAGTGGACATCCTTGGCTGCCCAGCCAACAAGACCCCCCTCTCGGCCTCACTGATGTGGCCCAAAGGAAAGCAGAGCAGTACCTTCATAGCACCAGCTGGGCTGCGGGAGTTGCTGGAAGGAGGCGTACAATGCGCCAACCCAACTATTTAGGGACTTCGCTCTGGATTTGTGCTGAGTTATGTGAGCGGATGACTGGGACGCGGGTGGCGCTGTGGGTAAAACCTCAGCGCCTAGAACTTGCTGATCGCATGGTCGGCGGTTCGAATCCCCACGGCGTGGTGCGCTCCCGTCGTTCGGTCCCAGCGCCTGCCAACCTAGCAGTTCGAAAGCACCCCCAGGTGCAAGTAGATAAATAGGGACCGCTTACCAGCGGGAAGGTAAACGGCGTTCCGTGTGCTGCGCTGGCTCTCCAGATGCAGCTTGTCACGCTGGCCACGTGACCCGGAAGTGTCTGCGGACAGCGCTGGCTCCCGGCCTATAGAGTGAGATGAGCGCACAACCCTAGAGTCTGTCAAGATTGGCCCGTATGGGCAGGGGTACCTTTACCTTTTATGTGAGTGGATGGTCTGATTCCCTATATGGCAGCTTCCTATTTAACACAAGAGGACTCCAAGGCGAAACATGGCATTGTTGTCGTGTTAATTGGTCAGATAATAAACACAAAGCAAGGAGCAGAGTAATTACTCACCGCGGCTGCTCGTGTCTCCAGAAATAGCAGAGAGCTGTGAGACTGTCTCTTTTTTGGTGTTAAATTTGTGTGCCTAATGACTGCCCTATGCAAAGGCAACAACATTGAATGGGATATTGCTGTTCTCCTTTAAGCCAGAGGTGGAAGTGAATGAGTGTGGACAGGTATGCAGTACTGGTGCAAGTAGAATCAGAGAATTGTAGAACTGTAGAGTTGGAAGGGACCCCATGGGTCATCTAGTCCAACCCCTTTCAATGGAGGAATCTCAACTAAAGCATCCATGACATATGGCCATCCATCCTCTGCTTCGAAACCTCCAATGAGGAACTGTGTTTCCCTCCAGGCATTGCAGGGCTGCAACTCCCATCATCCCTCACCATTGGCTATGCTGACTAGGTCTGATGGGAGCTTTAGTTCAATGGGCATCAGGTACAGTCTAATATGTACTCACACCCATCCCACAGAAATAAGGATTTGTGGAGGAACAGTGTGCTTCCTAGGGAGTTACAAATGTAGTCTAAGGCTCTCATCTAAAGCAGTATTGTAATACTTTTAACAGTCATCACTTTCTGCAAAGTATCCACTGAATTGTAGTTGCCCGATTCATTGTCAAACCACTCTGGGAACTGTAGTTTTGGCAGGGTAATGGGGGTCTCCTCACAGTGCTCAGCATCTTTAACAAACTGCAGTTCCCATTATTCCTTTGGTTAAGCCATGGCTGTTAAAGTGGCCTAATATTGCTTTAAATGACAGTGCAGGTGAGTTGAAAGGTACCTCAGAGCTCATCTAGTCAATGCAACCCCTGAGAAATATACCTAATGTTTTTCAGACTCTTGTCAGCTTCCCTCAAAATTCCCTCAGAT